>NC_132906.1:13097428-14307913 GCF_047675955.1 Chlorocebus sabaeus
TTAAGCAGTAGAAACTAAGAATAAGAATAGCCGTGTTTCTAACATGAACCTAGAGTAAAAGCAACAAATGCTCCCTTCTGAGGGAACAAGTACTAGAATTGCATTGGGGCCACCATAATGACCATTCTACTTCTTGAGTTACAGTTGTATCTTGAATGTTGATAAGCAATGCTCTAATTCTCTGGGCTGCCTGGAAGGTAGCTTCTCAGAGTGCATCCTTTCTCCTTAATTCATGATATTTACATAGAATGTATCTCTGTCTGTTGAGAGGTAGCCTAATGTGCCTGTCTATGCCCGGCAACGTGAAAGTATATGGGGACTGTGCTGGTCTTCCAGGGCCTCGTTGCAATGTAAGTTGTATTCAACTCTTATAGGAAATTGACAAAATATGAGCATGAAGCAGGTAATCCTATAGTTATATCCACAGTGCCTGGAAGGACATGCAGATACATCCTTTACTGAAAAAGAGATCCCCAAGTACACAAATAAAGCACAGAGAGAAGAGTAAAATTGTTTTGCAAGTGGTTACTATGTTTTGTTGTTTTATTTTTATTTATTTATTTTTTTTTGAGACAGAGTCTTGCTCTGTCGCCCAGGCTGGAGTGCAGTCACCGGATCTCAGCTCACTGCAAGCTCTGCCTCCCAGGTTTACGCCATTCTCCTGCCTCAGCCTCCCGAGTAGCTGGGACTACAGGCGCCCGCCACCTTGCCCGGCTAGATTTTTATGTTTTTTAGTAGAGACGGGGTTTCACCTTGTTAGCCAGGATGGTCTCGATCTCCTGACCTCGTGATCCGCCCACCTCGGCCTCCCAAAGTGCTAGGATTACAGGCTTGAGCCACAGCGCCCGGCCTGTTGTTTTATTTTTGCATGAAGTCACCTATCAGTTCATACAGAATCAACCTCACATGGGGCCTGTAAGTATCTTTTCACTTTGATTGTCCTATCTCTTCTCCCTTGGCATTCTTCTTGGTCTTTTAAGCCTCTTGCCTCCTTTCAGGGCCCTAAATATCTGCTAGGCAGTTCTTTGGAGATTCCTAAAGGCACCTGAGGGGCCCTGTGGGACCTTGCATCCCAAAAGTTAGTTGCTTGGGGCAGTCTTTAAGTCCTTCAAGTTCTTCCCAAGGAAGTCTACCAAAGAGGATTTTTTTGTCCTACTGGCACTGACCGCTTCCTGTGAGTTATTACGCTTCCATCCTGTTTTACCAGTGATAGAGAGAGGAAGAATTAACAAAGAAGGAGGCAGGGAAGAAATCCCATCTTGTCATCTGTGTATGAAAAGGCACTGCCATGGTTACACTGTTTTAGGTTGCAGTTAATAAACACTCACAAATTGCCCATGAGCGTTTTATTCTTGTTATGCTAATATGTAAATATTAGATTTTAGTTTCTCTGTTTCTAATGTATGGGGGAGCCTGGATTCATCCCAGGAGGGATAGAAGATGGAGACTGTGGTTTGGAGGCACAGTGCCTGTAACATCTTACTCTGTAGATTTAATAATGTATTTTCCCCAAGCAGTATTTGCCTTCTGCACCTATGCCACATACCACAGAGTGACTGTTTAATTTGCAAAACCTATAATGAAGGTGAATGGCAACTAGCAGCATGCAGGATAATCTAGATTACAAAATCGCAATTAAGGTAAAAAGGCTTCATCAGTATTGGTCATCACACATTGAGCCATCACTTTTGAGAAAGAACATAATATTCAACCCATTGTCATAATCACCACCTATAATTAACATTCCACAAGTCTGTTTCTTCCCATGCCTAAACTCTCCCGGTTCACAAAAAAACTCTGCTTGCTATCCTCTCAAAAACCTGCATTCCTTTTCAGGCCAGAGAATACAATTTGTACCTTTGTGCAGTGTCCTACAAAATCAGGAATCAGTGACCAACAGCCCCTGGGCTGGAACTGGAGCTCTTGAAACTGCACATAATAAGTTGTAGTGATTAAGAAGGTAAGGAGAAATAGGACTGAACTTTAACTGTGATTCCCTTGGTGAATATTTGCAAAAGCTCTTGGGACCATCACTTGAGGGTTTGTTTTTTAGCAGCTGGAATTCACTGACATGGAGAGGAAAATCTTCAGAGGCTTTTATATTGTCCCCATAAAGCCACACAAGGTTCAAACTGGTTATACCAACCCTTTCTGAGAAGTTCAGAGCATCTCAGTGAAGGACCCTTATTCATGAGTTACAGCCTCCTTCTCATAAACATCTTTATAGGTTGTTGTGCTTGATGGTGTGTGACTCTACCAAAGAGACGGATTGAACTAGGTTGAGTCCTTGACCACAGAACAAAATGTGTATGCTGGTGAGTGGCCTGAAGGATGGAGCATGATAACATATGTACCCAACTAGAATCTTTCTTGCTGAATGGTGGCTGTCTAATCCAATTGTGTCTCCTGTCTCTTAAGGAATCTGAATGCAAAACTGTAAATAACTTGACACAGCAGAGTATTGTATAAATCAGTACACACAGCTATAAGAAACAAACAAACAAAAAATAACTCGATTGTCTAGGCTAAAAGAATTTATTGGAAGGATGTTGGGGTGCCCAGGATTGATTTGAGACTAAAGGACTAGGCTGGGGAAATAGGCAGGACCCATGGATCTGTGGAAGACTGGACGGCAGGAGACACAGAAGGAGCTACGCAGCAGGTTCACAGTGCCCCTGAGGCATTGTGCTGTGGCGATTGTGAAATGACCTCCAGACATCTCTTACAACATTGATTAGTTTTCTCTGAGATTCAGTGACCCCAAGCTCTACATCAAATATTCATTCCTTAGTTATCCAGGTAGAGAATGGGACAGGTTGGCTCCAGTATTCTTTGCAGCAGGAGCTGGGTACTAGCACTTTAATGATCACACACAATGAAAGATTATTCTCAGAGATCAAAGTGCCATTTGGAAGAGGGGCTTGGAATATTTGTCCCCTACAAATTCTGTATGTCAAATGACAACTGTCTTCACTCCTTTTTGCTGCTTAACATACACACTTACACCCTTCTTCCCAAATCTACATGAAAATTAGAAAACAAAACAAAACAAAAAACTCCACAGCCTATACAATGCCACTGTGCTTC
The DNA here is from genome assembly GCF_047675955.1 of Chlorocebus sabaeus. NCBI lineage: Eukaryota > Metazoa > Chordata > Mammalia > Primates > Cercopithecidae > Chlorocebus > Chlorocebus sabaeus. The sequence goes on from NC_132906.1 coordinate 13,100,516, forward strand.
ACATTTCAGTGAACTGTCTTACCTCTGCTTTGTAAGAAGTCTCCTCAAATTTCTATAAATTACTTGCTTCAGTTCTGAGTTGAGGATTTCTGGCCATTCACTGACTTTCTAGAATTATCAAACCAACTTCATCATGATATTCACCTACATTTCTTGTGTCTAATAGAAGGAATGAAAAGGAAAGACAAGGGAAATTGGTTAAAATATATAAATATATTCATTAAACATTAAGGAAGGGAATAGGGTGGTAGATATAGTTTTTGTTTCTGAAATTATTATGAGCTGAATTTATGACTCCCATCCTGCCTTACCACATTGCCCCTGCATTTGGCAAGAACGTTAGATGGCCAGTGTTCTTTGAGTATTAAAATATCAATTTAATTTCTGATGGATCATGGACACAAATGGCCAAGAAGTATTCTCAACTTCCTAATTCAATAGTATCATGGCTATGTTTCCTGTTAAAAGCAGTCTTTGCTTTGGGACTAAAATATCTAAACCAGTGAAGTCCAGATTTGCATGCTGACTAAAATTCACCACGAGTTAGGAACTGTTTCTTGAGACAATATTACATACTTGCAAAAGGCCATAGCTTTGTTCTAAAAATATGAGTCTTCTGTGACTTCCCTGTAGAGGCTTGCCACAGGCTATACACAGCATCACAATCTGGCACAAACACTTCAAACAACACTGAACCTACAGGGTCATAAAAGTTGAATACCATAGTCTAGACCTGTTGAAAATTTTCTCTTGCTCTAGACTCTTAAAACAGAAGAACTTTTGTTTCCCAGAAAATGCCTTGAACATCAAATACAAATATAGTTCATATTGCTTCCAAAATCCAAGTAAGGCCACCTAACTTCTTGATATAGAGCACAGTTGATTGTTTTCATTTTGGAAGAGATATTCCAAAATGTCCCTGGCTACTGGAATGCCACAAATTTCACGAAGAAATTATTTCTTACCTTATTGCCAAGGCATCCAGTGTACTAAAAATACTTGCTTTCCAAGACCTATTAGCATGATGTCATCAAAATGCTAGACTGAGAAAGCCAAGGTCCATATTGACTTAACTGAAGTCCAAAACTAGGAGGTTCACATGTCCCTGAGTTAAACATCCTTCAAATGAAAGCAAATTTCTGTTGTTCCCTGCTTATTGGAGCAAAGTAAAAAGAATAAACAAGATCAAAGGTTGTATATCAGGTGTTCAACAATTATAACCATATCAATAATGTCCAATCCAATTGGAGGTACACTCATTTAAGTGGTCCAGTGTTATACTACTAGATTCACCTATTTTGTACTATTCATACTAGACAATTAAATGGAAATACAGTAAGATTCTATACCTGTGCATCTTTCCAGTATTTGATGATGGTCCTAATCTCTATGATTTCCTCAGGGATATTGAAATGGTTTTTTATTTACTAAATGAATAACAAAGAATAGCTCCAATAGAATTCCAATGGCCCTTCTGACAATCCTTAGTTATGGATCAAAGAGTCAATGGGCTCACATGTTAATAATAAAAAGACAAATAACCAAATTAAAAGAGATCTGTGTAGATATTTCTCCAAAGAAGACATACAAAAGGCTAACAAGCACATGAAAAGATTCTAAACATCATTAGTCAAGGGAAATGCAAGTAAAAACCACAATGAGATGCCATTTCTTACCCACTAGGACAGCTATCATAACATAGAGATAATGAGAAGTGTTGGTGAGGATATGGTGAAGTCAGAACCCTAATACACTGCCAGAGGGAATGTAAAATGGTGCAGCCACTTTGAAAAACAGTCTGGCAGTATCTTAAAAAGTTAAACATACCATTTAACCCAACAATTCCACTCCCAGGAATACATCCAAAAGTAATGAAAACATACATCCACCCAAAATGTGTACATAAATGTTCATAGCTATATTATCCATAATGACCAAAAGGTAGAAACAAACCATATATCCCTCAACTGGTAGTAGATACACCAATGTGGTCTATTCATACAATGGAATAATACTTGGCTATGAAAGGGGATGAAGTATCAATACATAATACTATATGGGTGAACCTTAAGAACATTATGCTGGCTGGGCATGGTCGCTCACACCTGTAATCCCAGCACTTTGGGAGGCCGAGGTGCATGGATCACTTCAGGTCAGGAATTCGAGACCAGCCTGGCCAACATGGTGAAACCCCATTTCTACTAAAAATAGAAAAATTAGCTGGGCATGTTGGCATGTGCCTGTAGTCCCAGCTACTCAGGAGGCAGAGGTGAGAGAATCCCTTGAACCCAGGAGACGAAGGTTGCCATGAGCTGAGATCGCACCATTGCACTGTAGCCTGGATGACAAAGTGAGACCTCCATCTCAAAAAAAAAAAAAAGACATTATGCTAAGTGAGAGAAGCCAGACATAAAAGACCACACATTATGAATAATCTTCACTTTTGTACTAGAATATATTAAGTTACTTTGAAATCATTCGATCCCTTTGGGTCTAATTTGTAATATTTGTTACAGGCATTAGTGAGCCTAGATATAATTATCCTCCAATACTAAAGCAAAACTCTTTTGTGCACTCTACCAATACCGTATGAATCATGAAGTTTTTCCAACTGACTGGAGGGAATACGCAGTACTCCCAGTTCTGTAAGAGCATTGAGTACTGTTGTCTCTAATTCTTTCACATGTTTCTTTCACCAACCTTGAATAATTTACTCACACAAATGCACTAATCAGTAATCAACTGAATATGCCAACCTGATTTAAGAGCCCTTGAGTCTTAAGGGAACAATGGAGGTTGCTTGGCAGCATTCTATGTGCCTGTCATGGGCAGCAGCCATGGGGTGAGTCTCCTCTAGCTTTGGAAAGGGGATGAAAGAGTGAGAAGGACCACATCTTGGGGTTTGTGTGCCAGCTTAGCCACAGTACAATAGAACACCAGGTAAATTTCTAAGGTTTTTGACTCTGGTCCCTGGCTCCTGGATGGCACCTCAGGACACGCCCAGAGCCTGGGGTAACTTGCCATCTGGAAAGAAGGACACAGGATTGTCAGACTTCACTATCTGCTGATTGTGGAACCCCAGAGCCTTGAGCAAACACAGTTGATAGCCAGGGAGTGGTTACAACAGGCCTTGGGTGAGACCCAGTGTTGTGCTGGCTTCAGGTCTGACTCAGTGCAGTCATAGTGGTTGTATCCACAGGGGTGCTTATATTTCTTAACCCAAAGCTCCAGGTGGCTCAGAACGTGGAGAGGGACTCCATTTTTGTGGGATAAAGTAAGGAAAGAGAACATGATTCTCTGCATAGTAATATAAAGAATTCTCCCAGATTATGTCTAAGATCATAAGGCAGTACCTCTACAAGTCTGCAGGAACCACAGGTTACTGGGCTTGAGGTGCCCCTTAATGCAGATGCACCTTAGATCAAAGACCTGGAAAACCTTCCTAAGAAGGGCAGGAACAAACAAGCCTAGACTGTGAAGACTATGATAAGTACCTAAGTCTTCAATGCCTAGACACAAAAGAACATGCACAAGTATCAAGGCCATTCAAGAAAACATGACCTCACAAAATGAATGAAATAAGGCAGCAGGGACCAATCCTGAAGAAACAGAGGTATGTGAACTTTCAAACAGGAATTCAAAATAGCTGTTTTGAGGAAACTCAAAGAAATTCAAGATAACACAGATAAAAAGTTTATAATTCTATGAGATAAATGTAACAAAGGCATGGAAATAATTAAAAAGAATCAAGCAAAAATTCTGGAACTGAAAAATGCAATTGACATATTGAAGACATCAGAATCTTTCAAAAACAGAATTGATCAAACAGAAGAATTAGTGTAAAGACAGTTTATTTTGAAATACACAGTCAGGAAACCAAAGAAAAAAAGAATAAAAAACAATGAAGCACACCCATAGGATCAAGAAAATAACCTCAAAGGGAAAACCTAAGAGTTATCACCCTGAAACAGGAGATAGAGAAAGAGATAGGGGTAGAAAGTTTATTCAAAGGAATAATAACAGAGAACTTCTTAAACCTAAAGAACAGTATGAAGATCCAAGTACAAGAAGGTTACAGAACATCAAGCAAATTTAACCCAGAGTATCTCAAAGCATTTAATCATCAAACACCCAAACAACCTAATGATGCATCTTAAAGAGCTAGAAAAGCAAGAGCAAACCAAACTCAACATTACTAGAATAAAATAAATAATAAAGATCAGAGAAGAAATAAATGAAATAGAAATGAAGAGAGCAATTAAAAATTTGTTTGTTTTTTTTTTTAAACTAAATAAAACTGATAAACCTTTAGCCAGACTAACTCAGAAAAAGAGAAAGAAGATTCAAATAAATAAAATCCTAGGTAAAAAGGAAACATTACAACAGATAGCACAGAAATTCACAGGATCATTAGGGGCTACTATGGCTACTATCTGACAATAATTTGAAGATCTGGAAGAAATCTACAAATTCCTAGACACATACCAAGATTAAACCAGGAAGAAATTCAAAACATGAACAGACCAATAACAAGTAACAAGATCTAAATTCCAATCAAAAGACTTCCAGTAATTAAAACAAAAACAAAAACAAAAAAGCCTATGAGCTGACTTTAAATGACCAAACATTTAAAAAGAACAAACACCAATTCTATTGAAACTATTCCTAAAAGTGGTGGAAGAGGGAATACTTCCAAAGTTATTCTACGAGGCCTCTATCACCCTGATACCAAAACCAGACAAATACACATGAATAAAGAAGAACTACAGGCCAATATCATGGATGAATATTGATGTAAAAATTCTCTGAAGAATACTAGCAGACTGAATTCAACAACACATTAAAAAGATCATTCATCATGACCAAGTGGGATTTATCCCAGGGATGCAAGAAAGTTACAACTTATGCAAATCAATCAATATGATACATCATATTAACAGAATGAAAGACAAAAACCATATGACCATTTCAATTAATATTGAAAGAGCATTTGATAAAGTTCAACATCCCTTCACGATAAAAATCCTGAAAAACTGGTATTGAGGGAACATACCTAACATAACAAAAGTCATATACAACTTTTGTGTGTCCCATGACACACAGCTAGCATCATACTGAATGGGGGACAACTAAAGGCCTTTTCTCTAAGATCTGGAACACAACAAAGATGCCGTCTGTCACCATAATTATTCCATATGGTACTGGAAGCTCCAGCTAGAGCAATCAGACAAGAGAAAAAAATAAAGGGCATCCAAACTGGAAAGGAGGAATTCAAATTATCCTTGTTTGCAGATGATATGATCTCATATATGGAAAAACTAAAAGACTCCACCAAAAAACCCGAAACTATTAGAACTGACAATTTGTAAAATTACAGGACACAAAATCAACATATGAAAGTTAGTAGCATTTTTATATGCTAACAGTGAACAATCTGAAAAAGAAATTAAGACAGTAACTCCATTTATCATAGCTGCAAATAAAATGAAATACTTGGAAATTAACAAAAGAAGTGAAATATCTGCACAGTGAAAACCATATAACACTGATGCAAGAAATCAAAGAGGAAACACAAAAATGGAAAAACATTCCATGTTCATGGATTGGAAGAATCAATATTGTTAGAATGTCCACACTACCCAAAGCAATCTATAGGTTTAATACAATTCCTATCAAAATGCCAATGACATTCTTCACAAAAACAAAATCCTAAAATTTACATGGAACTACAAAAGACTCAGAATAGCCAAAGCTATCCTAAGCAGGAAGAACAAAACTGGAGGAATCACATTACCTGACTTGAAATTATACTACAGAGCTATAGTAAGCATAATAACATGGTACTGGCATAAAAACAGATACACAGACCAGTAGAACAGAATACAGAGCACATAAATAAAGTCATACATCTACAGTGAACTTATTTTTGACAAAGATTCTAAGAATATACATTGGGGAAAGGACAGTCTCTACAAAAAATGGTGTTGGGAAAACTGGATATCCATATACAGAAGAAGGAAACTAGATACGCATCTCTCACCTTACACAAAAATCAAATCAAAATGGACTAAATACTTAAATCTAAGACCTTAAACTATGAAACTACCACAAGAATACATTGTGGAAACTCTCCAGGACATTGGAATGGGCAAAGACTTCTTGGGCAATACCTGACAGGCACAGACAAAACAACAACAACAACTACAACCAAAAACAAAGCAGAAATGGACAAATGGAATCACATCAAGTTCAAAAGCTTCTGCACAGCAAAAGAAACAATCAACAAAGTGAAAAAACAACCCAGAGAGTGGGAAAAATATTTGCAACTACCTATAAGACAAAGGTTTAATAACCAGAATACATAAGGAGCTCCAACAACTCTATAGGAAAAAAATCTAATAATGTAATTAAAACACGGGCAAGTACTTGAATAGGCATTGCTCGAAGAAGCCATACAAACAGCAAAAGGTATACGAAAAGATGCTCAACATCATTGATCATCATAGAATTGCAATCCAAACTACAGTGAGATATCGCCTCACCCCAGTTAAAATGGCATTTATCCAAAAGACAGACAATAACAAATGTTGGCAAGGATGTGGAGAAAGGGGAACGCTTGGATACTGTTGGTGGGAATGTAAATTACTACAGTCACCTTGAGGAACAGTTTAGAGGGTCCTCAAAAAGCTAAAAATAGAGGTACCATATGATCCAGCAATCCCTCTGCTAGGTGTAAACCTGAAAGAAAGGAAATCAGATATCAAAGACTGTTCACAATAGCCAAGATTTGTAAGCATTCTAAGTGTTCATCAACAGATGAATGAATATACAATGGAGTGCTATTCGGCCATAAAAAGAATGGGAGGCTGTCGTTTGCAACAACATGGTTGGAAATGGAAATCATTATGTTAAGTGAAATAAGGCACAGAAGGACAGACATTGCATGTTCTCACTTATCTGTGGGAGCTAAAAATTAAAACAATTGAATTCACAGAGATAGAGAGTAGGAGGATAACTACCAGAGGCTGGGAAGGGTGAGTGGGTTGTGAGGAAAGGGAGGGTGGTTAAGGGGTACAAAAAAATAGAATAAATGGGATCTAATGTTTGCTGGCATAACAGGGTGACTACAGTAAAAAATAATTTAATTGCACATTTAAAAATAGCAAGAGGAGTATAATTGAATAGTTTTAAACACAAAGGATAAATGCTTGAGGTGATGAATACCCTATTTACCCTGATGTGATTGATATAGGAGTTAAAAAGAAATTACTTAGGCAGATAGTAAGGGTACGGAAGTCCTCAGTAAGGTTTTCCTTTTAATGAAAAGCAGCTCCAAAATTATTTTCTTTTCTAACAAAGAACATCCTGTGAAATCGAGCTTCAGACATAAACAAGCAAACGGGAAGTTTGCATGGGTTAATACCAGCAGTTGTGCCCATAGGAATATACTACCAGGGGGTAGGCATGTTCACAATGGTGGCTTCACCTTCTCTTTTGGCTAGCCACGTGTACAGTAGGGAGCAGACAAGTGGAAAGCCCATTTGTATGATAAGATCAGAGTAGGGAGAACAGCCTTCCCCGGGCATTATGTAAACGTCACGCCTGGTCAAACCAGTCTGTGAGCCCTACATAAATCAGACATCATGTCCTCAAGCCTGCCTATAAAATAGGCTGCAGTCTGCCACTTTTCCCTTTTTCGGACTCCTATCTCTGGCAAAAGCGAAAGAGCTGCTCTCTTCTCTCCTTTATTCTTCCTATTAAACTTTCCATTCCACCCACGTGTCCATGCCATTAATCCTCTTGGCATGAGATGATAAAGCCTGGATATTTACCCTAGACAGTGATGCCGCTTCATGATTATTACACATTGCATGCCTATATCAAAATATCGCATGTAATTCATAAATATATATGTCAATGTAACCAAATTAAAAAAAATTGTTTTTTAAACGACTACAACGTGTCTCCCTCAAGTTCTAAACATTAGAACTGATGTGGGGGGCCGGGCGTGGTGTCTCACGCCTGTAATCCCAGCACTTTGGGAGGCCGAGGAGGGCAGATCATGAGGTCAGGAGATTGAGTCCATCTTGGCTAACACGGTAAAACCCCGTCTCTACTAAAAAGACAAAAAATTAGCCGGGCGAGGTGGCGGGCGCCTGTAGTTCCAGCTACTCGGGAGGCTGAGGCAGGAGAATGGCGTGGACCCGGGAGGCGGAGCTTGCAGTGAGCTGAGATCCGGCCACTGCACTCCAGCCTGGGCAACAGAGCCAGACTCCATCTCAAAAAAAAAAAAAAAAAAAAAAAAAAAATTGACGTTTAAATGTTAGGTTTAAACAGCAATGGGTTTTAGTCCAAGGACCAGGACCCTTGTGCCAGTTGCTCAGAGACAGCCATCGTATCACTTTATGTTGTTGGACCTCAGCCTGTTTCTCTGTGAAAAGCAGAAATTCCAGACCTAGACTGTCTCACAGCCTTGCAATTGGGATCAAATAAGAAACTACATATAAATAAGGTATTAGGTAATTGACTACAATCTGAAATAGTGGGTGCTTACATACTTTTACTATGTTTCTCTTACCAGAAGAGTTCAGTTATCAATCAGTGAGTACGTTTTGGTTTCTACCACGTGCCCAAAATTCCACTGGTCCAAAGTAGTTAGTTCATGTGTCTGCTCTTGTCTTAGCCAACTGTTCAGTATACCGAAAGACCAGCAGTTGTTAATGGAGCCATGGAAAGCTCAAAAGGAAAATATGCACTTGCTCCTGCTTCTAAGAACTAGCACTCTCCGGAATGGTAGGTGTTATTTTGATGGAGATTATTGTCCTCTTGGTAATATTTTCCTCTTCAAAAGAAAATTACCTTTCCCATCATTTGGATAATAATTTTAAAGAATTGTGTCTGCAATAATACTACCGGTACAGGATACAGTGGACAAGAAGGAAATGGAACAATAGAATGAAGGGAAGAAACGGATATAAAAACTGAAAATAGCAGAGAGAATTGAGGAAGTATTGAGAATGAAAAACGAGCAACAAAGACATTCTAAAAGAGAGGTGCTAATTTAGCAGGAAAGATAGTACAATTTTCAAATCAACTTAGAAAACCACATTACATAACTCATCTTGACTACATCGCACAAACAAACAGACAAATAAAACCACATTTCAAGGTGATAATTTTAGAAGAAAAGCCAACCAGTACATAGATCTGTGTTGACTCCTACGTGTAGAAAGAGGGATGGTCTAGTTGAAATGCCTATTTATATAGCTTACTATGTAGACATAGTGATTTAATAACTCTGCAATTATGTATATAATTGACAGTCTTATGTTTTATTCATTTTTCCAGGGTTGTGTTTATTACAGACTGTCTCATCTTGGAGTTGTTTATGTCCCTGTCTGTCTTCTTTACCAGAGGGTGGATTCCTACAGGTTCGAACCAGGTGTAATTCAAATTCTGTATCATTGACAGCCCCTAGCACAATGTCTATCACACACAAAAGGTTTAACAAACTCTTAAAGTGAACTGAATTATTTCAGGACTTTACTATCTTCTCTTTCTGTGTGCATCCATGTGTGTGTGTGTCGGTGGGGGGTGGGGGGTGTGTCTGTATGTGTGTTAAGTTTTTCTGGAGAATTGCATTTTGGTTTTAACTTCTGAAGTTAGAAATAAGTCAATAGTGCACTAAAATATCAGGGGGCCAATTCTGATAATCATTTACTAAACAATGCCTGGGGAGTAATTATCAGTCTGTTCTTGATGGAGTCTGTCTGCACTCAGACTTAGTTCAAAGGGAAGTCTGGGTTATAGAAAGCAGAAGGGGCAATTTTTCTTGACAGTGGGAAGAACAGGTAGAAGGAAGTAGTGGTGTGTATAGAAATGAAATAGAATATAAACCATAATCCTTGTCCTTCACAAAATTTAAAATCTGTTTAGAGGAGAAGAAAAAGACAACAGAACAACTAAGCAATTATCTGATAGAAGCAAATCACATACTTCTTTACATAATGGGAATATTTTGACAATGAGTGATAGAAGATATTACAATTGTTCCCCACAACAAAACTAATTCAGCCTCATTATCCTCTATTTTTGTTTAGTTATCCCAGGGGAAGATGTCTAGTTCAAATCTTCCTGATTAATTACTCCCACTCTGTTAGAGTTTGAAAACAGTCCTCTAGCACTGGAACCGAGGGACATGGCTCAGGTTGGCAAGATCATTATCCTCATCAGTGGACTTGACCTCCTGAGAGTCCTTTCAAATATATTGGAGAAGGGGCATTTGAAAGTAATTCCTGGTGTCTCTTAATTGAGAATAACATACACCTTCCTGATACAAGTGAAACAGCTGCTTTTCTTCGCTTTACCCCTATGTGGCAATTTTTCACTCAGACTGAGAATGTGTGTAAAGACCAGTGAGTGACAGTGACAATTGTGATTCTGAACGTAGAAAAGCCAAACCCGTCTGATGTCCCTGGCCTTCTGAGTCTTGCTGTCTCTGCTTACTCCAGCTCTCAGGCTGAAGGAGGCTGCCATTGCCTAGTCATTAGTTTCAAATCTCATTCTCTTTATGGTGATTTTGGGGTTTTAGATCTAAAAATATCATATTGTTTTTCATTGGAGGATAATGGTAAAAATGAAAAAATATTCCTTTATTATATGAAGAGGGAATGCTGTTTACAGGAGACATTGAAAACTCAGAGGCTTTTAATGTTTCCTTCACTTTTCTGAATCCAAATGAGGAGAGTAGTGAAAGACCTAAAGATGAAAGGACAGAATGTCATACTTAAACAAAGAATTATCTATTTCATGATTACTTCAGTCGATTGGCTGTGTTCACATCTGAGGTTGCTAATGAATTGTGCTTATGATACTAGGCAAAATGGCGATGAAAATAGAGTTTAATATTGAAAACTTGTAAAGCATATTTAAATAGTGTGAACACAGCAAAGAAGGAAAGGAGAGAGGGAGGGAGGGAGGGTGAAAGGGGGAAAAGTAACTGGTTTTGAATCAAAGAACTTTGGATTTCACATGCTTATTTTTCCAAAATATTTTAACCTGAGAACATAAATTCTTTAAAAAAACAACTAAATTCACATTGTCAACTGCTTATATACAGGAGAAGCCTTTGACAGCTCTTTCTGTGTTTCTCCCAAATCTTACCAACATAACAGCAAACATGAGACATGAGAGACTGTACAAACAGAAGCTGAGAACATAGGCTTTGGAACCAGCTTAAGAAGTTGAAAGTATAATCAACCTCTTACCTACAGGGTGACTTGGAAAACATTATCTACTCTCTCTGTGCCTGTTACCACATTACTCTATGCCTCAGTTTCCTTATCTGCAGATCTGGGATGTAATAACAGCACTCATCTCACAGAATTGTTGCAAAGGTTAAGTTGACTAATAAGTCTAAAGCACTTAAGACAGAAACTGGCACATTGTAGGTGCTCAGCAAATTAGATACCCAGTCACAGTTCACTGACCATCCCATATAATTCTCCTTTCTATCTCAGCACCTTACTTCCCAAGTTTTGGTCTTCTACTGTACACAGAATGACCCACTTTCAAACATTTAAAATTTGATGTTCCTGGATCCTACTATACCTATTACGCTTTTCTCTTCCTCGCTAACCTTGGTCTCCAACAACTTTGGAATTTCTTATTTACATAAACAAGGTTAAAAGAGAAAAAACAGATTGAGGGAAGATACTTGTAATCTATATTGACAAAGGAATAGTATACAGAAATATAAAAGTTTCCTACATATCGCTACAAAAAAAAAGACTACTAGATGGAAAAGTGGCCAAATGGAATGAAAAAAAAGAAAAAAAAACTCATCAGAAAAAAGGGAACCTCCAAAACCATGAAAAGTAATCAAGAAAAGTAAAGCAATAATGAAACATTTCATACTTTATAAACTGGCAATAATGTGATACCTAAATATACCAAGTGCTGGTGAGGATGTTTGATAGGGACTCTCAGATATTAGGAGTGGGAGTTTAAATTGGTATCTATACTTTGAAGTACAATTTGGCAATGCCTAGTAAAGCCAGGACATTTGAGCAGTGGACATTGTTGGATGCCTACTAGTATCCTATCTCAATACCATACCTTTTTTTATAGAAAGTTGATTTTGTTTGCCTAGCCACTCCTTCCCCAGTACAGTCATGTGTTTCAGTGGAAGAAGATATAACTTCCAGTTCTAAGAATGGAGTTGATTTTTTTCTAAAATGATTATTGCCATTGGCGGTGACACAATTTCAGCTAGTAAATTATAAGGGGAGGTCTTCTGGGAGTATTATGCAGAAAGATTATAATTCCTAAGGGATTGTCCTAGGAAAAACAGCCTTCCCTCTTCTTGTGGGCACTTTTATTTGGATATCACATTTGCAAATGTTTTAATCATTCCACTACTAACCTGAGAAGAAGCTACACCCAGGATGACTGGGTGGAAGATGAAAGGGAATGATTCCTTGACAACCTTATTGAGTCTTGAATAAACCAACTCAATAATGCCAGCTCCACCTTAATACCTCCGAACTGAAAGTTTTCATTCTTATTGGCAATATCAGACTATTTCTGGGTATGTGTACCTCAGAACTCCCATTCAAGTATAAGTGAATGTATGTAGAAGGATACATTTTGAAGCAAACTTTGTAAAATCCCCAAACTGGAAACAATTATCTATCTTCAATTGAATAGTTAAATATGCTTTAGTATAATTAAGTAATGGAAGACTATAAAGCAATTAAGAATGTATTAAAATGAACACAGTTGATCTGTTTATATGAACACAGGTATATACCAAAATAATAACACACGGTGCAAAAATAACAAGTTCCTGAATAACACATACAGCATACCATTTGTGTAAACTATGTAACCACATAAAACAATACTATTTGGGGCCAATTGGAATGTACACATAGAAGAATCACATCAAAATAAAATTGGCAATAAAATATGGCAAATGTTAACACTGTGCCAAATTCTGAGCCTAAACCTTAAGTCACTGGTGGCTTCCATTTCCTCACTCTCACCCTCTGTCTCCGTGAGTTGTGCCACCACGTCAGAAGTCCAGCTACCTCATGACCACCTTGCGGGAGAGGCCATGTGGAGCTTCCCCGGCTGCCAGTCTTGGCTGAACCCAGGGTTCCAACCACGCCCCTAAAGTGAGAGATCTGTGAATAAACCCTCTCGAGCCCTCCAGAAAAACCCACCCACCAGCTGAAGACCACTGGGCGACCCTGCAGAGCCATGTGGAGCAGAGGAATCACGCACTGAGTCCTGCTCACATCTCTGATCCGCACTGAGTCCTGCTCACATCTCTGATCCAGAAACCGTGAAATACAACAAATGATTTTAAGACACTAAGTTTTTGAATTTGTTATCGAATGATAGACAACAATATATATATATATAACTCCCTCGTCTCCAGGGCTATTTAGTGGGCCTCCTAGAGCTATACATAATTCTCACCCCTGAAACATTTTCCAGTTGCCATGAGATATTAAAAAATATTTACATACTCCCTCAACACTAAAAAAAAATCATATAAAATAAAATTTTAAGATTCTCTTTTATTCCCTATTTTCATCCCTTTCTTCATCTGAAAGTTAATCACTGCTCCTATTAATGAATATTTAGATTATTTCTAGTTTTTTATTAAATAAAACAGAGCTGCAATAAACAGCCTTGTACATATTTTATGTAAATTTCAGAGCCATAGAAGTCAAATTACTGAGGCATAAGTTATTAAAATTATAATACATGATAGCAGATTGCTCTCCCCCCAAACTAAAATCTTTACTCATTTATATTGTCACCAATATTTCACAATAGTGTTCATTTATCCAAATACTGGCCATCAATGGATGTTGTCATTTAAATTTTGCCACTTTGAGTAAAAAAAAAAGTGGTAGTTTAGTTTTAATTGACATTTCTCTGATTATTTGTGAAGTTTGTAGCATCATTTCATGTGTTTATTATTACTTGGGTTTCTTCTTCAGTGAATTCACTATTGATAATCCTTTTATAGAAAAAAAACATTTATTAGTTTGCCTCTTTATATTTATTGTTTTATGGCAGCTCTTTGCATTCTGAATATTAATTTGTTTGCTGTTCTATATGCCACAAATACTTTTTTTCTAGTCTGTGGTTTGTCCTTTATTCATTAATTTATTTAAAAGATATTTATTGGAAACTTTGTGCCAGGCATTGTACTAGATACCAGAAATACAGATGTGAGTAAGACAAAGTCCCACTCTCTTGGACTTAGTTATTGTGGAAGATATACAGTAAACAAGGAAAGACAGACATAATGTTTGATAAGTGTTACAAAGAGTAATAGAGTTGGGTAAGTGACATACAATGGTGAAGTGTGCTATTTAGATGGGCCAGCTAGGGAGGCCATTTGAGCGCTGAAATGAGCTGATATCTGGAGGCAAAACATTTCACTCTGAGGATGTAGCGTATGCAAGGGCCCTGAGATGAAGGAATAACTGTTGTGTTCCAGAATCTTGTAAGGAGGCTGGTTTGGCTAGAGGACCACAGGTAGTCAGCGGTAGTAAGATGCCACTCTAGAGCGACAGCCAGGGCCCGGAAAATTTAAGGTCTTGTAAATGGTGGACTGTGGATTTATTTCACTGGAGGATGAAAACTATTCAGCATTTTGAATAGGGAAGTAATGCAATCTGATTTCCATCTGAGAAGGAACAGGCTGGCCATGGGGCAAGATAGGCTGGGTGTGTGCACATGTGTGCAAGGAGGTGTCGGGAAGAATGGGAGCTGAAAGATCACAGGGAAAGTCATCGCCTTACTCAGGAGGTTATTTCTGTAGTCCAGGCAAGAGATAACTGGACTGTGGTAAAAAATCACCAGATTACAAATATATTGTGAGTGTAAAGCTGACAAGTGCAGTTGATGCACTATGAGGAGAAAGAGAGAAAAGATCATTCTAAGATGTTTGACCTGAACACTAGGTGAGTGGCGGTGCCCTTTGCTGAGGTGATGACTGGAAGGAAAAGCAAGGAAGAGCCTCACACATGTTGAGCTTGAGAAACCTATTTGCTCTCTCACTGTCTTCTAGGCAGAAATGCGAAGGAGTCTGGAGTTCAAGGGGGAGGTGGTGGACGAGGTGGCAGGAACCTATGGGTCACTGGTGCATAGACAATATTTAAAGCCATGGAACTCTAGAAATCAGTGTAGGCCTGAAGGTGAAGCTGTCCAAGACCAAGTACCGAAGCACTTCAATGTCCATGAGGGAAGAACAGGAGGAGACCCATCACGGAGGCCTTAGAAGAAATGACCAGTGAGATGGGAGAAAACACAGGAAAGTGTGGGGTCCCAAAAGCCAAGGAAAGCATTTAGAACAGGGCCAGGTACACAGTCAATTAAAGTTAATTACGTAGCTGTTTTGTATTTATCCTTTTGAAGCCCTATGATCCCCAAATAGTCCTTTCTTCTCTGATTTCAGCTAGGACTGAGATCGTGATAGCTTTGACCACTAGAATATGGCAGGAGATATTGTTCATATCAGATTCCAAGCTCAAATATTAAGTGACAAAGAAATAGATTTAAGTTGAAGATTCAGAAGAGACCATTGTTTTCAGAAATGTGAAGGTCATTGGTTACTTTGAAAAAAGGTTTTAGTGCAGAGAGACAAAATTCTTTATTTTATTTTTTTGAGATGGAGTCTCGCTCTGTCAGTCACCCAGGCTGGAGTGCAGTGGCACGATATTGGCTCACTGCAACCTCCACCTCCCGGGTTCAAGCGATTCTGGAGGGAGACAAAAGTCTAAGTGAACTGGTCTCTAGAGAGAATGGCAGAGGAGATGGGCACACAAAGTCCATTGTGGAGAAATTTTGCCTTAGAGAACAGCAAAACTCTTCAGGGCAATTTAATTGTTCTAAAGCAATAAGAAGTTTTACTTTGTTTTTGTAATATGGGAGATGCTCTTCTAAGATGTTTGTATGGTAATAACAATGAACCAATAGATTAATGGTGTCAAAGAGAGAGCAGACAATTGCAGAAGCAAGTCCTTGAGCAGATTGGAAGCTACGTGAGTCAGTGCACAAGCAAAGACTGAGTTTTGCTAAGAGCACAGATTTTTCATCCATTTATAATAAGCAACAAGTGAAATATCCACATGTACAGCAGGCGGACTGGTCGATGTGTTGGTCAGAGAACGAGGAATTGTTCTAATGTATTGATTCTATTTTCTCAGTGAAATAAGAAGATCATCAGCCAAGAATGAGAAGGAAGGAGTGGGTGTTAGAGATTTGTAAAGAAATGGGAATGAATGGGCTATGTGACTTGGGCAATGTAACTTCAGTACAAAACTTTTCAAGGCACCGTGAGCGGCAGCTAGAGATGTGTGATCACATCAAAGTTGGTCTGGTGTGTTCGTATTCAGCCATTTTTTTAGTCTCCAGCTGCATGGTTATGTTAATTATGGCATCTTGAATCACATATAAGTTTTTTTTTTTTTTCTCTTTGTGCAGTTAACTGAGATTGGCTAATTTTTCTTGTATGGATTCTTGCATATATACATTCTAAGAAGACTCCACTTCTACCTTGAAATTACAAAACAAAACAAACAAAAACTTCACTATTTTCTTCTAATCTTGTCATAATAAATACTAACATTTTATTCTATGTGGGCTTTTCTGTATTCATAAGCGTGTGACTTTATTTTTCTCAAAATGGATAATATGATGTTTCAACATTATTTTTCAAAAATCTACCCTTTCTTCTCTGAAATATCATATTTGTCATGTGCATAGGCTTACTTTTGGACTTCTGCGCTTGTTTCATTCGTCCTTCCTGCATTCTCATCATTTTGGTTTATTTATGTTACCCAGGGTGGTCTCGATCTCCTGACCTCATGATCCGCCCGCCTCAGCCTCCCAAAGTGCTGGGATTACAGGTGTGAGCCACCACACCCAGCCTTACATTTATTTCTTTTAGATGTTTTACATAATCTAAAAACCAGATAAGTTGAAATAAAATTTAGTCACTAAATATTATTCAGAGAGGGGCACTTTGCAATAGATGAGTTCTGTGAATATCAGTATATTTCTACATAAAATGAACAAAGTACACCATTTGAAGCAGCCATACATACACCTGACATATTTAATGACTGAATTTTATACCTGATTATAATTTTTCCAGGTGCATTCAATATCACTGCTTTACAAAAATAACAGAGGTCGCAGTTAATCACCAAGAGGAGGAGCCCATAACAAAGCTCCTCTAGATTACTATTTTTTAATCTGATGACCTGATTACCAGAAACAAAAGACCTATTAAATCCTTTATCTCTTAAAATATATTTTTCTAGAAAATATTAAATGTTCTTAGTATCAGAAACACCCCACAGAGCACTTTGTTAGACAGAATGCATGTATGCTATATGAAAAGTCTTCCTATATATTCTCCATCCCCTCTCCCTTTAAAAGGAAGTGATTTAAACAAAAATTCCAGAAATTTCTAGGCTGGGCTTCGAATTTCCACAGTGGCCATTGATTGGGGAGAGAACAAAATAATGGTAAAAAGAAAAGTATCTGTCTTTATCTCCCTTTTTCTCTTATTCTCTTCCATTCTCTCTGTCTCTCCCTTTCTCCTCTACTCCCCACACATATGCTAAAATTAGAATATACAACTAGTTTTAGAACATACTAATTTCTCCTTTATTATTTATCAATATAGGCATAACAGCTTAAGGGAGGCATTATCACGGTGTTTCAAATCACTGAATCTGACAGCCCTGGGATTATTTTTGTAGGCATGTTCTAACTTCCAAGAGTTCAACACAAGCTACGTAGCTAGCTGAGTTAAGCACTGAATAAAGACAGCCTGGGTCTCTGGAGAATGTCTTCAGAAGAACAAGGTAACTGGGGTACTAGGTCACTGCAAATCTACCTCTGAAAATAAGTAAAACAGACAGAGGAGAAAATAGTCCATGCAATATTAATGTATATTGCATTCAAAAAAGAAATATGCTCTGATTGCCCTGCCTCTGTAACCTGGTGCCCTAATTCTACACACTCTAAGACGTATGCACTCAAAACCATTTGCCTGATTTCTGTCCCTCCCTGAAATGTTTATTTCTCAAAAATTCTTCATTTCATCTTTTTTAGAGAGTAGAATCATCAAGGTGCAAGTATGTTTGAGTGAAAAACATAACAACGTTGCATCAGAAGGAGAGAAACTACTGCAGTTACCCAGAGAACTGCAAGTACTTGAAAGCTCACTGGGGATGGAAAATACAACTTCCCTCTAGTTTCTTCACTCTGGGTTTGTCACAAGTTACACACCCTACAGAGAGACCCCTCACCTTTCCCCACAAACGATACCTCCTTTTCCTTCCCTTACTCAGTAGGAATGTGCTCTTTAAGGATTCTGCAAGAGCAGGACTGGTGAGAAAAGTGCTTTAAAACACAGCGCTGTAGACTTCCATCCTAACCCAGCAGAGAGCACAGACACAGTATGTAAATGCTTAGTATATTTCTTTTCATGTTTGTTATGATCGAAAATTCATTACTGACTTCACCATTGTAAACAATAAAACACCAGGCTATAAGTGATGATTTAAAGTGAAAATATGGCACAGGAGTCCCCAAAACACTATATACTGCATCATGCAATAATGTAATAATCTCCCAAAGGCCCAAGCCAGCAAATATGCTGCCACTAAAAACTGGTAAGGCTCTGCAAAGCAACATTTGCCAAGAAAAAAAAGTTCCACTGAAATTTGTATTCAACTTATTATAGTGTATACCACTTTCTTTTGGCCTTTATAATTTCTCTGTCATTTAGTTTCTAAGACAGCATTGGTCAGCAGGCTTTATAACTGTTTTCTTCAGATGGAGGAGAATGATAATAAAGGTCACATTTCTAATGCTAAGTGCTCTTGAATATGATGGTCCTGAAGAAACTGATGCCTGTGGAAACTGCACTGATGGAACACGGGAGCCACAGTCTGTTAGGGAGAGAAAGCATGTCCTAAGACAGAGTTCATTCTTATGGAAATTTAAGAATTTAAATTAACATAAATTCTTTTTGTTTCCATGTAAACCCATAAAATATAATCCATACAATTTATGTTTCCATGTAAACCCATAAAATATAATCCATACAATTTTAGAACAACGTTACACTGTATTTTATAAGGAACAGAAAAATCAGCTATATAATTTGCCATCTCTCTTGCCCAAATGTGTCAATACTTATTGATCCTTGCTTTTCCTTTTTGGTTGAGCTAATCGAGATAAATGTAAAAGCAACAGCACCTAAAAGAACAGGCACTCAGCATATAGTTGATTGAAAGAAATAAGAAGGAGATCCATAGAGAAACTATGAACATGAAGAAAAACGTTGATTAAAACAATATGGTCATTTGGCTGTCTTTCATTTACATACATGAATGAGCCAATAAAATCAATGTTTACTTCACTGTATTGAAAATGCGAGTAAATATAATTCAGTTGAAAATCAGAATCTACACAATTTGAGATAGAGCAACAATTAGAGAGTCATTGAAAAGTTAGTAAGGGAAGTGGAAAAAGATAAACAGAAGGGGGCAATGTATAGCCTAGGAAGAGGTGCCACTGAGTAGTGGAGAGGTATGACAGTGAAGACAGTCAGTGGGAGGCCTGATCAGACAGTAGTTTTCCAGTTCATCACTGGTTTCCTTGAAAGGTACCATTTTCATTCTGTAAAGGTTTCTTGGATAGGACGAGTTTTTACATGAAGGGTTTGGAGGAAGTGGTGAGGCTGGCTGTCAGAGCGGAATATCATTCGTGAGCAGCAGGGAAGAATGCCTGCATGCTAGAGAGAAATGAAGGATGACGAAATGAGCCCAGTGCACTAGGCTGGAAGGAAAGCCGCAGAGGGGCTGCGAAAGGATGCGCCATGGTAGTTAATACACAGCCACCTCGGGGGACAGCAGGCCTAACAATAACCATGTCAAAACTCAATTCCATATCAATGAGAAAGCTGTTGTGAGGAATTTAAATCAAATAAAAATAAAGGCCATCAAAGCATACAGAGAATAGGATAGTACAAAAAGAATGGTGCCCCGTCTCTGCCTTGTGAACTACATCATCCTTCAACTCCCCTGGTGTAGATTCTAAAGTCACTGTGACCAGGAGACCACGCAGCAACCTTCATGTTTCCAGAAATAGCAGCAGATGATGCAAGGTTTTCCATTAGGAACTGACCATTTTTAGCTTTTCATCCTTAAGGAAATAATAAAAATGATGATAGCTTGTTTTCTCAAGTGCTTCTGACTTCGCAAGCACTGCTCTGTACACTGCATAGGGGAACTCATACCATCCTCACAAAAACTCTATGCTATTATGATCGCCATTTCTCAGTTGAGGAAAACAGGTCCAGAAACGTTAAGTAACTCTCCCAGAGTCACAGAGCTAGTAAACAAGGAGGTGTGGGTTCCTCTTGAGCCCATGTTCATGACTAATACACATTGGCTGTCTCCCGAGACACCGACACCAGCACTGAATATGACCTTGGAAGATCTTGCACTGCCTTCCAAAGCCCTCATTTTCAGAGGCAGACAAGACCTATAGGTGCACACTGAGTTATTCCATCTCTATCAGATGCATGCCCGTGGAGAGAGTTCCTGGGCTAATGCCTAGGACCCAGGGAGACTTTGACACATTTATCCACATTTGGTTCATTCCTGAAAGCATCAATCCAGTTTCTAGGTCTTAGTAAAATCATTTTCACCTGATGTCTCTTCCTAAAGTTGAGCATACCATAGGTTGAGCTTTAGAAAAACAAATCTGAATTTGTTATCTGATTTAATTTTTAAAGTGATAAGACCCATCTCTTACAGCTGTCTGTAAAAAATGGTCTTATCTCTTTTAAAATTAGCTGTCAGCTAACCAAGTATCCAGTGTTTGCATAATATTGCCTGTATAGATTACATCTTAAGCTTATCTGGATTAGCTAATTATCACTATGCATTTTCCTATAGCATGATATTGGGTTTCTGGATTTTCAGATTTGTAGAAGGTGTTCCCTTCACGTTTGTCCTTGCATGAGTGGTGTGATTCATTGCTGATTTACAAGAGCAAGTTCTTTCACATTAATGGCAGTAGAATGGAAGAGGGTTAAAAAGCTGGAAAAGAGAATGAAGAATAGGATTCGTGCTAAATGAATATGTGTATACACACGTATATAATATCTGAGTAGAAAAATATTATCTGAGCAAATCAGTTATAAAAAAACACTAATCTTTCATGAGAGAGAAAAATGTTGATAGGAATGCATTTTTTAACAATAATCTGATAGATGTCGTCTCGTAGAATGTAATATTCACTGCTAAACAGCTTTTGCTGTTCTGCAAACCTCCATACATCCTTGTCTTGGCAATTTTGGAACATGTGGCATCTTCTTTCTTGGCTCCAATAAGTTGCAGTGTTGGCTACTCATCTTCTTTAACAGGAGTTCTTATCCTATTATGAAAATGGACATCTGAATGTAATAGGCAGTCCAAGTCCCTGAAGATATCTTGGTTTGAAGACAGAGAGAAACTTACCAATGAGGCAATAAAAAATAAATTGCACAACGTTGCATTTACTAAGTAAGCAAGATAACAGAGTCTGAAAACCGAAGGTGCTGAGTGAGCAAACTTCCACCCCCTTCAGAGCTGAGCCTTGATGTGACCCGCATGCTAATCTTGTCATGTGTAAGATTTATTATCAAGATGACATTCGTTATTGGCATTAGGTATTCAGTTTGTTTGACATTTTTTATTACTAACCTTCTTTTTTCCAAAGCCGATAACTCAGTGGTAAAAATTTATATCTTCTGTTATTCTTAAAGGGCCAAATTTGACATACAAATTCTAGTGCTTAAAATGGAATTTTATAGGGGGCGGAGCAAGATGGCCGAATAGGAACAGCTCCAGTCTCCAACTCCCAGTGCGAGCAACACAGAAGACCGGTGATTTCTGCATTTTCAACTGAGGTACTGGGTTCATCTCACTGGGGAGTGCCAGACGATCGGTGCTGGTCAGCTGCTGCAGCCCGACCAGCCAGAGCTGAAGCAGGGCGAGGCATTGCCTCACCTGGGAAGCGCAAGGGGGAAGGGAATCCCTTTTCCTAGCCAGGGGAACTGAGACACACAACACCTGGAAAATCGGGTAACTCCCACCCCAATACTGCACTTTAAGCAAACAGGCACACCAGGAGATCATATCCCACACCTGGCCGGGAGGGTCCCACACCCACGGAGCCTCCCTCATTGCTAGCACAGCAGTCTGTGATCTACCGGCAAGGCAGCAGCGAGGCTGGGGGAGGGGCGCCCACCATTGCTGAGGCTTAAGTAGGTAAACAAAGCTGCTGGGAAGCTCGAACTGGGTGGAGCTCACAGCAGCTCAAGGAAACCTGCCTGTCTCTGTAGACTCCACCTCTGGGGACAGGGCACAGTAAACAATAACAAACGCAGCAGAAAGCTCTGCAGACGCAAACGACTCTGTCTGACAGCTTTGAAGAGAGCAGTGGATCTCCCAACATGGAGGTTGAGATCTGAGAAGGGACAGACTCCCTGTTCAAGTGGGTCCCTGACCCCTGAGTAGCCTAACTGGGAGACATCCCCCACTAGGGGCAGTCTGACACACCACACCTCACAGGGTGGAGTACACCCCTGAGAGGAAGCTTCCAAAGCAAGAATCAGACAGGTACACTCGCTGTTCAGAAATATTCTATCTTCTGCAGCCTCTGCTGCTGATACCCAGGCAAACAGGGTCTGGAGTGGACCTCAAGCAATCTCCAACAGACCTAGAGCAGAGGGTCCTGACTGTTAGAAGGAAAACTATCAAACAGGAAGGACACCTACACCAAAACCCCATCAGTACATCACCATCATCAAAGACCAGAGGCAGATAAAACCACAAAGATGGGGAAAAAGCAGGGCAGAAAAGCTGGAAATTCAAAAAATAAGAGCGCATCTCCCCCGGCAAAGGAGCGCAGCTCATCGCCAGCAACGGATCAAAGCTGGACGGAGAATGACTTTGACGAGATGAGAGAAGAAGGCTTCAGTCCATCAAATTTCTCAGAGCTAAAGGAGGAATTACGTACCCAGCGCAAAGAAACTAAAAATCTTGAAAAAAAAGTGGAAGAATTGATAGCTAGAGTAATTAATGCAGAGAAGGTCATAAACGAAATGAAAGAGACGAAAACCATGACACGAGAAATACGTGACAAATGCACAAGCTTCAGTAACCGACTCGATCAACTGGAAGAAAGAATGTCAGCGATTGAGGATCAAATGAATGAAATGAAGCGAGAAGAGAAACCAAAAGAAAAAAGAAGAAAAAGAAATGAACAAAGCCTGCAAGAAGTATGGGATTATGTAAAAAGACCAAATCTACGTCTGATTGGGGTGCCTGAAAGTGAGGGGGAAAATGGAACCAAGTTGGAAAACACTCTTCAGGATATCATCCAGGAGAACTTCCCCAACCTAGTAGGGCAGGCCAACATTCAAATCCAGGAAATACAGAGAACGCCACAAAGATACTCCTCGAGAAGAGCAACTCCAAGACACATAATTGCCAGATTCACCAAAGTTGAAATGAAGGAAAAAATCTTAAGGGCAGCCAGAGAGAAAGGTCGGGTTACCCACAAAGGGAAGCCCATCAGACTAACAGCAGATCTCTCGGCAGAAACTCTTCAAGCCAGAAGAGAGTGGGGGCCAATATTCAACATTCTTAAAGAAAAGAATTTTAAACCCAGAATTTTATATCCAGCCAAACTAAGTTTCATAAGTGAAGGAGAAATAAAATCCTTTACAGATAAGCAAATGCTTAGAGATTTTGTCACCACTAGGCCTGCCTTACAAGAGACCCTGAAGGAAGCACTAAACATGGAAAGGAACAACCAGTACCAGCCATTGCAAAAACATGCCAAAATGTAAAGACCATCGAGGCTAGGAAGAAACTGCATCAACTAACGAGCAAAATAACCAGTTAATATCATAATGGCAGGATCAAGTTCACACATAACAATCTTAACCTTAAATTTAAATGGACTAAATGCTCCAATTAAAAGACACAGACTGGCAAACTGGATAAAGAGTCAAGACCCATCAGTCTGCTGTATTCAGGAGACCCATCTCACACGCAGAGACATACATAGGCTCAAAATAAAGGGATGGAGGAAGATTTACCAAGCAAATGGAGAAAAAAAAAAGTGGGGGTTGCAATACTAGTCTCTGATAAAACAGACTTTAAACCATCAAAGATCAAAAGAGACAAAGAAGGCCATTACATAATGGTAAAGGGATCAATTCAACAGGAAGAGCTAACTATCCTAAATATATATGCACCCAATACAGGAACACCCAGATTCATAAAGCAAGTCCTTAGAGACTTACAAAGAGACTTAGACTCCCATACAATAATCATGGGAGACTTCAACACTCCACTGTCAACATTAGACAGATCAACGAGACAGAAAGTTAACAAGGATATCCAGGAATTGAACTCATCTCTGCAGCAAGCAGACCTAATAGACATCTATAGAACTCTCCACCCCAAATCAACAGAATATACATTCTTCTCAGCACCACATCGTACTTACTCCAAAACTGACCACGTAATTGGAAGTAAAGCACTCCTCAGCAAATGTACAAGAACAGAAATTATAACAAACTGTCTCTCAGACCACAGTGCAATCAAACTAGAACTCAGGACTAAGAAACTCAATCAAAACCGCTCAACTACATGGAAACTGAACAACCTGCTCCTGAATAACTACTGGATACATAACGAAATGAAGGCAGAAATAAAGATGTTCTTTGAAACCAATGAGAACAAAGATACAACATACCAGAATCTGTGGGACACATTTAAAGCAGTGTGTAGAGGGAAATTTATAGCACTAAATGCCCACAAGAGAAAGCAGGAAAGATCTAAAATTGACACTCTAACATCGCAATTAAAAGAACTAGAGAAGCAAGAGCAAACACATTTGAAAGCTAGCAGAAGGCAAGAAATAACTAAGATCAGAGCAGAACTGAAGGAGATAGAGACACAAAAAACCCTCCAAAAAATCAATGAATCCAGGAGTTGGTTTTTTGAAAAGATCAACAAAATTGACAGACCGCTAGCAAGACTAATAAAGAAGAAAAGAGAGAAGAATCAAATCGACGCAATTAAAAATGAGAAAGGGGATATCACCACCGACCCCACAGAAATACAAACTACCATCAGAGAATACTATAAACACCTCTACGCAAATAAACTAGAAAATCTAGAAGAAATGGATAATTTCCTGGACACTTACACTCTTCCAAGACTAAACCAGGAAGAAGTTGAATCCCTGAATAGACCAATAGCAGGCTCTGAAATTGAGGCAATAATTAATAGCCTACCAACCAAAAAAAGTCCAGGACCAGATGGATTCACAGCTGAATTCTACCAGAGGTACAAGGAGGAGTTGGTACCATTCCTTCTGAAACTATTCCAATCAATAGAAAAAGAGGGAATCCTCCCTAACTCATTTTATGAGGCCAACATCATCCTGATACCAAAGCCTGGCAGAGACACAACAAAAAAAGAGAATTTTAGACCAATATCCCTGATGAACATCGATGCAAAAATCCTCAATAAAATACTGGCAAACCGGATTCAGCAACACATCAAAAAGCTTATCCACCATGATCAAGTGGGCTTCATCCCTGGGATGCAAGGCTGGTTCAACATTCGCAAATCAATAAACATAATCCAGCATATAAACAGAACCAAAGACAAGAACCACATCATTATCTCAATAGATGCAGAAAAGGCTTTTGACAAAATTCAACAGCCCTTCATGCTAAAAACGCTCAATAAATTCGGTATTGATGGAACGTACCTCAAAATAATAAGAGCTATTTATGACAAACCCACAGCCAATATCATACTGAATGGGCAAAAACTGGAAAAATTCCCTTTGAAAACTGGCACAAGACAGGGATGCCCTCTCTCACCACTCCTATTCAACATAGTGTTGGAAGTTCTGGCTAGGGCAATCAGGCAAGAGAAAGAAATCAAGGGGATTCAGTTAGGAAAAGAAGAAGTCAAATTGTCCCTGTTTGCAGATGACATGATTGTTTATTTAGAAAACCCCATTGTCTCAGCCCAAAATCTCCTTAAGCTGATAAGCAACTTCAGCAAAGTCTCAGGATACAAAATTAATGTGCAAAAATCACAAGCATTCTTATACACCAGAAACAGACAAACAGAGAGCCAAATCAGGAATGAACTTCCATTCACAATTGCTTCAAAGAGAATAAAATACCTAGGAATCCAACTTACAAGGGATGTAAAGGACCTCTTCAAGGAGAACTACAAACCACTGCTCAGTGAAATAAAAGAGGACACAAACAAATGGAAGAACATACCATGCTCATGGATAGGAAGAATCAATATCGTGAAAATGGCCATACTACCCAAGGTAATTTATAGATTCAATGCCATCCCCATCAAGCTACCAATGAGCTTCTTCACAGAATTGGAAAAAACTGCTTTAAAGTTCATATGGAACCAAAAAAGAGCCCGCATCTCCAAGACAATCCTAAGTCAAAAGAACAAAGCTGGAGGCATCACGCTACCTGACTTCAAACTATACTATAAGGCTACAGTAACCAAAACTTTTAGTCGTTTTTTTTTTTTTTTCATTTCTGCTGGGCCCTTACTTTACACCTCAGCCACTTAAGTGTAGATCTATTAGTGAACATGTGCATTCTTAAGAGTTTACAGCACCTAAAAGCTTAAGACTATCTGTCTACTTTCTGCAACACAGCTCCTAGATGTGCTAAATTTATAATTCATTTCTAGCTACTTTAAAACTCCAAAATCCTATCCAACAATTTATTCGGGAATTTACAGTGAAAGAAAACATTGGTTTGATCTAAATTACAATCACCACATATATTCAGATTGACTACATACTCTCAGGTTTGCACTCCACAGGGTTCTGGGCTTCCATCAGTCCCCAGCCACCCAGCAAGGCTCTGCTTGATATACAGAGAATCACATTGGAAGGGCAAACCTGTCTTAGACTCAGAAAGACAAAGCTTCAATACACTGTCATGCTCTAAGTCTCCCTGAAGGCCTTCAGAGATGACACCATGTGATATGATTTGGTTCTGTGTCCCCACCCAAATCTGATTTTGTAGCTCCCACAATTCCCACGTGTTGTGGGAAGGACCGGGTGGGAGACAACTGAATCATGGGGACAGGTCTTTCTCATGTTGTTCCCATGATAGTGAATAAGATCTGATAGTTTTAAAAAGGTGAGTTTCCTTGCACAAGCTCTCTTCTCTTGCCTGCTGCCAGGTGAGATGTGCCTTTCACCTTCCACCATGATTGTGAGGCTTCCCCAGCCATGTGGAATGTGAGTCCATTAACACTTTTTCTTTTGTAAATTGTCAGTCTCAGGTATGTCTTTATTAGAAGTGTGAAAATGGACTAATACACCATGTGTCTAACCTTCCTTGCACTGTCACATTGGGCCTATGACCAAAGCCCCATCAATCTTCATCAAGATTAACCAGGAGGCAGCAGTGACATAAAACAAGATGAGTGCTCTGGTATATCAATGCTCTACTCATTAGAGCAGTGTTGAAAACACTGACATAAGCTGCCAAGCATTAACCAGTATTCAATTGTGGAAGGTACCAAGTATTGAGTGTAGTGATGCCCATGTGAGTCTTCTTCTCATCCTTCTCTCTCCCTCTCCCACTTTTCATGTTCTCATGCTTCTCATCACCAAGTAAAGCAAGCTCACTTATTCATTTACTCAACAAACATTTATTGAGCACCTAATGTGTGCCAGGCTCACAATTAGCTCCTTTTTACAAGGACCTCTTTATTTAGCAAAGTAAAGTGACCGCTGATAAAACATTGACTTCAGTACTAAATTAGAGGTTTATTAAAAGCATTGGTAACACATAGAAAGGAGTAAACAGTTGTGACCACTGGAGGGGAGATGGTGGAACAGAGGAGAATAAAAAGAAGTATTAGAGCAGGATTGAGAGGGAAGCACATTTTTGCTAGGCTTGCAAGGAATCATAAGATTGTGCTAATAAATTAATTTATACTCTAAGTGACATAATGGTTTTTCTGCATGTCCCATACAAGTTTGAAACTGAGTTAATTACCCTGAACTGCACACTGACCCATGCCCAACCTACTCTCCTTCTTGATTTCTCTATATTGGTTTTTTGTATCATCAACCAATCATATCTAGTCTTGGAAACTAAGAGTTAGCTTTGAATCTTGTTTTTCCTTTACACCCCACATGACATGATAGCCAGACCAAATCCATTTTATTCAAGAAATGTCCATTTGATCCATCTCATCTTCTCCATGCCAAGTCCTTGTCAACTTTCTCCTAAACTAATTTCAGTACACTCTTTACTGCCAATCACTTCTTACAAAAGAACATATTCTTGGCTCTCCTGCTATAATGAATGTTGCCCCTTCACTGCAGTGCTCCAGGACCCTATATTGACCATGCTTCTGTGCTTCTGCTTGTGTGTGTGTGTGTGTGTGTGAGTGTGTGTGAGAGAGAGAGTCCATGTGTGTGTGTGCACATATGTGCATTCATGCACCCACATGACCAGGAAATTTTTCTCTTCTGCTTTACTTCAGCTGTGTTCATGGCCTTTTCTTGTGGAAACCTATTCATAACTCTAAACCAGCTTAAATGCCTCTATAATTTTTCTTACTTCTCTTACCCATATATTCTGTAGAACACAGCACTGTGAATTATAACAAGTTATCTGAAAAAACTGGACACAGCAGGATACAAGCAGAAAGTAACTTGTCTTTTTGTTTACAACTGCCTGTTAAACTTGTCCATTTGTATAGTTTTCTTGTCTATTCCACTGGGTAATCTTGAGGAAATCTTATAGCTTTTTTAGCCATTCTCAGATATTATCAAATTGTCTCTCCTTCCATAAATTAAAAGTCTAGACAAATCTAATGTCAACAATTAATTCTGTGATTCAACCTAATGCTTATGCCTTCTCCACATAGCTCAGGCAACATGGGGTCTTAGAATTCTGCAGCAGGAACATGGTCGCTCAGTTTCCCCTCTCTTCCTTGCTCCTCCTCCTCCTTTACTTGCTAACTGCTATGTTGGACCCTCCATATTTGTGCCTGGGGAGCACAGGGTATGAAGGTGATGGCAGTGAATTAGGAGAAAGGTCATAGTCTTAACGTGGCCAATGTGGTGTATCCAGTGTCCAAGGTCAACTGTGCTTATTAGATGACCAAATATTGGCTGTTTCTCTTGCAAGGATTTGGTGGGGTCTTCAGAGAGCCACCCTGCCTCTCCTCTGCCACCCAGGACAACTTACTGAAATTCCCTGAACAAGCTCAAGTTCTTCCAGCTGGCCATGAGTGACTACCCTCCACTCCCATCTTCTGGCCATCTACCTCATAGAATCTCCCTCTGGTGGTGGTCACCTTCTCCAACTGAACATGATCACCTTCCCCAACTGGATGATCAACTGGACAACAAACTTTTAAGTTTAGAATACCTTTAGGTTTACAGAAAGCCTGCAGAGTTCCCCTATACCCCATGCTTAGTTTCTTCTCCATTCATCCTCTTACTTTAGTCATATACATATGAACAACTAATTAACCAATGTTGATACTTCATTATGAGCTGAAGTCCATACTTTTTCAGATTTCTTTGGTTTTTACCAAATGTCCTTTTTCTGTGTCAGTATCTCATGCAGGATACCACATTATCTTTAGGTGTTACATCTCCTTAGCCTCCTCTTGGCTGTGAAAGTTTCTCAGGCTTTCCTTGTTATTTTTTTATTATTATTTATTGTTGTTATTTTTGAGACGGAGTCTTACTCTGTCACCCAGGCTATAGTGCAGTGGCACAATCTTGGCTCACTGCAACCTCCGCCTCCAGGTTCAAGTGATTGTCCTGTCTCAGCCCTCTGAGTAGTTGGGATTACAGGTGCCTGCCACCATGCCTGGTTAATTATACATATATATGTGTGTGTGTATATGTGTGTATATATATATATTTTAGTAGAGACGGGGTTTCACGATGTTGGCCAGGCTGGTCTCGAACTCCTGACATCATGTGATCTGCCTGCCTAGACCTCCCAAAGTCCTGGGATTACAGGTGTGAGCCACCACGCCTGGCCACTTTCCTTGTTTGGAATGACCTTGACAGTTTTGAGGAGTAGTGATCAGGTAGAATGTTCCTCAGTTGGGATTTTTCTGATGTCTTTTCCTGATTACTCTGGAATTATGGGTTTTGGGAGGGAAGACCACAGAGGCGAGGTGCCATTCCCATCCTGTCACACCAAGAGTGCACACCATTAACCTGACTCCACACTCTGGGTGTGAACTTTGACCACCCGGCAGAGGTTGCATTTGTCAGATTTCTCCACTGGAAAGTTACTGTGTATGTTCCTTCTCTCCAGACTGTACTCTTTGGAAGGAAGTTACTGTGTGCAACCCAGATGAAGGAAGAGGAGTCATGCTCTACCTCGGGCGGATCTACAGGAATTATTCGGGATCCTTCGGCATGGGACATTAGTCTCTTCCCATCCATGTATTTATGTATGCATTCGTTGGTTCAATTATTTATTTATATCAACATGTATTCATGGATAACTATATTATATATTGCGTTGCAGTCCAACAGAATCTTTTTTGAAGACAGCTTCAGGCAAGCCGCCTTCTGCAGGTCCATTTGACCCAGGAGAAATCTCACCCATTTTTGCCTCAGCAAGCCCTGGAAATCTAGGCTGTTCTAACACAGCCTGTGCCTTTGCTTAGAACTCTCTAGACAGCCTAATACATTTAGATTTTCCAGACCTGAGTCAGAGCATCAATTCCTACCTCCTCCAAACTCCAGGGCACAGCTGTCAGATAGATTGTTGTTGTTGTTGTTGTTGTTGTTGTTTGTTGTTTGTTTTTGAGACGGAGTCTTGCTCTGTCACCCAGGCTGGAGTGCAGTGGCACGATCTCGGCTCACTGCAAGCTCCATCTCCTGGGTTCATGCCATTCTCCTGTCTCAGCCTCCTGAGTAGCTGGGACTACAGGCATCCGCCACCACACTCGGCTATTTTTTTATTGTATTTTTAGTAGAGACAGGGTTTCACCGTATTAGCCAGGATGGTCTCGATCTCCTCACCTCGTGATCCGCCTGCCTCGGCCTCCCAAAGTGCTGGGATTACAGGGTTGAGCCATCATGCCCGGCTCAGATGGGTTTTTTGAAAACTGACTATTCTTTGTCTCTTGGCCAAGGTACTCTGCTGATTCTCTTTAAAGTAGTCCTTACTGTGGGCCGCTCTGATCCATTCCCTAACCTAACTAAAACAACTCTGAAGGGGATAGTGAGTTAAGTTACAAAGCCAGCTTTACATGCTCTTAGCCTCTTCTGTATAAGTGGTCTGCCACCTATTTCTCTCCAAATTTGTGGCCTCTTCCCTGGAATCTATAGGGACAGTCATATTTAGTATCTTGTTATACTGTCATAATTTAATTGTTCCTCAAATTGTGTTCCTGATCCAGCAGCATCAGAATCAGCCAGGGAGGTGGAAGTGCAAACTCTCAGGTCATACCCCAGAACCACTGAATCAGAAAGCCAGGGGCTGGGGTCCAGCAATCTGTCTTTTCACAAGTCCTGCACCTGCTTCTGCTGCAAGCTGAAGTTTAAGGGCT
Organism: Chlorocebus sabaeus; assembly: GCF_047675955.1. Classification (NCBI taxonomy): domain Eukaryota; kingdom Metazoa; phylum Chordata; class Mammalia; order Primates; family Cercopithecidae; genus Chlorocebus; species Chlorocebus sabaeus. The sequence continues at coordinate 13,132,237 of NC_132906.1, forward strand.
ACTGCACAGTTAGCAGCTTCCGTGTTCTCTCCCCACAACTTAACTACAAGCTCTTTTAGAACCACCAAATAGCCTAGTGCCTGACTTGACACAGGGTAGGGGCTCAAACAATGAACTGAAGTTGCATCCTCTATTGTTCACTGCTATTGAAATTGAAACCTGTTATTACCAAAGGGAAGTATGAGTTCTTGCTGTCAGGTGCCCTGGGTGCCTCCCCATTCCTGATGAGCTCCTTCAATACTGTTAGCACATTTTATTAAAATCTTTCTAGTGAAAATGTTTGGAGCATGCCATCTGTTTCCTGTCAGAACCTTGATAAATACAATGTCCCAATAGTATATTTATTTCCAGTAAGGACCACAAAAAAGAATGCTATTTCAAAGGAGAAAATTGCTAATGGTGCACGTTTAGGCTTTGGTTAATTGAGGGTGAATAACTTCCCGACACTCTTCTAAAGATATAGATGTGTTTGTTTTCTACGTTATATATGCCAAAACTGTGCTAATCGCTTATTATAAATAGTTTATGTATAAATGTTTATTATACATTATCTATTTAATTCTCACAATAATAACCATGAGGTTTTAAGTATTTCCATCTTACTGGAAATCAAAACTCAGAACATTTACAGCCTGCATCAGCTTACAAAGCCAGGAAGTGGGAGAACCAGGACTGCAGCATCTACCTCATGACAAAAATGGTGTCCTTAGCCCCTCTATAGGTCTCGAGCATTGTCCCTTTGTTCAGGTGACACTGCAAATAGATACACAGTAATGGGCTTTCTGGTCAGGCCAGTAGGGAGGCAGAGGAAGGCACACTAAAGATACCTAGAACGTGACTTCCTTGGCTGTGGATAAGGGCAGAGAACTTCAGTGGTGGCCTGACCATCTGCCACAGTAAAGAATAGAACAAGGAAAGAGAGAGAAGGAGAAGTCAACATTACTGTTGTGAGTGTCACAAAATGTGCATTGTTTCAAGAGTTGGGCTGAAAAGACAGAATGAAACTGTACAAGTATTGATAGGTGAAGAAAAAGGACAAAAACTGATCATACTGCAACTAAATTTTAACAAAAGAGGCAATTACAAGAAACAAATACAGGGATAGCACAGGTTACCATGTGAGTGAGTGTCATGAACCTAACTTGTCAACTCCACTTGCCAGTGGCTTTCCTGGCCTCATTATCCCAAGGCAGAGGGTGGTACTCACCAGAATACAGCATGACAGCTTGTCCAGGAAAGCGGTGACAGACCGCTTTAACCATTATCACACTAATTAACCACACTTCCCTTCTTTTTGAGAACAAATGGTAACCCCTGATATGAGCATAGTAGATCTCAAATCCAAGTCTACACAGAGCAAACCAAGCTGCCCTTACCCTCCACAAGAAGTATCAATCAGAATCTGTCTTGAAAAGTGCCTTTTAGTGAATGGTTCATATAGTAGCAAATATATAAATACCTGTTGAATGAGTAGGAATGGGAATTATAACAAGATTGAAACATAAGGGATCACTTTCATGAACATAGAGAACAAAAATGGTAACACTGTCATCCCAGCTCTGTGCTCAATGCTGGACACATCATGGCAAATGAGCCTTCCTGAAAAATTCCTCCACACTGTAGCAGGAGGGTCAGACAGCACAGAGGTAAACTTGCAAACCAAGGTATGTACCATTGAGGAAATAAACAATTAGTGGTAGAGAATAATATGGTGGTCAAAGGCTTCTAAGGAAGAAACATTTGAGTACAAATCTTGTATTAGTCCATTTTCACACTGCCATCAAGACATTCCCCAGACTGGGTAATTTATAAAGAAAAGAGGTTTAATTGACTCACAGTTCCACATGGCTGGGAGGCTTCAGGAAACTTACAATCATGGTAAAAAGGGAAGTAGGCACATCTTACATGGTGGCAAGCAAGAGAGAGCCAGCAAGAGCAGAGAAAACTGTCTTATAAAACCATCAGATCTCATGAAAACTCACTCACCATCACAAGAACAGTATGGAGAGAAACCACCCCCATGATCCAATCACTTCCTATCTGGTCCCTCCCTTGACATGTGAGGATTGTGGGGATTACAATTTGAGATGAGATTTGGGTGGGGACACAGAGTCAAACCATATCATTCTGCCCCTAGCCCCTCCCAAATCTCATGTCCTCACATTTCAAAACACACTCATGCCTTCCCAACAGTTCCCCAAAGTCTTAATTCATTCCAGCATTAACTCAAAACTCCAAGTCCAAGGCCTCATCTGGGACAAGTCAAGTCCCTTCCACCTATGAGTCTGTAAAATAAAAAATAAGTTAGTTACTTCCAAGATACAATGAGGGTACAGGCATTGGATAAATATTCACAACCAAATGCGAGAAATTGGCCAAAACAAAGGGTCTACAGGCCCTATGCCAGGCCAAAATCAAGCAGGGCAGTCATTAAATCTTAAAGCCCCAAAATGATCTCCTTCGACTCTATATCTCACATCTAGGGAACACTGACACAAAGAGTTGACTCCCACAGCCTTGGGCATCACTTTCCCTGTAGCTTTGCAGGGTACAGCCTCCTGCCCAGGCTGCTTTCATGGCTGGTGTCGAGTGTCTGCAGCTTTTACAGGTGCACAGTGAAAACTGTTAGTGGATCTATCATTCTGGGGTCTGAGGACAGTGACCCTCTTCTCACAGATCCACTAGGCCATTCCCCAATGGGGACTCTGTGTGGGAGCTCCAACCCCACATTTTCCTTCCACACTGCCCTAGCAGAGGTTCTCCATGAGTGCTCTACCCCTGAAGCAAACTTCTGCCTAGACATCCAGACACTTCTATACATCCCCTGAAATGTTGGCAGAGGTTCCCAAGCCTCAATTCTTTACCCACAGGCCCAATACCACCTGAAAGCTGCCAAGGCTTGGAGCTTGCACCCTCTGAAGTAATGGCCTGAACTGTACCTTGGCACCTTTTAGCCACGAGATGCAGGACACCATGTCCTGAGGCTCCACAGAGCAGTGGTCCCTGGGCCTTGCCCATAAAACCACTTGTTCTGTCCTTCCTAGGCATCCAGGCCTGTGACAGGAGTGGCTGCCATGAGGACCTCTGACATGCCCAGGAGACATTTTCCCCATCATCTTGGCTCTTAACATTTGGCTACTCATTACTCATGCAAATTTCTGCAGCTGGCCTGAATTCCTCCCCAGAAAATGGGATTTGCTTTTCTACTACATGGTCAGGCTGCAAATTTTCCAAACTTTTACACTCTGCTTCTCTTTTAAACATGAGTTTCAATTTCAAACCATCTCATTGTGAATGCATAACACTGAATGCTTTCAAAATCAACCAGACAAACTCTTGAGTGCTTTGGTGCTTAGAAATTTATTCTGTCAGATACCCTAAGTCATCTGTCTCAAGTTCAAAGTTCCACAGATCTCTAGTGCAGGGGCAAAATGCCACCAGTCTTTTTTCTAAAGTGTAGCAAGGGTGACCTTTGCTCCACTTCCCAAGAAGTTTCTCATCTCCACCTGAGACCACCTCAGCTTGGACTTCGTTGTACACATCATTATCAGCATTTTGGTCAAAATCATTCAACAAGTCTCCAGGAAGGTCCAAACTCTCCCACATCCCCGTTTCTTCTGAGCCCTCCAAACTTTTCCAACCTCTGCCTGTTACCCAGTTCCAAAGTCCCTTCCACATTTTCAAGTATCTTTATATACCGATTAGCTGAATTAGTCCGTTCTCACACTATTACAAACAACTCCCCCAAACTAGGTAGTTTATAAAGAAAAGAGGTTTAATTGACTCAAAGTTTTGCATGTCTGGGGAGGCCTCAGGAAACTTACAAGCATGGTGGAAGGGGAAGTAGGCACAATTTACATGGCAGCAGGTGAGAGGGGGCAAGCAAGAGCAGGGAAAACTGCTTTCTAAAACCATCCGATCTCATGAGAACTCACTCACTATCACAACAACAGCATGGGGAAAACCGCCCCCATGATGCAATCACCTCCCATCTGGTCCCTCTCTCAACATGTGGAGACTATGGGGATTACAATTTGAGATGAGATTTGGGTGGGGACACACAACCAAATGATATCAGACCTAAAGGATTACAACAAACAGACAAACAAACCTGACCGTTCAACATACAGGAGCAAAGCTTTTCGGATGGAGAGACCAGGCAGGGCAAAGGCCATGTGGTAGGAAGGCTCTTGGTACCTTCAAGTGTGTTTGCTCAGTATAGACTGAGGAAGAAGAGAGTGCAGGGGATGAATTTGGAAAGAAGAGTCCACTGGAGACCATGCATGAGCCCTGGGGAGGCTTCAGTCTCCCAGCTCCAAGATTCTACGATTCCGTCCCAGCGTTTTGTCTTGTGAAAAAAAGAGGACAGCACATGCGTTTTCCTGTCTTTGCCGGGAATCAGTTTCTGCTCTTGGCAAGCTGTCCAGAGAGCTCTCACTTGGCAGGTAGGGACTCCTCGGACTTTATAAATGAGAAGCCTGTAGTCAAGAATTTCCAAATGTGATTAAAATGGAAATGCCATTGAAATCAGGTTTGGCTGCCTGTCTCTCTGGTACTCAGAAAGAAGAGCCCCTCCTGGACCTGGCAGGCAAACTCAGCAACACTGTTGGACTAGATTTAGGAAGGGCTGCCAGGTAGAAAGGAGATTTCAATAACTGTGCAGCCAAATTAGTAATTAGAGCCACTGGGTGCTGGGGACGCACCACGAAAAACCCTATGACCTGTGGATAGTTGAAATCATTGAGATAAATGAGCTTCGAGGCCAGGGCTTCGTTTTAGAGAACGCGCATACTTTATGATTAACTCCAGATGACCCCAGTGCCCAGAGACTGACCAAATGTCGTTCATTGAAATCAGAAAATGCTAACTGCTCAATAGTTTCTTTTGGCCAGTTCAGCCGTCAAACAGTTCAAAAAAGGGAAGGGTTGGCGCCGAATATCCTATATCAGCAGAGAAGTACAGATGAAATACATTTCCCTGGATGATTTCAGTCTGAATCCAAGTCCAGCAGACCAAATCTCTACAGTTTCCTTTCTCATTGGTGAGTTATGCCATGGAAGAGATGGTTCCAGAATGAAAACCAAAGGTAATGCTTTAAGTAAACGGACTGTACCTGCTTGTGGGAGCAATGGTGATCACAGGCACCAGGGCCGCAGCACACCTCCTCTGTGGCTTGTTTTAATTGAAACTGATGGAGCTGTGGAGCTGACTGGGTTTTGCATAAATCATCGGTAATACTCTTTCAAGGGTAATCACAACATTAATATACCAAGCAGGAAGTGAAATAATTAAAATTTAGCACATTGCAGTATTGAAGTTTCTAAAATTAATCTAAAGCACCTTTTCTCAGTACAAACGAGCCATTGCTTCAATCCACAGAAACAGACATTTGTGCTACAATCACTAGACCATCAGCAACAAAGAGGTTCCACTTTTCTTTCTACACTACAAATCATCTACTTATATTTCAATCCCTTTCTTCTCTGGTGGTGCTATACTTTTTTTATCTTTTTTCGTTTTACCTGCCTCTAGGTAAATATGTGCCATAAGGTCTTGTAAAATAGAAACCCTATAAATCTGGGGATATTGGAAAGAAAATCCTTCTCACATTACCCTTAGGAAGACAACTCCAGCTCAGAGAGTGAATATGGATATGTAGAGTGGCAAGAAACCTGTGGTGATGAGCATCTCATTTCAATATATCTGTACAGAAGGCAATAAAATATCCAGGCTGGGTTTCTATGGTGAGCCACAGGGGTAAGATATTCAGTGGCACTAAACGGCTCACTTACCTTGATGAAGTAAGTATCTTTCATCCTTGGTGTCTTACAAAAGATAATAAGCAAAAAAAAATGCTCCCTGTTGTAATACATAATCTCACACTTAGACAGCTTAAAACAGCACTATTTTGCAGAGAACTGCACCCTAATGTCATCACAGTGGAAATACTTTGACCTGGAAGCACTAACATAGTGATTGTGGTGCTTCCTCTTACCAAGACATTAAACAGGAGCTCCTGTTTAATGGGCAAGGTCCTCAGTACCCAGATGGCATTCCAGCTAACAGCCAACCTGCCCCAAACTGTAAAGTTGGCAAAGCCTGGCTTTCGTGGCTCCTAATGCAACTTGGTATTGCTTCTTTTTTCCTCAATTTCATGTCTTCTGTAGGAAGGTAGGAATTTTCCAGTGCCTGGAGAGAAAAGACGGTAATGAGCCACTGTTGCCCTTGAAAGAGTTACTTTATCAGGAAATTTTGCCTAGACTGAATCGGAGAGAGGGACCCCAAAGTCGAATTTTTCATAGTGGTATTCCAGACATTTTGGAAGGGGAATTAGCAGTGAGAGACCGAGTAGTGCCCCAATGTCTCTTATATCATGTTATTCAAATCATACTTCCATGCTGCCTATATGTAAAGCCATTTCTGATAACTCATCAGTTGAAGCAGACACTGCCATTTCCTATACTGAGAAATTTTCTAGCAGGTTTGGTCACTTTCCAGTGATGGGATATGTAAGAATAAATTAGACAGAAGTGACAATTAGAGTCAGGTTTCTGAGGATTGCCTGGCCAATAAGAACTCCCAAACAAATCATAAGTAGAAAAACTGCTTCACTTGGAAAATAGTAAGGATCTCACCATATTATAGTGTGCTTTCTTGAATGAAAATTTACTTATATATTTGAAATAAAACTCTTCATGTTAATACAAGATAGTCCGGATGTGAGCAAGTCACATTGAAACTCCACAGACACAGTCAAAGAAAAAGTGGAGGGCAGCATCTTTGATCAAAACATCAGTATCTTTAAATGTGTCTCTAAACCCTACCTGGTACATATATCAAAGCTTTCATACTCATCAAGTCAAGAAATATTGATTGAGTGCATGCTAGGATGGAAAAAAGAGAAAGTGGGAAGCAGAAAAGAAAGAGGAAAAGCATAAGCAAAAGAAAAAGCAGGAGAAAGAGGAGGGAAAAGAAGGAAATGAAAGAAGAAGAGAAGCAAAGGAAGAAGGAAGAGGAGGCCAGAAGAAAAGGAAGAAAAGATAGAGGAAGAGAAAGGAAAGGGAGACGAGATGAGGAAGATGTGGAGAAGAAAGGGAAGAAGAAGGAACAATTTTTAAGAAGTGGAAATTGCCTTCAGCTTCACTAAGCACCATTATTGTGAATGTTTTCTCCGTCACTTGTCACTTGCCTGTCACCCTGCCTTCATGTGGTGTTATTCCCTGGGCACACTTACTAATACGTAAGAGAACCTATAGTTTTTCTAGAACTTTCCCTCTTCCAAAAGTAGCCAACTCTCAGAGTGGTTTTAACCAAGGGTCTAGTTACTTCCCCTCCTGGAAATGTGTGCAGTGTCCTCTTTATAACTTACTGTGGTGATGCAGCAAAAGACATTTTGCTCCCAGATTTTATTTTGGTTTTGAGTGTGTTGAATTTTGATAACTTTGTCATCAAGCATAACTAAGAAAATAATGTAATTAAGGATACATAGCACAGGTGAAGCATAATTATTTGAACTCCCAGAAAATCAGCTCTAGAAGCAAAGCTGCAACTTGAGGAGGGAGGATTAGTAAACCATGTGTCATCCGCCTCTGAGGTAGAGATGCTGCCATCTGCATTGGGCGGAATCCAAGCAAACAACCAGCCGGCCAGGAAGCTAAATGCAGGAACAATGGGGATGCAACCCCAGAAACACATCTGATCCCTTGAGTAGCCAAGTTAATTCCATAAATGGTTAGAGTTGATAGGCATTCGGAGAAACATAAAAAATGAAAACTCCAACCTGGGTGGAATTGGAGACTATTATTTGAAGTGAAGTAACTCAGGAATGGAAAAAGCAAACATTATATGTTCTCACTCATAATTGGGAGCTGAGCTATGAGGATGCAAAGGCATGAGAATGATACAATGGACTTTGGGGACTCAGGGAGAAGGGTGAGATAAAAGGCGATACATTGGGTAGAGTGTACACTGCTTGGGTGATGGGTACACCAAAATCTCAGAAATCATCACTAAAGAACTTATTCACGTGACCAAACACCACCTGTTTCCCAAAACCCTATTAAATTAAAAATATATATTTTTATAAAGGAGAGAAAAAAATGAAAAGTTCAATATTTTCTCCTGCCAGCTGGTCTCCTACTTTGACCCTCTCTCACAAGAAAATTTAAAGCATGGCCTACAATAAAATAGTAATTAGGGAAGTAAAGTTATCTGGTCAACAATGTATATAGCTCGGGAGCAGGAGCTTGCATAATACATGGCATAAAATAAGTGTTCAATTAAATAAGTGTTGGGCTGTTAAGTCTAGACCAACCTGGAACTGCAATGGAGATTGACTCCGAAATAGACCTGACCCAGAGGTTACAAATGGTTCTGAGATTTTTCCCCACTAAAACCAGGGAATTTTAGAAGCTGGTTCAGAACCCCAGTTCACGGGGAACAGCCCCACAGAAGGTGAGTAGACAGAGTTGAGACAGGTAAGATCCCAGTGTGTGTTTGCCAGCAGACAGGATTAACATTTGTGTCAAAGTGTAAGTAGAAACTTGCTTCAGTTTATGCAAATTGCAGACATACAAGGAATATAGAAAAAGAACAGAGCGCCGGGTATCTTTGGGGGTGTATTTTGAAGGCTCCTTGTGTGTGATGTAAATGAGTTTTCCTTTGTATTTTGATCTTTATTTCACCTAGAAACAAAAATGCCTTTTTATTTGGCTTGTTTATAATTTTTAAACTTATTTTGAAAATATTTTATAATATTTAAAACAGTATATAATATAATGAGGACTCTCTGCCTCTTACTGCAAAAATAATTAATAATACTTGGCAGTTAATGACACTTTTCATCATTAAATCTCTTTGTAGACATTAATTAAGGGAAAGATACTTCATCTTTTTAAATTTGCTGTTATCCTGGTATCACTGCATTTCATGAATATCAGTTGCAATGAGAAGTAAAATATGTAGTATTGAAAGCACAAATCTACCAAAGCTTTGCTGGATAGGTAAAAATAAGCCTTTGTGTGCTTTCTGTTGTACTTTGTCCCTTCAATTACATTTGTAAGTAATTTTTACTCATGGCTCTATCTTAAAGTCTATTTTTTATTGTTGATTACATTTCCTGTGATACTGTATTTTAAAAACCAAATATTTTATCATGTATTTGAATTATTCAAATGTAAAACTTCGTGAATAAAGGCACCAAAGGTACTCAAGTTTGTCAGAAAATAGTCCAATTGGCAAAGTCATTCTAGATCCTGCTTTTCTCCCCTGGAAAGTAGAGGATTTATCAGGAGAGGGGATCCTTTCGGTCTTCCTTCTTCCTCACTTGAAAGGTACAAAATCTTATTCATCTCCAGGGCCAGACTTAGCCTTATTTCATTGCCCTTCTTCCTTCAGAAGACTCTCCCATTTGTTTCTGATGTCTGAAAATCTTAAGATAATCCTTATTCTACTTCCTCCTTGGCATATAAAATAGCTGCCAGCAGGCCAGGACCCTCAGCATCTTCCATTGTTTTCAACTTCACCTGTGTTTACCTCCTTCAGTTCTGTCTTGGAGCCTCAATCCCCTCCCCTCCAGCTCAGTCCTCCACCAAAACTTGGTGCTTCCCTGGTGTCCCTCCAGTAATCAACTTTTTTTTTACATTTTTCTTTAACTTTGTCCTCCTTTCTGACTTCTTTCTCACAGGAATTCTTTAAATGTAAAGAATTGGCATGTGTTGTATGCATCCTTTCTAGGTATCATCCCATCCTTCTCTTTTAGTTGAAGGCTACTTCTTGTGCAAAAGTAGCCTTCTACAAGAATAATGCCATAGTCCATTTGCATTGCTCCAAAGGAACACCTGAGCCTGGGTAATTGATAAAGAAGACAGGCTTATTCGGCAAACAGTTCTGTTCTGCAGGCTGTACAAGAAACATGGCACCAGCATCTGCTTCTAATGAGGAGCTCAGGCTGCCCTCTCATGGTGGAAGGTGAAGCAAAGCCAGCATATACTGAGATCACATGGTGAGAAAGGAAGCAAGGGGTTGGGGAGGTGCCAGACTCTTTTTCACAACAGGCACTGGCAGGAACAAATAGAGCAAGAACTGACTCATTATGGTGAGGATGACACCACACCATTCATAAGACTTCTACTCCCATGACCCAGACACCTCTCATTAGGCCCCACCTCCAACACTGGGGATCAAATGTCAACATGACGTTAGGAGGGTCAAATATGCAAACTATAGCAACTAGCCTACATCGTTGTCTGCATTTTCGCTTCTCCCAGCCCTCATAACTTTGTGAACTATGACCTTGCCATCCTGCCAAGAAAACTAGTGATCAACTCAGTGTCAACTCAATGGGTGCCTTCCACTCAATGTCTCTTTCCTGGGCTTCTTCAATATTGCCCTTTGCTGGTCCTCCCCATACCTGTAGAATGTTCCTTTTGAGTGTTTTTCAGGGTTCTCATCTCACTGAATGTTAGTGTATCCAATCATTCTTCTTTGTGAGTTCTAACTGCCTTCTATCTTTCTGGGGAACTTCATTTATCCTAGGTGTCAACCAACGTCCTACAACCACAGGTTGAACATGTTATACTCCATGAGGCTCTGTCTTTCACACCCTGTTTCCTCTGCCTGTGTTGTCATTCATTCCTAGACAGTCTGAAGAGTTTCTTATCAATCTTCAAGACTCAGGTCAAGGAGAATTCTCAAATGCCCTTTCTCTTCTTTTCTACTCTTCCCCCCACCCACCCCTAAGAGAATGAGTTACTCTCTCCTTGTACTCTCATGACATCTTATATGTATTTTTATGTATGTGTGATGAGTGTGTGTGTGTGTGTTTTATTTATCGATATCTCAAGATTTCTTAGGGGAAGGGACTCCAGCGAGGTGATCTTTGCATTCCAAGCACATAGAAGAGTCAAACCAAGAGGACTGTTTCAGATTAGAGGATGGGAGAGAATAGCAATGTGGATTCAGTTCAAGGTTACTTTTTCTTTGTTTTACTCCAAAAGCAGCTAATGAGCATTGCATAAGACATAAATCAGGCAGGGGTGCTGGGAACGAATGCAGCTCCCACTGATTCTCTTTGAAGCTTACAATAGTATGCCCAAAGTTGGTGGTATTGACAGGCCACTAAAGTGAGACATATACCGTATCAGAAAACCTGAGAACTGTAGCTTTGCTGCCTTTTATAGCCACAGTCATATCAGTAGCCAGAAAAATCGTATACCGCTATATAAGAAATCAGTTTTGCAACTCAAATGGGTGAGCCCCATCCAGCTTAAAGACCAAGTTCCCTAAGCTCAAAAGACTTACCACGTCAGCACTGGGTCAAACCTCCCTTATTTACACTTATGCTTTAAGGGCCTAGGAATTTTCTAGTGTGTCTACTTCAGAATTTCTCATGGCCAAAACAAGCCTATATGAATTTCATAAATAGTTAATGAATATATTGGTGAGTAAATGACCGCTTGGTTAAAATAAAGCATTGACTGTGTAATTCACCACCCAGTCACCCACTGACAGTGGGGGCAAGACAGCTTCACTGAGTATGACTAGCAAAAATTTCTCATCACAGATTATTTGAGATGAGCAGTTATCTGAGTCAACCCAGGAGGATGAGTCTACAAAGACTTGTTGAGTTCGGATAATGGAGTCCAATTGCTCTATTTCCCACCGTAATTCCGATATTATACTCTGTTTTAAACTGCTTCCCATCTAGTTGAAAAAGGTAGTAACATGAATGATGATTTATTCTGATTCCATTAAGAAACTCCCTTATGAAGGATCTGAGAATAGAGTGGATGAACGTATGTGCGTACATACGTGTGTTATTCAGGGTTCTCTAGAGGGACAGAACTAACAGGATATATATATATACAAAAGGGAGTTTATTAAGGAGAACTCACTCACATGATCACAAGGTCAAGTCTCATAGTAGGCCGTCTGCAAGTTGAGGAGCAAGGAAGCCAATGGTGGATCAGTCTGAGTCCCAAAACCTCAAAAGTAGGGAAGCTGTCAGTGCAGCCTTCAGTCTGTGGCCAAAGACCTGAAAGCCCCTGGCAAACCACTGATGTAAGTCCAAGTGTACAAAACTGAAGAACATGGAGTCTGATGTTCGAGGGCAGGAACCATCTAGCATGGGAGAAAGATGGAGGCTGGAAGACTCAGCAACTCTGCTCTTCCATCTTTCCCTGCCTGCTTTATCCTAGCCACACTGGCAGCTGATTAGATGATGCCCACCCAGATTGAGGGTGGGTCTGCCTGTCCCAGTCCACTGAATCAAATGTTAATCTCCTTTGGCAACACCCTCACAGACATTCCTTAGGAACAATACTTTGCATCCTTCAATCCAATCAAGTTGACACTCAATATTAACCATCACAGTATGCAAATTCATTCAGAGAAACTCAATATTCATTCTGTTTCGATTGAACTTTGTATCCTAAGAACTCTATTTTCGATAGTATCACTTTGCCTATGAAATAGTAGTATATCTACAGTGAGGATTTAATAACAACTTGGCTGATTGTCTCTAAAGATACAAGAGAAATATGATTCCCTAAGTAGCAAAGGTTTCTGTGTGCCAAAAATTACGAAAGATTATTCTTTGGACTTAGGAGCTTATAAATGTGTAGATGAGGCAAAATATTATGACAACATACACAAATCATCATGAAGCATACATGAAACATTAGGAAAGAGTATACTGAATCATGTGCTCAGTTATGTGATTCAAATCAAATGCTGTAGAAAAGGGACGGTATGAGAATGACATGGTCAGCACATAATTAGAGGAGCAGCAGGTCCTTTGAAGTCAGTTCTAGGTTTAAGTTCTGCCTCTGCACATTAACTTGCACTGTAAGCAAGCTTTAAAAGACCTCTCTATGCCTCAGCTTCCTTGTCAGTAGAGTTGATTCATCTATTGACTTGCCAGTTCTGCACCCTCTAGAGTTTTCTTCCATGCAGTGCTGGCATCAGAGTAGGTGAGGCAACATGAATACATAAATACTTAATTTGTTTATAATGCTTATGGTGAAATCAGAGGAAGATGCACATTCTGCCTCCCAAAGAGGTTCTTATACACTTGGGCTCATCCCAACTCCAATATACAAAATCTATAGTCACTCCCTTCAAAATCTGCTATTTTGTCTGTCATTCAAACTCCTCCCAAACTCAAGTCTCAATCTTCCCCAGTGGTGGGTGAATGTGATAGCATGTTATTCCTTGTTGATTACTATTTGTTTTTTACTTTCAAGTGTAAAATTATGACCATGATGCATAGCCAATCCTGTGAAGACTGGGGAAGATTTTTCCAGGATAAGAAGCAGTAAGTACAAAGCTCTGAGGCAGAAAAAAGCAGGGATATGTTCAAGAGAGAGGGAAAAAGGGCTGGTGAACCTGGGACATAGTGAGTGAGGAGGACAGTGATGGGAGATCTGATAGGCAGGCAGCGGTCAGATCACAAAGGCACGTTAGGAGCCATGTGTTTCTTCCAAGAGCAAAGCCAAGCCACTGTAGGCTTAAGGTAGTGAGGGTGATGTGATTAGATGCATGATTCAAGGCGCATTGTCATGCTGGATCTTTATAAAAGAACCAGAAAGAAAGCATGCAGACAAATCAGGAGGCTATTTCCATATTCCAAGCTGGAGATGATGGTGCTTAAACTAAAGTTATTTGAACAACAAGGAAGAACTTGATTAAATATGAATTTCTAACAAGCATGACAGATTTAAGGAATAGAAGAGCCAGTGTAGCTGAGGAAGTGAGAAGAGTGATGGGAAGGTGAGGTCTGAGAGGTAACTTAAGAATCACATCAAAGAAGCCAATTTAAGGAACTTGCTGCCAATAATTTGGAATAATTTGTTGTCAAATTGGGGGAGGGGCAGGCGGGCAACGGGAAAGAGATAAACTAAAGATGACTCATTTCCAAGTTTGAGGTCAGAGCAAATTAGTAACTGGCACGACCATTTACTGAGATGAGGAACTCCTAGGGAAGAATCATTGTTGAAAGGTGAAATTTGGAGTTTTGTGGTAGGCATAAGATAATAATAGTAGCTACTTTGTATGATTTTTGGGCCAACTAAATGATCAAATGCAAATAAAGAGCTTCCCCTAACAACCTTGCACATAATAATAACTCAAAAATATTGATTGTTACTTTCCTTATCTACAGTATTATTCACAAGACTGTCATCATCAACACAAAAGTTCCCGAAAGGGGCAGCCTCATTTTTTCCGTGACCTCCCTATCCCATCACTTGTGGACACCAACAGTGTATGACGCATTCGGTGAAAAAACAAAAAAGTGTCTGGTTGGCTTCTTTCTCATGCACATGCAATCAATTATTTTTTGAATGGAAAGGAAGTGAAGCAGAAGTAAATGAAATTTACAGAGCCCCTATTTTCCATGAAGATTAAAAGTTTTTCACAGACGGATTACATTCTTTCCATCATTAGTGAAGCCCATCTTAGGAAACATTCTATTCAGGAAAATATCTGAGAAAGGCAGTCAATTTGGTTATGCAAAGAGCTTTGCTTTATGTAAAATCAGAGTATCTGTTTAAAAGAAATTACAGATGGAAGTGGAAAGTTAGAAATCTCCCATCTCCCTCCACATCTGCCCTCGTATCTGCCCCCACCACTACCTCTAGATAATAAACAGTCACCCTCTCCACACATTCACATGCTGAAAAAGGAGCATCAACATAAAAAACAGTTGCCAAGCAGAACACATAGCTTTCATTTGCCCTCAGGATATAAAATGCACCAGGACACCTTCTGTGAGATGGCTGAGGGGAAGCAATTATTTAGATCCACACTTTTTATCAACATCCCTGAAGCAGAAAGCAAAATGAATAACCAGTAAATAGATGTCACTCCCAGACAATGTGCCTCTAAAAATAAAAGCTGAAAGGACAAACATCTGTCTCAAGGTTGGTCTTGGATTTTCCTGGACAGAGGGTAGGCAGAGGTGAATGGAGTTGGCCATTCTCATGAAGAGCCGGGAAGCAAAGAAAAGCTAGAGAAGTGCTGCTGCAACATTCTAAAAGCTAATGGCTCTTCAGAATACCTGCACACTGCATGAGACCTCCCAGACTTTCCCTGGATGACGGTCATTTGATCATCCATTTGGGTGTGCCAGATGAATTTTTCAAGATGATTCCAGTGCATCTGAAATCTTAGGTCTTCATATGCTTGACACAGGCTGATCATTTGTCTTCCTGCAAGAAGTCAAATTTATCATTTTTAATTGACAAGAAAAGTCTGAATTCAGTCAAAGCCAAATGTGAGAAGGACTGAGAGTCACTGAAAACGCTACTAGGAAAGGTCTGTTTCCCAAAAGGGCATTTTGCCCTTAAGGAAGCACAAATGAGGCAGGCATATTTGGGAATGTTTGTTTCTTTACACAAATGCACATTTTTTCTCTATCACCTGTGCATCATGTGAAGTGACATTTCCTCTGGTAATTGTGCATTTTCTTTCAGCAGCAGAGGAAATTTTCATGTGACAGGCATGTAACTGTCAGCCCATGAAGTAGAGCTTTTCAGGAAGCTTAATCCCGGATGCCCAGAGCCTGAATTTGGTTCCTGAGGGTCATATGAGGGTCAACAAGAACATTTCTTGTTCTTTAGGTAAGAATGCATATCCCAAGCATAGTTTTTTTTTTTTCATTAAAAAAACTAGCATGAAACTTAGAAGTTCCAAACCACAAATATCCCAACACTTAAACCTAGGGCATCAAACTAACCAGCAGCAAAAGGAAATAAGGTGAAAACAGCCCCGGAAGGCCATTCATCCACAGCTGCACAATGATGCTCTGTAAATCACGGCAACAATAGGGCAAGAAGGGATGGAGATAATTTTCGTATTTGAGATATAGGATTGAATATACGCATGTGAATACAGACAAAGATGTAGGGTTGGATACAGCAAGACACAGTGGAGATTAAGCAAAGAAAATACATTAAGAAATCTTTTTTTAATTAGAGAAAAAGTTATTCATATTAAAGTGTTAACCTGTGTCAAGCCTTTTTCCAGGGAGCTGACGTTGCCAATCTTCTTACTTATAAACACACCAATCTGGTGCAATAAAATCTCCAGAATGCCTGCTTGTGTATTGTTCAGTTGAGAGGAATGTGTTATGCACGCTTCAGTACTGAACTACGGGTTTGTTTAAAGCTGTAAATAGTTTTATGTTCATATTATCACTTTTTTAAGGAGAAGAAAAAGATCAAATAGGCTCCTGTCTCCAAATCCTGTCTGTGGTGATCGTCTCCCAAAGTTTTGTACACATGACTCTTCTTTGAAGTCACAGAACTTGATCCCAGGTTCTTCCTCTTCGACAAAATGACCTGTGGCCATAAATGATATCAGGAATCTAACAAAAGAGAGACAAAAAAGACAGCCATGCATGTCCTCTAGACTCTCCCTGGCCAATGATGGTCGCTGTCTAAGCTCCGATTCAGAGCCTGGGTACACGGAAGGAAATCACACAATTGCAGGATCTCACAATTTTCTCAAAGACTTTCTAGTCCACAGGGCCAGGGCCAGTGTCAGGGTAGACAGAGGCAAAGATATGCATCCTTCATGAGCATGTATACCCTCTCATTGTAAATTATGGCCAAGTGAGAGTCATTCAGGGAGACATAGGGGAAAGGGACTTACATCCTTGCTCCTGTAGACCTACATGAGCTCTCCGAGGAGCAGGTGATGGGAGCTGCTGTGTTATTTTATAGCTGAAGTCACATGTCACATGTCCTTGGTCTGTCCCCTGTTAACAGCAAAGATCCTGTCAAATGCGTTCAGTAAGGGATTAGTAAACTAAAACTGACACACACAGGTCTGGACCCATAGGGTCTTTAATAGAACCCTGTAGTTCATTCATCTACCTTTAGGAAGAGCTGTAGGGACATCACCAGCATTGTTTTCTTAAAATAAGGAAAGTAGGGGTATGAGGGAGGAGGAAGAGGAGCAGAAAAGATAACTATTGGGTACTGGGTTTAATACCCGGGTGATGAAATAATCTGTATGACAAACCCACATGACATGTTTATCTATATAATAAACTTTCACATGTACCCCCAAACCTAAAATAAAAGTTAAAAAATATATAAATAAGGGAAGTATCTTCAGGATGTGTCTGTGACTTTTAATCCATGTGTTTTCTGTTTTGTAAGAACTCATTGTGCTGAAGTCCAGCTCTGTGACACTGAAGGTCACCAGGTCCCATGCTGGCTTTGACTGAATGACTCCCCTGGGAAGTCCCTTGTTTACTGTATTTGTATTAAGCCACCAAGAACTTGAGTAACCGGTTTCCGAGGAGAACATATATCCTGAATCAGTTCCTGGACATTTGTTTGAGGTCTTGTAAGGGAAACTGAAGGGAATTGTGTGTTGAACGGGATGGCTTAGACCTGCTCAACTTCTGAGAATTGAGGTAAGTGTCTGACGTCAGCGTGATTTCTGTTTAGCACAAGTGGGAGTTTTAGTGAAACTGATCTTTGAGATAATGAATTTAAATGACTAAACTAAGGTGTCCCTTTCAAAAGTGTATATTTGAATTCATATTTTTTTTGTGGCTGTGCACATCACTGCTAGAAGTTCGCGTTTAACTTGGGTAATATTTGCAGACTGACAGGGGGCAGATGGGAGCCAGCTGCCAAGTGAGAAAATCCACCTGCTTGCCAGTTGGAGTGTGATAGGAAGCAAACAACCCTGATAGAGACTCTATTTCTAGGCACACTGACAGAGCATTCAGCGAAGTGTCACCACACTTTACTTCATCTAGATCGTCAGGGCAAACCTAAAACTCTATCGGGAGAGAGACCAGACTCTTCCAAGAAGACTGAGGGAACCAGGGACGCAGAGCATCCTCCCTACTCGGGTCCCTACTGCTATGGTAAAGGAGGAGAGGAAAGACAGATAAAGTGAGGAGGCTATTCCAGAAACTAAGTGTGAAATGGGTTGCCTTGAGGCATTGCTGACACAATCAGACATTCGAGTCTAGTCTGAAGGACATAAGACCAGGGAGACCTTGATATGCAGAGCATGCTACCTGAGCTTGGAACCCTTCCAGAGAGAGCCCCCCAAACTCTGTAGAATGTAACTAGCAAGTCAAAGCCTCCTTTGTGCCAAATATCTATGTTCCTGCTCCCTACTGCTCTACTTGCTACTCCACAGCGAAATGTCCAAGAAAATTCGATCTTCCTCTTTGCTCTCCAGCCCTAATCCTGGCCTTCAGGTTTTTTTTGTTTGTTTGTTTCTGTTTATCAAAGGAGTGGAATGCATCAGGCAAGAAAGTACCTACCTGCTCCACCTTATACACTTTCTTGCTGCTTAGCTTAAACCTGTGAGTGCTGTAGCCAGTGAGGTGCATCTCATTAAATGGATGAACCTAGACTTGGGGTGTATGGCAATTCACACACAGTACTGAAAAATCTGGGTATGGAACAATCGCCTGAGAAAACAGGGTAGGACAGCCTAACCCATGTGCTCATGCTTGCTCACCCAGGACTTCAAATGTCCCTGTGCCTCACTGGGCAAGCCCATGGCCAGGGTGAAGGATATGGAGAGGTGCCCCAATGGGAATGTGTACCCTAGAGTGTGTGAATGCTGGGTGCTGAGGCACCTCAAGGACTGTTTTACCCTAAACCACAAGAGGCTGTGTCCTGGAATGCCCGGCAAAGTTATTCCTTGAGTTTGGTCAAAAACCATGCATTCCAAGCAAGCTGCACTCGGGAAGTCAAGTGTGGTTTTATGGCACTTACCGATTTCCAGTGTGACTCATTTGTCTCAGCAACTGGACATCTGTGTCCACAGAATGGAGGGCACCCAGCCATGTGTGGGGATGTTCTGATGAAGTTTGGAATTTGTGCAACACATTTTTCATGCTCAGCTGAATTATCAGTAGAAAGCAAGATGCTGCCTAATGAACATCTCAGAAAGCACAGGATCCACTTTCCTGGGATAGCGAGTGACTAAGCATTTTACTCTTGCCTATTATTATAGCTGAAAAGATACAGCGATGACATTGTATAAGGTGCATTAGCATCTTACTGTTGAATTGCCTTTTTATTTTAACCCTTCCAGAACCCTTCTTCTACTTTCTCATTGTGCCTTGACAACTTTCTTGTGGGCAAGGAAGTCTGGTATGATACAACTTTCAATGGAGAAAAATCACACACAGATGGGTTTAGACTTGCTTTAGGGTCCCATTACTTCAGTTGGTCTGTGTATCAGAGACACCTTGGCAGAAAATTGGGACAAGTTAAGGCTAATAAATGGAATTATTACAAAGTCATGAGCAAGGGGTAGGAAGATCACGGGAGACAGTGCAAGAGGCCAGAGCTGATAAAGGCAGTTCCTGTTTCCATCCTAGGCTTGATAGGGGAAGGCAGAGGTAGCAGATACCCAAAGGGCTGACATAGAAGTATGCATTTCAGTCAAGGGGTGCAACCAGCCTAAAGAAACCCTTATAAAGAACCCAGGGGAATAAATACCCAACCTAACTTTCCTCCATACCCCTTCTAGCCTGCTGTTTGTGTCCCCCTCCCCGATGGCTACTCCCATCACCACCGCCGCTGACCAAATGCAACTGAAAGCCAGAAGACAAAAAAGCCTATTAATGGAGTTCAAAGAATGGAGTGCCTGGGGAGAAATGGAGCCATTTCTAGAAAGGTAGACACTTCAAAATATAGCCTACAGAGTCAGCCTCAGAAATAGTCAGGCCTTCTGGTTGCCATTTCATCTGTCATTCATTGTGATCACCTGGATAACTAAAGACAGGCACATTATAAAGAATCCACTCCACCTTTGCTGGTGACTGAATGACTAGATTCCCTGGAGTAATCCTGGCAAAGGTGTGCTTCTTCCTTCAATTCAATGCAATTCAGAAAGCATGTTTGAGTTCTGTAAAGTGAGCTACATGGTGTTTAAATTCTTGTGAACGATATGCCAATTAATACAATGCTGCCTTTTCTTACTATTCCCCAAAATATTTACTATACCTGATCTCATCCCCAACACTCAGACGCATGCACACATACACATACACCAGGCATATGCATACAGATCTACACACATAAGCATGTAGGCACACAGAAGCATGTGCACACGGGCATAGGCACACAGTGGCACTCACACACATGCACGCAGGCACATGCATGAGGGCTGGGAATGAAGCACAGCTTGTGTTCCTGGCTCAGATGTCACAAAGTTAATTTTAGTTGGAAAACTCCTTGACAGACTTCCAGGAAAATACCACTCAGAACAGCAGAGCTCATGTTAACATCTGTCTGCTGTTTTCTCAATGACACCCAATGCCAATCTTTAAGTTTCTGATTCTCAAAGCTTTCTCTGAAATTAGTCACCTTGATTAATCTCATGATGATATCGAAGCAGCTGTTACTAAAAGGAATTGCTACATTTTTGGGGGTGGTGGTGGTCAGGAAGTAAATAAGTATATGGAAGAATAGATAGATGAGTAGATGGACGGTTGGATGGACAGATGAGTGCAGGGATAATGGATTGATGAATGAGTAGAGGGATGATGGATAAATAGATGACTGGAGAGATGATGAATTGATGGATGCGTAGAGGGATGATGGATGAATGGATGGGTGGATGGGTGGCTATGTGGATAGACGGATGGGTAGATAAAAGGATGTATGGATGAGTGGAGTGATGGATGGAGGGATAGATTAATGGGTGAATGGATGAGTGGAGGGATGATGGATTGATGACTGAATAGAGGGATGATGGATGGATGGTTGGATGAGTGGAGGGATGGATGGATGGATAAGTGGAAAGCATGTATGGATGAGTGAGTGTGAATGGATGGATGGGGGATGGATGAAGAGTTTTAGAAAGACAACTTTTTTTCTTTTTTTTGAGACAGATTCTCCCTTTGTCACCCAGGCTGGAGTGCAGTGGTGTGATCTCGGCTCACTGCAACCTCTGCCTCCTGGATTCCTCCTGCCTCAGCCTCCTGAGTAGCTGGGATTACAGGCATGTGCCACCACGCCCAGCTAATTTTTGTATTTTTAGTAGTGACAGTATTTCACCATGTTTGTCAGGCTGGTCTCGAACTCCCGACCTCGTGATCCACCTGCCTCGGCCTCCCAAAGTGCTGGGATTACAGGTGTGAGCCACCACACCCGGCCAAAGGAAGATAATTCTATAAGAATTAATAAGGGGGAAGAATTTGCCTAACACTTGCCTCCTTACTTTTGGTGAAAAGAAGCCTGAGGCAAAGACGTGTCTGTCTATCACCACTGCATTCAGAGAAGGTATATATCATAAGAGTTCAGAACACAGGCTCTAGATTCAGAGTCTTGCATTTGAATCCTGGACTTAACAACACTTACTAGCTGTGGGACCTAATCTGTGCCTCTGCAGTGCTAACTGTCTCTCTGCAAGGAATTGCTTATCCCACTGCATAGTTGGCTTGCTCTGCTAGTGGTAACAGGAATACAATGGAAAGGACAATTACCTTAGGCCCTGCAGGGGTATCCAAGGGAGAGAATACAGTCATTTGTTATTAGTTTCTGTTTCTGGTTGGGCCAGTAAACCCCTTCCTCATCCCTCTTTTTCACTTATCACTAGAGACAGAAACTAAAAATCATGACTTCAGACTGCTAAAAGCCTAAAACAAAACAAAACAGAACAACAACAACAACAACAAAATAAGGCAGGTTGGACAAGCTTGCTGGTATTACAGGGATGAAGATTACCCCATAATACCCAAATATAGTTGTCTGAAAATATATATATATATATGTGTGTGTGTGTGTGTGTGTGTGTGTGTGTGT
Source organism: Chlorocebus sabaeus (assembly GCF_047675955.1). NCBI lineage: Eukaryota > Metazoa > Chordata > Mammalia > Primates > Cercopithecidae > Chlorocebus > Chlorocebus sabaeus. The sequence goes on from NC_132906.1 coordinate 13,154,034, forward strand.
GTGTGTATAAGCAAATTGTATTTAGAACTTAGAAGTTAGAAACCCAGCAGCTCAGGCATTGCCTGACCTTGAGCAATTTCCTTAACTTCTCGAAGCCTGTTCCAGGTGGTGCAAACTGGTTATGCTTTGGCTAAACTGTCCAGCAGATTTGATTCCTTTGGGTCACAAATTGTTTTAAGCACATGTGAACCACGATTTTAAAGTTGGGAGATTCCATCAAAGCATCTCAATTTCTAATTTTGTTGGAAAATTAAGAAGGTCCAGCAACAATGGGCCCATATTCCCACACGGCACCCATTGGGTGAAACCGAGTCAGGGCTGCCCCCTGTAGACTGGGCCAGGTCTCCATAAACCCTTCCACTTTCTATGGGCTACTGCCCACTTTCTCTTCAATGTCACCTGCTGGATCTCAAAATCCTTGGAGTTGTAATCTCTGCTCTCATATATAAAAAGAAAAATAATGTCTGAGCTGAGGTTGTTGTGAAAAATAAATAAAATTAAGTAAGTGAAGTGCCCAACACATGCATGACACACCATAGCAATGGAATACGAGTCATCTCCTTTCTCTTCACTGATCATGTATTCATTCAACAAATGCTAAGTGTTCACTATGTGCCAATAATGTGCTAAGTGCTAGAAATGAAAAGACAAATATGGCATGGAGCCTGCCCGTGCAAAAGTTTTGCATTCCTGTGAAGGGAGATAGACTTATAAGCAAAGACCCATCTGAGCAGGCTACCCCATCTTTCCAACCTGAGATGCTTCCTGCAGGGGATCTAAAAGAGTAAAGAGAAGTTGGAGGAGTATGTAAATGATTCCTTTAAAAATACTGCTCAAGGTAATGAGGCATGCTCTAACCTGGGATAAGGGAGTCTCCTTAGCTGGTTTTCCAAATCTATTCATTTTACCAAATTAGACACGTTCTTGTAAATTTCATTTACATTTGACACTAGAATGGGCAATTACAGGTCTTACACGGCAAGATCAGGGCACCTTGAAGGAACACCTGGATCCTATTTCACTGACTGCAAAGAGATTAAAATAAAACCTTGTCACCCTAGTCAGGTGGAGGCGATGAAAAGAAAATGGAATCATAAAAGCCCAGAATATTAATTCCACTTCAGTCTTCCTTTTAATATCAAGCATCCCTGGATTTGGGTTTGCAGAAATTCACATTGCTGTGTCACATAAGCTAGAATCTCCCAGAGGGGCACAGAGAGCTGTGAGGCACATTCATTATACATCAGCTTTACACAATGCATTGCACAGCGTCAGTGCTGAAGTTGTAACATGCCCTGTGCTCCACTCCCTCCCCTATTTCTCTATCCTAGGGCTGACTTCTGCCTACTCATCACCTTGGCTGTTATTATTCTTTATTCTTCTCAAAATCTGCGATTTCATCATTTTACCCCTTTTCTACAGGCTTCTGAGATCAGTTTGTTCATTTGTGTAGCTGGCCCCAGTAATAAAGCTAAAACTTCTATATTCACCGGATTTCCAGAACGTGAATGTTGGATCTTAAATCTTATGCTCAAATAACATACTTGTTATTTTTAAAAAAATCATTGCAACGTAGAAGAAAAAATACATGGCTTTGAGGCCAAATAGATCCAAGTCCAAATCCTTACTCTCCCAGTTATTAACTCAGTGACAAAGGACCCAGTCTCTCTGAACAGTTTTCCGAAATGTTATAGAATTTATGGTAAAAATAAAGAGTAAATTGCATGAGATCACCAGAAGTCCTAACACATGGCAGGCACTCATCAGGATACTTGCCCATCATCATAGAATAAGGTGTGATTATTGGTTTTACATGTAATAACCTCCCCTCATATGCTGCCTAATGTAAAGGCACTTGGCGAGGTGATTTCACATGTACCCCTGATCTTTACAAGAAACTATTTACTATTTGAGAAACGTTTGCTTGGGGAGATTAAGTAAGTGCTTTGTGTGAATTAACCTATTTGGTTCTCATGACAGCTTATTATTATCTTTATTTGATAAATGAGAAAACTAAAGCAAAAAGAGTTCAGGCAACTGGCCCCAGGTCATAGTGAGTAAGTGGTGGAAATGACATTAAGTCCCCGTCTGGTTCCAAAAGCATGATCTTAGTGAGAAGGTCATTAGGAGCATAAGGTCATTCAATAGCAGATTTTGAGAAGAATGAAAGCACAGCTATGGTGATAAGTTGGCAGAAGTCAGCAAGGGAGAAGATAACCAAGCCAGGACTACCTCATCCCTAACACAATCACACACATCCCTCCTGGCTCCCCGCCCACGCACACATACACTCAGAACACACACATGCACACACCAGTACACAGAGTCTCCCCAGCGCTTTAGAATGGGTCTGAGTATGACTCAACCCAGGAACTGCGAGTCCCGGACCAGGTGAATCTGGGAGCATTATTGTCTAGGACCGTATAGAGCACCCCACCATGACTACCACATTAAACCTTTCTAAGACTTCTGCATAACTGACCCAAATCCTGAAATACTTCTAGAACTCAGCAGACCTCATCCATACCAACCCCTGAAATGGAAGAGCTATGTACTGTACATATATATTTTTATCTCCCTTCTCCCAACATGCTTTATATTCATTCACAGACATCTTAGGGAAGCAAATGTTGAAATGGGAAAACCAGCCTTATAAATTGTGCTGCAGTTCCACCAAACAGCCGGTCACTCATCACACATTGATAAGAAAGTCCCATGATAGTATTGAATGTCCTAGAGTCCCACTGGAATTTCAGGTGGTGCAGAGATTGGGGAAATGGTCTGCCATGAGGGAGAGAAGGGACCCTGTGTGCCACAGAATTCTGAGGAGCCAGGACATATGGTAGAGGAGAGAGATGCAGCAGGGAAAGAGGACAGAAGTTGAAAACATCTCTCCTCATTGGTAATCACTCATTTCAGCAGATTTTAACCCAAGAATGTGATCTCCTGATATAGACAGGGCAGAGCCATCTTTGTCAGGTGATTTGAGGAATAGTGAGAATGTGCACCTGGCCTGTTCCAATAGCCCATTCTCACTGGTGTTCACATGTCACAGCTAGATCATCTTGTTAGGCCCCCTGCTTTTATTTTTTTATTATTATTATTTTTTGACATGAAGTCCTGCTCTGTCTCCCAGGCTGGAGTGCAGTGGTGGGATCTTGGCTCACTGCAACTTCTACCTCCCAGATTCACGCAGTTCTCCTGCCTCAGCCTCCCAAGTAGCTGGAACTACGGGCACACGCCATTACACCCAGCTAATTTTTGTAATTTTAGTAGAGACAGGGTTTCACCATATTGGTCAGGCTGGTCTCAAACTCCTGACCTTAGGTGATCCACCCACCTCAGCCTCCCAAAGTGCTGGGATTACAGGCGTGAGCCACCATGCCAGGCCTTAGGCCTCCTTCTTTTGCAAAAGCACTGCCTTCTTCATTGAGAGGATGGTAGTTGGAGGGATTATCATCTACATGTAATTAAAAGGCAAAACAAGAGTCACAGAAGACATACAGCAATAGAAGATCATGCTTCTGAAAATGTCAACAAAAATTCAAAGCTGCAGCCTCTTTGAAGCCCTCTCCCATCCTCACCATGCCCTGCAGCCTCTTCCCAACTCACTAGCATTGGCCCCTCCAGGTCCCCTTACTTCACACAGTTGAGATCTCTTTTCCAAAGAAAAGCTTCTCAAGGGAGAATTTGGCACTTATCCACCCTTGGATAGACATGTCTATACAACATAGCATTTTTGTTATCTGGGAACCCTAACAGGTCTAAGAGGGGACAAAGCCTTGTGATAAGAAAATCAGGGAGATGGGGTGGAATTTTTTGAGTCAGATTGTTGCCACCACAGTTTGCTTAGCCACCACTCTCCCTGTCTGTAGGCTAGTCTTACATGCCTGATGGCTCTAGCATGTTCCTTTGCTATTTGTTTGGGTGATTACATAAAGCAGGCAGCACTTCTGCACTTTGGGTGGAAGCGGAGAGGAAGCTGACCCGCCTTGTCCATTCTTCCCCTAGCTCCCATTCTTCCATGGGAACCAGCAATGCAGAATGATTTGTATAGGACATACCTGAGGCTGTCTTGAGCTACTGTTTTCACTAAAACATTACTGCAAATTCACTTGCCTGCTTAGCTTCAGGAATTGAAATGGGATGGTAGGGTAAGTGAGAAGCAGAAGACGCAAGCTCACTCACACAGGCCTGGCTTGGGAGAGGTGCCCAGGCATGGAGGGGAGCTGAGCACAGTGGTTTACATAGGGAGCACAGTAAGAAAGGGGTGCGAGGAGGTAGCAAACTGGCTGGGGCCCTGGGGACACCTCTGCACTAGAATCTAAAGAAAAAATGGTTTAATCCACCTTGGGCAGATTGTGGTTAGTAACCCAAAACCCCTCAACCAATATATGCATGCTGAAAGTCACTGGAGTTTTGATCTCCAGCAACATTCTAAAAATTGCTTTAGTTTGTTCTTTTTGTATTGTTTTAGGAAATAAGCTATCAAGGCCTGAGAACATACGGGTTTCTTTCCTTCTTGCTCTGTAAGCCCAGCAATGTTACTGAGATCACGAAGTGACACATCACGGCGCCTCCTAACTCACACTGGAGCAGCTTTCTCTAAAGCTGGCCATCTTCCGCCAGCTCGGTGTCTGGGCATGGACACAAGGTCTTGGGGATGTGATTAATGATCAGCAGACAGTCTGCTCTTCAGGTGACTCTCTGTTCAGCCTGGGAAGGAGCTGAGGAGAGAGGTGTGAGAGTTGCCCAGGGTGGGGGGTATGATAGGGGCCAAGGTCCTCCATGGGATGCTGCCCACCTGCCATCTGCTCTCAGAGCCCAGAGCCCAGAGCTGCACCAGTCGCAGTGAGCTGGGTGCTGTGTGAGCTCAGGGTTGCGCTGTCTAGGGAGATTTTCATCTGCCCTCCCCACCTTCACTACTTACCCTGACTTGCTTTTGTGGACTGGTTAGGGAGGGTGTGCAGAGGCACGGGAGTAACTAGCGGGGTTAAGCCCTCTCAAGGGAGACTCCTGGGTTCAGGGAAGCCTGCAGAGGGCTCTGTCTGGAAGCCCAAACAGCCATAGGAATCTGCCCTCCCCTCTTCCACCTCAAGCCTTCTTTAGCAAAATTCTCCCCATCCCTGAAGCTCAAACTGGTCAGTGGACCACCAGCCTTGAGACCACCTGAGAGCCTGATGGAAACACAAAAGTGCAGGCCCCACCCGAACCGGCTGCATCAGGATGTGCATTTTGTAAGATCCCCATGTGATTCACACGCACTTCGCACACTTTACATTTGAGAAACAGCAGCTCTAAATGATCTTCTGATATAAACGGGACAGTCATTTTTGTCTCAGGAATGGAAGCAGAAACACAAACTCACCCCCACCCTGCCCCAAATTACTTTTCTCACTAGTATCAGAACATCAGTTAGAGATTCACGCTTTTAGATCATCAATCCTCTTCTAAACAGGTCTATTTTGTACTAAAATTCAAATGTTCTAAATGGGGTATTTTGTAGTAAAATTCAAATGTTCCAGGCCAGGTGCGGTGGTTCACGCCTGTAATCCTAGCACTTTGGGAGGCCGAGGCCGGCGAATCACCTGTGATGAGTTCGAGACCAGCCTGGCTAACATGGAGAAACTCTGTCTCTACTAAAAATTCAAAAATTAGCCAGGCGTGGTGGTGCGCACCTGCACTCCCAGCTACTCAGGAGGCTGAGGCAGGAGAATCACTTGAACCAGGGAGGTGGAGGTTGCAGTGAGCCGAGATCAAGCCATTGCACTGCAGCCTGGGTGACAGAGCAGGACTCCATCTCAAAAAATAATAATAATAAAAATTCATACGTTCCTTGGGAGGGAGAACATATGGGATCCCTCAGTAACGAGGTTAAAATTTTTTTTTATTGAGCTCATATTAGGTGCCACATATACTAGATGCCTGGGGCAAATGTGTTTCGTGTCAACGAATTCCTTTTCCCTGGAGACAAGAAAGCCAAGTGTTAGGAGAACAGCAGCCTTCTTTTGGGGGTGAAGGATTATTCAAGGGACAGAAGAGGGAACACACAGGACAAACAAGTGTGACCTTCCACTCCATCCTGAAGAAACTTATCTCTCAGAGCTTTCCAAGTTGTTTAGATGATGCTTCCATTTCCATTCAAAATCATCCTCTGTCGTTTCAACCTGACAGGAAAAGCCAGTCGCATTTTGAAGACAGGATGTCTGGGTGCATGTTTATTTTGAGAAGGAAACGAACCTCAGCAGATTCATTCTGCAAGAAAGAAGTGAGTCCTGGCTCTGCATACTGAATCAGTGAGCAATACCTCAAAAGTGGAAAGTTTAAACTCTCCAAAGAATGGGCAGTGGGCTCAGCTTATTAATTTTGTCCCAGGAAACAGCACGGCACCGGGTGTGCCAGAACTGCAGAGGCGACACCGTAATAAACAAAACCTCTTCTCCAGGCTCTGACTCTGTTTGGGTACCCATGAATGGATAGGATCGATTTCAGTTCCTAAAATGTATGGTACAGGATGACTTGTTTGTATTTGCCTTTCATTTTCACTGTAACTGAATGAGATCATCCTTCGGGTACTAAGGTAGAATCATCTTTGTGACTTAATAATGGTAATGATCACAGAGACCAAGTCATTACTCTCTGCCAGGTATTGTGACCCACGCTTTTCAAGTTGGGAGACAATGCCCTATGGGTTACTCACATAGCTGCGAGTGATTCAAGCAGAGGCATTGACTGCCTTTGTTCTGGATTATTTTTTTCAAAATGTCTGTATATACCAAACAGCTTTGCAAGATTGATACAGTGTCTCCCTCCAAAGCTAGGAGTATGTGTACTTACTGTCCAGTACAATAAACATAATGTCTCACTCTGGAGCAACGGACAGTATGGTTACCGCCTGTTGAAAAATAGTCCGTTTTCCTAAGTTCAGCATTCTTCTGTAACAGAGCCCATCACGTGTACAGGTCTTTCCTTGCCTTTTTGTGTTGCCCTGCGGGAAGTGGGGCTTGGGGACTAGTACAAGAGAATGCTGATACTCTGGCTTCTGCTTTTGCGGTGAATAACAAAGTCCTTTGTCTCTGACACAAGAGTCTCACGCCTTCTGCCAGTGTCCTGTAACTGTGGCAGGCGAACTCATGAGATTGCAAGTGGGATTAAAATCTCAGATCCTTCCTACTTCTTGATAAAAACAATATCCCATTTTATCCTCTGAAAAACCTTAGGAAAGTACTATCATTTTCACAACATGGAATCATGATGTTATCACTAAACTATGTTAACATGACCATAGGGGGTCATAGGACTGAAATTCCATCCAGAGAGAGACCTTAGTTTCTATGAAGTATTGCCTTTTTATACTTGTTAAAATTGAAAATACTTCTGAGACAGGGATTCTTTTATTATTATTTTTTTTAATTATTTTATTTTTTGAGACAGAGTCTCACTCTGTCACCCAGGCTGGAGTGCAGTGGCGCGATCTCGGCTCACTGCAAGCTCCGCCTCCCGGGTTCACGCCATTCTCCTGCCTCAGCCTCCTGAGTAGCTGGGACTACAGGCGTCCGCCACCGCGCCCGGCTAATTTTTTGTATTTTTAGTAGAGACGGAGTTTCAACGTGTTAGCCAGGATAGTCTCGATCTCCTCACCTTGTGATCCGCCCGCCTCGGCCTCCCACAGTGCTGAGATTACAGGCGTGAGCCACCTCACCTGGCCCTGAGACGGGGATTCTAACTTAGTATACTAAATTAGCATCTCCAACTCCTTAGTACGTCTTAAACATAAAAGGTGGGACTGAAAAGTAGGATGCTGGAAGGGAACAGAGGGTTACAGAAAGGAGGGATGGAAGATATACTTTTACTTATTTATTTTTGACTATGGCTGGCGCAGGCAATGCCCAATTCTCTTTATCAAGGTGAGCAGAAAGGGTTTCATTAGTCCATAGACAGGGTTCCTTTGTAATGTGAACTTAGAAGGGAATTCATCTACCTCTTCCCAGAGACAGCTCCGTTCTTGGCCATTCCACTGGCATGGTGCGTGTCATGATGTGTCACTTCATCTGCAACACCTGGAAGCCACAGTTCTCTGAGGTGCCGGCATAAATGGGATCTGCCAGAAGACATGACCGTTAGGACTTATTATTTGAAATAGGCTGATTGGCCTAATGCTTTCCTAAAATTCAGTACAGGAATGCTTCTGCACTGATGCAGGGAGGCAAGGTAATGAGGAGCTTCAACACTGGTCATATCTCTCACTTCTAGGCCATAAACATAGCGCCCAAGGTGAATGGGGAGGCAAGCCTACATTTATTTATTCATTCAAAGAACATTTAATTTCCAGAAGTGCTTTGGTACAGAGTTCAAAGATGACTGAGATTCAGACATTTATCCCACCTAAAACTTTACAATTTAATAGCAAAAATAAAACAGGTACTCCAATAATAAAATATACCCAACTAGGGAACTGATAGCATAAAATTAGATAAACTATGATCTGTCAGAACTCAGATCAGGAAGTAATCACATCAGGCTGGGGGCTCAGGACCTGGTCCCTGGTCCCTGGTCCCCTTTTTTAGAGGGTGGATAGGGTTTTCAAGGGCAAGGGTGAGGAGGTGAGCCATTTTGAGACAATGTCAGCAAGTGATGGGACCTGTTTGTGGGGAAAGTAAGTAGCCAGAATTGGCCGGAGCATAAAGTACGGAAGGTTCTTAGTGAGAAACCAGGCTGGAAAGCAGGCTGGGATCAGATGGAGGAAAACCATGAATGCCAAATGAAAGATTCATGGCTTTATTCCAGAAGGACCCAAGAAGCATTAAATGTAGGTTGCCTGGGGCAGGGAACATCAGCAGATGTTTCGGAAACTGAAGGCACCTAAGAAGCCAATGTTCTCATCTATAAAATCAAACCCTGGAAAGAGGCCTCAGGTCAGACATCAACGATACGCAGACTTATTATTTGCTAAACAGAAAGACAGGAGTTGTTCTTTTCAGTTGTTGAAGGGTGGTGACCAGCTTTTGTACATCATTCACTTGGAGATTACTTAGTGTCTTAGTATCCAGTCTCAAATGACATTAACCAAGCATCGGTTATAGTCTTACGTGGGTTTTTTGGCCCCTTCACAGAAGAATTAACAGCACGTCAACTACCCACTATGTAACACAGAGTCAGGCACCAAGTTGATGCTCAATAAATATTTGTTTAATAAATTACATTTAATAAAGCATAAAAATAAATGGGTGTCTCCATTAAGTCAAGACCAGATGCTACCTAATGTCTGCAACAGTTTTAAAAGTTAGCAAATCTTTTCACTCTGTTTTGGTTTAATGTCTTTGTTGAGGGCTAATTTTTTAACAGTATGGCTATAAATGAAATTTTTTTCAGCAAATTTTTGACTACAGCATTTGATATCAGAAAGCCAAGCTCAGCTAACACTTCCATGTGCCTGAGACATGAATGCCAGACATACTGGCCTCATTTAAACAAACAATAATTAACCTAGTCACACAAATTTTAGTAAATAGAACTAAATTTAAGCCATCTGACAGTTTTCCCTTCCTGCTGTTATGCATTTTAGTGTGTATTTTTTATTTAGAGAAGACCATTTATACAGACCTCCAGAACTTGATATGCAATAAGATTGTAAAGAAATATTTACACAGACCTCCAGAAATAGATTTGCAATAAGATTTCATATGTGGAAATCATGGAGTCATAAACATAACTGTGAATCTGTAGAGTTCATCACATGATTAATACAGAAACGTCAAGAGTCTCATCCCTTTGAATGCTGAAACCTTCATTAACATAGTAGAACTGTTAAATCTTTGCAGACAGGTAGAAAATGTGGTTCCTCATATCCAGTCTGTTGAAATTTCAAATAGTTTAATGAACTTAAAGGAGAGCAAAGAGTCACCCTCAAGAGCTTTGAAGTTATTTCATCTGTTGTAGAGATTTAATTAATGACTTGTTTGATTTCCCCAAACTTTAAAAATTGATATTTTCACGATCAGTTCCAGCTGACCTTGTTGCCTGCAGCAGCAGCCTCCCCAGGGCTTGCCACCCACAACGCCAGCCTCGTGCTTGAGGGCTTACAGCCAGGCCAGCAAAGACTGAGGAAAACAACCAGCATCTCCTGATGTGTTGTGATGTAGTTTGGAGGGTGGGGAAATCCCTGGGCAGACTCTGCTTTCGTTTGTGGATGAATATTCCCTATGGAGGCAGAGAGGAAGGAAAAGGTAGAGCCCCTCAATAATAACTACCAAGAATCTTCCTTGCACCAGGAGAGTGTGAGTCAGGGTAGTCAGGAGACAGGACTTTTGAGCCAGAAAAATCTGGGATCAAATCTTGCTTATTGGCCAGGCACAGTGGCTCATGCCTGTAATCCCAACACCCAGGGAGGCCAGTGTGGGAGGATCACCTGAGGTCAGGAGTTCGAGACCAGTCTGGCCAACATGGAGAAACCCCTATCTACTAAAAATATTTTTTAAATTACCTGAGCATGGTGGTTCACGCCTGTAGTCCCAGCTACTCGGGAGGCTGAGGTCAGAGGATCACTTGAGCCTGGGAGGTTGAAGCTGCAGTGAGCAGAGATTGGGCCACTATACTCCAGCCTGGTCAACAGGACAAGACTCCACCTAAAAAAAAAATCTTGCTTATTAGTGATGCATCTGAATGAGTAACCTCACTTCCCCAAATCTCAGTTTCTTCATCTGTGAAATGGAGAGAATGCAAAGGTATATGTGGAGGATCTTGTTCTAGAACAAACACCCCTAGTCTCAATGTTAACATACTGCTGAGAAAGAATCTGAATCCAGATGTTCATCACAGGAAATGGCAGCAAGTTCTAGCAAGAGGGCAAGCCATTGTCATAACTTGAATTATGATGGGAGAATTTAAGCAGGTTAATACAGAGAACGTGGAACTCTGTTTTCACCATCAACTCTCTATATTTCTCTATTTGATGCAACTGGAAACATCTGATTGTGGAAGGAGACAAAGGGAAGACGGAAAGGAGAAGAAAAAAGCTGTAGGAAGGAAAAGTATAAACTGTAAATACCCACTTGTTTTTCTTCGTGAGCTTCATTTTCTCTTCTTTTAAAAGATGTTTATTTCAGGTACATGAGTTATATAATAGGTTGAAAATGTCATAAACAAGAATGTACTGCTGATTCACATGTTTTATATTCACACATCCATGCAATTATACACAGATGAATTGACAGCTCATTTAAAGTCCAGATCAGAGAAGCTTAATGCATTTTGCTGAAGCAGATACCATTTGGATTGATTTATGTTTAAGTGAAAAGAGAGTTTATTAATAATGTTAATTTGATAATTTTAATATTTTAGTTACAATATCTTTAACATTTTCTGGAAAAATGAATTCATCGACAAAATTTATTAAATAAAAGGGAATGTTTCAACTGAGCAAAATGTAGTGTGAATTCTGATAAACAGTCTTATATATGGGGTGTTTTAAATGAAGGGGTGCCCAGGAGAACTTTTATGATTCTGTTGACATTCAGCAAACAGCCGCTCCCCGCTGGTGCTCTGTGGCTTCATACAAACATAGCAGGTGTGTGTGTGTGTGATTGTGTGGGTGTTGGAGAGAGAGGAGTTCTCCAGAGCAAGAAATGAAAAGATACTGCTGTACCAGGCAGCAAAACAACAAACGCCTACCTGCCATCCACTGACCTCTGGGCAGGCAGACTCTGGGCAAAGACCAACTTTAAAGGTTTCTGAAAAGGAATAGCTGAAGGATACTTGACTCAGGTAATTCTTAATTCAGGTGAGAAATTTCCCCAGAGGTCACTAATGTGTCTTCTGCCTAGAAAAGAAAGGAATGAGAATTGCTTTCTTTGAGAAAAAGAATCTTCAGAGGATGCACAGCTCTTTGGTACAGTTGTCTGCATCTCAAGAAATACATAAGCAAGTCACCTTTGGCAGAAAAGTGAGGGGTAGTAATAACCCTAAAAGGAAGAGGTTCATTTCAAAGTACCCTGCAGATGTTAACTCATTTTGCATGGTTACATTCTGGAAATATAGAAAATCAGAATTTTACTTATGAAAAAAGTTCATCAAAGCAATAAAAAGCCCTGCCACCCTATACCATATATATATATACACACACACACACGCACTTATATGTGACTACATATATACAGACATATATTTATTAAAATCTATACTTTCATACTTATATGTGAGTATATATGTATACATATATACATGTGTATAGCTAGATAAATATAGTCACAGACTCAAGGAAACTGAGAAGTTCCTCATTCTGGTTTCTTGTTTGTGAAATCTATTTATGTATGATTTTGCTAATAATTTGGCAATTATTAGGTAAATTTGACCAATATGAATGACCAACCTAATAATTCATATCACAAAAAACATTCTAAAGTTTGAATGATCTGTATTTCTGCCCACATTTATTTTTGAATATTGAGTTTTCTAGACATTTATTCACTTATTACAGTGTAGACAGAAATCTATGTGCATATTTATAAGGCTGTTTTCATCAAAGCTACTGCTGCCACCTAAGCCACACGCAGCCGACACCAAATGGTCAGATTACTCTCATAGAAATCATACATTAAATGCATAGATAATCTGCAAACCTCATTTCAGACAGTGGTTTTAGTTTCTCCCCTCAGCGGATCTCTTATGAAAGCTGTTAACAGGTTGATTGGAATTTTCTATCCTCTCCACCCTCTGGTGGAAACACTAATAAGCAAAGAAATCGCTAAAGCACAGTGCAGAGAGGATAAGCAAAGGCCCAGAAGACCCTCCAGTTTCATAATCACAACTTGAATAATCAGCAATTGACAGAAGGTCCACACACAAAGTGCTTTCTCCACACTCTGGAGCAAACCAAGCAAAGACTGTGAAACCTCAATGTTACGCATACACTTGTTCTGAAGTTGCTCGACAGGCTGCCTCAGGAGGTGAAATCAAAGTCTGATTTGCTATCACTGCAAGTCAGTTTTCTCTAGCAGTATTAGCTATCTTTAGGACATATTTCCATGGCAACTAGTTTAAAAACATATTTACCTATAGAGCCTTTTGTGTTATGAGAGCCTGAGTAACCTAAGCGGCCTTTCTTGTCATAGCTCTTTGTCACCAGGACAGTGACTCTGAAGCATGGGGATGAGTAGGACAGCACCTCATGTACAGGCAGTGTGGCATCTGGTGTCCTGGACTGGAGCGGCTTTCAGGGTACTGGGGAAGCCAGCTTGTTAGATTTTCTTGAGTCATCATTTCTCTCCCTGGGGCCAGCCTCGTCTATCTCCTTCCTGGGCTTCCTCAAACCCCATTCTGCTACTGGAGTCCTACCCCCTGTTCCAGGCTAATTTGTCCAGCCCTGCCTCAGATGCTGAGGCCAGTCAGAATGTGATTGTGTCATGCACATGTATGTTTATTGCAGCACTATTTACAATAGCAAAGACTTGGAACCAACCCAAATGTCCATCAATGACAGACCGGATAAAGAAAATGTGACACATATGCACCGTGGAATACTATGCAGCCATAAAAAAGAATGAGTTCATGTCCTTTGTAGGGACATGGATGAAGTGGGAAGTCATCATTCTCAGCAAATTAACACAGGAACAGAAAACCAAACACCCCATGTTCTCAATCATAAGTGGAAGTTGAACAATGAGAACACGTGGACACAGGGAAGGGAACATCACATACCAGGGCCTGTCGGGGAGTGGGGAGCAAGAGGAGGGAGAGCATTAGGAAAAATGTCTAATGCATGCAGGGCTTCAAATCTGGATGACGGGTTGATGGGTACAGTGGGCCATCATGGCACATGTATACCTATGTGACATGCCTGCACATCCTGCATATATGTATATGTGTGTGTGTGTGTGTATGTGTGTGTGTGTATATATATATATATAAATACATATATATATATAGAGAGAGAGAATATGATAATATGATTGTGTTATAGGTGAAGGACAAAATCTTCTTTGCTCCATTAAAAAAAGTAAGGAGGAGGAAACACTCAGGTACCTTATATTTCATAACTTGCCTTTTTGTAATTGCCACTTTAGCCTTGGGTTGAGACTTAATCTGGGGACATTGGCACTTCTGTATTGTTATCCTTTTGTCAGAGAAATCATGAATTTTCTGTAGAGGTGACTATTAGGGCAAGACCAGCAATGACCCACTCTTATGGCCAACGTAGGACATTAACCCAGCTTTTGACCAGAGCTGGGTCCACATGTGGACTACTTTGACAGAGGCACGTATGATGTGGTGATTTGGCTGCAGCAATAGGGACCCCCCACCAAACTGTATCATCTCCACTACCACTGAGAGGCTGCAGATTCTTACTCCTTCAGTTTGATTTCACTTCTTACTTTGTTCCATTTCATTATCTTCTAAATGAGATGTGTATCTGCAAGCATCAAATCCCTTTGGAATTAAGGCAAGATAACGTCAAGATTCCAATTTCAAATGATGGATACACCAATTACAAGCATTTTTTTTTTCCTCTTTAAACAAGCTATTCTTGTTAGTTTATCAAAAGAAGTTTCCTACAAACATTTAGTGAACACAGTTGATTATCTGGGTTCTAGTACTATGGTTCTAGTGCTATGTACCCTTGGATAGTGGCAAACCAAGCTTAAGGCTAGACTGCGTCCACTGTCTCGATTGGGAACTATCTGGCTATGTGAGCTAGGCTGTTGGGGAGAGCCCACAAGCAGTGTGTTTACATGAATTGACTCTCTGGGGCTCTTAGTTGAAAGGCATGTACACGTGTACAGTGAGTGATGGGCAGAGGGAGGCATGAGTTTTAGAATCTGCTTCCTTGGCAGCCTCAGAGATTCTTTGAAGATAGAACAAAAAGGAGTTATTTTTGGCAGTGATTCTCTGAGGCTTTGGGCTCTTGTCTCATTAGATGACTCATTAGGTGACAATATGTGTGGAAGGGTAAGGAGAAAAGTCTTCCTTCTTCATGAAGCATCTCATGACTTTACGTCTTTGCGGAGGGAAGAACGTGGAAGGTGGCTGCCATTGAGTGGTAGTCGGGATGCATGCATGAGCACATGGGTGCATGGGACTTATAGATTTTGGAATCCCAGAGAAAATCATGGGCAAAGGACAATGTGGGGACCAGACAGGGTACCTGGCAATGCAGAAGAGTGAGACTTGAAGATTCAGCCAAATAGGGTTTATTGCAATAAAAGTGGCAGCATTTGTATTCATAAGCTGATACTGCCATGAAACATTTCAGCTATCTTTAAAAATAGTAAAACTAATTTTTAAAATATTTGAAAGGGGGATAATATGGTAGAAAGAACGTAGGCTTTCAATCAGCACTGAATTCAAACTCTGTCTCTGCCAATTATTACCTGTATGATTTTGGGCACGTTATGTAACGTGACAGATGCCACCCATTTACCAAAACCCATTTCATCTCCCTACTGAAAACCCAATTCCGTGATGTCTTCCAGCCACTCTGGCAGCCTGAAGTGTCCGTGTGACTAAGCTCTGGCAAATGCCCTGTGGACAGAAGTGATATATGTCACTTCCAGGTCTAGGCCATTAAAACTTCTTGTGCCCTGGAAGCGTGCCTTAATTTGATCATCAATCTGAAATTTATATAACTCAGAAGAGTCAAGCTGAAATCTAATTTTGTCTCACCTATAAAGCCTTTATTGATTGTATAAATAGTATTTCTAACAGGAACATTCAGAGGATTCAGTTGAAGACTCTACGTCCTTAAAGGGTGGCAGAACCCAGTGCCCTTACTGGCCAACGAAGGGCCACTTGCCAGCCAGAGACATTTGCATTAGACTCTATAGGAGCAAGAAATTAACTTTGATTCTCTTAAACCACTAAGACTGGAACTAATGTGATACAGCAATTAGTATCATTTACATTAGCTAATCTACCTGAATTTCCATTTCTTCTCATTAAAAAACAAAGAACATGGTTTAACTTACAGGGTAATTTAAGAATGAATGATAGAATCTGGCTCACAGTAACTGCTAAATAAATAGTAGATATTATTATATAATCTTTCATTTAGGTTGTCCCTTTAGATCTCTCTCTCTCTCTCTCTCTCTTTCTGTCTCTCTCATGATTGGTGAGTTAGTGTTTTTACCCCATGTGGAGGCAAGTAAATCATATTTATGAAAGCAAAAACAAAGCATCAGTCTTTAATGGGAAGAAACAGCAATTTGATGAACTACTATGGGCATCATTTGCAAGATATGTGATCATGGATACCAATCTTAAGCTTTCTGAGCCTCAGTTTCCTCACTTATAAAGCAGGTATAAGAACCTATACCTCACAGAGGATAAGAAAGGATAAAATGAGAAAGCCAAATGTAAAAGCATCTCATAGACTTTGGAATTTCATGAAAACATATAATACTATGATTATAGATTATCATTTTAAGTCTACAAAACCAAATAGGATTAATGCAAACATTATTATCTTACGAGGCATTTAATTTCCCACTGGACCATCAATGCTGGTGCTTTTTATTGTGATGTCTTTAATGTGGGTGGATGTGTTACTAACATTACCTTTCTGTTTCCTCATGTGTTTAAGTTGATGAACCAACTGCATTCATGTATTTGCAATTTTCTAGTTTCCATTTTGAATGAGGAAGAAAAGACATTGCTAGCAATAAATCATGTGTGGCCAAGCTGGATCTGACAGGTCAGGAAAACAAAAGATTTTCACTTTATTTCTGTCATTGAAATACCCTTTGGAGAGAGATGCCTTGGGAGCTGGTGCTTTATTACGATCAAACCAAATCCTAGCAGATGTCAGTTTAACCAGGTTTGCAGTGAATCTATGATCCACTTTAAACTTTTCAATATATTATCTTAATTTTACAATTTATAACCTCTGAATACTCCTCAGTTGAACTTTATGATTGTGAATTTAAGGTTATCAAGAAGTCAAGCTATTCCTGGAATAGTGTTTGGTACGTTCCTCAGCCACACCATGTCACACACAGAGGGGCCTGTTCTCCTCCAGATGGAGAATTAACACTCAGAGTACTTCACATAGTGTGCCTGGGTCTGAAGGAAGAAAGCTGCAGTCCCTAAGAGACCCCCTAATGTCTTAAAGGGAATTGAGGAAACTATTCAGTGGGTGGTCTTTGGAGCTGTGTGAAGGAGAGTGAAAGGAAAACACTTTCAGTTAATAATTCAACAAAAATGTATGGAACCTTAACCAAGTGACCAAGGTTGACATCACAATTGATGTCATGTGGATCTCATGACCCCTATGCTTGATGTGATGAGAAGGGTACTGCACCACTGTGGGATTTTTTCAAACCCAACCCCCTCATCTGATGATGTGTCAGGAATGAGCCAAACTCAAAGTGAGGAGCATTCTGCAAAATGCCTGGCCCAGTGCTTTTCAAAACTGTTATTGACCATGAAAGACACGGAAAGATGGAGAAACTGTCACAGGCCAGAAGAGACTGAGAAACTGTGACAACAAATGCAATGTGGTATCCTATATTGGATCTGGAAACAGAACAATGTCATCAGTGGAAAAACTGCTGAGATGCAAATATAGTGTGGCGTTTGGCCAAGAGGAATGTGAGATGATGGCTTCTTCGTGTTGACAAGTGTGCCATGGCAGAGTAAGATGATAACATTTGGGGAAACTAAAGCTGAGTGAAAGGCATGTGGAAGCTCTTTGTACCATCTTTGCAATTTCTCAGTAAATCTAAATTATTCAAAATTGTGTTCATTTTAAAAACTATATACAATCTTAATACATATATAGAATAAAATCTTTAACAAATTTTAAAATAATCTTTATAAATAAAACTATTTTAGTAATACATTAAATAAATTTAAATAAATATATATTTTCAACAGATACATTTTTCTCTGTATATGTAGAAGAATCTAACATTCTGGAAAGATAGTGGTGACAAAGCAACTCAATAGTAAAACCAAAAACCAATGGAAAAAAATTATAATAAATCTAGGTGACACATTATCTCTATCAACCCCAAAATGCCAGAGGTGGAGACGGATCACCAACAGCCAGCAGATCTGCAGGTTACCAAAATCTGTGCCAGAGGAAGCAACGGCAAGCGACTGATGGATTTGTGGATAGGAAAACCCTGAGAGGGCCAACAGGTGTTTACCGTAAAGCATGACCAACTAACATGAAAGCAGATGAAACTGACAGAGGTTTTCCTAATCTAATAGTGGGTGCATTTGTGCCGGGAGCCCTCAGTAGGGTCTGAAGGGTCGGGAACAGTCAAACATATTAACTCCCCAGACTGACACACCCACTAGGGCTCCCCTCCGTAACAAAGCCATCTGCTGGGGAAAAACTGCTGGGAGTGAAATTAAAATTGACCAAGGCAAGGATGATTAAGATGAAAGAAAGAGAAGATCCAGATAAAAGTAGGACAAAAGAATAGAGTCAGAAAATCTCAGTAAGCTGCCCTATTTGGTAACACTATTAAAAAAAAAAAAAAAAATCGAAAACAGAAGAGGATGTTCTATGGAGTTAAAAAAAAAAATGCTAGCCTGTTCCACACTATTTTTCTATAATTTAAAAAGAAAATAAATTATCAAAACGATCACTGACAAATCCCAAGGAAAGCTATTATGAGATAAATAAGAATAAGGAGTAGAATAACATCCATACAGACAGTAAAATTATGCCAGAAAGTCAGGCTGACCAAGCAGATCAACTTTGTAACTATTTCAAAATGAGTTAAAAGACTTTGATTAACTGACATGAGATAGGAACAACAACAAAACTCAAACTTACAAAAATTCAGAAATGAAGTGA
This sequence comes from Chlorocebus sabaeus, assembly GCF_047675955.1. Taxonomy (NCBI): domain Eukaryota; kingdom Metazoa; phylum Chordata; class Mammalia; order Primates; family Cercopithecidae; genus Chlorocebus; species Chlorocebus sabaeus. Next base: position 13,172,833 of record NC_132906.1, read on the forward strand.
CAGAATTCAGTAAATTAGAAATAAAAGAAAAAAACATTTTATAAAGACTATTAGAAGACATATAAGAAAAAAAAGCACAATAGATAATGCAGTAAGAGACACAGAAGGGGGAAAAAAGAAAAATATTTTAAAATCAAAAAAGCAGTGAAAAAAAGAGATAAAAATATTTAAATAGAAAGTGACAAATATTGAAGATAAGCAAAGAAAATCCAAAATACAGATAACAGAAATCCCTGAAGAAGAAAACCAAAGCAAAGAAATATGACAAATACTAAACCTACAATTCAAGAAAGCTAAAATTAAAATATATGAAGATGGGAGGCCAGAGTGAGTGGATCACCTGAGGCCAGGAGTTCGAAACAAGCCTGACCAACATGGCAAAACCCCGTCTCTACTAGAAAACACAAAAATTAGCTGGGCATGGTGGCACCCACCTGTAGAGACAGGAGAAATCGCTTGAATCTGGGAGGTGGAGGTTGCAGTGAGCCGAGATCGCACAACTGCACTCCAGCCTGGGCAACAGAGAGAGACTCCATCTCAAAAAAATGAAAATAAAATAAGAATTAAAAAATGTATGAAGATACCCACTGGAAGGGCACACCATGTAACGGGTAATATCAACCCAGAATGACCAACAAAAAGGCACATTCTAGTAAAATTACCAGACTTTGGGGATAAATAAAATAACGTTGTTTGGCTATCTAGTCAGAGAAAGTGACTTAGAAAGGAAATTTGATTATCATCAGACTTTTAACACTGCTGTGTTTTACCAGAATATAGAGTGACATATTTACACTTAAAGACAGAAAATATTAACAAATGTTTTCGATACAGCTGAACTGATTTTCTGGTATAAATTGTTTACAATGTATTATAAACATGCATAATATTGCTTCCATGAAATTTTCCTGAAGAAACTTTAGAAAGCAAGTTTAAGATAATAAAAATGACTGGCGACATTGACATAAAGACTGGGGATGCAATAAATAGATAGTTACCTGAAGAATTAAGATTAAATGAGACTGGGTGCAGTGGCTCACACCTGTAATCCCAGTACTTTGGGAGGCTGAGGCAAGTGGATCGCTTGAGGTCAGGAGTTCAACACCAGCCTGGGCAACATGGCGAAACCCCATCTCTACTAAAAACACAAAAATTAGCTGGGTGTGGTGGTGTGCACCTGTAATCTCGGGAGGCTGACGCATGAGAATCGCTTAAACCTGGGAGGCAGAGGTGGTGGTGAGCTGAGATTGTGCCACTGCACTACAGCCTGGGTGACAGAACAGCACTAGGTCTCAAAAAAAAAAAAAAAAAAAAAAAATTTAAACGAGAGCTGAGAAGTAAAATAATTATAAAAAAAGAGTGTCTAATGTCTATATGCTTTGACAACTACTACTATAAAAATATGAGAGGAGGAGAATTGGGAGAACAAAGTCAAAATGTTTAACTGTTTTAAGTAATTGCAATGATAGTGATGGTATTTGTGTTGATATTCTGGATTGTGAGCAAATGAGGTAGAACAAATGACTATTTACAGGATATTTCAGTTCTATTATTCCCTCATCCTTGGGAAACAGAATTTTCTGTATTAAAGAGTAAAACCCTCATAGTCTTAAAGTTTAATTGGAAAGGTCAGAATGAACATGTGAAGCATTTTGTCTTTTCAAAAGTTTCTATTTTTTAGTTCCATCCACTAAAAAAACCTTAAGAAATGAAAAACCCAGTAGCAACAAACATCTCTCTGTGCACAGACTGTGATCCTGTGATTCTCATTAAAAGAAACCAATACTTTTTGGAGAATAACTGATTTGGAGAATGGTCCCAAAACACCTTTTCACAGAAGATAGCAAGAAATCTAACAAAAAGTGCTATGACACGGGGGCTAACTTGAAGAGGGTTACACTGGACAAAGAAGAAACAATCTGTGCTCCAAAAAGGCCAATAGTTGGTGTTGATTAAACCTGCCAAATATATTTATAGTTATGAGTCCATTATCGTATAAAAAATTGTTACCTTTGGAGAATGTTAGCTACTAAGTTCATTTATTTCCTGGTAAATAAATGGATAGTATCGATCATATTCTCCCTTTTGTAGAAAAACTCTACTAATGAGTAACCAAATCATAGATGAAGAAAAGTGTCTCTTTGTAGAATTATTGCAACTAATTAAATAAAATGAAAGAGTTTGAAAATCACTATTTTGCAACCTTCAGTGAATTAACTGAACATCATCGAAAGAGAGACAAATAGACATTTTGTGTCTCAGGATGAAAGCACATGACATCATCTATCATCTTGACAATGATTGTTGACATTGGGCTATGTTATAGACAAAATTAAGGTCTGTAAAAATGTTTATGTCCTAACTCCCAGAACCTGTGGATGTGTTACCTTTATGTGACAATAGAGACTTTGCAGATGTGATTAAGGGTCTTAAGATAGGAAGGCTACTAGTGAAAATGTGCTGGAAAGATAGCATGTCATCAGAGATGAGATGCATGGAACAGAATTATGGACAACGGCAATCATTGGTGTAGACTCTCTCAATCAGGGCTCCCTGAGAGAAGTCAGCCCCAGTGCCTTAGGGCATCTAAAATATGTAATGAATAAAACTCACTCCTAAGAAGAGTATATCTTCTGAAGTCTCAGGCCTGGGTAATATAAGTTCCAGGGAGGAGGACCTCATTTCTCATCTCCTCTCCATAGTTGAATGTGCCTGGGACACGAGCGATTTTCCAGGACTTTCTTTTTAGCAGAGGCCTTTCTTTTCCTCTCCCTGCTCCTGTGCTCTGCTAAAGACTTTGCGAAAGAGAAGATGACTTGTAGAGCCTACCCTGATTGGAATTAATATCACTATCTCCAAGATTACCATTTCTCCTGAATTTCCTATAGGCAAATATGATTCCATTGTACAGACCTAAAACTAAAATACAGAGAGCTGAAATAATGGAGCAAAGATCATGAGAAATAGAGACAGAGGCAGGCCTAGAAAGTACATATTCAGGTTGGTCACAGGAATTTGAGTTTTCCATCACTCAAGGGCAGTAGCTGTGTTTGTTTGTGCTGCCTTGTGCAGTTCCTATAAAGCACCCCCTGCACTAGGTCTTTCTTGAATGTGTAGGTAATATTGAGAGCTGCATTTGAAAGGACCCTCCCCGTCTGTCAGCCTAGCTCTCTTCCAGTCCCCACACAGTGCCTCTGCATTAAGTTTTATCTTCAGTATATCTGTGTTCAAATGCAAATAGGAAATATTTAGTGGGCAACTATCTGCAAGTCACAATTTACAGGAACTACAGGGACACAATGCTGAGAAAATAAAAAGCAGAAGCTGTGCTCCAAGGACACAGTCTGGTGAAGAGTATAAACATGTATACAAATACTTTGAATTTCAACAGAGACTCTGGTGAGTGCTAAAGTAAAAACTATTGCAAAGTGCAGTGCAAACAATGGGAGTAATAAGAGTTTCATTGCAGGGCACGAGGAAGAGATGTGAAAGAGAGGTGAGTGTTTCAGAAAGAGGGAAGAATGTATCCTTCCCCCTGGAAGGATGGCAAATTATTTCCTTTTAAATTTAGCATATTTCATTTAATCATATCGTCAGAGAAACAAGAAGAGTTCAAATCATATCTGCTTAACTCGAATCCATAGATCCAAAATTGTAATGTCTCACTCACACTAACTTTCCTTTTTTAATATTAAGTCATATTTTAATCTTATAAACTCCAAACTACTACAGAATTCAAGCTACATCGGGTATCTAACCTTATTTTTAAATGACATGATTGGTGGTTGTTTTCTAATTTGGAAAAATACAACTTGCTCTTCCTTTTAGGTGTCAAGGTTGAAGGGGCCTTTTATTTGTCAGGATTATAAACTTTGTATGCAAAAGGTTACAAAGGAAGAAGCAAATTGGTGGTTTGACATTTAATCTAATTTAACACAAACATAATTACATGTACAAAAGTCTGAAATGGAAATATATTATAATTATGGTCCTGTTGTTTTGGATTGTATTTCTAAGGGCCAAGAAAAAAAAAAAAGAAGAAGAATCCATTGACTTTAGAGAAAGGATATAATTGGGCATGGAGGTCAATAAAGGGGCAAAACTTTGAGACTTATTTACAGGTGTGTCTTTTTACTATCCTATCTAGATCTAGAGTTTCTGATTCTTGCATTACAATTGGGTTAACACAGTAAAAATGAAGAAATAAACCCCTTGTTTTCCTCCTTCTGGGTTTTTTTCTTTAATTGGATTCACTTGTTTTTCAAAGGGATCATACTTCACATAGATGGTGTTTGCTAGCCTTTGGCACCAACAATCTGTCATGTAGATTCCAGAACAACATAGGAAATTTGTCATAGAAGTCATGGGGGAATTGCTGGTGAATGGTTGCCTCTTCTGTTGACATCTGTGCCTCTCCCTAGTAAGGCTTTTGATTTCAAGATGAGAGATACTGGATTTCCTTAAATCAAATTTTCTTAGAGCCAGGAAACTCAATACTCAGGGAAAAATGAAATTCTAAATTATAGATGCAATAATCTTATGAGATAGTGCATTACCTTCATTTTAGAGTTAAAGAATTTCAAGTGCTTTAAATGGTTAATAGCTAGTAAGTGGCAGAGCTGAGATTCTAGCCATGGTGTACTGGACGTGAATAATCAGGTAAGTAAAGCAATTTGTTTATCTGATGTCTATTATTCAGCCTTTATATCAAACATGTATAAACACACCATTATAACAAGTCAACTGTATTACACATGCACCATATAGTTTTTCATGTTATATATATTTATATTTTATAGCATTATATAAAATAAAATCGTATGGAAAACCAAGATCAACTTTAAAAATTGGCAACAACAAAAACGACATGAACTGCAATTATTCAACATTGGCTGACCAGATTTGAAATAGAAGCAGTATAATTTCACTTTAACGCTGTATGTTCCTGGGCACTATTTTGACTGTAGCCAGCACGTAGTTTGGGGCTAAGGAGAGCAGGAAGTGTTATAGACTAGGGACAAATGCAAGGAATCAGTGAGAAGAGAGAGTGCGCTGGAAACCCAGCAGGGCAGCTCTCAGGAGCAGGAGCACACCTCCCCAGGCCTTCAGGTCCCAGCTCCTACAAAGAAGTGGCAGTCATGGCAGGAGGAACAAAGTGTGATTAATATCCTGGTTGACACCTTGACACCTCGTTAAGCTGAATCAACTCTAGTCAACTCAGGACTTCACTTGAAGATTGAATCACTTTCCTACTAAATTTATGTGCTCTGTAGGAACTGCCTGGCTTCCCGGCAATGATTCCCACACACTAGTCTCTACAGACAGTGTAGAAATAGGAGCGAGTTCCACGAGGTGTACTTCATGGCCTCCTTGCTGCCTGGCACCACCCCAAAGTTGCTGATATGGGACAGCAATGACCTCTATGGAAGTTTGGCCTTGCCTACACATGCATTCTTCCCTCGCATAATATCAACTAGTGGACCAGTGTGCAGCACCAGGAGTCAGACTGGCTGGACTCAAAACCCATCTCTGCCATTTAGAGGTTGTGTGACTTCGAGCGAGTTACATAAACACTGTCTTAGTTTCCTCATCTGTAAAATTATGGGGAAGGTAATAGCAAACTTAAAAGTCGTCACAAAAATTAAGTAACATGTGGTAAGCTTTAGAAGACTGTGACTAATGCATAAGCCCTCAAAATATGTCTGTGATTAATATGTGCGGATTTTACAGAATATTCCCTCTACAAGTTGCAATATCCTGCACATTATCTGGTAGCATGAAGAATCTTATATTCTCTTGGTAAATTTTGGATGCAGTTTTCCAAAATATACAAGAATCTTGGTAAAATCCTAATGTCATCATCAAGCGAAATATTTCTTACTCTCTCCTTAAAATATTTATTATCTTTTGGAATTTGATAATGAAGATTAGTAAAATAAATTGTTCTCTATATTACCTAACCCAGTAGTAGTAGAAGCAACTTAATCATTGTCATTAAATAAGTCACATACACAAAGTTTTGGTGCAAAACTTTAAAAAAGCCTTCTCTGATATATATTACTTCTCATTATATCACCCAAATTTCAATCATAATACTTTCAAGTATTTTCCTACAATGTAGAAGAATCGCATTCAAAGAGTTTGTAATTTAATTGAATGGAAAAGGTATGTATGACTGAAAGTTAACTAATAATACAAGACAGCCGTTCAATAGATGTTAGATTTCAAGAGATATTTAATGAGCATCTATCTGCAAGGCACAATTTGTAGGAACTATGGAGACACAAAGCTGAGAAAATAAACAGGAGAATCTATGCTCCAAGCACTCACAGTCTGGCGAAGTATACAGGCATATAAACAAATACTTCTAATTTCAAGAGAGACTCTGGCCAATGCTAAAACAAAAGCTATTACGAAGTGCAACGGAAGCAACAGGAATAATAAGAGTCTTGCTTCAGGATATGAGGAAGAGATTTGGAAGAGGGAGGAGTGTTTCAGAAAGAGGGAAGAACACAGGAACAGGGATGTCCAGGGTAGGTGTGGCTTCTCCAATGGGAAGCGCATGAGGGAAAATGATGGCAAAGATACAGCCATGGTACAGTGGCTCACGCCTGTAATCCCAGCACTTTAAGAGGTTGAGGCGGCTAGATTATTTGAGGTCAAGAGTTCGAGACCAGCCTGGCCAACAAGGTGAGACCCTGTCTCTACTAAAAATACAAAAATTAGCCAGACGTGGTGGCACATGTGTGCAATCTCAGCTACTTGGGAGACCGAGGTGGAAGAACTGCTTGAACCTGGGAGATGGAGTTGTAGTGAGCAGAGATCACACCACTGCCCTCCAGCCTGGGCAATACAGTGAGACTCCCAAGACAAAGCCGCTGTGCAGACTGCTTTATGTAACAAACTCAGGAGGGCTGATGTGATGCAAAATGAAGGAGGGAATCTTTGAAGGTGTTTAATCAGAACAGTGGCATAATCAGATATGCTTGGGGGTATGTAACTCAAGCACAGCAGGTAGCAAAGAAGACAGAAAAAATATATGAGTCAGAAAATCTGAGTTCTGGCCTTAGTTCTTGCATTCTTTCTGTGACCCTGGCTTGAATCTCACCAGGGCTCCAAATGGGATAATCATCCCTTCCCTACCTTCCTCCAAGGGCTCTTGTGAGAATGAACTAGTAATAAAGTCAGGTATGATGATTAGGGTCTCCATGTGGTAGGTGAAGACAACAGACCAAGGAGCTCATAGGACCATATTTACAAAGTCCAGAGGAGCAATGAGGACCCAGCTTGGGAAAAGCAAAATAAGAGGTTGTCAAAGGATTGTGCTACTTTTGTTTCCCCTATTCTCAGATAATGTATTCATTCATTATATTTTTTTTACATTTGCCCAATGGTAGAGTTTTGTGTTGGAAGGTGTTAACTCCATCTAAAGAGTAACTTTTGTAGCAATTTCCACAGCTTTCTGATATCTGACTAACAGTGACATGACAGCAGACACCACTTAAGTTGTTTTACGCTTAAATCTTTCCTCTGCAATTCCATTAGAAAGTTATTTTTACTCTATTAAAAATGAGAATGCATATGAATAAATCATATCATATAGCACAATACTATGTTATTTGAATTTCTATCTTGAATCTATGAAACGTATGTTGTCTTTAATATATTCTATTTCTTATAGCACTTAAACTTTGGCCCCAATTTCTTTGGACTTCTTTTCTAACAATTGATAATTGTCATCTTACTATTAGAATGCACAAAAGTCTTCCACCACTTGTATTCTTTTCTCTCCCCCTTTAAAATTCCTAAACCTTGCCATAGGCCTTTATTATTGGTTCTTCAGAGGGGAATCTGTCTCCAATGTCAAGCTCTGAGTCTCACATACAATGCCCGTCTGTGCTTCTTGAACACGCTAACAGGCAGACCCTTTCTTCCCAGTAGAATCTGTCAAAGAGACATACTCTTAAGCATCATTAGGAAGCTAGCTCTACCAGCTGAAGGTGCAGGTGTCTAGGTTTCTGTTTCTTTTATAGTGATCCTATTCTTATCCCAAGAGGCTAGATCTTTTTCTACATCACCTGACTAATTGTACAACAACTCCACCAGCTCCGATGTTAGCTCTCCATCTCAGGGCTTCTAGGATTCCTGTGAAGAACAACTGAGGACCTCTTCCTTTACATCCTGGGGTAAAATAAATACTCAGGACTTACTGCATTTAGAAAATATGCAAAAATAAAAGATTCTTCAGCCTTCTGACAATCTAAATTCAACAAAGGTATTATAGCTTTTCAAATGTACAATTTCACAACATTGATAAACATCCTCAGTGGAGACATAGCCCTCATTTTCCATTCCCTGCACATTTCATTATTACAATGTAAATTGGCAGTTGATTATTACTACTTTATTACCTTGTGTGATCTCCTGAAGTGTAGGAGACAGAAAGTCCACTATAAAATGGACCACCATGAAATTTGTACCCCACCACTGGATGCCACTCATTGATTTATCTTTCTTTTATCCAGCCCCATTTGGTTTCACCTTTCTTCACAGCAAACTCAATCATACATAAGGATACAGGCCTGTGCACGCACAGAGACAAGTTCAATCTCTGGAATAGGACCCTTCCAGAGATTAAGAAAAATACTGTGAAGTCCCCCATCTTCAGTCCCTTCTCTCATCAAGTTAAAAAAATAAGAAAGAAAGAAAGAAAGAAAGAAAGAAAGAAAGAAAGAAAGAAAGAAAGAAAGAAAGAAGGAAAGAAGGAAAGAAGGAAAGAAGGAAAGAAGGAAAGAAGGAAAGAAGGAAAGAAGAGAAAGAAAAGAAAGAAAGAAAGAAAGAAAGAAAGAAAGAAAGAAAGAAAGAAAGAAAGAAAGAAAGAAAGAAAGAAAGAAAAGAAAGACAGAAAGAAAGAATAAACCAGGAAAGGTGAAGAGATTTTTTAAATTTTAGTCCTACAGCTTATGTTATCTGTCTCTTTTTACTACACCATCCCTCAATTCTTAGATAAATGGAGAAAGAAGTATCTATGTACTTTGAATGCATTCTGAAGACACAAACTCCTGCTCTAAGCAGACAGAGACTAGCCTGGTTATTTGATATACATGTATCTGGCCAATATACTATCTGTCAAAGCCTAATATAAATGCTATCTTATTCCACAGACATTTACTATGGGCATTTATTGTACTGCAGGAATTTTGTTAGGTGTTGGAGATACAATGATAAATAGGTCAAAATCTTTTCCTTATTAGAGCTCTCATTGTAGGGGGAGGAGATCCACACATTAAAAAGATAACTCTATCATCCATCATGCAAAGTGAATCATCATGAAATATAAGTGCTTTAACAGTTATTGATGAGATGTCCTGGGAATTCATAGGTCAGAATGATTAAGGGAGGTGTTAGTGAAACCATCACAGGGGAGGCAACAAAATAATTGGCCTTTAAAGAATGGATAGCCTTTACTGGGTGGATAAGGGCATTTTGGGGAAAAGAAGCAGAATGAGCAAGGACTCAGAGATACAAAAGCATCTGGTTATTTGGGAATAGAGCCTATATTAGAGGAATACCTAAACACCAGTACACACGAAAATAGAGAGGCAAGGAGTGATGAAGACTGAAATGTAGTTTAGATTCTAATGAATCTAGATTTCGTCTTGTAGCTGCAATCGTTCCCACTAAAAATGACCTTTTCTTTCTCTAACTCCCCTTAGCAGATTATACGTTATTTGCTATATTGCTGGTGTAAAATCATTTGCTTGTCTTATCTTTTCTAAAGAATATAAACACGTAAAGACAGAATCTACTGATTATTTTCTGCATCATCATTATATTTAAACCAGGGCTATAAATATAGTAGACAATAAAAAATTATGTATGTCAAATAAATGGTGTTTCTTACTTCTGGATTATAGAGATAATGCTCTTGATAACTTCATTAAAATGCATGTGACTTTAAATGTTTCTTCTAATGAAAATAAGAAAGTTTCATCTAATTGCTTCAAGATGATGCTACCATCGAGGACCTGAGAAGAATGGGAGCTATGTTGCAAAATGCGAACCTAGGGTTAGCATTATCCAGCACACTGTCTTCTTACTGAATCTTGAAACAAACCTGAAGCATCCAGCAGTCATAAAAACTCATCTCACTGGCCAGGCGCTGTGGCTCACACCTGTAATCCCAGCACTTTGGGAGGCCAAGGAGGGTGGATCATTTGAGGTCAGGAGTTCAAGACCAGCCTGGTCAATGTGATGAAACCCCATCTCTACTAGAAATACAAAAATTAGCCGGGCGGTTGTGGCATGCACCTCTAATCCCAGCTACTCGGGAGGCTGAGGCAGGAGAATCGCTTGAGAGTGGGAAGCAGAGGTTGCAGTGAGCTGAGATTGCGCCGCTGCACTCCAGCCTGGGTGACAGAGGGAGACACTGTCTCAAAACAAATAAATAGATAAATAAATAAATAAATACATTCATCTCACTGAGCAAAAGGATTCTTGTTATGCTTTAAAAGGTTTACTTATAACAAGGTTAAATATAACCATAACTAAACCTAAGTGTGGTTTGGTGATACACAGGCAGAAACAGCACTACATCAACAGTAGAATAATATCACTGCTGACTTTTATGTCATGCTGACAAAAGCAGCAGCTGACAATGAATGTTAGAACTGATGTCAGCAGAAGATGCTGAACGCACTAAGTCCTAACGCACCACAGGTTAAGATGACTTTATGCCAGAAGTATATTCTTCCCTTATAGGATTTTTTTTTTTCCAAATTTTATTTCACTCAGGCCATCCCAGGAAATCAAGATCTTACTTGCCATGAAAGTGAAGTGAAACACAGCTAAATTCAAAACAATGAGGGGCACATCCTGAGGGATGTCTGAACACCAGTACCCTGAGAAATCAAGGGGTAAAGAATGATGAAGTTACAGAAGACCCCACACTGAAGGCCCTAGACTCAAGGAGGGAAGTTTGGGGAGAGTCTTAGGAATGAGTTCAAGGCCCTCAGTTTGCAGTTTATCTTCACAATTCATCTTTAAGGAAGTCATTCGTGTCCCCATCTTACAAATGAGCTTTCAAGTCTCGGAAGAATTAAGTAACTTGCCCCAAATTACTATTTAATAAGCGGCAGGCAGATGTACCTTCAACTCTTTGTCTATAAGCTTCAATCGTCTTAATGATCATCTGTCAGAGCCTTCATTCCTCACCCACTTTCACCATGGTTTCTAGTTCTTGGTCAGTCCTCCTAATGGCAAAGAGTAGAGAAAGCATGTGAGTTTTAATTAAAAGTTGTAATTTCTATCTCAACATTTAAAGCCATGCTTTTAACTCAATCACAACATTCCGGTAATAAGAAATTGACATTGATTTCCTCATTTCTTTTACTTTTCCTTACACATTTTCTCTTTCTTTCTTCCTTTTTTCTTTTCTCTTTCTCTGTTTCTTTCTTTTTCATAACTTCTTCATGACCAGATGTCCCAGAAGACTGTAAAAACAAGAATTAAGAAGAACATTAGCAGATGGAACAAGGAGCAAAAAAAAATTCCTTGTCTTTATTCTTCGTTAATATCCTTATCTTTATTATTAGTTAATATCTAAATTATGCCAGTAACAAATAACGCTGGGGCACATTTCCCACAGAGAAGAGCTATGCTGGGTATGATATTTTCTCTATAACAGACACACTTCTTGGAACTGTCAGGTCAGCCACCATCAACTAGTTTTTTCATCTAAAGATCAGTGAACATCAATGTCTTAACTTTACAGCTCCAAAACCTCAAAACCTGTTGCCCATTCCTTTCTCAAAATGTTTCCTCTCTTGGCCTCTATTTATTTTTTGCTTGTTTTGCCATCTCTACCTTTGGGGGCTTCTCTTCTGTGAAATGTCTAAATGTTGGAGTTGATATAACTGGGTCATTGACACTCTTCTTTAGGTAAAATAGAAGATCTCACCTGACTCTGAGGGCTTGAATTATCATCATATAACACATTCCTAAATTTGTATTCCCAATTTGTATTAGACACAAAAATGCGACTTATCATTCTGTATGTCCTCATAGATGACTCACAGATGCACCAGTTTTACCTAATGAATCTTAATGTTGGACTTTCTCCCTAAATCTGCTTCATCTTCCTTGTTTCTTCAAGGAACAAGGAACAACTTCCTTGTTACGTCAGTAAATGGCATCTTTCACCCCACTGCTCCTGACAGCAGTGTAAGGATTGCACAAACTTCACTCTAGTCCATGTCTGATCAAACACCAACTCCCTAATTTACCAAGACTTAGAAGCCAATCAGAGTTAGGTTTTTTTGTTTGTTTTTGCATTTAAAATATCTGGAGGTAGGCAAGGTTGGCATCAGGTCAATGGCTTGATAATATCAGGACCAGCATTGCTCATTCTTGTTACCTTTTTGCAAGCTGGTTTCCCTACTGTTGACGTCATATACCTGTTACAAGCAAGAATAAGGGGAAAGACATCACTAGCTTCTCCGTACGTTTGATTAGGAAAATAAAACTTTTTCAGAATTTCCACGGTAGATTTCTGCCTATGTTCCCTGATCTGGAACTTACTGCTCTCTCCTTCCTTCACAGCTGCAAGGGAGCCACAAATAGGCAGTGAAGAAGAATGCACAGTCAGCCAATCTAGAGCACAGGTGGATAAGCATCGGGGAGATGCCAGGTCTATACCAGATCTCTACAGGCAAAAAGCTTCATCTTTTCCTTTTGGAAGTTCCGATTTTATATACTGTCCAGCCTTGCAGGGTGTCTTCCACTTATTTGCCTTCCAGATCTACTCTCTGCCCTCTCGCCCTGTTCTGTACCCTTGGAGTCTGACTACTAGGATTCATGGAGGGTGCAGAAGGAGGGAGAGAGAAGCCAGCAGGATTCCTGAGAGCAGTGAGCAGGAGAGATCTGGGTATTTACTTCCCAGCTCCCTCCACAGTGGGCCTGAGCTAACAACAATTGCTTTTCTCTGCTGTTTCTGTCAGGCAGCCCTCTCCTACAGTTAAGCTCTCTTCAGGTGTTGGTAGCTGTTCTCTCTCTTGCCCGTCAGGCCAAGAGGTGGTGATGACACACCCTGCCCTGTTTCTGGCTCGTGGTGCAGTTTGGCACCTCATGTGCCTTTCCCTTAACTGTGCCCATGTCTTTAGAAAAAGCCCCTTCTTTAAATCCCATGCCGTAATCCCTTTTGAGTGTGCCATTGGCTTCCTGCCAAGGTCATCAATACTATAGCATCTTATTATTCATATTGTTAAGGATAACTCCACATCCCATACAGAATGGCATAAGAAATCTGGCCATATGCAAGTGTGGGAAATGGAATCTAGGAAAGGGAGTCATCCCCGCTGTAATGAGGTGGGTGCAGCAAGGATACGAACCCAAAGAAATGCCTTTGAAGGGCCCCTTCCTCCTATGAAACTCTTCAATCACTGAATTGGCAGACAACACTTATTATTGTTCTTTAATTTAAAAACTGCAGCTATCCATTTTTCTGACTCTTCAACCCAGGACCTGAGATACATTTGGCCAATAACAGATAAAATAGAGGTACAGTTCCCACACTAAACAGGCATGGGCACTCTGCTGGCCTGGCATTTCTTTGCAGCAGGCACATTTTCTTAAAATATCAGGTCAGCCACCGCGAGCTTGTTTTTCCTTCTGAAGGTCAGTGACCAACAATTTACTTTACATCTCCATGGCACAATAACTTCTCTCCCATTCCTTCCTCAAAATGTTTCCTCTCCTAGTCCTCATCTGACCCCTTACTATTTCTGAATTTGAGGGCTTCTTTTCTTCTGTGAAAACTCTAGATGTTGGAGTTCTCATTACTTAGTCATTGACACTCTTCTTTAAATAAAAGGGAGGATGTCAACTTACTCCCTCAATCCTTTGTGGATGGGAGTGGAAGGAAAGCAAGAAATTTAAGATGGTGAGTGTCACCGCAGGATGCAGCCAGGGACTGCCAGCAGCTCTCACTCCGGCAGCCTGCTATTTCTTTCTGAGGGCCAAATAGACTCCTTGAATGTGTGTGCACAGAGGAAAGAGCTCTCCTTCCTGCTCCTCTGGAGTGATACGGTGTTCCTTGACGCACAGACTTTTCAAAATTTCCTGGTCATTATGACACCCATTTCTACTCCTCTCTGCCTTGCTTTTCCCATAGGTTTGTCTCCAACGTGGTTTCTTTCTTCTTCGTATCTCTTAGCAGTCTCGTTGGGGCAAAAGAAGTGAGGGATGATTCAGCTCCAGATCTGAATGTGCTGGAAACATGGGAGATCGGGGATATTGATCTATTTGCATAGCACTGATTTTTGTCTTCACAGACTACTGCTGCTAGATATCAATTACATCTAGATTTTCTCTTTTCTTTTTTTTTTATCCTACACTTTTTATACTGTTATTAACAACTACATTTAATAGGAAAAGATAACAAGTAAATTTTGGAATTTGAATGCCTCATCCTGTGGCTGCTATGTCACCAGCTCCTATCTGCTCCTCACATGCTCCCCTTGCTCTGGCCAAAGTTTTAGATTTTAATCCAAAAATATCTGTGTCTTTGTGATTATCCTAGGTGTAATGGCATATAGGTTTGTTTGTTGGGGAGAAGAATAAAACAACTCCTTGAAAATAATATAAATGCTGTAATGAGAATTTTAAAAATGTAATTAATATAAAACATTTTCATAGATTTCTCAGCTAATGCATAAATAAATTATATTCCTTAAGGCATTTCTTGGTATGCTGATGAAAATTTCAGGGTACAGCTGTGACAGTCACAATAATGAAATACATGAGACCAATTATCCTGCTACACTCTTGCAGTATCTTAGATTTAATTTAAATGACTCATAGCTGCAAAAGTAGAAAATTTAATGCACTGGTAAGAACAAGTAGAGCTTTTAGAAAGGAAAAGGATTTTATTAAGGAGGTTTGAGTATTATTTGTGAATAAAGCAGGGTTATCTTTCCTTGATTGGGTTCCATGATTAGAGAACAGAGGATGTGACTTTTTATTTTCTATTTCTTGTGATTTATTTGCCATCATATATGGCAGATCAAGGAATATTACGACTTTTGGGGGCTGGAAGAAATGAACAAGTATACTTAACCAACTCTCTTGCTGTACAATAGAGGAAAGGGAGGAACAGGGACGTCAATTGCTTGACTTGGGTCATGCACTTTTGAACTCTGAGACCAAAAGCTACAATAGCTTTGCTCAAAGTCCAGTCCACAGTTTATTTATATCAGATATGCTTTGAAAACTTAATAAAATACAAATACAAATTCCCGGGATCCACTATCACTATAAAATGCAGAAACTTTTATAAGAATTTTGAGGATAGCATCCAGAAATTTGCATTATTTTGTTTGTTTTTGAGATGGAGTCTAGCTCTGTTGCCAAGGCTGGAGTGCAGTGGTGCTATCTTGACTCACTGCAACCTCCACCTGCCGTGTTCAAGCGATTCTGCTACCTCAGCCTCCCGAGTAGCTGTGATTATAGGTGCCTGCCACCATAACCAGCTAATTTCTGTATTTTTAGAAGAGACAGGGTTTCACTGTGTTGGCCAGGCTGGTCTCGAACTCCGGACCTTGTGATCCAGCTACCTGGGGCTCCCAAAGTGCTGGGATTACAAACTTGAGCCACCGCAACTGGCCCAGAAGTTTGCCTTTTTAAAAAGTGTTGCTTAGGGTAAGTCTTTCCCACAATGAAATTTCAGAAACACTTTCTGTAGCCTGGTGTTCTCTTCTCTATCTCTGCTTCCCATGAGCCTACGGACTGGGTTGGGGTACAAAGAAGATAACCATGGAGTTAGTTGGTAAAAAGAGACAAGGGAGCAAAAGCCATGGAATAAGCAAGGAACACCAACCTCCAGGGTCCATATTACTCGAACATTTGGGAGAAATTTTCTTTTATATTAAAGCACACATTGCACATAAAGAGTTGGTAAAAGAAATATCTGCATAAACTTTTAAAATTAAATGAAGACTTTCAAGAAATTTGGAGTTGAATTGTAAAACATCAGCTTCCAGCTGGAGCATGGTGTTCCAGCTGACTCTGCCTTACAGGTGCTTTGGCATCATTTCTACCTCAGCTTTCTCAATTAAAAATTCCTCATTGAGTCACTGTCATAACACGCATGACCTCTGCTGAGTTCTTCTTGCATTATAATGGTATTAATGCTTTTTCTTTAAAGTAATTTAAGTAGCTTACTCTTTTTACATAAGCTGACCTTCAATACGGTTTTATTTTTATTTTTTCAGATAGCATCTCCATCTCTCCCCCAGGCTGTAGGGCAATGGTATAATCATAGCTCACTGTAGCCTTGAACCCTTGGGCTCAAGTGATTCTCCCACCTCAGTCTCCCACGTAGCTGGTACTATAGACACAAGCCACCATGTCTGGCTAATTTTTAAATTTCTTTTTATAGGGACAGGGTCTCACTAGGTTGTTCAATCTGGCCTCAAACTCCTGGCCTCAAGGTATCCTCCCACCTTGGCCTCCAAAAGTGCTGGCATTACAGGCATGAGCTACCACAATTGGTCCCCAAATAATTTTTTTTAATGTGTATACTCCAACATCAATTATTTTACACCAATCTTCTGAGTGTCATATGATTCAATTTAATTCTCACACTAACTATGCAAATTTAGCACAGACCCTGCAGGTGAAGGGATTCTGTCTCACAAAATTACTCCCATTTCAGATGCCAGCCACAAGTCCTGGGTGACCCCAAACCACCTGCACTTCCTACCCAGCTGACTACAATTTGGGGGCTTCCTACAACCCCCACCCTCTCCGCCAGATTTGATAATTTGCTAGGATGAGTCACAGAACTCAAGAAAGTGATAAACTTACAATTGCAGTTTTGTTATAAAGGATACAATATAGGAAGGAGACATATAGGGCAAGATTTTGAGGGGAATGCAAGAACTTCTGTCCCAGTAGAGCCAGCATATGGTACATCAAAATGTGCACTGATCAGGAAGTCCCCAAGCCTCACTGAGTTTTTAATCAAGATTTCATGACTTAGGCATGATTGATAAATCACTGACCATGTGATTGAACTCAATCTCTAGCCCCTCTCCCTTCCCCAGGTAGAGTGGGATAGAGTCTGAAAATTCTAACCTTGTAATCATATGATTGGTTTCTCTGGCAACTAGTCCCCATTTTCAAACTATCTAGGACCCTCTGATCAGCATAAACTTGGGTATGGTTGAAAGGAGTTTGTTATTAATAATGAAAGATGTTTCTATTACTCAGGAAATTCCAAGAGATTCTAAGCTTTGTACCAGGAACCAAGGACAAAGATAGATTGATAGATGATAGATAGACAGATAGAGAGATAGATAGATAGATAATAGATATAGAGATATAAAATTATACCACAATGTGATAATTATAAGGTTTTGCAAAAGTGCTGTTAAGTATGAAAATATTAACAATGTCAATGTGCCTCTGTCTGTGTTCTTTTGGCACCAATAATGGTAGATACATCCATCTCACATGGACATATCCTGCTTTGTTTCACTGCCATGATAAGGTTCCTAAATACCTAAAAGGGAAATTTGTAGTTTGATGCATGTTTTTTTGGCTTTAAAGTATTACTACATAAACTTCTATGCCTAAGTGGTAGTATCAGGCCCATCCTCAATTTGAATTTTGATTATTTCATATTTAGCTAAATAACCCACTGTTATTTTTATAAGTTAAGATATGAATACTTTTTGAAGGAAGATTGTAAATAATCACTAAAATTTACGTCTAAAATGAAATGTCCAGCACACCTGCTAGACTGCGAGATATTTGAGAACAACAGCCATATCTTATCCTTATACCTCCAAAGAATTAATGGAGTGTCTGGCACATATTGAATGTGTAATTACTATTTTTCTAAAAATATGTATCAGTCTATTAAATTGGAAACCTAATATAAACAATTATTTAGCCTTGGTACCCAAATATGTAGCCAAATTCAAGCTGTCAAAACAAAACAATAATTGGTCCTCATAACTACAGCGTTTAGCTCTTTAAAGGTTAATTGAATTAAACTGAAGTAACTAAGTGTTGCATTTTAGATTGTAAATAATAATAATTATTATTTTACATCCACATTTGACATTAAATTAACAGTTGTTTTGACATTCTAAATGATAATCACATTTTCCAATCAACCATACAGTAACCTAAACTGCTACTAGTGACCTGAAATATCAGAGTAATTTTTCTCTACCTTGAATGTATTTGTTATATGGTATTATCTTGCTTTGAGTACATAAACCTATGAACCACAAAGTGAAATATTTTCCAACAAATTTGAAACCACCTTGTTGATTATGCAAAGAATGCCCATGTTTCAACTTAACCTTTTGATTTTTCTAAGTTTGATTTTTCTCTTCTATAATTATTTGGAAGGAGAAATGTAACATAAGCTAATTTGTTTTCTTATTAAATAGTCTCAAAATATAACTGAAATTGATTTAGTGTTTGGGATAAAAATTTGAATGAAAATAGTGAGCAGTACAATATTAAATGAGCATATTATCTAGGTATTTTTTAGCTTGAATATAAGGTCATACATAAACAAAATCATATAATTAACCTAAAATAATAAAAACAGTAAAAATGATATTGATTATACTTTTAGTTACCATTTATTGAATGGTTATTATGTGTCTGGTAATTGCCTAAGCACTATATGTGTATTATCTCATTCAGACCACCCAAATTCATAAATTAGGTACCAGATAATCCCTAATTTTTAGTCTTAAAGAACCTAAATAGCAGATCCAAATTTACTCTGCATCTAAATAGTACTATTGGAAATGTTAAATGCAATTTACTATTTAGGTTATTTAGGTCAAATGACCTCACACAGAAGAACAGCCCTGCAGGATGGAATGAAGAGTATTTAAAATGGTAATTATGTAGATAAACTTAAATGAACATTGATAAATATAACATAATAGGATATTATAAACTTTAATACATACAGAATTAAAATGCACAGCAATAATGCTAAATATGGACCTGAGATAAATGGAGTTAAAATGTTTTAAGAGCCTTGCATTGTCCAAGAAAATGAACAAGTATAAATTTATTCAAAGCTTTAAAAATTAAGCACAAATGTTTTAGTATTAAATAATAAAAAATAATAAAAAAAATCATATGACTGAAAAACTAGTTGAGTGGTGAGACTGAAAAATAAAAATTGCCCTATTAAGAAAGAAAAGCATATGCAACAAAAATTAAATGAATAGTTTAAATGAATTTAAAGATACATATTTTAGTAATTATATTAAATCTAAACTATTTTCTCTAATTATTAGAAAAAGATGGTTAAAGCAAATTTTTTTTAAAAACTATATGTTGTTTACAAGAAACACACTTTAAATATAAGGACACATAAAGAACAAAATTGAAAAAATGGAGATAGATACATTATGCAAAAGTAATCAGTCAGAAAAATGGCAGAGTAAGAGCTATCTGGCTTCACTCACCCCCATGTAAAACCAATTAACAACCATCCAGTGGGAGATTATTATTCAGAATATACCAGAATGCAGAACTGAGGTCGTGACAAGTCCTTAGGCTGCAGACCAGAGGAAAGACAGCAAGTAGACAGTAAGGTGAATTTTTCTTCTTAACCAAGATACCCCTCCTCCAAGCTTGCAAGCCACCACATGTAGAAAATTCCCTTGGATTTCATGTTTACACTGAAAAAAGTGAGTTGGAGATGGATCTCCAGCTTCTCTATCCTCCTGGAAGACTTGTTGCTGCCTCAGCACACAGGAAGCATTACAAACACCTGCAAAGCTAGAACACTTGAGGTCAGCTAGAGGCAAAGAGCAGAGATGGGAGTAGAAGCAGGCAGCACTTGGTTCTCAAAGCCTGCTCTTCTTGACAGCCAGAGGAGACATCAACTCAGACAGGCTGTTCAGAAGCACCACTGTACAGGGAGTGTGGTCCACAAATCCTTTGAACATAAATCCCTAGATGGCTTTCCCACAAAGTCCAGGTACCCCTTTAGGTTTCCCCAGGCCCATCTGAGTTGGGTGCCACATCAACCTTGAAGCCCTCACAAGATTAGCAGTGAACCTGAGCTTAAGACGTCATCTAGTACTGAAAAGGGGAGAGTGATCTCAGACTAAGGGGACATAATAGTCAATCTACGCAAGATTTCTAGACAGAGACACTATAAAAAGATCTACATAAACAAACACAGACAGTAAATACTGAAATAAATACTCCTTTCTTCCATGTGTAGACATCAACATATGTTCATAACAATGAAGAGCAATCAGGGAACTATGACATCACAAAATAGATGAAACAAATTGCCAGTGATTGACCCTGAAGAGATGGAGATGCATGAGGTCTTAGACTGAGAATTCAAAATGTCTCTTTTAAGGAAACTCAGCAAATAGCAATAGAAAATAGGGAAACAATTTAGAAATTTATCAGAGAAATTTACCAGAGATTGAAATAATTATTAAAATAAAACAGAAATCCTTAAGCTAAAAAAAAAAAAAAAAAAAAAAAAAAAAAAACAAGGAATGAAGTGAAAACTGCAATAGAGAAACTTAACAGTAGAACTGATCAAGGAGAAGTAAGAATTAGTAAGCTTAGAGAGAAAATATTTGAAAATACACAGTCAGAAGAGGAAAAAAATAATGAAAAGGAATGACAAAAATGATATGGCATCTAAGCAGTGACATCAAAAGAGTGAATGTATGCCATTAACATTTGAGAGGGAGTAAAGAATGATAAAAGGGTAGAAAGCTTATTCAAGGAAATAATAGTGTAAAACTTTCCAAACTTGGAGAAAGTTATAAATATCCAGCTACAGAAAGATCAAAGGCCACCAACTGGGCTTAAATAAATAAGACTTGTCCAAATACATTATAATCAGATCCTCAAAGATCAAAGACAAAGAGAGTATCCTGAAAGCAGCAAGGGGGAAAAAAAGCAAATGACATATAAGGGAGTTACAATACATCTGGCAGCAGACTTCAGAGCAGAGAAGGACTTCACAGTCCTGGAGGAAAAAGGATTATATTTTTCAATGTGTTCAAGGAAGGAAAACAAACAAACAAAAAAAACAGCCAACAACAATATTATAACCAGCACAATCATCCTCAGACATGAAGGAAAAATAAAAACTCCCAGACACAAAGTCGAGAGAATTCATCACCTGCAGAGCTGTATTACAAGAAATGCTAAAGGATGTTCTTCAAACTAAAAGAAAAAGAATGCTAATGTGTAACACAAAAACAGCTGAAAGTATAAAACTCACTGGTAAAAATAAGAATACAGATGAATTCAGAATACTGTAGTACAGTAATCATAGCACATAAACTATTTTTACATATAGTATGAAGTACGAAGATTAAAAGATAAACTTATTAAAATAATAACATAATAATACATTTAAAAAATATAACATGCATAAACGAAAAGTGAAGAGATGGAAAAAATATTCCATGCAAATGGAAACCAGAAATAAGCAGGAGTACTTATACTTATATCAGATAAAATAGTCTTTTAGTCAAACACTGTAAAACGACAAAAGGAAGGCCATTATATAATGATAATACAGCAAGAGTGTATAACAAATATAAATACACATGAACTCAATAATGAAAAACCTAAATATATAAAAAAAAATATTAATAGGCCTAAATGGCACAACACACTACAATACAATAATAGTAGGGGACTTCAGCAATTCATCTCAGTAATGGACAAATCATTCAGACAGAAAATCAACAAAGAAGCAGCAGTTAAAATTGCACTCTAGACAAAATGAACCCAACAGAAATTTATAGAACATTTCTCCTAACTGCTGCAGAACACTCATTTTTCTCAACAGCTCCTAGAACATTCTCCAGGATAAATCATATGTTAGGCCAAAAAATATTCTTAACAAATTTTTGAAAATCGGAAATTATTTGTTTTTAGACCATATTGAAATAAAAATAGAAATCAATAATAGGAAGCACTTTAAAAATTGTACAAATAAATGAAAATTAAACAACATGCTCCTGAACAACTAATAAGTTAATGAAAAAATAAAAAATAAAGTTAAAAAACTTTCTGAAGACAAACGAAAATGGGAACATAACATACGAAAACCTATGAAATATAGCAAAAAGAGTCCTAACAGAGTCCTCTGTATCTATAAACACCATCAAAGAAAAGGTAGAAAGATCTCAAACAACTTTACACAACAAACAAAAAGCAAGAACAAACTGAACCCCAAATTATTCAAAGAAAAGAGGTAATAAAATCAGAGCAGAAATAAAGAGTGATAAAAAGACAAGAGTTGGTTTAAAAAAATAAAATCCACAAGCCTTTTAGCTAGACTAGCTAAAGAGAGAGAAAGAGAACTCAAACAACACCAGAAATGATAAAGAAATGTTACGATTCATACCATAGAACTATAAAAGATTATAAGAGACTATTATGAACAACTATATGTCAATAATTTAGAAAACCCAGAAGATACAGATAAATTTCTGGACACATATAACCTACCAAAATTGAATCACAAAAAACAGAAAACTTGAACAGGCCAATAATTTTTAATGAGAAAGTCTCTTTACAAAAGAAAAGCCCAGAACCTGATGGCTTCACTCCTGAATTCTGTCAGACTTTTAAAGAACTAACATCAATTCTCCTCAAACCATTCCACAAAATTAAAAGGGAAGGAATTTCTACCAAATTCATTATTTGAGGTCAGCATTACTCTTGATACCCAAACTAAACAGGGACACACACAAAAGAAAACCACAGGCCAATATCGCTGATAAACATAGATGTAAAAATCTTCAACAAAATAATAGCAAATCAAATTCAACAGTACAGTAAAGAAATCATTTACCATGATCAAGTGAGTTTTGTCCCAAAGATACAAGGATGGTTCGGTGTAGGCAAATCAATAAACATAATACATCACATTAACAGAACCAAGAACAAAAACCACATGACTATTTCAATATATGCAGAAAAAGCCTTTGATAAAATTCAACATTCCTTCATGATAAAAACTCTCAACAAATTAGTTATAGAAAGAGCATACCTTAACATAATAAAGACCATACATGACAAACCCACAGCTAACATACTGAATGGGGAAAAGTTGAAAGCTTTTTCTCTAAAATCAAAACATTACTAGAAGTCCTAGCCAGAACAATTAGGCAAAAAAAAAAAAAAAAAAAAAAAAAAACCAACAACAACAACAACAAAAAAAAACCACACACAGAAATAAAGGGCATCCAAATTAGGAGGAAGTTGAATTGTCCCTGTCCTGTTTCTTTGTTGTTTTCTATATATAAGATCATGATAAGATAGCATGATCTTGTATACGGAAAACACTGAAGACTTCAAACACATGAAAAAAATTAAAACAAATTCAGTAAAGTCACAGGATAGAAAATCAACATACAAAAATTAGTGGAACTTGTATACATTAATGGCAAACTATTGGAAAAAGAAATTTTAAAAAATCAATTTATCATAGCTACAAAAGCAAAATATCTAGAAATATATTTAATTAAGAAAGTGAAATATCTCTGCAATGAAAATTATAAAATATTGATGGAAGAAATTGAAGAGGACGCAAATAAATTGCAAGATATCCCATGTTCATTGATTAGAAGAATTAATATTGTTAAAATGCCCATACTCCCAAAGCTATCTACAGATGCAGTGCAATCTCTATCAAAATACCAATGACGTTCTTCATAGAAGTGGAAAAACTTTTAAAATTGGTATGAAATTAGAAAACACCAAAATAGTCAAAGCAGTCTTTAGCAAAAAGTACAAATCTTGAGGCATCACACTAAGCTGAAAATATACTATGAAGCTATAATAATTAAACAGCATGCTACTGGCCAAAAAACAGACACATAGACCAATGAAATAGAATAGAGAATTCAAAAATAAATCCATACATGTACAGCCAACAGATTTTCCATAGAGGCCCCAAAAATACACAATGGGGAAAGGACAGTATCTTCAATAAATAGAGCTGAGTAAAACTGGTACGGAAGTATGAAACTGGACCTTTGTCTCCCACCACTTAAAAAAAAAAAAACTCAAGATAAACTCAAGATTTAAATGTAAGACCCAAAATTATGAAACTATAAAAAATCTCAAACAACTCAATAACGACAACAACAACAAAATCAAACAAACAATCTGATTTAGAAATGAGTGAAAGACCCGAGTAGCCATTGCAAATGGGTAACTGGTATATGAAAAACTGCTCAACATTACTAATCATCAGGGAAATGAAAACAAAAACCACAATGTATAGATAGCACCTCACCCCAGTTAGAATGGCAATGATCAAAAACAAAAAAATAACAAATGATGGCAAGGAGGTTGAGAAAAGAGAATTTTTATAGACTGTTGGTTGGAATGTAAATTAGCACAACCACTATTGTCAACAGTATGAGAGTTCCTCAAAAAATTAAAAACTGAACTATCATTTGATCCAGCAATCCCCCTACTGGGCATGTATCCAAAGGAAATGAAATTAGTATTTTGAAGAGATATCTGCACTCCTATCTTCATTGCAGCATTATTTACAATAACCAAGATATGGAATCAACTTAAGTGTCCATCAACAGATGAATGGATTAAAAAGTGCAGCATATATGCACAATGAAATACTATTCAGCCATAAAAAGAATGAAATCCTGTCATTTTTTATATATAGAAGAATCTGGGGAAAAATTAAGTGAAATAAGCTAAGCACAGAAGGCTAAATACCTGTTTTCATTTATATGAGAGAGCTAAAAAACTTGATCTCATAGACAGAGTGTAGAACAGTGGTTACTAGAGGCTGAGGAAGGCAGCAGGGAAGGAAAGAAGGGAGAGAGTAGTCAAAGAATACTATGTAGTGGCTGTTGCACGATATAGTGAAACAGTTAATACATTGTACAATTCAAAATAGCTGGAACTGATTTTGAATGCCTTCATACAAAGAAATAATACATGTTTGAGATAATGGATATACTAAACCTGACTTGATTATTACATAATTTATAAATACATCAAAACATCACACTACACCCATAAATATGTATAACTGTCAATTAAAAATAAAATGGCTAAAAATTAGCTAAAAGAATGCCATTAACTGAAACTTTACCTTTCTGTTAATAAGTTGTACCTGAAATAAAGGCAAATTTGATAATAATAAAAGAGAAAATTACAATAATTTGAAATGTGCTAACAATGTAATACCAAAAATATTAAATAAATATTGGCAGTATCTGGAGGGAAAAGGACATACTCAAAATTATAGTGGAAAGTCTTAACATTGCCCTCAGCAACTTAAAGAACAAAAAAATTTCTTAAGGATAGAGAGGATTTGAACACATTTATCAAATCTAATCTCATTAATTTATTTTGCATTCATCACCTATAGAATCTATACTTTTTAAAAATGTACATAGAACATTTACCAAAATAAACCCTTAGCTAGGCCATAAGGCAAGTTTCAGTAAATTCTATGAATTACAATTATACTAAGAATGCTATCTAAACCCACAGGAATTAAGTCAATTTTAAAAGTGATAAATGAAAAACTAGCAAATTTTTAGAAATTGAACAATTCACTTCTGAATGACCCATTCAGATCCAAAGACAAAATCATAAAGAAGATTAAAAATATGTAATCTAAATAATACTAAAAACATCACGTATCAAAATTTGTATGATCCATCTAAAGTTGTAGAGCTTTAAATATATATAGGAGAAAAGAAGACAAGATGAAAATTAATGATCTAAGTATCTACCAAAAAAAATTTAGAAAAAAATGGCAAAATAAATTTTAAAATAAAGTTGAAAAATCAAAGTAAGGATAAATGAATAAAAATAAGCATTAACAAAATAGTGAAAAAATACAATAGAAAAAATAAATGCAGTCAAAAGCAAGTTATTTGACAAAATTAATCAAACAGGTGAGCCTCTAGCAAGGTTTAGGAAAAGAAGGCATAATTTATCAATAATATGAGTGAAAAAGAGGATATCATTAGAGATATTACATTCATTGAAAAAACAATAAAAGTATGCTATACATAATTTTATATCAGTAAATCTGAAATTTTAGATGAAGTGAGCAAATTAAAAAATACAATTAAAAACTGAACCAACAAAACGAGAGAAAATTTGAACAGTCCCATACTTGTCAAATAAATTGGACTTTAAATTAAAACTCTCACCTCTCCCCACCCAGAAAAAAAAAAAAAATCAACTCTAGGCTTACATAGCTTCACTGATGATTTTTTCCAAATAGTTAAAGAAGAAATGATACCAATATAACACAAATTCTTCCAAATAATAGAAAAAAAGAAAATATTTTTCAACCTAGTTTGTAAGGCAGCATAACCTCAATACCAAATCTGACAAAAGAAATAAAATTTTGACAAATATTATACAAAAACACTGAATAAGTTAATAACCAAATTCAATGCCATATAAAAGACAATAAATCATGATCATGTGAGGTTTATTCCAGGAATATACATTTGGTTTAATATTTTTAAAAAATCAATATAATTTATCACATTAGTAGACTAAAGGAGAAAAACATGATCACATCTTAACAAGTAGAGATAAAGAATTAGTTAAAATTCAGTCCCTTCTTTTTTTTTTTTTGTGAGACAGTTATGCTCTTGTTGCTCAGGCTGGAGTGCAGTGGCACCATCTCGGCTCACCGCAACCTCCGCGCCCCAGGGTCAAGCGATTCTCCTGCCTCAGCCTCCCAAGTAGCTGGGATTACAGGCATGAGAAACTATGCCCAACTAATTTTGTATTTTTAGTAGAGACGGGTTTTCTCAGTGTTGGTCAGGCTGGTCTCAAACTCACGAACTCAGGTGATCCGACCGCCTCAGCCTCCCAAAGTGCTGGGATTATAGACGTGAGCCACTGTGCCCTACCAAAATTCAGTCCCGTCTTTAATGTAAGATCTCTGGCTTCTGTGATGTCTGTTTCAGTAAAATAATAATAATGATAATAATAGTAATAACAGTAATAATAATATTTCTCACCAAAGTGGAAACAGTGGGAAGTTTCCTAATCTGATCAACATCTTTAAAAACTCTGACATGGAACTGGAGTTTATGGATCACATATTTACTGCTTCCTCCATGAAGTTTGCAACAAAATAAACATATCAATATTTTACTTGAGTGCTTAGGCAGTGTAATAAGGTAAGGAAAAGAAATCAATATTGTAGATATTTGAAAGGAGAACAAAAAAAAATCATTATTTTTTGATAACATAATTCTGTATGTAAAAATATCCAAAAGGCTCAACAAATAAATTACTATATTGATGCAAAAGTAATTGCAGTTTTGCCATTAAAAGCAATCACTTTTGCACCAATATAAATAAAGGAAATAATAAGCAAATTAGTAAAGCATCAGAATACAACATCAATTATTAAATCAACTATGTTTATATGAAAGTCATTGTGCATTGGGGACAATGATCAACAAATAGAAGAATGGAATGGAGAAAGATCCACATACAAGTCCTCTAATACATAATAAAGGTGCCACTGCAGTTCAGTGAAGGAAGGTTGACCTTTTCAATAAATGGTGCTGGGTTGACTGGATATACATATGAATCATAACCTCTGCCTCACACTATAAGCAAAAATTAATTTAAGATGAATCATAGACCTAAATATATGAAGTAAAATAGGAAAACTTATAGAAGGAAATGAGAGAACATATTCAGGAGTTTGGGGTAGGCATAAATTTTTGAAACAGAAAACATAAAGCATTAACAATAAGGAGAAGACGTATAGGGTAGACTTCATTAAAATTAAGAACTTCGCTTCCTCAAGAGAAAACATTAAAATAGTAGAAAGGCAAGTCACAGAATGTGATAAATTATTTACATTACATATATCTAACGAATGACTCACTTCCAGAATATATAAAGATCTCCAAAAAAAGAATAAACCAAGCTTTTGAAATAAGCAAGCAAATTGATCAGAAGCATGAGAAAATAAGATGTCCAAATTATATACACGTGTATATATGTGTGTGTGTGTATGTATATATGTGCATGTGTGTATACATATATACACACACACATATTATACATGTATATATATATATCAATAGAATGGCTAAAATTGAAAAGATTCGTAATACCATACTTTGAAAAGAATGTAGAGCAACAGGCACTTTCATACATTGCTTTTGGGAGTGTGTATAGATAGGTACTTTGGGAAACACTTTGGCAATCTTTACTGACACAACACATTAATATTCCCTATGTTTTAGCAATTCCACTCCTCAATATTTGCCTGAAGAATGAGATCTTATGGTCACAGAAGACATGACAGATATAATAATGCTTATAACTTCAGGCCACTTCCTTCATACAGTTTATGACCAGATGCACTGCTCACTGTTCTTCCCATTTGGAAAAGAAGACTCCCCTTCCTTGTCTTTAAGAACCATTACAGAGAGTGGCTGTAATGCAACCACCATCTTTTTTTGGCTTGCATCCATCCATAAGCCAAACTTTGTTGGTTTTCTCCTCTACTGTTAACTGTAAAGAACTCCTTATTCTGCCACTGGGACAAGTCGAAGAAGATACGTTTACTGCAACCATAATGAGTGACATGGGAGTATTTGGGTTACCAGCTCATGAAGCTTACTCATACCTCCCGGTCCTTCTCAGGCTCGCCCACAAACACCTTTTCCATCTTATAATGGAATGCTGCTCAGCACACCCAACTTTATAACTTGGTAGATCTTTATGATTTGGTAAATCATAACCCAGCTCAAAAATGGGTATTTCTAGGTGCATTGTGACTCAGCGTGCTATGTTCAAGCATAACATCATCACCACAGCCCAGTAACACACCAGGAGCTATTTCTAGAAAAGTGTATGATGCCTGCAGTAGACTTCAGATGGCACAGCATTGCTTCAGAACCCCAGGGGCCTACACTGTGATGTTCCTACTGAAAATTTCCATAAACTCCATAATTTATCTTCTTCTATCACTGACACCTCCTAGTGTCTGTTGGATCACATGGCACAATTGGCAGCACAATCTGCAAAGCCTGGATCTGCTATAACATATTTTCCTGCTCTGAGTCCCAGTCAAAGCTGACAACCTAAGGTGTCACCTGGTATCTGGGACTGAGCAATATTTCTTGGTATGAAATGTGTTGCCTCAAAAACCTAAGCAGTCTTTTCAGATGTCCTTCATGGTAGGAGAAACAAGATGTAGCAATTTGACTTTTACTTTGGACATGTACAAACTTTGCTAAAACGGTATGTTCATGAATCTCCTTAGAATTATTTTCCACCCTTTGGAGTTCATATGTCTTTCCATAGTTTCAAGTCATCTCTTGCTTGTTCTGCCTAATCAGCATGATGTCATAAGTCTAATGGATCAATGTAAGTAAGCGCTGTTTCTGAAGGAGAAGGCATTTTAGCCTATGTACATTCACTAATGAACACATTAGCTGAAGAATATATTCTCTAAATCAATGGCACCTTACCACGTTCCGTTATTGTTATTCTACTCTAGCAACTATATCATCTGGCATGGCAGCTTCAATCAGGACTGCTAGCTGGCTGAGCTTGCAGTTCTCTGAGATCCATGTAATTTCCTCGGGAGAGTAGATAAGGTGAATTAAATGGAGATATGGTAGGGACCATCACCCTTGCATCCCTTAGATTTTAATGGGAATACTAATCCCTACCATTCACACTGGGATGCAATCGTGATTTTTATTTGCTGTTTTGACTAGGGCAAGGAGAAGTTTTCAGAGGCTTCTATTTTACCTTCACCAATATGATAGATCCTACCCCACAGGACAAAGAGTCACCCAATATCAGCGTCATTCTCTGCCAAGTATATCAATCCCAATTGTGTATTTGGGGATTGGGGAAATTGCTGTCAGTGGGTTTATGGACCTCATAGTCCCATTGCAAGTGAGACTTCAGCCAGGGTTCTTCTTTTTACCCTGCCAGCATATGCCTTCTTTCTAACAAGGAGCCACAATGACACTTTACATCTCTGGGTTAACAATGTCAGTGTTTACTCTTTGTTCAGTAATCCTTGAAATATCTGGGTATTCCCACATATACAATTTCCATGTACACAATCCTCCAAAAAATGCTCATGTGCCTATGATGATTAATATTGAGTGCCAACTTGATTGGATTGTAGGTGGCAAAGTATTGTTCCTGGGTGTGTCTGTGAGGGTGTTGCCAAAGGAGATTAACATTTGAGTCAGTGGACTGGGAGAGGCAGACTCATCCTCAATCTGGGTGGGCACCATCTAATCAGCTGCCAGTGTGTCCAGAATGCAAGCAGCAGAAGAACGTGGAAGGACTAGATTGGTTTATTCTCCTGTATCTTTCTCTCATGCTGGATCCTTCCTGCCCCTGGACATCGAACTGCAAGTTCTGCTCCTGGACCTTCAATCACAGCCTGAAGGATGCACTGTCGGCTTCCCGACTTTTGAGGTGTGGGGACTCAGATTGGCTTCCTTGCCCCTTGGCTTGCAGAGAGCCTATTGTGGGACCTCGCCTTGTGATCATGTGACTCAATGCTCCTTAATAAATTCTCCTTTATATAAACATCTATCTTACTAGCTCTGTCCCTCTGGAGAACCCTGACCAATACAGTGCCTTTAGGAAAGAACTGCAGAAAGTATTGAAGTATATCCTCACTGCAGTATTGCAGTGTCCTTCTCCCTGGGGACCTGACTCTCCTAAATCAGTGGGTTCTGGAACTAGAAATTAGTTTGGGTTCAAAAACCTAGGGAAATGACCTTGATTTTTTATTAGGATGACAATCCTAAGCCTTCCACCTCTTCATTATTTCCTCTTCTGATTGCCAACGTATAGCAAATTTCTTAATGGCTGCCTCTTTCTTTTGCCTCTAGGGATACTATGTTCTTTTAACCATCTTCACAACTTCCTACAGTTAGTGCTTCCTAGGGAGATCCTCTGATCTTGCTAGTCATTATGGTCATTGTGGCTCTCTGGCCTTTGGTAGTGCTTCAGGGTCCGATCATCCCACAGGCGGTAACAAGTCTGACTCTGTGGTCACCTCTCCTACCTGCCTGCAGAGGAGAGCCTCCACTGCACTTTAATGATGCTGGTGTTCCTCTCATTCATGCATTGCTGATGGCCTCTGGGTCTTTTCATGCAAGTAATCCTGGTGTGAGTCTTTCTGCCTCACACATACCGTGAATGTGTATTCCAGCACACTGAAACCCCTGGGCTTCTTTATCCCTTTCTCTGTATTCTGCCATGGCACTCAGGCATTTCGTCTTCATTAGCAAAGGCCACCACTCACTTCAACCTTCTTGGACTCACCCTAGCATTGAGTCTTTCCCATCTCTGGGGTCCTTGCCAGAATATTAAATTCTCTGTTTCAAAACAATGCCCCCAAGTCTCTGAATTCTTGCTAATGGAATCTTTTTCTGGCTGCCTTGATCGAGTACCCCCAAAATCCAGTTCCAAGGGTACTTTCTTAGCTACTGATAGTATATGCAAGCTAATTCTTACAGCTTCTTTGGAATGTAGTATCCTCTTTCCTTATCATATCCAACACATCCCCAGCAGATTAGACTGGGATTTAACCCTACTGGTTGGTTTGGCATCCAGGAGAAGTGGTGGGACAATTTCTGAAAAGGACATTTTCTGCCTTGCAAGGGAGAGGCCTCTGCAGTCTTTCCATAGTGGGAAAGTGTTAACTCTTTTTAGGAATGGGGGCCATCTCTGTAATCACGTTGGTTGCAGGAAAGTCTGCAGAGGCACAGTCTTCAGGGACCTAACCCATAGTTCAGGGTCTCAAGTGGTTTGCTTGTTTTTTAAATTCAGGGCCCCGACCTTTGTATAAGGACCTTCTTGGGCTCAGCATTTAAATGTCTGGATCTCTATAACTCTAACATAGTCTTATGCTTGCTGCTCAGCTGTGTCTACTGAAGGACAAGCTTTGGTAACTTATAAAAAGGCCCTCAGGTCCTCACACATCCTTTAGCTCTTCATAAACGACCTTTGATTCCTCATTATCCCTCTGCAAGTGATCAATACAATTTGGGGATAAGTAGCCAACTCCACTCTCCTTTAACACTGTTCTCTCAATGCCTTTTAAATGCTAGAATCATTGCAGCAGTAAGAGAGTTCCCTCCCACCAGGATGTTTTCCCAGGTTACCATCAGTGAAAGTTTTAGCAGTTGGGCCACTGTTCTGTGCCAGGAACCATCTGTGCCCCACATACCACTCAGGGCCTTTCATGCCAGCCAGTTGGCAAGCAACCTGGTCCCCCAACTCCATCTTACCAACTGCTTTTCTGGCACCAACTGTGTTACTTAGGTCCTCCGAGAAGCAGACATCACAACAGAATTAGAAATGCAAGAGATTTATCAGGGAAAATGCCCGTGAAGGCTAAAGGGGAGAGAAAACAGGTAGGACAGCCTCAAACCACAGTGCAGGTTTGACGCCACGAGGAGAAAGAGGCACAGAACGAGAATTTGCTCAGAAGCCCCCCAGTCTGCAGTGCACCTCTGAAAAGATCTTGGCCAGACCTGTAGGGGGCCCAGAGCACAGACTGTTCATTACAGGAACTCTGTGATGAGCAGAAATGGGATGCTCTAGGCTCCAGGCCATGTGAGGTCATTGGCTGGGAGCAGCTCAGGGAGAGAGTTGTGTTGGTGTGAACACTCCGGAGGGTCCTGAAAGTACAGCACCAGGAAGGTGTCTCATAACTAACAGGCATTCTTGAAGGGATGTGAATAAATAGGCCACTCAAATGCTTGAGGTATTCTACGTACTGGCCTCAGAAATGGTCACATAGGCATGTGCCCTTTATAAGAATTAACTTAGTCATAAATAGAAGACAAGATTTTTTATATACGTATTTTATATACAACTATATGTATTATGTAAATTTACTTCAAAGATGTCGTGTAAAGAATGGAAGCCACCATTCTGAATAATTCTACCTAAATATCCTAGGAACAACCCCACCCTTAGAAGAAACCACATAGTGAATACAAGTAGTTTGGTTTTTATTTGTGTCATTCAGAAAATTGACTCATTTCTCCCACCACACTCTGTATAATCTCAAAATAATGAGCTATTTCTGCATGCTATGTAGTAACCAAAGACAAGGACTCCTTTTTTGAATCACAACAGTCTCAGAACCGCTAAGCCTCTTAAATGTCTATTTATTTTTTTTGTGTGCGTGATTTTAGGCTGTACTGAAACCCCATGCTTAATGCATTCTTTTGGGGCTTCTGCTCAGGCCTGAGTCTGATTGCTTCTGGGATGGAAAGAGAATAGCTGAGATTTCAAGTCCTGTTGTGCAAAATCTGTAGCTGTTCAAGCGCCTTAGATAGAATTTGGATGAGTAGCCTGGAGTATTGGCCAAGATATGTTCCCAGTCCTGTTCGTATAGTCCCATTAACTGTCTGCTCTGACAGCCACAACTCAGAGCCTTTATCTCAAAATGAAAAATCATCATAATAAATGGAAACATAAATAGCATAGTGTGAAATTCAGTACCAGCTAGAAAGCGTTCCCATATTTAGGTACAGGCTCCTTTAGTTTTGCAAATTTGAGCTTAGAATCTCTGCTTTAGGTCTCAAAGCAGCTATCTTGTTCTGGTCATGGCCTTTCTTTCCAAAACCAGGATAAAGTCACATTCACAATAGTGACAAAATCTTCCCTCTCCAAAAAAAAGAGCAAGTATAAAGTGCATTTGGAATTTTCCAACCTGAGCTCTCTGTGAACGGATGATTTCAAAAAGTAAACTGTAGAAAATCTCCTGGAACTAGAAGGACAATTATCTTTTTATTACTATTGGACATTGTATCACTTTCTTTTTCAAATTTCACAAATGCCTCTTAATTAATAAGTATTTCATCAATAAAACATCAGAAGTAAAAAAGAATTGACTTTGTTCTGTCTGTCTTGAAAAATGACTTCCAGATTCTACAAAATGAAATTATAAGTAAAAAATAATCCTTCCAAAGTGTGTTTTGATGGGACTATCTTTCAAAATGTGATTAGAAAGTAATAGCTAAGTTAAAACTTTGACATAAATTCAACAAAATGTTTTTAGAAGGCTATTTTTTTTCTTGCTAACAAAGCCAAGTTACTCAAGATTAATGTGACGAAAAAAAAAATATGCTCTATTTCTCTCCTGCCTTCTTCAGAGAGGAGCTTTAAAGCTGGCTGCTGCAGGTTTTAAAGACAGATGTCAGACACATGTTTTTAGGCATTTGTTCAATGAAGCTGCACGTCATGATCTGGCTCCAGTAGCAAGAGTGATATAAAGAAGTGTCCTTCAGTTGACAAGGGAAGAAAAATTTGGAAAAAATTTATAATATCCTGAAATAAATTTCATACATCACTGAAAACAAAGGAATGTAAAACTGAATAGATTGGAGTTGGAGCCCTTTTTTAAATCATGTCAGCCAAAAGCGTTGCAGTCAGTAGTCCTAACACACCACAGATGAGGACAGATTTACCACTTGACTACACTGAATAACAATCTCAAAGCTTAAAGGAATCTTTCTAAAAGAGACATAGTGAAGCTTAATGCATTCTGATTTTTTTCTAAAGGCAGAATGTTGCTTAAACATGAAGTCTCAGAATATAAAATGTAAAGATAAAGAAGGCTATCTTGAATATACAATGACTTTGGAAACGGGGGGAAAAAAACCTGAAATAGTGCCTGGAAAAGCTAAGGAGTCTTTCTAGAACAAGAATGTAGAATGAAGGAAATGCCTAGGGCTTTGGCCTGGAGCTATGTCTATATAACAAGACTGATTCAATTATTCTGTAGCTGTTTCCTTTTTTGTTTAAAATAATCCAATAGCTGCAGAATCAATCTGAGACCTTCATGGTTTATGTGATCCAATTTTCAAGACAGAAACAAAACTGATAACCAAACTGCATTTGCCGATAAGCCATTTCTATAATCAAAACTTCTATGATTAAGATAAGTGGAAAATATTTGTTGTTACCCTTGTTTAATGTAAACTCTTTTCCTATCAAGTTTATCTAGAGTACACACACATCAAATTAATAAACAAATAATGCCAACTTCTGTTTCAAAGTGCTATTGTGAAGAAACTGTTACCTCAGATGACAGTTGTAAAGTTGACTCCTACCCGGAATTGGTACTTTATTTTCCATGAACATTTGTAGCATAATCCATATAAAAGTGTGATGAAATAATCAAGTTGTACCACCTCATTTTAATGGAGCATACACATTTCATATAACCTGGGAGTGTGGACGAGGAGAGAGTATTTATGGGATATGGAATCAACTACAAATGAATGGGCTTCTGAAAAAGAGTAGATATTTCCAGCTAATTCTTAACTTGGCTGTTCATCTTTCCCCCATAAAAAGCAGAGACTTCTAGGAGAATCTTTCCCAGCATCCATGAAAAATAGTCACAGATACAGTCATTCATCACTTAACAACAGAAATACATTCTGAGAAATGCATTGTTAGTTGATTTTGTCATTGTGCGAACATCATAGAGTTTACTCACACAAACCTAGATTGGCTAGCCTGCTACACACCTAGGCTATGTGGTACAGCCTATTGCTCCAAGGCTACAAACCTGTACAACATGGATAGGATATTGTAGGCAATTGTAACACAATGGTAAGCATTTGTGTATCTAAATCCATCTAAATGTAGAAAAGGTATAGCAAAAATATGGTATTATAATCTTATGGGACCCCATTGGATATGCAATGCATGACTATATTTTAGCTGAAAGCATCAGCCCACTTGTTTTAGAGAGGAGCAGAGCCACACCCCCAGTCTTTCCACCATGTATTTAGATCTTGGAGATCAGGAATTAAAAGCATGAGCAATGCAAGCAAAAATGCAGATGACAAGATTTGTGTGATACATTGCAAGCTGGAAAGTTCCTCTATGGAGGAATTCAGTTTAAATACTCACAGAAAGCGACATAAGAATCCTCTAGTGTATGAGCTCCAAGCCTTGAAGTTGGTCAACACAGTGTGTGGATTAGCAGAAAAAGCTGAAACAGAACTTAGGGCTACCAAGGAACAGAGGAATCTGGGGAGAGATGCCAATCAAGCCATTAGGAATGCAGGATTTATCAATACCCAATTGAGAAAAGGCTATTAACATTGCAGTTTTATCTACATGATATTTAGAATTGCATGCCACTCCAGTTTGCTGGCAAAATTAGTCTCAGCAAAAATTTTACTAAACTTTAGCCAGCTGAAAGTCCTTACCAGCATAATTACTATGTCAACCTCCGTCCCTCATCATGGCCTCAATTGGTTTTAGGAATTTCTAAGCACATTAATGGTCTCACTTTCTTGACTCATCATTGAAGTTGCTGCCCACAGGTTTTGTGAGGTAGTCACCTCGCTTCTGCCACTGCTGCTATTCTATAAAAATGAACTCTGCTTCCCCGTCATTCCAGTAGGCATAGCCAGCACCTCCACCTCTGAAATTTTCCAGGGCCCTGTGGTTGCAATCACTGCATTCTGCACAGACACAGAAAGAACGCCCTTCTCCCACACTCTGTGCAATGTTGCCACCTGGGTCTAAATGCAGTATTGTGGGTGCCATGAGTCACCAAGATCTCTTGTCAAACAGTCCCTGTTTCGCAGGAGCCAAACAGAAATGGCCCTGCTCTCATCTCTTCAGTCATTATCTCTTTCTGCTCAACACTCAGAACTCCTTCAGCCCTCACCCTTCTCCTCAAAATACCTCCTTTAGCTGAAGTAAATCAAGCCAGAAAAAGCTGTCAAGCACAGAAATGAAAATCCGTGATGAGAAGTGATGGGTCCTGGCCTGGTGTATCTAGTGGCTTACTCTATTGTTGTTATGCTGTAGATGCTATAAAGAAATTGCTCTCAAAAAGATGACTCCTACTGGGTATCAGTCCTAGGAAGGCAAAGTCCTCATCTGTAACAAAGCATAAGGCAATCATTTGCTTCTAGAATCTTCTCTCGGCTCTTGCCCCAGGATAAAAGCTTTCAGAGGGGAATAGGAGGCATTGCCTGCTGCTCACTGCCAACGTGGAGGGTGGGCTAAAGATGGACAGTGGTGGGTTCACCTTCAGTTGCTGATTTAGAAAAGCCTGGAAAGCATCCAATGGGAGGGCTCCAGGAAGCTGGCTCCTTTCATTTACCTGAATCTGATAAAATCTTAAGTTTCCCATGTGAACTAAGCAGACCAGTGAAGAGCAGGAGTTCTGGAGACCAAGAGTCCTGGAGGCTAATGTTGGCCTGCCATTCAGTAACTGGGTAATATTGGCTAATTTGCTTAACAAGTCTGTTCAAGTCTTTGTTTCCTTATCTACATAATGGAAGGAAAATAATTGTCATTGAAGACTCAATGAAATAATGCTGATCAAGGGTTTGCCTCAGACACAGGAAGTGGTCAGTAACTGTTGACTACCACTACCAATGTTGTAGACTTAAACAGACAAACCTGCAACTGCCTAACATACATATTAAGTCTCCTTTAGAGAATCCATTACCTAAAAGTTGCCTTTAAATGAAAGTTAGATCAGACTGTCAATTGTTGCCTACAAAGAGAGAAAGATAGACACTGCAGTCATGGCAGCAAGTTGCCAGAGGGCGGGGGTTCTGATAGAAAAAGCCTTTAGGAGCTTGACCTGGACTACTACTGGAGCATCTGATAGGGAAGAAATTAAAGAGGGATACAATGAGAAATGCACTGTGGCTTTCTTCCAAATGGTGTTTTTTAAAGTTTGATTTCACATGAAAGCAAGAGGAAGAAATCTGGTTCTCTTTGAAAGGCATAGGCAGGTCTGACTTTAAGTCAAGAAATGTAATAGAATCACGTTCTCACAGGGGAAACTGTTGAGCATGGCGCTCACCATGGAGCATGCAGTGGCAGGTGGCTCTGTGGGAGTGTGCCTGGAGGGGAAAGCCAATCCACTGACACTACAGGAACTCTCTGAGATACAACTTATTGGCTTGACGGGGCCTACTTCATCTCCCAAAGATGATTACGGAGACATGAGCAGGGACGTTGAATAAACACAGAAACAGACTCCACAGTCTCATTGAGTGTCCCAAAGGAGCACCCCTATGAAATACATCTTGTACTTCTAAAGGCACTGCATGCATTATGCAGGTGCTCCCAGCTGCCCAGAAACACCAAAGTCAGCTTGGTTACTCATCAGCTCAACTGAACTTTACGCACTGACACACTAGCACCTGCAGAAAACTGGATTCCTTGTGTAAGTGAAAAGTGGGTCACAGAGAGAAGCCGCACAATGCCTTTTCTGAGAATTACAAGGCAAACTGAATAGACATGAATTAAAATCATGTGTGACTGTCTCCACTTTGCAGATTATCATCTACATCTATGACCAGAAATCCAATGATGAAAAATAATAATAGAGACAGATATAATTATGGGAAATATTTTAAAAATCATGAATGTGAATTTTTCTTGTAACTTTCTAAGTTCATGATCTCTACCCAACATGTACCAAGGCAACCATCTGCATGGAAAATGGGGACTTGTTCCAGAAAGAATAAACAGGCAAAGACTGAGATTATACGTAGCTTCTGACACTGAAAATAGGAACATGGCTTCTTACTAATACTCTTAATATCTGTATTGTCTCTACTGAAGTATTCTACTCATTTTCTTCCTCCATTTTGTGTGTGTGTATGTGTGTGTGTCTTTCTAGATATGTTCTGACTAGAGGAGCAAGTCAACAGGACCTGCAGTTCTGGTATCAACTAAAGACATCATATAGTAGAAGGGGATGGGAATCCAGGGGATAGAAGAAATCAGAGAAAAGAAAGGGAGGAGGGAAGGCCATGACATGTGTGATCTGATTTGTTCCTCTCTAAGCTTTAGTCTAAAGGGGGTGTGCATATTAAATAATTGACATTCAGGGATTGAGGGCAGTTGGGGACTTCTGGAACTACAGAATAATGAGTTACAGTTGTTCTATACCCACCCTATTCATAACCTTATCCCAATCAACCTGGTTGTTTGGCAAAGTCAGACCTGTGTTTTAGCTTCACTGGGTCATCTATGTTTCCAAGTAACATAGACAGAACCCAAGGACACCTGAGAATCTGGCTGGGGCCATGGCTGAGAGCCATATCCTCACTGGAATGAGACAGCTCTGCATCCAGGACATGATCAGTTGGGCAGCAACAGGGGGTTGCCCTCAGGACTCAGAGGGCTTCATTCCACCCATGGGAGAGGAATTGCAGACAAAGTAACCTGCAGAGCATCACAGGCACTGACCAAACCAAGGGAGGAGACACAGCAGCTGGAAGGCAGCTATGGAACCACACGGGACAAGGAACATCATTCCAGAAGCCAAGGAACCTAAGGACACTACGTGCAAGGACCCTGCATTTTGCTTTCATTGTGAGATCTTGTAAGTCTTACCATTCCTGCCACATACCCAGATGACTTCTTGAAATGAGTCTAGGGGCAAAGCGGAAGACTGACAAATAAACAGTCAGATAAACAATGTCTGGTTTTTCCGTAAAGGACTGAGGCGAACATCTTTTTTAAATTGCAAATCAGGTTACATTTTAACCCAAGTATGAATGTCAGTTGTATATTGTTTCAGTTTGTTTGTTTGCTCCCAGGTAACCAGTAGCAGGAAAACCAGATTCGTTATAGCAAACATAGCAAGGCTACATATACTCTGGTCATCTCAGCTAAAGTGAGGGTGGAATTTGCCAGCCTTCTTTGCAATTACATCATATGAGAGCCAGAAAAGGATAGATAGACAAATAGAAGTGCTGGGCATTTAGGCCTCACCAAGATGAACCCCCAAATGAAGGGA
Organism: Chlorocebus sabaeus; assembly: GCF_047675955.1. Lineage (NCBI taxonomy): Eukaryota > Metazoa > Chordata > Mammalia > Primates > Cercopithecidae > Chlorocebus > Chlorocebus sabaeus. The sequence goes on from NC_132906.1 coordinate 13,212,701, forward strand.
TTTATTACAATAATAAGAAATGACGGCCAGGAGCAGTGGCTCATGCCTGTAATCCCAGCACTTTGGGAGGGTGAGGTGGGTGGATCAATTGATCTCAGGAGTTCGAGACCAGCCTGGGCAAAATGGTGAAACCCAGTCTCTACTAAAAATACAAAACTTAGCTGGGCGTGGTGGTGTGCATCTGTAATCCTAGCTACTTGGGAGACTGAGGCAGGAGAATCACTGGAACCTGGGAGGTGGAGGCTGCAGTGAACCAAGACGGTGCCACTGCACTCCAGCCTGGGCAACAGAGCAAGATTCTGTCTCAAAAAAAAAAAAAAAAAAAAGAAAAGAAAAATGAAAAAAAATGGTAAAGTTAGATGTTGAATCTGCTCCTATATACATCTAGAATTTGCTCCTCTCTCTATATATATGTAGATATATATATACACACATATACATATATTTTAAACAATACATCAAAATGGAATGAATGTCACTAATTTACTCATGCTAAGAGGCAAGATCCATAAACAGCATTTGTTTTTTAAAGCACACATTGAAATCCAAATCACTGACTAAATAAAGAATATGTCTACTACTTGACTCATGGGCTCCATTCAGGAAGTGACATTTGATAGCGTTTCTCAGTCATTGGTTGTGTATAGGCTCCTGCATCAGATACCTGTTCCTGCACAACTACTCCAAAACTGGATGCTTAAAAAAGCAAATATTTATCTCACAGTCTCTGAGGGTCAGGAATCCAGGAGTGGCTTAGCTGGGAGGTTCTGGCTCAGAGCCTCTCATGAGGTTGCAGAGAATCTGCAGGCCAGCGGACTGCAGTCATCAGAAGGCTGGGACTGGCAGATCAGCTTCCAAGATGGCTCACTCACATGGTCATTGGCAGGAGGCCTCAGCTCCTCATCACGTGAGCTTCTTCACAGAACACCAGAGGGTTTTCATGACATGGCAGCTGGCTTTTCCAGACTGAGCAATTGGAGAGAAGGCGAGAGACAGCCATACTGTATTTTATGACTTTATTTCAAATGGCCACTTCTGCAGTATTCCACTGGTCACACAGACCGACATTTAAACGTTGTGGGAACAAAGCACTCAGGCAGAAATTATTGGGAGGCATCTTAGCAGGTGTCTCCCACAAGTTCTTTCAAAGAAAAAATAAAGTCAAGATCTTCAGTGTTGGTATAAATTATTTGTACTATTCGAATTTGAAAAAAAAAAAACATGAAACTAAATACAAACCTTTTTGGCATGAATAAGTTGCACAAAAAATATCCTATAGCTGTTTAAAGCTTTATTTGCTAGTTCAGAAGCGTCAGACCTTGTAAAATCAAAAACTTTGTCAATTCTTAGATCTCAATTTTAATAAGATTTCCCTTGATAACTCTACAACTGTCTTGTTTGTTCACATGAAGATAAGTCTCACGTTGCAGGGTTATTGAAACCTGAATTAAATAGATTTCTAATCCACTTACTGCTAGAATCAACAGAAAATTCTGCACTGCTTTTTTACTGCTGCACTTTTTGCTGATGAATGGTTGCAAGTTTGTCTGTGCAAAAAATGGAATCTGCATAATACATCTGTTCCCAGCAAAAATATGGTACTGACTGCCACAGCACAAATTCTTTGGATTTCAGCATGCCTATATTCTGTAGGCCCCAAAATGATTCATTTCTCCTACCCCCTTTCCAATTTGAACCTCTGTGTAATTTTCCTTTTCAAATGTATGATATCATTTGCCTTTACTTGGCACAAGCGATCATAAAAGAAAATGCTAAGCAGTTGCTTAAATCATGCAACAATGCTCAATTTTAAGGCAAATCTCTAAGTGACATACAACATGCTTATATTAATTATTGTCACAGAAATTGAAAAGTGATCACAACTTCTGATCTACTGAGATAAATGTTATTCCAACATATAACTGGGTCCTGAGGCCACAGTTTAAGCTGACACCCTCAATCAGATGAAAAAGGATCTGTGTTCATCTATAGGCACATCAGCAAGTTACCCAAAGAGAGAAGGGGGAAAAGGGATCACTGGAGAGCACAGGTATTGCCTACGCCGCTAACACCTGTCTCCATTTGTGCTGCAATTGTGGGGATCACGCCCAGATCTTAGGCTTCCCTTTTGATTCTCTCTTGTATGTTTCCTGTCTTCTAGATTGTGAGACTCCCAGTTCTAGCCAGATATCACCACTTCAAAGGCATAACAAAAAGGTCAGAACTGCAGTGGGCATTAGGAAGCAGTTGCTGCCATGGAGTTGGCATGGTATTAGAAAACAGCATCCACATGTGGGTGGAGATTTTTGAACCCCTTCGCTCTTCACTTTCCTCTACCCTCCCAGAAAATACCCTCTGGGTCTGAAGGCTTCTTAACAGAAAATTCTCTGGCTTTGACACTAAGCATGGCTTTCAAAGATGATGGGGAGCCCCTGACCCCAGAAATCTAGACTGTCAGCCAGTGGCTGTTATGTTTCTAAGGGTGTATCAAAAGTTTTTGCCCATCTGATCAGATAAAAGAATCCTCATGAAGTGACTTCTTCCCCTGCAGTGCAGAAGGCCCCTGGGTACCAACTCACAGAAATCCTGCAGGAGGAGGCTGTAGCTTCAGCTTCTCTGGCTCTGTTTGTTGGGCTTACTGCAGCTGGCTCCAATGCCAGTATTGGAGAGACACCACGTGTGGGGTCTTCCTGCTCAACCCCATCTTGCCTGCTGTTAGGAGATGAGAGTCCACGTCCTCATTGAAAGAGACAGGCAAGTCAAATCTCTCACACAGAGTCGAGCATGCACCCACTTTAGGCCTCTGTCAGAGAGTAAACGCAGCTGTGGAAAGGCGCCCGCCTGCTCTGCTGTCTTGCTAGTCAGCATGCTGCCTGAGGATGCTTTTCACCAGGACTGGAGAGAAAGCACTGGGAAGCTGGGAAGCAAGGTGTGCGTGTGTGCATGTACTGATGCTGACTTCACTCCAGCACCTTTGCTTTTTAAAAACATACTTTCAAAACCCTAAAGATAAAAATCTAAAAGGCAGGGGAATGATTGACGACAGAGAAATTGCTTTGTTAAGAAACCCCTTGGGATAAGATTCTCTGATATACTCAGGGTCCAGCTCGTGGTGGGGAAGTTCACAGGAATCTATTTGACTGAGGGTCACGTTCATTCTTTGCTCTTGAACTGCTGCAGGGAATCCTAACTACAGCATAACAAGGAGGATGAGGAAAGCCTCCCGGGGTTAAGCCAGCTCTGCCAGCAGCAGGCTTGGGTCCCCTGGGCAACATTTCCATGCAGCTTATCAGCAGTCAGACTCACCTTCCATTGCTAATGCAAATGCATCCTAAAGATGTCACTAAGGGGATCATTAAAAGCGAGCTGTAAGCTCTTGCTTTAGCTGCTGTCACCCAGGCTGGTAGGAGCAGACAGTATCGAGAATCACATTAGATCTGCATCCAGGAAGTAGTTTAAAGCATGACATCAGGAGGTTGTCAAGGTAACTTGCCAGGCTACCTCTCTGGATTCCCGTGGTCCATAATGACAGGACCTCTTAATGAACACTGAGCCACAGGAAAGGACGTGCAGAGGAGTAGCCTGCAGTCTGAGATGTGACTGCTGGCAGCCTCAACGCTCAGGCAAGCGCCGCCCACGCTGGGATTGTGTTGCTGGGCTGGATCACACGGTGAGACCCAGCAGTCCAACAACCCTCACTGACCACTGTGAGGTGCGGACAACTCTCTCTGGTATTATCAACTGCCAAGACTTCCAGAAGAAGGCTTCCTTCCCTGTCCTCACCCTGACATCTGAAAGAGGCTGCGAAACTCAGAAAGAATACCTCTTACTCTCTGAGAGCACCAGGCTGCAGCGTCCCTGTCCATCCTACAGTGGAACTCTATTAATTTCCTAGGGCTATGTCACAAAGCACCACAAACTGAGCCAGGCATCGTGGCTCATGTCTGTAATCCCAGAACTTCGGAAGGCCGATGCGGATGATCACTTGAGGTCAGGAGTTTGAGACCTGCCGGGCCAACATGGAGAAACCCATCTCTACTAAAAATACAAAAAATTAGCCGGGCATGATGATGCACACCTGTAGTCCCAGCTACTTGAGAGGTTGAGGCAGGAGAATTGCTTGAACTCCTGAGGCAGAGGTTACAAGACTCCATAAAAACAAACAAACAAAAAACACCCAAAGCACCACAAACTGAGTGGCTTTAAACAACAGAAATTTAGTCTTTCACTGTTCTGGAGGCTAAAAGTCCAAGATTAAGGTATAGGCTGGTCATGCTGCCTCCAAAGCCTCTAGGGGAGGATTCTCCCAGCACCAAAGGTTTCTTGGTTTGCAGCAGGCTCCACCTTCATGTGTCTGTAGCTTCACATGGCATTCTCCTCTGTGTGTCCCTGTGCAAATTTCCCTCTTATAAGAACACCACTCATATTAGATTTGGGCCCACCCAATGACTTCATCTTTCCAAAGATTTGATTTCATTGCAAACACCCTCTTTCCAAATGACGTCCCATTTACAGGTTCTGGGGGTAAGGACTTCAAGACCTCTCTTTGGGAGGACAAAATTCAACCCACAACAGGCCCAGTCTTCCTTCTGCACAAACATCAGTACACACAGGACTTGTCCAGGCCTGCAGCAGGACAGGCCCCGAGTGAGCTGAAGACAAGAAGAAAAGCAAACCAAAGCCAAGCGAGGGGAGTAGAAACACTGGCAAAATGCACAGCAACCCACGGCCTTGGAAATCAAGTCCACTTGGTGACTCCCAGCCTGCCAGCAGCTTCCATCACTGCTCCTGTCTCCTTTTCTGTGACTAAAAGAAAGTCTTTGGGACAAGGAACTCATCAATAAAGCCGAGTGGGCAGGGATGCACTTTCTGTCAAAGGGAGCAGAATGTACCACCCCAACCAGTGCCGTACGAATTATTTTGAGCTGAAAGCAATGGAAAAGAAACAGACACAAGAAACCCTCTCTGCCCTCCCTTTTTCTACCAGAAGGGGCAGGGTGATTCTTAATCACCAGAGAAAATTCTGAATCCTTATCTAGAATGTGCAGAGGAATCTACCTAACAAATCTTACATAATCAACCCTTGTCTACCAATAGTTTCTCCTGTATACTTACATTCCCATAATTTGCAGCCCCTGGAAGCTCAAAGTCGTTTTCCTTAGTGTTGCTGCTTCTTTAAAAAAAACTTAGTGTCCTTTTGCAAAGGTGCTATATAAGCTCAAATTCAAACCACCCTTTGAGTTGCTCATCTCCATGTTCTAATGTGAATGCACGATGCACATGCTATAAACTTACGTTTGCTTTTCTCTTGTTAAGCTGTCTTTTGCCAGAGTCTTATTGACAGGGTCCTCATTTGGAGAACTACAGATGGGTAGAGGAAGATTTTTCCTCCTTTACACCGTAGTCACCAGGAAAACATATAGAATGATATCCTGGTTTTCTGTTCAGTATTACTCTCCAAGACCTCTAGTCTTGGCAAAGATTGCTGAGTTCTGTGAATCCTTCAGCCTAAGCAGTCCAGGAGGAAACAGTCCTATGAGATGTGCCTGCCTTTGCTGTCTTTGAATGGATGCTGTTCCTGTGGGGTTAGCCCAAAACTTTTGCATCATGTTAATATCAGAAGCCTGCCAGAACTCTTTGGAAAAGTAAAAGTATTGTTCTTGTGAATCAAAGTTACAAGGTGGAGAATTCCACTCTCAGAAGCATAAAAGACCTGAAGGCTGTACCACTCCTCTCGTGCCCTTTCTCTCAGGAGTACAGACAGGAGGTTTCAAAGATTTCTGCCTGAAGCTAATACCGTGCTGTTTGAAACATCACCCTTAACAATGGGATGAAAACCACTGACTCTGAAATAGCAATTTTCTCTCTGGAAATAAGGATATGCTTAATTTCAGTTGAGAAGACAAGAATGGATGATGCAATAGGAGAACGTGATTCCTACAGCCAAAGGAAGGAAGCAGATAAAAGGAGAGATTTGACCCAGCCCAAAGTTCTTTTCCATGGTTAGGGATTATTTTTTCCACATCCCGAAACCAACTTGGTCTTAGGAAAATTGTGACTTTCATTTAGTCACTTGCTGGGTGCTTTACATAGATATCTCACTTAATCTTCACAGACCCCTAAGAAGGTAATGCAGCATAGCAGCAGATAGCCAAGGCTCCAGAGTCTGATCGTTCCACTCAAGGCTGTACTCCCACATTATTCCTCCCTATGTGACTCTAGGCAAGTTCTTTGTGCTGTAAAATGGGAGACCCAAATTCCAATTTCATAGCATGGGTGTGAAGATTAAAAGAGATAACCTGTTGAAGTCCTCAATAAACAGTGGCTCCTATTATTAGGTACTGCTAGTATAGTATTCTTGTTTTCTACAAAGGTTTCTGAGATTCAGAAAGGCTAACTAACATGCTCTGGTCAGACAATGAAATGTGTGGGACAGAATTCAACCTGAGATTGTCCGACTGCAAGCTCTGTCCCCCTCAGTGTTGACTATTATGCATGACTGCCTTCTTGACAATCTAGGCCAATGCTGTCTTTGGGGCTTCCTGACCTCCATTTCAGTTCAGGCTCCTGCCTTTCAGTTTCCTCCTGGGAGGCCAGTATCCTCATGGCTTCTCCTTAGCCCAGAGCTGAGGGCTCCCGTTTGGAACTCATCCTCCCCAGAGGGCACCTCCAACCAAACCTCTTCTCTCATCAAGATGCTTTCCTCGAGATCCCTTCTGTCAGCATTGTCTTTAGCTTTCTGAAGTGACATTGGTCACATAGGTCTGCTAAAATATCAGCAGCTGATGGTGGTTTAATTCCTTGCCCTTCAATAATTCAACAATAACACCAAGGAGATGATCACAAGTCACTATGGTCAGGCAGTGAGTAGCGCTGCTGATGCAGCCCAAGCTTATAAAACATAGCCCTGATTCTCAGAGAATTCACAGTCTAGAAAGGAAGGAAGATATGAAAATAATGAACTCTCATGCTCTAAGGAAAGTGGTTTTGAACTGGGCTGATGTCTATGAATGATGTGCTGTGGGAGCACCAAGGTGGAGACATGCTGGCTGGATCTGGACGATTGGGTCACACTGAATCAAGAGACATATGGCAAAGCATTCTGGATAAGAGGAAAAGATGATAGAATAAGCATGAACCTGAGTGACCTGGGGATATGGGCTGCCAGAGGGATAATGACAGGGCATGGCTTTAGTCCCACAAAGAGGCTTGACGGGCAGGTCCTTGAATGCCTGCTGTGTAAGCCCTTTGCTTTTTCTCCTTTAGGCCAATGTTCTCAAACTTTAGCCTACCTCAGAATCAACTGCCGGCTTGATAAAGCACAGCTTTCTGGACCTCACCCCCACAGTTTTTGATTCAGTAATCTAGGGTGGGACCTGATAATTTACATTTCTAACATTCCCAGGGGACTATAAGGCCACTCCTTCCAGGACTACTGTATGAGTCCATTCTCACTGCTATGAAGAAATACCCGAGACTGGGTACTTTATAAAGAAAATAGGTTTAACTGACTCTCAGTTCCTCATGGCTGGGGAGGCCTCAGGAAACTTACAATCATGGCGGAAGGCACTTCACAGGGCAGCAGGAGAGAGAATGAATATCGTGCAATGGGAGAAACCCCTTATAAAACCATCAGATCTCATGAGAACTCACTCACTATCACAAGAACAGTATAGGGGAAACTGCCCTCATGATACAGTTATCTCCACCTGGTCCCACCCTAAACACGTGGGAATTATTACAATTCAAGAGTAAGATCTGCCTCACCCAGATGTTGAAGTTTGGGAAGGATAAATTGAGATTCACATTATAAAAAGGCTGTGAAACAATAACTGTAATAAAAATGCAAGTTATTATTTTTAAAGATTTTTAAAGATTTAAATAATCCCCCCAAAATAATATAACATACATATTCAAAGAAATTGTTGCTAGGACCAGTAATTTTTTTTTCAGGAATACTCTAATAGGCAATTTTCTTTGTTTCACTGTGTGTTCATAAATAACTCTTTATATGTGTTAGAGCAACAGAAAAAAATGTGAAAGCCGTTAACAGTGAGGAAAATAAATAGAAATAAGTCAAGTATAAGATTATTCAATCGAGTGTGTTTAGTTAATGTATAAACGATGATGAGTAACATTAAGTTACAAGGCAATTCAGGGAATGTTCACTCAATATCATCTGTGTAAAGTAATGGGAAAAAGCAAATATTCATCTGTTTTATTAATATATGTAATGTAAAAGTCTCCGGGCCTCCTCAAACTATGGGTTCCACTGATATCACACTGCCATGCATTTATAGATTGGGCTGGCAGACATGATAACAGGCCTTCTGTATAACTACAGGCAATCTGCGCAGACTTCACCAATTAGTCTAAGAAACCCTGGGGTATTTCACATCTGTTCATGATTATTTCAGGTTTTTGTTGATGTCCACCACCCACAAGCCTCAGAAAAATGTGCTTTCTTGGAGTACATGTCTTTAGCATCTAGAAAACCATTTTTTTGCAGGGTTGCAAAATTACATAACCTTTGAAAAACCTATAGGTCCTACCTAAATGGAAATCCTGCAGTGTCAGATTCCAGAATGGGGAGGTTGGCCTCTTGCCTTGGTTCTTGCAGCTGGATCCTGGGGATGGGCTGGGGAATGACCAGTGAAAAGCCAACAGCCTTTTCCCTTGCTTCACGTCATTCACATTAAGGCAACTCTTAAAAATGGCCATTATCAGAAAACATACCTTCATGCCACCGCAGAACAATCCTTACTGTTTTACAAACAATACATCGACTTGATCTCTTGATCTCAGATATCTTGAAAGCTTTATTGGACTTCTACTGGTGACTCTGGTGAATGAACTCTTCTAAGAAAACAGACAGGATGTTGAAAAACAGAAAAGAGGTAAGATATATTCTCCAGCTCCAATGAGACCAGCCACAGCTACACTTGGCTTGGGATCCATGATCTGCACACCCAGCCATTTCCCAGAGCAGTCCTGGCCTCCCCGTAGCTGGCTTTGTGCTCACAGCTAGTTCGGCCCTGCTGTGCTAATTTCCTGGTTGCTTTTTCTCTGGCAAGGGGACGTTTATGCAATTCTGCATTCAAGCCGTAAAGAATGACTCTCAATCTTTTTGCTTTTGATGGGAAATAACAGATCAGGTCGCCCTGCCTTCCAGAACAGCCCAATGGAGGAACATCACAGGTAACAGCCTTTGTGGCTGTGCTCCCAAGAGGAGCTGCTGCCCCCGCCCCGCTGCCCTGCTGCACAGGTTGCGATGCCCTCAATGCATGCTTAAGCGCAGGGAGTCAGGGGGTGTTGTGTATACATGGCTGTGGAGTGGTTCACATTCTCATAAATGGATAGTCTCCTCTCAATTAACTCATTGCAGGGAGCCACAAATTCAAATGCTGTAGAACCTCTCCTGTGAACAAGTGACAAACCTTTCCACTTTTTGTTGGTTTTCACATACACACAAATGATAAATTTACCTGTAAGTTATGATCTGTGCAATGCTCAAACACTGACTATGTGTTACCAACTCTGCCTGGAAGGGAATATGAAATCCAGGCACACATTGCAGAGCCACATGAGTTGCTAGAGTTGGAACAGTTGCTTTGAGCTAATGGGAGGTTTTTCCTTCTACCATAGTACTAAGGAGACACAATGCCGCCGGTGTTAACTCCAGACCTAAATTCAAAATCTCGATGGATGCTGTTGGTTGTAAACAATTTTACAATCCTGCATCTTGTAACTACTTTTTTAAAAGGTAAAACATGCGAAAGAAATGACAGAACATTAAATAATTGTCATTTTCTTTGATTTCCGTTTCATCTGGTATTTAGAAGCAAACTAACTGGGATTATGGGTGACAGTGGATTTGGCATCAAAACCAACTACAAACAAAACAGGTTTGTGGATAATATGGAATATTTTGTTAAAGTGTGAGGTTGGCACGTTTCCTTCTAATTCTTTAAAATCCACCAAAAGAAGGGTTTAATTCATTAATTTCTCCTATATCTTGAACATTTCATTTTAATATAAAATTAAATGTGAAGTAATAAATAATTACTATGTTCTCTGAATCCTCCCATTTGTTTTAAAAAGCAAAAAAAAAAAAAGGGGGGGTGTCAATAAAAGTTATTTTTTAATGTAATTTCTTTGCTTATGGTTATACAAATGTTCACTAAAAGTAATCACAAAGTTAATGGAAAAGTTGGGAGGGCACTTATGGAATAATGATGAAAAAGTTTAAAAATTGTCAAAAATAAATATCAGTCTCTCAATTTCTGAAAAATATGAGTTGCTAAGGATTCTCCTTGTATTAGTCAAAGTTGTCCAGAGAAATATCAGAAACTGGTATGACATACACATAGACAGAGAGAGATGTCAATTGTAGGGACTGTCTAAAGCCTGTCTGGCAGGCCCTTAGGCTGGAACTTAGGCAGATGCAGTATAGAGAAAAAAATTCCTTCTTCTTTCCTAAATCTCAGTGTTTGCTCTTAAGACCTTCAGTTGACTAGATGAAATCTGCTCACATTGTGAAGGGAAATCTATTTAAAGACTGTAAATGTTAATCACATCTGTAAAATATCTTCACAGCAATATCTAGAATGGTGCTTCACCAAACAACCAGACACCATAGCATACCCAAATTGACACATAAAATTAACCGTCATGCTCCTAAAAGTAGAATTACAGGCACGGTGGCTCACACCTGTAATCCCAGAAATTTGAGAGGCTGAGGCGGGTGGATCACCTGAGGTTAGGAGTTCAAGACCAGCCTGGCCAATGTGGTGAAACCCTGTCTCCACTAAAAATACAAAAATTAGCCAGGCATGGTGGTGGGCACCTGTAATCCCAGCTACTTGGGAGGCTGAGGCAGGAGAATAGCTTGAACTGGAAAGTGGAGTTTGCAGTGGGCCAAGATTGCCATTGCACTCCAGCCTGGGTGACAAGAGTGAAAAACTCTGTCTCAAAAAAAAAAAAAAAAAAAAAAAAAAAAAAAAAAAAAAAAAAAGAAAGAAAGAAAGTGTGCTAAGAGTAAAGTTGAGAATAGTATTGTAATTCCCTCAACTACTATTTTCCCACAAGAAACACTACTTGTTATTTAGTCCTCATAGAAATAGATTTCCATCTTCAAGAATGTGTGTGTGTGTGTGTGTGTATTTATAAGAGAGTTAACAAAATAAAGCTACGATTAATAATGACTTTAACTTATAATTCTGATTATAAAATTTGATTATAATTTTTAAAGGAAATATCTTATTCACAAGTACTTTTTAGCCCAGGGACTTGACATATGAATAAAATAAATTATTTTTTACAAATCAAATGGTAGTCTGATATTGGTGGATTATCTTGTACTGAATTAACCTCTGCACAGGTAATTACTATAAATTCTGTTCAAAACATAAATCTATTTCAAGGCACCAACAGCACCTAAAAGCAGACAAGCACTGGGGCTGGGGAGGAGGTGGCACATGAAGGAAGGAACTGTAGTGACTAAGATCCACATTTATACAACTTTTCTCTTAGGACCTTGCCTTATCTGTAGCACAGGATGGTTAGAACTCATAGAAAGCAACATTCTTATGGTTTGCAGTGTTAGAGAAGGTTGTTTGAGGCTATCAGGGAACCTGGAAATTAAGGGGGAAAAATCCTAAGAAGGAGGTCACTACAGGCATATGGGGAGGGGCAAGCTTCCAAAATTACAAATAAATGACCATTAAATCCTTGGCTGAACCCTGAACTGTGTATGCCCAAAGAAAACGACAGAGTCCAGCAGAAGGCAACAGCTGGAAGGTTAAAAAAAAATATCTGAGCACAGGTTCCAGTTGCTACCTGGCACAGAAGAAAGAATTAGGCGTTCGAGTCCTGCCAATAACCTTGTTTAATAGAAAGAGAAACCTGAGATATTTAAAGTTTACAATATGGTATAGCCAATATGACTTTGTTGTGGCTTTTGTTCTTGTCCCAAGAAAACTGATCAGAAATAATGTTGGCAAACGTGGCCTACATATAAGCCTATACACTGATGCATCACAACTTGGTGAATGATGATCAAGAGTACTTACCAGTGGATTCTCAGCCATGATCCATCTGTGCCAGGTGATAAAGCATTTTCATCAAAATGTTATCTGGTGAATAGCTCTTTTAACTTGTAGAATCATCATGAAGAGCAGCTCTTTTAACTTGTAGAATCATCAAAGTACGGGAAAAGAGAATGAGTGGAACACTAATCATCAAAATCTAGATTCAATTGGCCTTGATAAGTTGAAGAAGAGGTTAAAATTTAATAGGATGCAATTTAATGGACAAACTCTTAGGAAAGAGGACCAGAAATCATAAAGAAATATAACAAAGCCAGTGATAGACTAGTTCAGTGGTTCTTGAACTTTTGATATCAGGATCCCTTCACTCTCTTAAAAAATATTATGTCTATACAAAACTATAATTTCTGTGAATTACATCTATTGATATTTAATAGATTCTAAACTAAAATTAAGAAGTTTTGAAATGTATTTTTAATTCGTTTAAATACAGCAATAAAAATTCCATTTTATATTAATTTAAGTAACATATTTTTATGAAAAAAATAGTGGCTGACAAGCCTGGCATTATTTTACATTTCTGCAAATCTCCTTAATGTCTGGCTCACTAGAAGACAGCTGGAGTCTCATGTCTGATTCTGCATTCAGTATGTTAAAATATCACATATCATGTGCCCTCTGGAAAACTCTACACTTGTGAAAGCATATGAGTGAAAACTACAAATAACATCCTGATATTATTACAAAAATAGTTTTTACCTTGTGGACCATCTGAAATGGTCTCAAGAACCCCCAGGAATTCCCTTGGAGAAAATTTACATGGAATATAAATAACCTTATGCTCTGGGTTACTTTTCAGACTTTCATTAACATATTTCTTTTCTGCTTCTTTTCCACTGACACTAATCCTTCAATCTCCTTCTTTATAGCTTTCAGGCCATACCTATGCTTGTCTCTCCTTCTAGGCAAAGTGGACAACCCAGATATATCACTTGACTTTCTGACTACTGGGAGAATTTTCCTTCATCATTGCATGCCAGGGATATCCCTCAGGCAAGGTATAAACCTGAAACCTCCCACTTCAGACTGCTTCCAGCTCATTGTACAGAAATGTCTTTAAGTCAGGCTTGACTATTTTTTTCAGTCCCCATGAGTACCTAGTTGTAGGGTGAGGGAGTTGTACACAATGCAGCAAAACCAGCTGCACTAAGATTATGTGCCAAATGATCATGCAATATACTGGTGCTTTCAGTACCTGCTGAAATCTAATTTTATAATTTATGATGATTAGCTTCTCAAATGCATGGCTCAGTGGGTCATAGGATACCCTGTTTATGATGAAAGCTCAGTTTGCATGGTCACTTGATATCTCTAGAACTTAATAGCAAGCCAAGGGCTGTTTCTAAAGAGGAGAATAAGTATTTTTGGAAGAAGGTACAACTCTGCTCCAAAACCCAAAAGGCCTGCACCATGATTATCTTAATGGGACTCTCCATAATATCCCTAGAGTATCCCCATCTACCACAGAGAATTTGAAAACCTAGGGTCTGCTGTGACATCAAGTCCAAGAAGTAAATAGAGGTGCTTAAAATGCAGACTGGTTTAGCTGCTCACAAATGTGATAAATTGTTTCCTTCAAAAACCCCAGGGTTCCTTTCTTATGTGGTAAGAATTGTGCAAAATCTAGAAACTTGTCTTTCTTTAGATGTAATATTCTGACATGCCCTGAGCTATAGGAGTGCCAGAAATTTCTCAGAGATAACAGGCACATAAATTTTCACTGTGTTTGTATTCCACCTTTGACAGGCATGTATCTCACCAGGTGTTTGGGTTGTCTATTGTTCTATAACAAATCACTAAATTGTGGTGGCTTAAGAGAACAACAATCGTTGTATTACCTCTCACATTTTCTGCTCATCAAGTGGGAAGGTCTTGACTGGGCACTTCTGCCTCAGAGCCTCTGCTGTAGCTGTGGTCAGATTGCACCTGGTGTGAGAAAGATGAGGAGCTGAGGCATCTGGAGGAAGGCCGGGAATTTCTCCCTTCATAGAATCTCAGGACTCTTTGTATGATCCTTCCACTTTCCTCCATCAAGACAATCTTTCTGTCTATATGACAGGTGGAGGCATCAAGCACAAAGATTCTACTGAATAAAATGAAAGCCATTTCCTCTTGCCTAACTGATACGGTTTGACTGTGTCCCTACCCAAATCTCATCTTGAATTATAGCTCCCATAATTCTCATGTGTCACGGGAGGGACCCAGTGGGAGGTAATTGAATCATGGGGGTGGGTCTTTTCCGTGCTGTTCTTGTGATAATGAATAAGTCTCAGGAGATGGTTTGGTAAAGGGGAGTTCCCCTACACAAGCTCTCTCTTGCCTGCTGCCATGTAAGATGTGACTTTGCCCCTCCCTTGCCTTCCACTGTGATTGCGAGGCCTCCCCAGCCATGTGGAACTGTGAGTCAATTAAACCTCTTTCTTTTATAAATTACCCAGTCTTGGTTATGTCTTTATTTGCAGAGTAAGAACAGACTAATACGATAACCTAGCCTTGTAGGATGCAGAACCACTTCTGATGTGCTCTTCTGGTTGAAGTAGTTAGAAAAGCCCACCCAATAGTTGAGCCATTTGGGGAAAATACAATCTGACAAATCAGGTATCAAGGATATCTACTAATTTCTGCTGAACTAGGTGCTGTAGTATGAAATTCAGATAGAGGACCAGAGTCATTAGAATGATGAGACAATAATGGTTTAGATTATGACAGTCTGTAGGAGAGTTGGCCTTGCCCTGAGGTAATATGGCAAAAGTATACTGCTATACCTTTCAGGTGAAAGTATATTGTTTCTAGTACCCGATTTATTAGCATAATTTTATATTTTCTTCCGGAAACATAACTGGTGCATAGTAGGACAGAGCAGATGTTTTTGGCTTTAGAAAAGAGATTGCACCTGGAACAAGAGACATAATTTAAATCACCACCTGATTGGTTTACAATAGTCTCCTATTATTCTCCTAGAACCCTTCATCTCCTGCATGTAGGAATAAATGTCTTATTTGGGATTAAAATAGATATTCCTGAAGCATTTATGTTTTTGGATGTTGGCTACAATTTATCTTGGGGTTCAGTATTGCTTAAATTTAACTTTTCTAGTTAGAAGTGCAATTCCAAACTCTTATGTTTGGCTCTTCCTACCATAATAGTCTTCACTCCTTTAGTCAGAAGAGTTATTGTAGGAAATCTGCCAGCAGCCAAGTTTGTCTGTTATAGCCAGGCTTTCAGAAACCAAAGACATAATCATTTTCATTGTGTTTGTATTCCACCTTTGACAGGCATGTATCTCACCAGGTGTTTGGATTGCTTGTTGTGTAACAAATCACTCTACATTGTAGTGGCTTAAAAGAACAATAATCATTTTATTAGCTCTCATACTTTCTGCAAGTCAAGTGGAAAGGGCTTGGCTGGACATTTCTGGGTAGGTTTGCAGACACTGGGACCCACTGTCAGACAGACGTGGGCCCCAACTCCACTTAACCTTTGATCTCTAAAAGTCCCCACAGACATGTTTTATGTCCTCAGAGATTTACATGTGTCAATGCCAGTGGTCAATAATCCCTACAATTACTTGGCATTTTCTTTCCTCAGTTGTTCTAATAAATGGCTGCAGATGTCTTTGAGAAAGCAAAGAAGGAAACTTGTACAATGTACATGTACTTGTTTCAATGACTTAGTGTTGTTCTACAAGGATTTATGAACTGGTTCATGTCTCGGAATTGAAAGAATGACAATGACTCTCAATCAAGGGACTCAACCCATAGCTTCTTTTCTAGATCTAGATGTGCTTGTTTGTTTGGGGTTGTATAGATTAAGCAAGACTTTACAAGTCTATCCATTTACTAGAGTCCTAGGGAATCCCATGCTCAATTAAGCACCAACAAAGATTCCTATGGGTCAGACTTGTAATTATAACTCTAGCCTACTATTTATTTCAGCAACAGATCGCTTTTTTCTGGTGATTAATTACTGACACTGGAGAGTTCATCATATCCTAAACTGGGGAGCTTGTTTCAAAGCCAGAATTTTTCAAAGCCTTCATCATAGGCCTACCAAAGATAACAACATTTGCTCCCAAGCACTTAAAAAAATATGCGTACTTACATAGCCAATATATTTTCCAGTCTTTGGTTAAGGGAGTATCCTTGGGCCCTATTCTGATTACATGGTAAAAGTGAAGATAAATGAGTCACACAACAAAAAATCAATTAAAAAGTCTTATCTCCTTATGTCTTTGGATTCCTCCTCTCTCTATATATGAGCATATATTTGAGTATCAAGGAGCTTTACTAGGAGAAAAATACCTAGTTAATACCTTAATAATCTAAGAAATTTTTAACATTTTAACACCTTTTAGTGTAGACATCATTGAAACCAGAAGAAAACATAAAAAGGTAGAGTTTTGGCCTGTGTCTGTCCCACAGTGGGCTCAGTGTCAACAAACCTATTTCATTATTATAGTTTCTTATCAAGTGTATTTTATTGTACTGCAAAACTTGGTTAACTGAGAATTATATTTCCCAATTTCCTTGAGGCTAAGGTTTTGTATGTTAATTAAATAAATTTGTGCTGACTCAAACTACCTGTGTAAGATTTGAAGGAAAGGAGAATAAATGCCGACCATCAGCTACAACCATTGTAATAACCATTAAAACCAAGCAACAAAATAAAACGAGCTGAGACAAGAGCTTTGGAATAACTTATTTTGAAGTACAAAACTAAAATTTCCAAATTTTTTAAGTCACACAGAAAAAAAGTATGAGCTTTTCTACAGTGTTAATAGGAAAAGTGAAATATCCTTTGTAAGTTATCTTTCTCTATGTTTTATAACGTTCATCTTAGTGTCGTACAAATAATTTGTAAAATAAATGTGAAGAAAAAGGATATTTGTTTTAAAAAAATTATTGATGAAATGTCTAATTAAAATCAAATGTAAAGACTACTGATCTAGGAGACAGAGAAATAGGCCAATAATAATTATGTGCGGGGCATTATAGTTTAAGCAGCAATAGAAATTTAGATATATATGTCTATATATATGTTATGTAGAAAACACACAGGTACACACACATATATATACATACACATGCATATTTCTGTAATCAGTCATTATCAGACTATTCAATGCCAATGGCCCAATCTTGAAGCCTTTATCAGTAATGAACATATTTCTAAAGTCATTTATTTCCATTCACCAGGTCAATGATTTTTGGCTGCCACTACTATGACAAGGATATTAAGTTATGAAAACGTTTATCAATGTTCTCCTTCAAAAGAAATTTGAATGATGCAGGTAATAGACATGATGAATTGTCGGCCAAAAGGGCCAGGTGAAACTCATCAGAAACAGTTCAAATTCTGCATTAAGTTTCAGCCAGATTTCCAAATATGTAAGACCTTCTCGTTAACCAAGCAGCTTAATCTCAAAGGCTAATGCTTCTTACTCTCAACTACATCATATGATCTTGTGATAGATATAACAATAGCAGTCCTGAAGATGATTTCTGTAAAAATAATTCTGGAAAGGACTTTAAAATTCAGGACTTTAATATTAAATTAATTTCATCAATGAATATTAGACAAGGCCAGATAGCTTTTCTAAGAAATATAAATTACCTAATAGTAATGCATTGAGATAGTGCATATTATGCAAAACTGTAATACCATGTATGGTACTTTCCAATAGCCTTCTTATTTTCTTGAAAATGAGATTGAAATTGCTGAACAGAAAGAACAGATCTATTTTTCCCTCAGCTATATTTTTAAGAGTCAAAATTTAATAGAGATACTTTACCCTAAATCCTCTATTACTCAAAACAATTTTACATTATTTCCTAGGCATTTTAATCACACTCTAAGAGCAGAGATGATGAATCTTAGACCATAAAATCATTAGCCAAAATGACCTCCCGTAGAGATGCTCAAATCATAATAGAAAAGGGATATTGAGTGAATAGAAATTATCTAAAAGATTTTCACAGATGCCTCTATTTTCCTCAACATTCTTTAAAATGCAATAAAAAAACAGAAATAAAAGGAAGAGCTGCCTCTGTTATCTAAAATATGTCATATACAGTAGAAATTTAGACTAGTGAAAGCCTACATAAGTGGTAAAGGTGTCTCCTTAGAGATACTTCACCATATGGAAACATAAGGAAACAAGATGCTCAAGACATTCACTGTTCAGAAGCCAATAACCACTTCCATGCATCTGAACATTGCTTACTCTGATATACACTACTTTGAGCTGATGTGAAAATTTGCAAACCGTATATTTCAGTCAAGTCTGCCAGCCTCTAGCATAGTGGTATTTTTATTACTCCAATAAAAATTGTTGCTTTTACTCTACAATATGAATTATATAAGTAGCATATATTTGAGTATCAAAGAGTTATACTAGTAGAAAAGTACCGAGATAGTACCTTCATTTTAGTACTATAATTCTTAATAAATATTGAATTGCGCTACTTGTCAGTGATAATATGTTTCTAACCATAGAAGGTGAGGGACTCTATTTCTCCTATATTTTCCATGAATGATCATGATATCAGAGCAACAACAACCCGACACTCTTCATTCAGTTTTTACTATATGGTATTAGATTTTTAAAGTTGTTTTGTGCATTATCTCATTAATTTTCAGAACAACCCTAGGAGGTTGGTATTATTTCAAAGCTCTATTACAGATAAGGAAATGAAGGCCAAAGAAACGTTAAGCAAATTGCTCAAAGTTAAATGGCTGTGTCAGATCTGCACTTTGAGCTATGCGATCCCAAAGCCCATGCTCTTAACCACTAGGTTATTATATAGCTCTTCCTTGAAATAAAATGTTATGTCTGATACCAAGGCAAGAAAAGCTTTTTATAGAGCCTGTTGTTCACCTATGACTCATTTTCTCTGCCATATAGTTTTAATAAGGACATGAAAGGTCCTGGGGTGAGTGCTTTCCAGACCTCTCAGGCTGTTCTTGATGGGCGCTTGCAGAGATCATGACTCATTCTTCCTCTGTCATCCTGCAAGTAGGCTGTGTGTGACACAGCAACCAAGAATCCAGACTCTTTCTCCACGGCTCATGCAAGTCCGCGACTGAAGAAATTCAGGGATGGTTTGGACAGTGGGATTGAGGAAAATAAATAAAATCTATAGAGCACTTTTTCTGTTAGGTAAAAGTAGACAGAATCATGGTATATAATGAATTATTTATAAATTTACATAGTAAAATATTTATTATGCAAATCCAATCATAAAATGCTGCATCATCAAAAATAAGGTGATCTTTACAAAGAAATCCTTCTTAAAATACCCTTGGAACATCTACCTATAAATATTATTTATTAAACAAATATTTCTAGTAGTTTTTAAGTGATGACATATTATTTCTTTACCAATTTCAGAAAGACATTATTTAATGAATAAGGGTACATTTACTAAATCAAACCCAAAAAGATTTTTATTACCAGTTTACAATGCTTATATATTTAACCATGAAGAGCTGATGAGAGAGAATGGTTTAAGTTGCATTTTTCTCAGTGATTTAGAAGGAATTCAGGTAGCAGTGCCTTTAAAAAATATGGGTTCATTTTATTAGTTTTCAGTACAATATACGCAAATAAAAGCAATCAGTACAGTAAACTTGCCACTAAATAAAAGTAGTTAAGTTGAAAAGAAATTTAATTTTTTAAATCAGGATAATGCCATTTCTCTGGCAAATTATACTGATTAAAGATAAACACTTTGTTTATAACTTTGTTGAATTTATCAATGACGTATGCAATAATTTTTAAAACTTTTTGTTGCATTTTTCTGTTTTTAAAACTTCTTGCAAGTAGCAAATTAGTATGTTTGATGTTATTATATAATAGTAACAATGTTATGTTTGATGTTATAATAGTAACACTGTTTTTTTCAGAATCTAGGATGAGTTTGGACTTTTCCTTGAAGGAAGTCATCAGTGTAATATAGAAAAATCTCATACATGTGAATTTGTTCTTCCTTTTCACTATAGCATAATCCTGGAAAACACTTCAGGATGGCAATTCTGGCTAACATCTCAGCACTATACAGGTATATGATTGGCTATATTCCATAAAAGGAAAGGTTCAGTTAAACTTTCACAGCTCCAAATATATGTTTTCAGGAAAAGTTATAGTAGGCCTTACCAAATTCAGTGTCATTGAAAGTTATTCTATAAAGAATATGGTAAAAATTTAGATATATGAAAAATTATACATAATGGGCAAAAATACAAATAGTCCAATGGGCAAATTCTTGGCTACTGGAATGCAAGGTAGGTTGCAGCCACAAAAAATAAGCTATTGTTTGATACTCCTCTCACTCAGTTTATCTTATCATGTGCATTTTCACTGTATCAGTTCATATTGTATTGATACCATTTTTATTATTTTTCCTCTTTACTGGTCTAGTTATCACTAAGAAAGAAAGCAGTTGATAGCAAGGATGTAGGTGCTGTTTTTAGCATAAGAAAATTATTTGGAACAGAAAATTTTAAAAATAAGAAGCAAGAAAGTACTTTTAATCTATACAAAATTCAAATGGAAAACCAATTTATTGATTCAGTAATTTCCAGGGTGTAATAAAATATTTCAAATTCATGTCATAAGCTAATGTAGTACAAGCAATTGCTGTCCAACAAATGATGATTCTCAGTGGGTTAATGATATGAGCATATTTCTGGGAAGCAGTTTTCAAAATAAGGACTGACCCAACATTTCTTCCCACTATAGTTTTCTATCTCTTCAATGTCTTTAAAGTTAAAAATGCAGCTTATCTACATTTTCAATAATGTCACTACAAAGAAGACCTCTTTTAGGTCTCTTTTAAGTTTCTTTCTCTTTTTTTTTTTGTCCATCACTGCCAAAGTGATTATTTCATTTTAGCTACCCTGCCAGAGAAATTTGAGCAGATTATTTCTTATTTTCTGCAAAAAGTGCTCCACCTCATCACCCAATCTGAGTTCTCCCAGTTAGTCTACTGGCAGTAGTACACTTTTTTCTATAATGCAAAACAAAGAGGACAGACTTTTTGACTGCGAAAAATAAAATCTATTCTGCATTAACTATATATATATATATTTTATATATATAGTTATATATTGCACATGATATATACCAGAAATGTGCAAAAAGACACCCATGACTCTCTTGGTATCTCTCACAGTTCTTAACATTTTGTCAAAGTACTGTGTGGTAAAGGTCCTTGAACGTGGACTCCGTAAATTAGGTTAAGTTTCTAAATAGTTTTGAGTCTTGTTTTCCGCCCAAGATGAGAGGTATATTAAATCAAATATGATAAATAATCCACAGGGTTAATAACATATGTGTAAAAGCATTAACAAATTATAAAGTTATCAAACTGATGATGAAAGTATTATTATTAATGATGATGACTGTGTGACTACACACTGCAGCAAAAACAAACTTGTATCTAATCCTATCGGTGGACTGCTAAGGGGCTATGTGGTACATGTTTTGAAGAACACAAAGTTCTATGACAGACTTAAGTTGGAACAAAGAAAATCACTCCCTGATAATTACAAAAAGACAATATCATGCAGTTTTAATATAGTTTTATACTCTTGTGAGTATACAGACATCCTACTGACTTGAAATTCCATTCAATGACTATTTTTGTTTGTTTTTCCCATTTTTACCACCCTATCTGTAGTACTGTGATGGACACTGCACACATAAATCAGAGACTCAGAGGCCAGTTTTCCTGCTGTCCATATTCTGACCCAAAGTGCTTACAATTTTCTACTTTTTCCTTTGGATAAAGTGTCAGAAAAATGATGAAAGACAAGAGAACACTATAAACAAAACAAAACAAAAAATTAACATGGAAAAAATTGGAGGTGCAAAAGTCAGTTTAATAAAAAACCAAAGCCTGTATTGTGATAAGATTTAAGTAAGTAATGAAGTTTCTCTCCACAGAGAAATAAAAAATGAACAAAACCCGAGGGAGTTCTGTTATATGCAAACCTGCTGAAACTCACAGTCTCTGTACAGCTTGGAATGGCTTTTGACTATTAAAAACTCCTTCCACAGTGCATGTTTCCTAAGGCTGCCATAACAAATCAAATTGAGTTGCTTAAAACAACAAAATTGTATTATTTCTGAGTTCTGGAAGCTCAAAGTCATAATCAAGGTATTGCCAAGCCATGCTCCCATTGAGGGTTCTATGGAAGAATTCTTACTTGCCTCTTTTGCATAGCTCCTGGAAATTGCTGACATCGCTTGGCTTATACATGCATCACTCCAATCTCTGACTTAGTCTTCACATGGCCTTCTTTCTTTGTGTCTCCCCTGTGTCTCTGTATTCAAATAGACCTCTTCTTTCTCTTCTAGAAACACCAGCTATTAAACTTAGGGGCCACACTAATCCAGTATGACCCTAACTTGATCTGCAAAGACGCTATTTCCAAATCAGGTCACATTCACTGGTGCCAGGCACTAGGACTTGAAGATATCTTTTGGGGCACATAACTCAACCCACTATCCAAGTAAAAGAAGGAACCTACTCAAGCCTAAATCACATAATAGGGGACAAAGATCAATAACACAATATGGATTTAAAAGGAGTGATTAAAGAATTAAATTAGATCTATATGTGTTTCCTGAAAACTGACTACATGTATACAATCTGTAAAACAGGAGGGGGAAAAACTTTTTTCATATACTAATCTCTCAACACAGAACACTTTTTAAATTTCAGTTGTTTTGGGGGTACAAGTAGTTTTGGTTACATGAATAAGTTCTTTACTGGTGATTTCTGAGCTTTTAGTCAACCCATTAGCCAAGCAGCCAAGCAGCACACATTACACCCAATATGTAGCCCTTTATCCCTCACTCCCTCCTAACCATTCACCTCACCCCAAGTCCCCAGAGCACATTATATCATTCTTATGCCTTTGCATCCTCATAGCTTAGCAGCCAACCCACAAAACTTATAAGTGAGAACATATGATATTTGATATTTGGTTTTCCATTCCTGAGTTACTTCACTTAGAATAATGGCCTCCAGCTCCATCCAAGTTGCTGCAAGAGACATTATTTCATGCCTTTTTGTGGCTGAGTAGTACTCCATGAAAAACACAGAGCACTGCTGTGACTAATGTGTGGATTTTTTTCTCCTCCCACACTAATTCTCCAACATCAGCAGAGCATCCTAAATCCTGACACCAATTAGAATTAGTACAGGCCCCACTAGTTAAGGGCTCAGTCCCACAAGACTGCCTCCTACTTCAGATGTCAATTGCAAATCCCAGGTTGTTCTGCCTATGCTTCTGACCCACCAGCTATAAATCAGAGGTTCCTACAACCCTCCTCTTGGGTTCAATTATTTGCTAAAATGTCTCACAGAACTCAGGGCAACACTTTACTTGTATTTACCTGTTTATTATAAAAGGACACAAATGAACAGCCAGACGGAAGAGATGCATAGGGCCAGGGATGTGGTAAGTTCCACAGCTTTCATGTCCTCTTAGGGTGCACCGCCTCCCCATATGCTCTACATGTTCAGCCACCTGGAAGTTATCTGAACCCTGTAGTTCGGGGATCTTTATGACGGCTTCATCATATAGGCCTGAGCAATTATTAACTAAATTGTCAGTCCCTCTTCCCTTCCTGGAGGACCAGGGGAGGGGGCTGAAGGTTCCAAGCTTCTCATCATGGTGTGTTCTTTGTGGTGATCGGTCTCCATTCAGAAGCCCACCAAGAGTTGCCACATTCATAAAAAGACATTTCTATCACCCAGTAAATTCCAAGTGATTAGGATCTGTGTCAGGAACCATGGTCAAAGACCAAATATAAGGGAGAAAAAAGTGCTTAGCATCCTTATAGCTCAGAAAATCACAAAGGTTTTAGAAACTCTGTGCCAGAAACCAGGGGCAGAGACCAAATATACATTTCTTTTTATATCACAATGTCTCACAGTCTTTTAGAAAAATACTACATATTGTTCATGTTTATAGCCACATAAAGGTTAAGAGAAAACATTAAATGTGAGCAAAATAATAGCTGAAATAAAGAATACAACAGATGGGTTAAGTAGTCATATAAAATCCTGTGAAAATAAGAATATATTATTTGGAAAGAGAGTACTATCTCAATAATCACCAGAAAAGACTAAGCTGGTATAAAATATAAAAGAAAAGCTAAAATACATGGAAGATAGAAACAGAAGGCCAACATCCAGAAGACAGAAGGCTTTAAAGGACAGGGAAATGAAAACAAAGAGGGGGAAATATTTGAAGAAACAATGAAAATAAATTTCTAGAATTTAAAGAAGAGAAAAAACCTCAGGTTTAAAGGGTTTATGTAGCTCCAATATGAAAAAACGACACCCAAACACATTAAGGTGAAGTTTAAGAATATCAAAGACAAAGAGAAAATAAAAAAACCTTCCAGAGAGAAAGAAAGGATTATTGATAAGGATGATGGACATAAAACCTCCATTTCTGAATTAGATTTTCTCTGTTTTAGGTGCTAAGAATTTAACCAAAAAAATAAAAGATCCATAAATGCTGAAGTATCTGGTAAGCTTAAAGCAAAGTCTACTGATGGAACATAATTTCAATTCTTTTTTGTAAACCTCAAAATGTGTAATTATTTAGCCCAAGTGTTTTTACACATTCCCTTTTCTCCATTCGAAGAACTTTTCTTTGGCAAATATTTTATAAGACAAAACTTGATTCTGTCGAATGTTTCATCAGACAGAAATACTGAAAATTATAATAATTCTTAAAAGTAGTGATACTGATAAAAATTTTTCTCAGAAGTCAATAAACTCCAATAGCCATTGTTGGTTTTGAAAATTAAATCTTTAACTTTTCAATCTCTCAGTGTTTAATTTGTGCAGCTCTTCCTCTGCTCCTATAGTAATAAACTTTAGTGTCCTCTCATTTGTGATATATTGTTAACAATTGCAATTGACTAACAGCTTTGAAAGACAAAATTTTGTAGTAGTTGATACATTGAATAATTTGATGAAATAATTTTTCCAAGTAATTTTAAACAAAAGACAACCAAAATTTACTGAACTTGTTTGCCAAAAAAAAAGTTCACTTTTTTGTGGGACACTAAGATTGTAAGAATTTTACAAAGTAACTCTTCAAGCCCAGCGTTTCTAAAATCAAACTGGTATTGGGCAGTAAAGAAAACATGTACTGTCATGATGAAGTATTTCTCTTTTAAAATTCAACATTAGCTTCCACAAATATGAGGTAATTCATTTACTCAACCCATAAACATAAAACATATTTGTAAACCTCAACAACTCTTGATTTCTACTTCAATCACTAGAGAATCAAAGATGTTCAGACCGATATCTGTGAGTTACAGATATCAGTGTACTGTGTGCATTACAGCCAGTTCCAAATATGATTCAGCTTGATAGAACTCTAGGCAGAATTTTTTTACCATGATATTATATTCCACCAAAATTTATATTAGAATAATTTTATCTTAAATATTGGATTTTTAAAGTAAGTTTAAAAATAAAAATAAAAACAACAGGAGTGATGGCCTCACTTCTATGATCCCAACACTTTGGGAGGCCACGACAGGAGGATCACTTGAGGCCAGGAGTTTGAGACCAGCCTGGACCACATGGTGAGACCTTGTCTCCACAAAAAAAAAATTTAAGAAGTAGTTGAGTGTGTTGGCATGCACCTGTAGTCCCAGCTACTTGGAAAGTTAAGGCAGGAGGACCACTTTGGCCCAAGAATTCTAGGCTGCAATGAGTTATAATTATACCACTGTACTCTAGCTCAGGTGACAGAGTGAGGCCCTGTTTCAAAGTAAATAAAAATAAACGAATAAAATTAAAGTACGTTTACAATAAAATTTACAGAATGGCAGGTGTATTGTCTCTGAATGAGCACTCAAAGCTTTATTTTGATTTCATAAATTGGTTGAAAATATTAAGCTATTATTGAAAGTAATTTGACTGATTTTCTGTTAGAATCACCCTGATAACACTGATAAAAAACTGGCATTCTTCAATTGTTTGCCAGGTTGTTCTTTCAATGATAGGGCCAATTTACTAACAGCTATCTTTCACTTTTCATTGATTTACAGGAAACCACAGAATCTAAAATGTGTAGAATAAATTTAGAGGAACAATCGTTTGATCTAAATGAAAGTTACGTAATGAAAATTTAACACACTTCCTGCTACTGCTCCTGTTAAATTGCATCCATGGGCGTTTTTCAATAGCAGTTTTTGAAGTATATATTCTTGCTTCTTTAGCAACTTTGTATCTTCTATTTTTCATGTGATTAGTGATAACATGTTGGCACCGACAATGGATGGTAAAGATTTCATAACTAATCTGTGCAAGTCACACATTTATTATCAACTTTCTTGGGAAATAGAAAATCAGTCCTTAATTTTAATTAAATGTGTACTTTCAGTATTTTTAGCTCTTTGTTGTCAAAAGGGCTCACTAGTGAAAAATCATTACCAAATAATAAGAAGTAATAATAGGATTATACCTTAAAATTATTGACAAAACCACTAAGCAAGTGTTTTCACATGGCTGATGATACACTTGACTGGAGAACTTCTCAACCTCTATTTCCCAGACATATTTCTTGGATATCTAAATTATAATTTTCCTTGTTTCCAACTGATTTCAGCTGACTCTACCAACTCATAGTCTGTTGACTTCAGTGCTTTTCACAGGGCATTGAACAGGCCACAACACAACTTGCTTCTTCTACTGCCATCCAAGCAATTACCAGTGACCAAGTACCCTTCATTTTATTGATAAGCGCCCTGCTGGCTGTCTATACAATGGAGGAGTTAGCTGAGTGCATCTAGCAAGGGTGGGAAACAATAGGGTATCATGGATCCTGTTTCCCATTTGGCCACAGGTTAAAGTGAGAATGGTGTTTACTGCACATACAGCTTACACACTGAAAGATGAGACCAGCTGGACAAAGCAAGCAAGGGTCTACCTAACCCATCCAGTTTTTCTTAATATAACTATAAATTATAATAGTTTATTTAAAAATAGTAAATTCATAATGAGTACTAAACAGGATGCCAGGGCAATAGTTTAAACCAGTGATCATAGGACATCTGTTAACTCTATATTTAAGATTTATTATAATAAACATAATAATAAAGATACCAAAGAGGCTTAAAGTTTCAACATGTTATTAAACAAGAAAGATATTAATATGGTCAGCCCTTCCTGTTGCTGTTAGAAGATGAGATTATGACCAGGTCGCAGCTGTCCCCTAGTTACATCTTATTTCAGGAAAAGTATCTAAAAAAAACCTTAATCAGTCACTTAGAAACTACAAACTCAAAAACTGCAAATCTCACAGTTCCAAAGACCAATTTAAAAATAACCTTCTGGAATAAAAGAACCCCTGTTTTAGGATAGTAGGTTGAGCACAAAAGTATTAAACATCTAGCAATTTTAGGTCATCCAAAATTAGACATGTCCCACATTGGCTACATGATTTGTTACAAATGGGACTGGAAATTTTTGGTGTAACTTGGAGTTTGTACTGGGAAATCTGCAGCACAAAGGCCCCTTCTGCCAATTCTTCTCAAAGAAGTTAGAACTGTGGTTACCTGGCAGCTTCTGGGATCTAAAACATCATAATCCTCCACTTCAAATTTCTAATTCAACATAGTAGATAGGCACGCAGTATAGAACTGTGCCATTATGACAACTACAAATCTGTTTATTAACGAATGGTAAAAGAGAACAAAGGTGAGCTTACTGACATAAGCAGTTAATCAATTCTGAATCCAGACCATGCTGAGGTCATCAAATTTGTTCCTGTGTGTGTGTGTGTGTGTGTGTGTGTGTGTGTGTGTTTTCCCATGGACTTCAGAGAATGATACACATCCAAAAGTTCCTGAAGTGCTTTGAAATCAAAGGTGGCCTTTTTTTGGAAAAGTCTAGAGAGAAGACAAACACACCACATAAAGCAGACACCATAATAGTTATTTTCCAGACCCATAAAAATTCTATTTCTTTCTAGGCAATCCTTGATAACGACTTGGTTTCATCATTACAAGTGTTCTCTTTGAGTTAAGATAATATAGCTCCCAAGGGCTATGTCAAACCCTCAGAAAAAAAGATAAACTTGGGTCAAACATGATGACCTTCTCCTCGTGAAGTTAAGCATTACTCAGAAGGTTTTGTTTTCTTTTCCAAGAGCTATGTCAAACCCTCAGAAAAAAAGATAAACTTGGGTCAAACATGATGAGCTTCTCCTCGTGAAGTTAGGCATTACTCAGAAGGTTTTGTTTTCTTTTTTTCTTTTTCTTTTTTCTTTTTTTTCCTGAGACGGAGTCTCCCTCTGTCGCCCAGGCTGGAATGCAGTGGCGCGATCTCAGCTCACTGCCAGCTCTGCCTCCCGGGTTCACGCCATTCTCCGGCCTCAGTCTCCCTCCCGAGTAGCTGGGACTACAGGCGCCCGCCACCGCGCCTGGCTAATTTCTGTATTTTTAGTAGAGAGGGGGTTTCACCGTGGTCTCGATCTCCTGACCTCGGGATCCACCCGCCTTGGTCTCCCATCTGTGTTCTTACTCAGAAGCCACAATCTTGATAAAACTATCAGGTGTTCTGTTTATATGTTTTACATACAGATTGTATGTAGTGGTGTGTGTTACTCCCAAGAATTTCACCCTGTGACTAACAGCTTCTGTGAGCTCACAGTCAGAGCTATGGAAAGAATGGGGGATTCGATGTGTGGCCTCAGCCTCCCAGGTTCCATAGTTTGATCCCAGCCAAATGCACGCAAACGATGTGAGAAATGAAGTTTGAATGTTCACCGGTTTTTGCTCTCTCCATTTGAGGTCTTTGCTTACCAAACACTGGTTGCATTTTCTCACAAACCAGTTGCAATTATAATTAGATAATTTAATAGAGTAGTAATGACTGTATCAATGAAATAGACTGAAAAATAAAGAAAGCTGTTGTTTCTATGAAAACTAAATTGAATAATCTGGAAGGACTCATTTTAAAGGCGAGTCACTAAAATTAAAAAAAGGAACTGTAGTCAAATTAGCCATGATCTAGACAACTATAAAAGAACAGGTGTGGGGATAATGGAAGTGAGAATAAGGGTCTAGGAGGATTCTGTGCTTAAAACTTATTTCATTCCATTTAAAAACAAGAAGAAAAATAAGAAACCTTTGGCAATTCATCAAGGATATTGGTTTTGAAAACATAAAAAAGGAAGGACTGTAACCAGTGGGCCATATTTCCAGAAAAGTCCTCAATCTTCATGAAAATATTGGGTAATAAATACATTTTATGTGCTTAAGAAAGGATTTCAAGTATAATACATACTATTGCTTGTTCCCACTTGAACTGGTTTTTTGATTGACTAACCAACCAGTGGTCCTGCTTGTGTCAGACCTGAGGGCTTCCACTGAACTCTAAGCTCCATTTTACATATGAGGAACCTGAGAATCAGAAAGGGTATGCGATTTCTCCAAAGGCTATAAGAATTGACTTTTTGCTGTATCTAAAGTAGATTTGGTTATAATTCTATGTTTACACTTCTTAAGCTCCTTATATTCTTTACTTTTGATCTCACTCTGCACTTCAGTCCTCCTCTGAATCAACTCAGAGCCTCACAGGCTCCTTAGACTATGGGCGAGGTCAGAGGGGCTTCAACTGAGTGCCTTGGGAAATACCAGCACCCAGCACCTCAGCTGATGCTCTCCCCTGTGTTCTGTCCAAGCTCTTGGTCCTAGAGTCTACCATTCTGCCCAGCCTATCCAGGCTGACTTCTTTGGACAGGTTTACTTAGCCCTTATTGGACCTCCATCAACTCCTGCTCTGCAGAAAGACTAATTATGCCTCCCCTTCAAATCTGGGCTGGCATTCAGGAACCTCTTCCTGAATCTGGTGTGTCTGTCATTTCATCTCATCTAGATGGTTTCTTGTAAACATGGACTCTGGTTCCATGAGGGTCATGTTTTCCTGTGACTTGGTGAGAAACCAAAGTAGACATTTTCTCATTTTCTTTTAATTTTAACATTATGCTTTCAATGTGAGTTTTTAAGATAATGTTTCCATCTCTAAATATTCTAGCAGCCTCCATATTAATTTTGTATGTTACTAGACCCTTGGCAGAGCTTTCCAAAGTCATGTATAGACAAGGTGATCAGTTGCTTCTAAATCCATTTCTTTACTCCCTTCTTGACCTCTTTGGCCTTTTTCACTTTCCATTTGGGTTCAGACAAAAATCTTCCCTTAAGACCCCCAAATCACAGGCCAGTGATCGCAATACTGAACCAATTCTTCCTGCTTGCTCTAGCTCACATAGATTAAGTAGATGTTCATCTATTCCCATGCCAAGTTTCCTAGCTATGGAAAAGGAAAACTTATGTTCCCAGGAATATTTCCTTACATTCATTGACTATATGCTAACATTTATTGCACCTATACCATGCCTAGTCCTCTACAAAATCCTTTACATGTATTATCTTATTTATTCTTAAATTAGCCTTAAAAAATGTACTGCCATTATTCCAATTTTAAAGATAAGGATAATAAAGCAGAGAGGTTAGCTTGTGCAGTTAGGAAGTGGTGGCATCAGAATTTATAGGAAGTGTGTCTAATCATAGATGTCTGGCATAACAACTTCTACTTCTCACCTGATGCTATAATTCTTCCATGATTAAATCCATAGAAGACCAT
This sequence comes from Chlorocebus sabaeus, assembly GCF_047675955.1. Classification (NCBI taxonomy): domain Eukaryota; kingdom Metazoa; phylum Chordata; class Mammalia; order Primates; family Cercopithecidae; genus Chlorocebus; species Chlorocebus sabaeus. The sequence continues at coordinate 13,243,500 of NC_132906.1, forward strand.
GGGACATTTCACATAAAGGGACATAATGCACTCACTTTCAGTTCCCTCAGTCAAAATGGGTACTAATGAATAAAGACAGAGGGAACTAGGTGGAAAAGGGTGATAGAGCCTCTGATCCAGTATTGTAGGGAGCTGATACAGGAACTCAGGTTACTTGATTAAGGTGGTAGCCCTTTAGCATAACGGTGACTGCTTGGTTTTGCTTGTTGCTGCAAAGATATCCTGTATCCCTGCACTTATGGGAGGGGAGATGGGAAGAAGCAACTTGCAGTTTTTTATCAGACAGTGATGTGTGAATAGACCACCAGTTGTAATTTGCAATCCAACTTCATCAATGCTATAAGTCACGGGAACTCTAAGAACTTTGCGAGTGGTTGACCGCTTTTGTTAATTTCCAATGCTATTATGAGCTTTTTGTCTTTCCTTTGTTTTGTAAAACATTTTAATAAAATGCTAAGGAAGATGATGTTGGGAATGTTGGACTATGATGCTCTTTTTAGCAGAAAGACTACTACTCTTCTCTGCTCTGTTATAATAGTGAAGTCTTCTATTCCCAATAAACCTGTTATCAGCTTCCAACTCTCAACTCCATTTGTTTCAATAATATTGAATGACTCAGAAATCCTAATCTTACTTTCTTATTTGTACCACTGTCTAAACCACAACTACCCAGGATGCCCTCAACTATCAAACTCTCCAAATCCCCTCTCCAGGATTCTCTAATCATCCCTCTTTGAAAGCACCTTGGACAACGTAGAGCACAAGAAGATACTATTTGGTTAAGTTATGGTTATATGATCCTTTCCCACCTTTCTCACAACTCACTCAGCAAATCTCTAGCTGTATATATTCATTCATTTAACAAATACTTATTGAACACCATAATGAAGCATTGCTAAGAAGATAGAACATTAAAAACAGCCATGTCCCAGATTTCATGGAGAGTGACATCCCATGATATGAGACAAATGTTTACAAAGCAAATCAATAAATGTGTTATAGATGGTGATAAACAATTCGGTAAAAAATAAGAGGAATGTGGTTTTTAGGTAAGGTTGCCAGAGAAACCCTCTGAGAGGAGATGACATTTGAGTTAAATGAGGCCAAGCCATGATGCTAACTGGGAAGGAAGGGACACACAGAGAATGTTGAAGAAACAATATGTGCAGACCCCTGGGACGGGAGGGTCCTTGTTGTGTTTTAGGACTAACAAGGGCACAAGTGGAGCGGAAAAGACGAGACCGATCACTTTATGACCATCTTTTTCTATTGTTCCTGAGTCTGTGATGATCTGCATTTGGGAGAAGGTATACAACAGAGCAGACTTAACTCTTGAGATAGTGGTGCTTTTCAGTCATTCTTTGAGGCTAACCTATGCTGGAAAATCCTGCTGTATCATCTCCACCAGCCCCTGATCTCACTCCTCTTGACAGCGCTTCTGAAATTTCCCACCCTTCCACCACTCGCCTATTTACTCTCCTGTCTCTTGCTGACTTCACCACCGTGGTCCATTTTCCAAAGAGACATAATCAGATTGCCTCCGTCCTATAAAATGACTAACAGTTCTTTAAATATCACCACTTAATCCAACTCATATTTAAATTCTGACCTCCCGCTTACCACCTGACTCTCTGAACTCATAGCTTAAACTTGCTGCTTACATTTCCTGACTACTAATTCCTTGTGACCTGATTTCTGCTTCTACTACTAAATTTCCAACATTCATGCTTCCCCTACTTTGTCCCCTATATAACTCATAATCTTTTCTGACCAGATTTAATAATCTCTTCCAGCCGCTCATTCTCCTGACACTACCTGCTGATTTTGACAGTATTGGCCACCCCCATCCTGGGAGGTTGAACAATGAACTTTGTAAATGCACTGATCATGTAAAATTCAAAATTTACTCCCAGAGCCACTGTGAGGAAACGGCAATTTCCTTGAACTGCCCATGCCTCAGTTTCCTCATTTATAAATAGGAGTAAGAATATTATCTCTTTCCTATGATTGTTATGAGTATTAAATAATCCTTAAGAAGAACTTAGTAAAGTACAAGGCCATGCACACATTCAATAAAATGTTAGTTGTTATTATTTTAAGAGTATGGAGACCCTTCTCATGTCTTGGCTTCTGACATAATGCATTCCCTTCGTTCTTTTCAAATTTTCATCTCTTTCTTTGCTTATCTCCATTCAGACTGAAAAGTTACCGTGTGTTAATACAAGGTGGAGGAATTGGAGACACAAAACTGAGTAAGAGATGAACCTTTTCCTCAAGGAACCCACAGCCTAGGGGCCTTTTAATCACCCTTTCATTCTTTATCCAAGGATTTCATAGCCCCTCTATAAACCTTGAGCCCTTTCGTCTTTCTTCCTTGGTTTTGGCTTATCAGAAAACCTTCCATTCACAAAGGTGAAGTGTTTTACTTTGTTCTAGTCACCCCTAAATTCATACCTTCAGGCTTAGCCTATGCCCTAAAGTCCAGCCTTCCCATTGGACAATTCTTCTGTGAGTACCACTATCTTTGTCTGCAGTTGCCTAAGTCCCACCCCATTTACTCTTTGAGGAACAGGATAGTTCTCTCTCAGCCTTCATTCTGTTGATAGAGACTCAGAGACCCCTCCTGAATGCATCTGTTGAACACGTAGGTCCCAGCTCTGGATCCAGCTTTGGGGTCTATGATAAACAATCTTCAAGGAGTTCACTTCAATCATAAACACAGATTGCCTCTGGCTGTTAGGAGTTAGCATATCATCATAGTTATGGCTTCTGGAGCATTACATCCCAGCTCAGATAAAGCTAGGGTATAATTCTGCAACAGTAGTAAGGAAAAGTTGGATTCCATATCAGTTACCTTCTAATGTGTAACAAACCACCCCAAAATGTAGTAGCTTAAAGTCACAATTATTTGTTTTTCCTCATGAATCTATAGATTGACTGGGCTTTTCTAATCTGTAGTAACTTGACTTGGGCTGGGTGGTCTAGGATGGTCTCACTTGTTGATGGCTCAATATCAGTTGGGCCCCAAAGATGACAAAGTTTTCCACTGTCAGATATTGACCAATATGGCAGGCAGGTTCAGGGCAGGCACTACATGGCTGCTACAGGTTGTACATCTTCCCCCAGAAAAGGTAACGCTTTTAATAGCAGGAGTTATATGACCCTATTTGAGTGAAAGAAAACATCAAGACCCTTCAGCAGCAAACTCTCATCTCTATTCAACATCACGCTCAAGATTTCCCTTCAAAGGCACTCAGAACTTTCATGGTCCACATGCTCCCTGGAGTTTTCAGTGGGTCAGGACAATATTCTTTCTTTCCTCATACTTCCTAAAATGGGCCTTTTGGTTTCAAGCAATACTTCCCACCTACAGCCTACTAATGGCTCCAGTGGTGGCATTTTCAGGCTCTATGTCAAGACCATGTGAGTGATCCGGGCAGATCTTCTTGTCTTCCAGTAACCTATTTTGTGAAGGCATAAATCCATCTCTTCTGAAAATGCTATTTAATGATAACATCAGTGCCTTCTTATTTCTGTTTTTATTTTTCCCTTTAAATTCATTTGATTTTCACATCTGCTTAATATCTGTTCATGTTCCCAGCCACTTCAATTTACCCAAGTTTCAAACAATGACAATAATTAACCAGTACACTTTCACTGAGTGCTTGGTATCTTCTGAGCACAATGTGAAGGCTCGTGTAGGACTATTTTAATTAATCCTCAAAATAATGCTGAGATAGGCAGGATTATCTCATTCACCTGGGAGGAAACTGAGTTTCAGAGATTTGCTCAGGATCCTGCAGGCCAGTCCGTCCTAGGACATAAGAGAAGATGGAAGGGATAGTTGCCCAGCAGCCAAAATCAAGCAAACAACAACTTCTAATTCCCATGTCCCATGTTATATGTAGCATGACTTCCCCATTCTGCCTCTGGAACCAGGAAGATCTCAGTCAAAACCTAAAATGGGCCGTAGAAGAACTACTCAGTGACCTGTATTTCAGGCTCTTTATTAATCCAAACTCACAACTGACTGTTTCCTCGGACTCCAGGTGTATCACAGTTGCACTCAGTTCAACCAACTCACCACTCTTAGGGGGAAAAATCATAATGGAGCAGCATTTTCAGTTTCTCTACAGAATAATTTTGAGTATGTTCTCAAACAATGGAATGTCATGGGGTTATTCGTTCATTTTGGGGAGAGCATTAATAAGCAGCTAAAGTGGAATTTATAATGGATGGTACAGCTGAACCCTAATATTTCACTACCCCCACATCGTCATGACACAGCTTTACAGAACAGTGTGAAATCATGAGAAATAATGAGTTCTCTGCGAAAATGTTGTAGGCTGAAATCCTAATAAGCTCTTTAGGCTGAAAAGCTTAAGTATTTCTATTTCTATAGTGGGAGCTGATACAAATAAACTTATGTATGTAAGTGTAATATAAAATCAGAAAATGGTAACAGGAATATTAGGTGAAACTTTCTCTTCCATGCATAGTCCTGAGTTGCCATTCCCGCCCCCAAACCCTTGTCCCATATCCCAGAATGAAGAAAAAACTTTGGCCCATTTCTAAGAGTATTCACTTCTATTGATTCCATTTCAAGTGACCCCTAGATTTTCATTAAAATATTCTGGAACACAGGAGATCTTTTCATTTGGCATATATCTGGGTTTGTAAGAAAAAATAGGGCTGCATGAGGTGGCTCAGACCTGTAATCCCAGCACTTTGGGAGGCCAAGGGAGGTGGATCTTGATGTCAGGAGCTCAAGTCCAGCCTGGCCAACATGCTGAAACCCTGTCTCTACTAAAAATACACACACACAAAATTAGCCAGCATGGCGGTGTGCACCTGTAATTCTAGCTACTTGGGAGACTGAGTGAGGCAGGAGAATTGCTTGAACCTGGGAGGCGGAGTTTGCAGTGAGCTGGGATTGTGCCACTGCACTCCAGCCTGGGTGCCAGAGTGAGATTCTGTCTCAAATAAATAAATAAATAAATAAATAAAGCTTATCTTCTGTTAAGCTGTTATATTTTGTGCCTGTTTGTCATGGCAGTTTGGCCTACCCTATCTAATACACAGGGGAATAGCATGGTTTGGTAGGATGGTGCACTGGATCAGTCACAATAACCCAGGAAGTCCTTCCACTATTGGATCTTGCCACACACCATATCCCCGCTCCTCCAGGTAATCCTCACACCTTGCCCCTTCCCATGCCCAGCTGCACTTGGAAAATGGACCCAAGGAACCATATGTTACTCCAGCCCTGGCAGAACTGCTAGAGGGTGCAAACCCTAAAGCCATTCTGGTGACCTTCCCAAATATTTGAAGCCAAATAACCTGAATCGATGTGGACTTGCCTGAGATTTTACAATGCCTCAATTGTATCATAAAAGCCAGCAATTTCATAACTCATCTACTCACTCAGTCACCCATGGGGTTTCTAGCTATTCCTTCTAGTGACAGAGCCACCAGGTCCTTAGAGAGGGAATGTTTCAATATGAAGGTTTCATCAAGAGCTTCCCTGATTAATCTGTGCAGCAAGCACTTTGTTTTATAACAAAATGTTTGACTCTTCTTACTGGTGGATATACAGAGGGGGACAGAGGAATTCCTATGTGATGTTTAGGTCTGTGACAAACACCTACAGTGAAGACGAGAATATCTCCATCCTGAAAACAAACCTAGAACTAGCAAAGGGAAGGCAAAAGATGTGCACAAGGGTCCAAAGATTTCACATACACACTGGGTGCCAGATAGAATACTAAAACTATCATGGTAAATCAAACCATTAAACACACTTGCAATACCACAAACATTAGCGGAATCCTATCTTATAAACAATACTTATTTTAATCAGCCTTTCCAAAAACGTTTAAAGTATCAGCTAGATCACATCCAAGTTCAAACTTTCTGAAATAAGCTAACAGCCCCCTGTCTGGGATGCTTTGGGAGATAATCGGGGAACTGAAGGACATTTGTTAAGTTTTTGCAAATGTTTAGAATTCTCAAATATCTTAGTGATCATAGGGGTGTGGACAATGCTTTCTCTTTTTTATGTCTTAGAATATAAATGATGAATGTGATCATAATGATAAAAGGGAAAGGCAACCACATTTAATGCCAATGATCTAGGGTCCTCTGATTATACCTACAAAGGAAAATGGCTCAAAGACCTAAATGTTTGAGCAAAAACGATAAAACTGTTAGAAGAAAAATAGGGGAAAATCTTCACGACATGAGCTTTGGCAATTATTTCTTGGATGTCCCACCACAAGTACAGGCAACTAATAATTTCTCTATTTAAAATTATAGAGGCAAAGTAGATTGGTGGCTGCCAGGGCTGAAGGATGGGAAATTGGGGAGTTGGTGTTTAATGGATACAGAGTTTCAATTCTGGAAGATGAAAACATCCTGGGATGAATAGATGTGACAGTGGCACAACAATGCTAATGTGCTTAATGTTACTAAACTGTATACTTAAAAATGGTTAAAATGGCACATTTCATGTTTATTTTAAATAGATAAATTATTATAGTGAACATTTGTTCACTGTATCAAAAGACACTGTCAAAAGACCAAAAAGGTGATCCACAGGGTAGGAGAAAATATTTGCAAGCAATATATCTGATAAGAGGTTAATATTCGAAATATGAAAAGGACTCCTAAAATTCAACAGCACAAAATAAGCAACCAAGTTAAAAACATGGACAAAGGACCTGAATAGAAATTTCTCTGTAGAAGACATACAAATGTCCAATAAGCACATGAAAAAACGTTCAACATCACTAATAATTAGTGATATGGTTTGGTTCTGTGTCCCCACCCAAATCTCATCTCAAATTGTAATCCCCATGTGTCAAGGGAGGAACCTGGTGGGAGGTGATTGGATCATGGGAGAGGTTTCCCCATGCTGTTCTCGTGATAGTGAGTGAGTTATCATGAGACCTGATGGTTTAAAAGTGTGTGACATTACCCCCCTCTCTCCTGCCACTATGTAAGGCATGCCTTTCTTCCCCTTTGCTTTCTGCTGTGATCATAAGTTTCCCAAGGCCTCCCCAGCCATGCAGAATTGTGAGTCAATTGAACCTCTTTCTTTGTAAATTACTCAGTCTCAGGTATTCTTTATAGCAGTGTGAAAATGAACTAATACAATTAGGGAAATGCCTGTCACCACAATGAGATGCCACTTTATACCTGATTGGATGGTTACTATCACATGCACACATAGAGAAAATAAACATTGGTAAGGAAGTAAAGATATCAGAATCCTGTGCACTGCTAGTGGGAATGTAAAATGGTGCAGCCACTTTGGAATACAGTATGGCAGTTCCTCAAAAACTTCAACAGTGAATTACCATAGGATCCAGTAATTCCGCTTCTGAATATGTAACCAAAAGAAAAAGCAGGAACTCAAACAGGTATTTTTATACCAATGTTCATAGCAGCACTATTCACAATAGCCAAAAGATGAAAGTCACCCATGTGCATCCACAGAAGGATCTATAAACAAAATGTGGCATATACAAACAGACAGAATACTATTCAGCCTTAGAAACAAAGTACATTCTGACACACACTACAACTGGGATGAACCCTGAGGACATGGTGTTAACTGAAATAAGTTAGTCAGGAAAGGATAAATATTGTGGCTCTTCCCCTAACGTGAGGTACCTCGAGTAGTCACATTTTTAGAGACAATGTAGAATGGTGGCTTCCAGGGCTGGAGGATAGGAAAATGAGGGGTTAGTGTTTGATGGATACAGAGTTACAGTTCTGGAAGATGAAAAGTCCTAGGGATGAATCGTGGTGACGGTAGCATAACAATCTGAATGTACTTAATGCCACCAAACTGTAACTTAAAAATGGTTAAAATGGTAAATTTTACATTATGCATAATTTACTACAATTTTAAAAATAATTAACACTTTTCTTAAGAAAAAGAGTAATGGCACATATAATGAATCCTTAAAAACCCACTTTGGCCCAGCGCGGTGGCTCATGTCTGTAATCCTAGCACTTTGGGAAGCTGAGGCAGGCAAATCACTTGAAGACAGGAGCTCAAGAACTGCCTGGCCAACATGGTAGAATCCCATCTCTATTAAAAATACAAAAATTAGCTGGACATCATGGCACGCACCTATAATTACAGCTACTCAGGAGGCTGAGGTGTGTTTGAACCCAGGAGACAGAGGTTGCAGTGAACTGAGATTGTGCCACTGCACTCCTCCCTGGGCAATGGTGCAAGACTCTGCCTCAAAAAAGGAAAAAAAAAATTTAATCTTCATTACATATGTATATTAGAATTAAGGACTTCAAGGACTTTAATTACCCAGAAAATTTACATGCATTGAACCAGTCTTTTGTGGAGGTGAATAATCTGCTTGGAAATTTTATTCCCATTCAGTAAAAGAGCTTGAACGAGCTTGTTGTGGTCATCCTTTGGAGTGTTTTACTCTGATCCATGCTCTGTGACTGTCTTCTTCATCCATGATGGTCCTCTTTGTCTTGCCCTATACAAACACCACAGAACCATGGATACTGTGATTCTGGGCTTCCCTATGGCTGACTGGAACAACGATGAGCACCTGACTCAAGATGGGTCAGTCAGTCAGAGACCTTTGCCAATAAATTTGGAATTGGGAATAAAACAAAATGATGGCAAGAAAGAACAAAGACAGAGAAGATGTGATAGGCAGCCTCTGAAAGGGCTCCCAGTGATCTCTGTCCACTGGACTGGATGTCTCTCCCGTCAGTTCAGTGTGGGCTGAACCTAGTGTCTCATTTCTAATAAATAGAAGACCTAAAAGTGAGGGAATGTCATTTCCATGATTAGGTTTCAGGAAGACAGAGACTTCCATCTTGCATTTCATCTCTGATTTCTTTCACTGGCTCAACCTGATGGGAACCGGCAATCATGTTGTGAACTGCCCTACAGAAAGGCCCATGTTGCAAGGAATTAAGAGGGCTTAACAGCCAATGAATCCAATAACCTTCAAGGAACTGAACCCTGCTAACAGCCAGGTGAGTGAGTTTGGCAACTTCATCAGTGAAGCCTTCAGATGAGACTGCAGCCCTGGTCAACACCTTAATCGCAGCCTCGAATGAGACCTGAAGGAAGAGGACCAGCTAAGACACAACTAGCTTCTTGCTTCCACAGAAACTGAGATAATACATGTTTGATGATTTAAACCACCAAGTTGTGGTGTCATTTGTTACAGAGCAATAGGCAACTAATACAGAGAAACAGAGGCAGTGACCCTTTTGGAAGCGACGTTTAAAAGATATGAACACAGCAGTTGAGGACGACCACACTCTGTTATGTAGATGAGGGTGAAGAGAACTGAGTCTTAGAAGAAAAAAAGCCTTTAGGAATAGACACGTGAGAAGCAGATGCAGAGTGTGAGTGAGAACACAGAGTGGGTTCCCAGTGGCTTGCCAGTTCTCCATTCCAGTCCTTCCCAAGGCCTGGCTGCACTCCTGTCTTTGTGTTCTGTGAAATCGCTGGTACTTTATAATAAATTGTCTTTATTTTCTTTACTTATCTCAGTTGGTTTCTATAACTTGCAATCAGAATCCTAAAAGCTTAGGATGTATCAAGTTGCACAGCTGTGATTTTTGAAGGCAGCCAGACACTTGACAATGAGTTTGGCAGTTTAAAGAGGCTCTTGGCTTCAGAAGCACCCAGATGTTCTGAGCCACTTGACTTTGGGTCATAAGAAAGCGAGCCAACTTCAAGAGTTATCTAGTTCTCAACCAACTGCTCTAATCAATGATCAACCATGGCAAAATGTATTCTGTGTTAGGTGGTTTGGATAATATTTGTTCAGAACTTAGAGATCCCAGTTGAAAGCTGTTTGAAATACACAATATTGCTGTTGACACAGAACAAATTGTTACCCTTTCTTCTAAAGAACACAGTGTTGTTTTTGGAACTCCCTTATTATATTACATGATGGAAATACATATCCAGATGAGGCATATTTTAATTCTTAGAAACAGCCTAACTTATCCAGTTAAATCTCTTTGGTGTTTTCTGTTTTAAAGTTGTGTCACTGCCTAATCACTCATCATCTTAACACAATTCAAAGCAGATTATATCTTACAGGCTTGGCAATAAAACAGAGACTTAAAAGCAATAAACATCTTTGAAACAATTCATCAAGCCCTAAAAAGGTGCCAGAATGAGTTTTGGAATGATAAGTTTGAATTTAAAAATCAAAATTTGCTCTCAGGCTGGGACTTAAAATGTCACAAATACATGTTTATAGCTAAGTTATAAACCTTGAAAAATAGCCTAGATGTCCAAGCAAATACAGATGCACTGCAATGCTTCTTCAATGCTGTCAGGACACTCACTTGGGGTCTCTTCATGCATATATCCACATGCATGTGTGTTATCTGGATTTTTGCCTTATTTCCATGTGTTTCACATTCATTCTTATATTGAAAGAACATGTTTGGCATGAGCACCATTTATCACTGGTTCTCCCCTACTTCCCCTTGTCTCCAGGCTCCTTGACCATGGTGAACACCCCATTTCCCCTTCCTGAGGGCCATATCACACAAACCTCGAGGTCCCAGGCAACAGGAAATGAGCAAAGTGTCACGCATTAGAGCAAGAGAGTATGTTAAGAGAGGTTGAGTAAGCTTGTTGTGGTCACGTTTTGGAGTGTTTTACTCAGGTGCGTGTGACACTAACAGCCTTCTTTATCCACGAGGGTACCCTCCTCTTGCCTACTGCTGATTCCACCATGCTGGTATGCCATGAGTCTGCAGCTCCACTGCAGCTGGATGCAACAACTTTAAACATCTGACATAGAAGGCATTCCAACTCATTTTCTTTCTTTTACAATTGTTTCTAAATTGTTATTATTCAATTCATCTTCAAAACAAGTTCTCAGGGCTAGGGTTGTCGATCTCTGGTTAGACTTTTCTTCCATCCCAATCCAGCCTTAAACTATAACTGCTTGGTGTCCTGTCCCTCCAGGCCCCATCAGCCGTCTATGCTTAGTTGATTGTCCTACCCATCCATGGGCAGGCAGGTTTTTTCTACCTGCCCAGATGATCAAATTTGCATAGTCACTATTAGTAGGCCATGGGAGCCAGATCTTGGCTGCAATTGTCAACTGGTCTACCATTGACAATTGAATAATACCATGAAGAGTTATCTCTTGAATAATAGCACAAAGAGTTTTTGTCAGTTCTGACATGTACGATGACAATAAAATTAAGACTATCAGGATAAGAATATTAAATGAACTATATGCAGTTTGCTAATTTTTTTTACTTTGGAGAATATGTGCCTGTGCATAGCCTCAGCTCATGAATGTGTTTCTCCCCGACAATAATAGCCAGTTTCTGGTCGCTCAGCTTGAAGGCCTCTTCCCCCACCCACCCGCCCCCAAGATACTCAGTTCACTCCTTCCTCTTCTTCAGGTCTCTCTGCTCAGACGTTGCTTCATTGTAGAGGCTTTCCTTCACTGTCCTCTATCAAATAGCAATCCCTGCCCCTCTGCCACGTACCCTGTCTTCTTTATTCTGCTTTATTTTTCTCTATGCTTCTATAACATATTATTGTTCATCTTCCTTCACTAGAACCTAAGAACCATGAGGGCACAAACTGCATGGTGGCCAAAGCCTGGAACACGGCCTGGCATTCAGGAGGCTCTCAATAAACATCTATAGTAGGAATGCATACAATCAGTATATATACATATACCAAAAAATCAAAATTTCAGTAAATCATGGTTCTAAGTCTTAATGAAGCTTAGTTAGCAAAAGAGCTCTCACTTTGGCTATTTGGGATATTTCTCTGCAACTTCAGCTCATCTTTTTGCTGTATTCTTGCTCCTGTCACATTGATCTATATCAAGTTGCTCCCCTGTATTGTATCTGACATACTGATTTGAAGAAAATTCTCACTCTCTCTGTCTGCAACTACTCAAAGTGTTCATTATAAGTCAAGTTTTGATCAACTCTATACCTCTAATTATCTCCATTACTAATAGCTTCTGTGCAGCTCTCTGCAGTGTTAGAATTAAAAATGTCCTCCTTTCTCAAGTGTATCTGCACAAGTGGTGGATGAAAAGTTTAAAGTGGATTCCTTCTAGGTTCTGTTTTGTAGAGCATGGGTTTATGCACCACTGAGACCCATGTACTTGCCTTGGCATTGCTTAAAGCCATGGAGCTTGGTTGCTGCTACTACTTCTGCTACAAATGCAGGGCTCTGATCTGCTTCCCTTTCGTTGCTTGGGTGCCTCATCTTCCACCCAGGCCATGCAAACACCCTAGTGCTTCCTTGTCTTTGCTCAGCACATACACGAGAAGTGTGTAACTATGAAGTGGAGCGTACTAATATGCTACAAGGCAAATTTTAATCAAGAGGAGATGGAAGCCAGTAAAATAATAATTCTTCTTTTTTCCCTCTGGAGAGATGATTGAAAGACACAGTGGCATCATGCATCCTCTCCAAAGCTTTCCAGGACACCAGGAAGTCCTTTCTTCACGAAGTGCAGCCATCTTGGAGACCCTTCTATTTGCTCACCCTCCTTCCCCGCCTCACTCCACCTCTTTCTCACTCCTCCTTCCTGGGATTCACTCCTCAATAACATGTTGGCACTAAAGCCTCATTTCAGGCCCTGTTTCTAGGGAATTCAGGCTAAGGTTATATACATACATAGAGAGAGAGAGAGAGCGCTTTTAGAGGAAATAAAATATCTTTCAGGGAAAAAACACAAAAATAGAAAATAAAATAAAGTAAAAGCAAAGACAAAACAATACAACAATACAGTAACTAAAATCTTTCCATTGCCTAAAAGTTATTATGGCTTTTATTTCCTATATCATAGAAGAAGAAAATTTTCCTAAGTACAGCAGCTTGATTTTGCTGGATAATTATTTGGATCCCACTAATACATAGACATAAATGTACTTCAGAATACACAATGTGTATTCAAATACTTCGTTTCATCTCATCAATAATTAGGAGGACAGGCACTGTTGGACATATTAGAGTGAGCTCAGTTCTTACTCCCATCCCACCTAAGAATCATTTGAAGATAAAGCACTCCTGACCTAAGAATGAAATAATAATGATGGTAATTTCAGTCTGTGTGATTAGAGAAGATAGAGATCTGTGGTCCAGCAAAGTACTGTGAGCTCCTTAAACAGATCACATTTTGGCTTACGTGTATTTCTAGCTCTAATGAAGGTAATTCACATTGCTTATGGGTTCTCTGTAATTATATTATTAGATTTGTTTTTTGAAATACAAATATTCTATGATGTTGGTAAAATAAAGAGTTTTTCTTAAAAGTCAACTTAGAAATTTGAGTGTAAACAGCATATTCAGAGCTTAGTGCCACAAAATCAAAAGAGGTAAAAAAATTTGCTTAATGAAGTAAAGAGTCTAGGTATGATCCCAATCATATTTGGGCTCTGTACCTGGCAGGGCATAAACCTTCAAAATTTGAATGCTGAGCAGCTAGTTGTGAGTTCCTTTAAAAGTCAGTACAGGGGCAGGCGACCTTTGGAGAGTGACGTCTGTGAGTCAGTCATTTGGAAGTTGGAACATATTCCCCATGGAAACAATATCCCACATAGTGACTAAGTCCCGATGCTGATTCCTCAATGCTTATTTAACCCAAAATGTACTTGAAACCTATCTCTGGGGGTTATTTGGGTAAAAGAAAGATAAGGGAATGGAGAAAATGAACTTCCTCTGGTTTTCCTGGCTCGGAGCTCTCCTACAACTTTTGAAAAAGGACAAAATTGGCCAGGCACAGTGGCTCATGACAGTAATCCCAGTACTTCGGGAGGCAGAGGTGGGCAGAGAGCTTGAGCTCAGGAGTTGGAGACCAGCCTGAGTAACACAGTGAAACCCTGTATTTACCAAAAGTACAAAAACTTAGCTGGGTATAGTGGCGCACACCTATGGTTCCAGCTACTTGGGAGGCTGAGGTGGGAGGAATGCTTAAGCCTGGGAGGCAGCGGTTGCATTGAGCTGAGATTGTACCACTGTACTCCAGCCTGGGTGACAGAGTGAGACACTGTCAAAAAAAAAAAAAAAAAAAAGAGAGAGAGAGAGAACAAAAAGAAAGAAAGAAGAAAGAAAGAGGAAAAAAAAGAAAGAAAGAGAAAGAAAGAAAGAAAGAGCAAGAAAGCAAGAGAGAAAGAGAGAGAGAAACAAACAAAAAGAAAGAAAGACAGAGAGAGGACAAATTTGGCTTCAGCCTCATCTCACCTTCCTCCCTTCAGCTCTTTCCTACCTTTCAGATTTCCTCTCAAAGACCTACCTCTCAAAGCAGGGCACCCACACTCACTCCACACCCACCACCCACTGCTCCATCAGGGCCTGCACCCCGAGGTCTCTCTGTGATCACAGGACTTGCCCCTGCTCAGAGCTGCCCCTCACAGATGCTTAGGATGGGCACAATCTCCCCAGTTACTTCACATGAGTGTGGGACTAGCCCATCACATATCATCACCCTGCCAGGAGCTTAGACCGTTGAAACAGGTTGGTTTTATACAAAGAGGTGTTAACCTAAGAGTATTTGTTAACATATTACATAACCTGAGGAAGTATCCCAGGGCCTGACACACTTGAGGTGACCACCCCTATAGACAAGACCATATTGTGGATATATTGCACTGCAGTGGTGTAGAGATTTCCCAACACCAAGACGAAGAGACAGAGATCAATCAGAGTCTTTTTTTCAGCTCCTATTTCCCTATCAAATGGCAGGCCTTTTAGGGCAGATGGGTTTTCCAGCACTCTGTCCTCTGTACCAGCAACCCTGAGATGACTCTACTCTCAATGGTTTCTTTACTTCTGAAATTACACACATCTTTTTTTAAAAATAAACAAAGGTTGGATGTGTTTTCCCTACCTCCTATGGTTATGCCAAGGGCCTCTGCTAAAAGGAAGAAAAGACAGAGCAGGCCTGGACAGCAGTTGTCATCTGGACACATGGATGATTAGTCATTGGGGACTGATTATTGAATATATAAAATAAAAATCTGACTGAGTATAACTTCTGTTTTAGACAAAAATATGAACTTCTTTACTTACCAAAACATTTAAGTCATAAAAAATACTAGACCTTTTGCATTAAATGCAATGATTAATGTTCTGTCCTCCTCTAAGTCAGCACAATGAACAACTACATTTGCTTCTTGAATGTAGGAGCCCCCAGTCCTGTTGACACCCATCCCCTGCTTCCCCACCTCTAGGACCTAGAGCAGTGCTTTGAGGACAAAAGGTGCTCAATATGCAGTCTTATTAAAAGTCAGTTTACCAAAACTCCTACTTTCTTCTCTAAAAGCCACGAAATATATCCAAGGCTGGAAAGAAACTGCAGATAACCAATGACAAGACCTTTTTTTTCCCTCTTAAGCGTGGTCTTTGGACCAAAACCAATTGTGAATCAAAACCCAGCACGTTTCTGACTCCCACCACAGATGAGGTAGATAATGTCAGCTGGGAGCAGGTGGGAAGGGTCGCAGCCCAGCACTGTCATCTGAGCCTGTTACTCCAATGAGCCTGTTAGAGTGCTACAATCCAGCATCTTAGAAGCCTACAAATCCCTGCAGATAAGGGAGGAACAAAAAAGAATAAAAGGGGCCATATGGAGCCAGGAGCTTGCCTGCTGGATCAGCGGTTCAGGATGGGCTTGAGAGCACTCAGAATAGGCTATGCCTGGCAGTCAGGGAACGCCCTAAAGGAAGACTGAGCTGCTGAGGCACAAGACAGACTCAGGAAGCAGCAGGCAAGGCTCTGGAGAGGAAGCCACCAAGTCATCAGGAACCCTCAGTGTTGAATCAGCAACTGCAGTTCCTTAGAACATTCCAGAAGCATCCTTCTCTCTCTAAGATGAAATATACCTCCTACCCACCTCCACACTCTCCCCAAGTCTCAAGACTCTCTCTGTTATTGTGTGGATGATAAATTTAGCATTAAAAGAAAATACTGTTATTAGATGTGTATTGGGCACTCATGTTCCTGCCTTGTTCTTCTTTCATTATTTATGAAAGATGAGGAAAGCTCCAACCTGTCTCTCAGAGAGAGATAAGAAATGTGAGATCTCAAACAAGAGCCTAGTCAGCCACAGCCATGGCAGTGGCAAGATGCTCCAGGAAAGTGGAACCCAGGGCTCTGGACTACATCAGCATCACCGCCCACCTGTGGCTCTCCTATCAGCCCTGTGATGGTTAATATTGTCAACTTGATTGGATAAAAGGATGCAAAGTATTGTTCTGGGTTTGTCTGTGAGGGTGTTGCCAAAGGAGATTAACGTTTGAATCAGTGGATTGGGAGAGGCAGACCCACCTTTAATCTGACTGGACACTATCTAATCAGCTGCTGGCATGGCCAGAATAAAGCAGGCAGGAGAAGATGGAAGAGCAGACCCACTGAGTCTTCCGGCTTTCACCTGTCTTTCCATGCTGGATGCTTCCTGCCCTCAAACATCGGACTCCAAGGTCTTGAGCTTTTGGACTTACACCAGTGGTTTGCCAGGGGCTCTTGGGCCTTCAGCCACAGACTAAAGGCTGCCCTGTTTGTTTCCCTACTTTTGAGGTTTTGGAATTTGGATTGGCTTCCTTGCTCCTCAGCTTGCAGATGGCCTATTGTGGGAGCTCGCCTTGTGATTGTGTGAGTCAATATTCCTTAATAAACTCCTCTTCATATATACATCTATCCTACTAGCTCTGTCCTTCTACAAAACCCTGACTAACGCAAGCCCCAACCCTGGAATTTGTTTTACAAAGGAGATATCTTTCCTTACAGTCTTCTCCTGCCTGGTTATTGGTCTAGTGTGGATATTTGCCTTCTTATGTTTTGGGTACCTGATCAAATGACTGGATGCATAGTGCTTATGTATTTGTATTGATGCGGAACCTCACACATAAGAAAAGAAACCTGATAAAGTCAAGCCAGGAAAAGCACAGAATTTGGCATTTGCTCCTAAAGAAGGCCCTTGTGAAGTAATTTAAACAAAACTTTGCTTCTTTCAATAAACCACCTTTTCTAGAGGATACCTGTTGAAGAGATTAAGTATCACTTGCCCCATGAATTTCAGCATGATTCATTTGGCAAGCATTACTGAGTGCCTGTTATGTGCAGGGCTCTGTACCAGGCATGGGTAGACAGTGAGTGAAACTAGACACAGTCTTTGTCTCCCAATTCTAAGAAAATGCCTCCTGATTGGTAAGAATCTGGGGACCTCTCGTCCTTTGGACCCTGGAAGGGACTATGATATTCTTAATAAAGATATTGTCTTTCCTATGAGATACTTCATAATTTGCTCACTAGGGGAGCTCAGAATTACACTAGAAGAGAAACTGTGAGGTCTCCAGTGAGTTTGGGGTAACTGTGAAATGAATCATTGCCAGTTGGTCTGTGCGAAGATCAATTCCCATACAAAGCACCCAACAGAAATTCTGGAGCCAGCTGATATCTGCACTTTATTCCTCCTCTCAGTAGCATCACCATTCAAGTGGCTGTTACACTTTTTACTCTCCATCTGCTTTTGGTGATTTTACTGAAGGTGAATAAGCTTGAGGGCCCACCTGAAGAAAGAAGGAAACCTGCCCTTCTGAGCAGGTCTTTTAGATGGCGGCACTGAGCAGCACAGATTGACGTGATCAAAGCTGTCGGGATCACCTGCAACTACGGGTTCTGCTGGTGTCTATTCACTCACCCCATCTAGACTAATTTCTGGAGCCTTTAGCAACTCATTTTTCAATACAATGCGATGACTTCACTTTACTTTGCCTTAAGCTTTATATAACCTAATACTTAATGTGCCCTGAGTAATACTACTGTACACCATCAAAAAGCAGTCTGCAAACATCCCAGACTATCAGGTCACTTTGACTTGGATCATAATCACCTATTAACCCTCTTACTGAAATCTCCGTCTTGTGAAAACTTGTATTCTAGAACCCTGTTCAAAGCTACAGAGTTGACCTGAATACCCTCAACAAGGCTTTTTATGTTTTATATTTGGCTTTCAATAGCTGAAAATGCCACAGCTTCACTTCAGGTTGGTTTTAGGGTTGTTTAACTGCTGTCCTTTCCTCTAACGCCTAACTCATTATCTTAAAAGCCTAGAAGAGTTAAATCATAAAGGCTGATTGTTCAGGGCACCTTAAATGGTCAGAGTACAGAGCTTTCAGCAAAACCTTGGGGATTTTTCCAATAGCAGCCAACCACAGCTGTACAAACACATTGTAATGAAACTTGACTGTGTCTTGCTTTCAAACAAGTATATGTAGGTGTAGCACTGAAAAACTCATTTGAGATTCTATGTCCCTGGGGCTCTTGGAGGAAGGCTCTCTTCTTTTTCTGCCTATACGTTATCAGGGAACTCAAGTCAAAAGCACAAAACAATATAGTCAGTTTGTCTCTGGGAATGCCTAGCCCAGTGCAGTGTTGCCTTGTTACAAGTTCTTATGACATTTACCATTCCCTCGTGACAAGGGGCCCTTACCTTCACTGTAGGACATCCTTCTACTGACTCATAAGGTGTAATATTAGAAACCATTTCTGCTGGGCTCATGCCTATAATTCCAGCACGTTCAGAAACCAAGGCAGGAGGATCTCTTGAGCCCAAGAGTTAGACACTAGCCTGGGCAACATGTGAGACCCCATCTTTACTAAATAAATAAAAAAATAAAAATTAGCCAGGAGTGGTGGCACATGCCTGTGGTCCCAGCTTCTCAGGAGGCTGAGGTGGGAAGATTGCTTGAGCCTGGGCGGTCAAGGCTGCCATGAGCCATGATCATGCCACTGCACCCCAGCCTGGGTGACAAAGCAAGACTCTGTCTCAAAAAAAAAAAAAAAAGGTCAAAAGAAACCACTTTCTGATATAATACAGACATTTTATTTTCCTATGAGACCCTTATTTCTGCTGATTCTATAAGAGTATTTGAAACGGGTTTGCCCCACTCTGGAGTTTACTTCTTCACATCCACGTTTCCTGTACAGAACCAGAATTATCTTTCTTTCCTTTCAGGAACAAGTTTATTTGACACACTGTTTTCTTTCAAGCTTCTCATTTTTATTCAGTTACTACTTTCATTTGTTTATTCATTCTTTCAATAAGTATTTGTTGAGGGTCTGCTAGAAGCCAGAAATCATTCTTGGGCCAAAGATATGGTAGTGAAAAAGACAGACAAGATTACTGTTCAAACAATATAAACTATTCTCATACAGTTGATAGCCTAGGGGATAATAATAGCTAGAATTATCGAGTGCTGAAGACTTTACACTCATTACCTCCTTTAATTCTCACACAGTCATATGAGGGAAGCATTAATAGCCTTATTTTACAGGTAAGAAAAGTGAAGCTCTAAATAGCATACCCAAAGGACCCCAGCAATCAGGATGGTATCCGCATCTGAATTTGGATCCACTCACCTGTGCTAGTTAGCAAGATCCAAGCAGGGGACCCAGCATTGCCTGTACCCCACCATCCAAAACTCCTGCTCGTACGTATGCCTTTCCCCTTTCCTTTGGCGTTACTATCACACATCTCAATTGCCTTTCTTGATTGTCTCAGAGTCTCACCAGTAATTCCCTTTTATACAGAGCAACGGCTATATCTGTATTCATGATTACTTTCAACACATGATTACCAAATGGGAAAACATCTGTAACATAACAGGTTTCCTTCCTCTCTTAATTATGGGCCTAGCAATCAGAGGAACTTTAATATTTAATATCTAAGCAAAATACTTAATGATTACAAAGTGATGTTCCACTTTTGATGTAAAATCAGAGTTAAAGTGAACTCTAAGCAAATCAACTCTGTTTGCCTGACACAGAGGCAGGGCATAGGCTAGAAGAAAGAAGGCATTTAAACTCATTAGAGCTGACCTGTATAACCAACTTGGGCCTCAGCTCTGTTTTTGCTTTGCTTTTGGTTCATGAATTATACAGGCAATTTAACTTGTGAAGATAAACGAGACTTTTCATTGTCAATACCCCTCCACACCCCCATGACCCAGATAAGCTGATAAACAGGCTGCTAATTTTATTAACATTTTGCAGTGTATGATTCAGTATAGTTCGCTGTAAAAACTAAGCTTACTTACTTTGAATATTTACCTTCTTGCCCTATTGTGCTTCGCCTCCAATAAGAGTTGGAGTACTGCCAATATTGTTCTCCCTGTGATAGGTGACAGATTTCAAGAATTATCAGAGTATATGACTAAGTGATCTTTTATACATTAAAATGAAATACCAGGACTGCCTAACGGATGACAGCTTGAAACTAAGGGGGAACAATTTCTATTTGTAATAAATTACCATAAAGATCCCTGCCTATGAATATTTATAGAGGGTCACTAAGAGTAGCTGGACTTTACCAAACCTATTTTAAAAGGAGCCACCCCCAAAATCTGACAGCATTTTTGTTTTGCTGGTGTCATCACTGTGTCTGGGAGGAAGATTTTGAGATGTCTGGTTAGGCCCTGGAGGACTTGCTCTGCACAGCAGAAGAGAATGGAGCCAAAGAAGAGAGCTCTCCCCTCAAAACAAGTCAAATAAATGATGATGACCCCCAGGTTTGCTGGGTAAGGGAAGCTAGAAGGTCAGGGACTGACAAGGCAGCTTCAGATAAAGAGTTGGAACAAAAAGTACGAATAACGCCGTGCTCTAAGAACACATTTTCACATGCTGCTGGCATACTTTACATGTTTGTGCAGTGCCCTGATGGCTTTACTACTAGGAAACTTATTTACTTTTTACTGGGTATCAAGAGACCTGGTGCAGAATGCCAGTTTTTTACTTAACTAGCTAGATGATCTTTGGCTAAGAAATTAACTTGAGTATGTTTCCTACCATTTCCCAGAGACAGCTGTTTTAAGGATAAGGTACAATGGGACATAGTGTTTGGCCCATGGAAGTGCCAGTTTGTAGCTTTTTTTCTTTACTTACAATTTATTATTGTTGTTGTTATTGCCACTGCCACTTATTTTGGGGGGTTAAAGTCATTTATATTATTTTTTTTCAAATAAGAATTATATTCCCCTGGCCCATCTGGCATTAGGCTTGGCCATGTGAATTCTTGGAGCCAATGAAATGTAACTGAAAGTGATGCACGTCGCTTTAGAGTAGAAGCTCTGAGGTCATGTTGCAGTGTTGGCGTTGTTCCTCTTTTTCTGCTGCCACAAAGACAGCATATCCCAGATAGGAGGTTCTTTGGTTCTGAATACTTGAATGAAGAGTACACACAGAAAAGAGCCATGGTTGACCTGCACCTGACGTGTAAAACAACTTAGAACAAAAACCTGTATTTTAAGTCACTAAGAGTTGTTTGTAACTGCAGCAGAACCAAGAATAACTCGGTTCTGATACACCTAATACATACGCTTGATTTACAGGGTTGGGGTAATTTGGAAAGGAAAAGATTTCAGCTATGATCACACCTGCCTTTAGAGGTTCTACTCCAAGCCTCCCATTGTATTAATATTCGGCGGTTCAGAATCTTGAGGAGGCCATTGTGGCAAAACAGTGGAATACCTTCACAAGTTATTTTTATTTCTCAATCACTTCTAATCATCCCCAGCTCACCCCACACTAAAACCCTCACCTATGTTTGCGTAGAACATCTAACTAGAACATCTTCAAGTGCAAAGAGGAATGGATACTAAAAATCCTTAAGACATACTGTTGGGGAAACAATGCCTATGACATAGAAAGAATCTTAAGAAACATGTCTGGCAAATATATAGGAGCAGAAAAATAGGGCATTTTCCTCCAGTGAGAAATCTGTGAGGCTTTGTTGAGCCGCCACTGTTCTAAGAGCTGTAGTGAATACAAATGCGATTAAGGTACATGCCCTATCCTCCACTGAAGAAATATAAGATATTGCACAAATAACCAAAATTCCAAGTGACTGTGATAAGTGCTATAGAAGGATATAAACTGCTATGTGATCACAGAGGAGCAAGGGAGGACCTCCGGCTGAGGTTGGTGAAGGCTCCTAGAAGCAGCTTACCTTTGTCCTGTACTTCTGCAGGCTAGATAGCACTTCTGTTTTCAGGTACTGGGGTGAAGGAGAATTCCAGGGGAAGAGAAGAGCAGAATAAAAGTACAAGCAGAAAAAATAACGTTATTTTCAGGAAATGGTGAGCAATTGTTTGATTAGGCAGAGGGTTCATGAGGAAGTAGGGGGAAGCAAGATTATGACTTGACTGTGTTAATGCTAAGCTGGGGAAGCCACTGAAAAAACTAAGAAGGGGCAAAGACTTTCTGGGAAGTGATTCTGTGTCCTTAAACAGGGAATGAATCACCTGAACTGCATTCATTCCAAGTTCTACTTAAACAAGAGAATCGAATGCCTTGGCTAAAGAGCAAGAATTAGAAGATCTGGTCAAGATGATGGCCCAAGCCCATGTGTTTTATTCCCTCTCTTCCCCAAAGTTCTACTAAAATGTCAGTAGTAAAGAAGTACAAGAGGCTGGGCAGGGTGGATCACACCTGTAATCCAGCACTTTGGGAGACCCAGGCAGGTGGATCACCTGAGACCAGTCTGCACAGTATGGTGAAACTCCATCTCTACCAAGAATACAAAATATTAGCCAAGCAAGGTGGCATGCTCCTGTGGTCCCAGCTACTCCAAGTTACTCGGTAGGCTGACATGGCAGAATCACTTGAACCTGGGAAGGAGAGGTTGCAGTGAGCTGAGATCCAGCCACTGCACCCCAGCCTGGGTGAGAGGGCGAGACTCCATCTCAAAAACAGGAAGGAAGGACGGAAGGACGAAAGGACGGAAGGACGGAAGGACGGAAGGAAGGAAGGAAGGAAGGAAGGAAGGAAGGAAGGAAGGAAGGAAGGAAGGAAAGACAAGAGTAATAGGGTGAGTCTATCAACCAGACAGAGATTTTGATAAATTTCTGGAACATGGCCAGTTGGTAAGATTACATTTATGGATAACAAAGCATGCAAAAAGTCTCCACTCAGCATCAGAGGTAGTAGCCACTCTTCCCGGTCAGCTCAGCATATGTTTGAAGCTACAAACTGGTAAGTGAAGATGGCAACCAGGCAGGAGTCTAGGTGTAACTGAAGGTTTGTCTGGGAAACAATATCCCACACCCACCTCTGCTTTCTCAAGCCCCTAACAGCGGTGGAATTTATCACCAGGATAAGACTGGGAAGTGATCTATAAAAAGGTTGTTATCTACCAAGGAAGGGCTAGGGGTACTAGCCTGTGGGTTGCTAAGACCCTCTTCATTTTAGAGGAGTAGAATGTAAATACAATTGGTGCTCTGTATCCCAAGCTTGCACAACTGTGGATTCAACCAACCCTGAATGGAAAATATTTGAAGAAAAAAAAATGGATGGTTGCATCTTTACCGAACATTAAAAAAAGTTCTTTTTCTTGCCATCATCCCCTAAACAATACAGTCTAACAACTATTTACAAATGATTTACATTGTATATGGTATTATAATAATTTACTGATGATTTAGAGTATACGGAGGATTTGCATAGGTTATAAGCAAACTCTATACCATATTTTATCAGGGACTTGAGTATCCATGGATTTTGGGGATCCCAAGGAGGTCTGGAACTTCCAGGGATATCAAGGGATAACTACGCTGGAAGCTTTAACAGTAGGAAAGTAATGGAATTGCTATCAGAAGGAAGGAATGGAACCATAATTTCCTCTCCTAAGTGGTATCTGCAGATACCATCTAAAGTTGACAGATTAAGACAGGTTGGAGTACGTTATTTAGATTTATACAGGTAACCAAAATAAGATCCAAACTTTTGTTGTTGTTGTTTTGTTTTTTGAGATGGAGTCTGGCTTTGTCGCCCAGGCTGGAGTGCAGTGGCCGGATCTCAGCTCACTGAAAGCTCCACCTCCCGGGTTCACGCCATTCTCCTGCCTCAGCCTCCCGAGTAGCTGGGACTACAGGCGCCTGACACCACACCCAGCTAATTTTTTTTTTGTATTTTTAGTAGAGACGGGGTTTCACCGTGTTAGCCAGGATGGTCTCGATCTCCAGACCTCGTGATCCACCCGCCTCGGCCTCCCAGTTCTAACTCCTGGGATTACAGGCGTGAGCCACTGCGCCCGGTCAGTAAGACGCAAACTTTATAGCACAACTAAGAAAAAGTGAGAAGTGGAAAATGAAATGAAGAGAAGATTAAATATGCCGAATTCCTCATCTTTCATAATGAGAAGTTATGAATATATTTACATTTTTTAAAGTACAAGAAGTATTGCTGTAATCATGTAATTTAGCTATATGGAGGTAGCCACTAGAAGAACAAAACCAGATAAGATTAAAAACTGTGGCTTCTGGAGAATAAAGCTGGAGTGGAGTAGGGTACTGTAGACGTTGAGAGAAAATATTTTTATTTTATTGGATCCTAATCCATTTGAATGTTTTTAAAATAAATATTTACTGTTGAAATCTAAAAGTAGGAAGAAAGAGCATTTGAATTTCACTTCAATGCCCAATGGACAGCATTACTAATGAGTTCTTTGTTGACCCCAAGAGTACTTAAGAAAACTTTAAGTATCACGGGTCCACTATGGCTTTTTCTTCCTTCTCATGTTTATGGCTCAGCCCCAACAGATATTTTTGGTTCCCTTGCCTGACAGAGTTTTCTTCCCTTAGAAATAAAAACGTGCTTTTTTTTTTCCTACTATGCAAGCCCTATACTTGGGTATACACATGTCAATTTAATTAGCAGTATCTAGTTTTACAGTTCCCAGGAGCAATGGGGCCCAACAGCATCACATGAGCTCTAGGTATTTTGGACCAGTTCAAAGGAGTCTAAAGAAAATGGCAGCTATTCAGTATTAAACATGTAGCTGCATATAAAAATTACTATAGATTTTTAAAAAATGTTATCAGGTGAATTTAAATATACCTAATTGCTTTAATATTTCTTAGCCTTTTTTACTGTACACTGAAATTTGCATGAGAGGGCTATGAGGAAAGATTTAAATGAAGTTATTTTTCTAGTAAGATTTCAAGTAGACAGATGTTTTCCCCAAGGAGCTGTTCAAACAACAGAACACACAGAAGAGTATCACAAGAGCCAGAAAGATAGTACATCTTCAGCTATCAAATTTTTGTATCACTTTTAAGCTGGATCATTGTCTGTTTGAATTTCCAATGTGTCATTTTTGAACCAGTGAAATTAACCTTTGTCCAGTGATATGATAAGTTTTCCACTGAAGAGATCTGGAACACTCTAAATGTTTACTCTGAAAATTCTCCTGAGAATATCATAGTTTTAAAAAAGGTTAATTTATGCAGATAGGAGATACTCAATTAGGCTCATGCTCAGAACAGTCTTCTCTGACAAGAGCCGCCTACCATCTGTGAAGTCAACTATTTCCGTTTCCAGTGATCCCAAGTTCATCCTTGTAGCTGCTGAGATTGAAATTCTCAGTCAATCATAAATATCTGTTCTGTTCCCCCTGTCCTACTCTGGTGTTCACGTAGGTCATGAATTTTTTTTTTTTTTTTTTTCTTTTCTAATCAACAGATTTCAAAAAAGCACCACCAAAAAGGATGTGTAAACAATTTTATTTTCATGGCTGGTGGCTTTGCAACAACCACTAGCTCATTCTGGGGGTCCAGAAGGCTGCTCATTTTTTATTCTCTAGAAAGAACCCGGTGGCAGTTGGAATAGAATATTAGCAGTTCAGAGAGGACTGTGGGAGGATCTCATTTTCCCTACACTTCTCTGAATGAGGAATCACTTAAGCAGACCTGCAGAGAATCACCGCCTCAATTCTAGACTATCTGACCTCATCAGGGCTCAGAGATCCCATAGCCGCTCACAATTAATTACTACTGCAGTTAACAATTCCATCAGAACTGCCTAATCTAGGGTTTTGTTTTGTTTTTTTTTTAAATTATACTTTAAGTTCTAGGATACATGTGCAGAATGTGCAGGTTTGTTACGTAGTTATACACACACCATGGTAGTTTGCTGCACCTATCAACCCATCATCTACATTAGCTATTTCTCCTAATGCTATCCCTCCCTATCCCCCAACCCCTGTCAGGCCCCAGTGTATGATGTTCCCCTCCCTGTGTCCATGTGTTCTTATTGTTCAGCTCCCACTTGTGAGTGAGAACATGTGGTGTTTGGTTTTCTGTTCCTGTGTTAGTTTGCTGAGAATAATGGTTTCCAGTTTCATCCATGTCCCTGCAAAGGACATGAATTCATCCTTTTTAATGGATGCATAATATTCCATGGTGTATATGTGCCACATTTTCTTTATCCAGTCTATCACTGATGGACATTTGGATTGGTTCCAAGTCTTTGCTGTTGTGAACAGTGCTGCAATATTAGAGATCCATAATCTAGCATTTTAAGACCCAGATGTCCCTCAACAAAGTCCGAAGACTTCATCACCCTAGCTAAATCTCTCTATTGGCTCTTTGAAGCCCTTCTTCTTATCTTTGACAAGTAAACCTAGCAACTGAGTTGAAGTCTTCCTTTTTGTAAGATTCATGCACCATGCTCAGTGGCACAGAACTTTGTGGAAGGATGAAAGAAGTCATTTGGTCCAGTCTCCTGACTTTAAATAGATCAGGTCAAGATTTGCTTCAAAAAACATCTCTTTTAGGAAGCCTCCCAAGAACTGCACAAAACTAGATTGATGCCTTTCTTTTGCACCTGAAGTCTCAATGCCTTCCTTTGTCCTGCTATTTACATCCCAGCTATAACATCTACTTCCTTGTCTGACTCTTCAAACAACCTTTAAGTTCTTTGAAGTCAGAAGTTCCACAGTCTTCTTTTACCCATGTTGTGTGCCCAGCACATTGCAACTGTCAGTAAATATGTGGTAAATGGCTTTCACAGGTGAGACACCTCATCCCCAAATGATTTCGATGATTTCTAAGTCCTAGAACAAATGTAGTGTCATCAGCAGGAATTGCCTGAAAGGGGCCCTGGATCGTTGGGACAAGATAGCTACCAGGGAAATGAACTATAGCTGATTCAGCTTCCCGTAGAACCTGTGGCTTCCTTATCAGGCCTTCCGTAGCTAGGATTTCCAGATAACTCCTGTATATAAACAGTTTGTATCCCCCAATCCGGATATCCTGGTACCAAGCTGCCTGTGAATCTCCCCACGAGGGCTCGTGTTTAAAGGAGAAAATAAAATAATAAAATAAAACAAGGCTCTCTGTTAAAATTTTAATTTCAGAAAAACAGCCAATAATTATTTATTCATTACACTATTTGGGACACACATACTAAAAATGTATTAATCATAGATCTGAAGTTCAAATTTAACTGAGGATCTTGTGTTTTATGTGGTAACCCAACCTACACCCTCCCCCACACACAGCACACACATATACACACACAAACAGAAACAGCTGCCTTTCTACCTTATCCTATAACAACGGAGACCACAGGGTTCCATCTCTTCAGGCACTTGTAGACCACGCTGCAGGCCCAGAGCACGTAGACCCTGACGCGCCTCTCAGGAAACAAGATAATCCTTCCCTTCTTTTGCTGGACTTTGGCTTGTGCAAGTTTCCCCTTAAGTAACAAGTTTCCAATAAAACCTATTACTTAATCTGTATTCTGTATTGTGGTGGAACTATCAGATCCCCGGCACAGCACAAATGATGAACCAGATGGAACCCACCTTCTACAACAGAACTACACATGTGATATTTCTAACACTGCAAGTTCTCATTGGCATATGTTTTCCTGCATATCTTAGCCTCTCACTACCTCTGTTTAATACCTCCTGCCTGAGAGAGGCCCTGAAGTGTGTAGGCTAAGATGTCTATGCTCATTAGCACCACACGCTTGAGAGGCTGGGTATCATAGCAATGGAGCATGAGGGCTTAGGATCAGAGAGCCTAGGCTCCCGTCTTTGCTCCACCAGTTTCTAGTAACATGAACCTCTGAACTAACTGCCTCCTCTGTAGAATGGGCATCCTAAAAGCTCCTGCTTCATAGGACATGAGAAAATGGGGTGAGCTAGGTCACAGTACTCAACGCACTGCCAGGTGTGTGGT
Organism: Chlorocebus sabaeus; assembly: GCF_047675955.1. Classification (NCBI taxonomy): domain Eukaryota; kingdom Metazoa; phylum Chordata; class Mammalia; order Primates; family Cercopithecidae; genus Chlorocebus; species Chlorocebus sabaeus. The sequence goes on from NC_132906.1 coordinate 13,271,523, forward strand.
GCACCCTCACTGATATTGGTACTGTTCATCATTATCGGATCTGGCCTGCCTCTGGCTTGACCCTACACTCTTTGGGTATTTGTCCCTTTTGAGGACACTGCCCCTGGACCCAGGTTGCCTCTCAAACTTCAGCTTGTTTGTTTTTGATAATGATGCCCATTCTCTGCTGGAATGTTACACTTCCATAACTTGACTCTATCATCTCTTCTTTTTAAGCATAGCTTGCGTTGTTTCTTGGATACACTAAACATTTCCTTTCTTACCACATTTCTTGTCTCAATTTGCTCCCTGCCTCGCTCCATGCCAATGAGCAGCAAATCAAAAATGTTTGATTAGTATCATCATCTTCACCTCAAAATCATCACCGCATTTCATGAGAGGATGACCTTTTCTTTTTACTTGTAACATTTTTACTTCTTTTTTAAATTATGAAAGCATTAATGTATTCATTGAAACTAGTCAAATAATTCAAGGATGTATAATGAAAAATTCTCTTTTCATTCCCCCCATTCGTTTCCATCCTACCCTCTACCTGAGGTTGATGCGTATCTTTCCCTATCTTTCTATGACTCATACAAACATGCACACACACACACACACACACACACACACACATCTGTAAATATATCCTCAGACATGGCATTACTCTCTTACTCTTGCTTTTATCAAAATGTATTACACTAGTTACATTATTGTATCACTTTATTTTCTTATATAGTGTTGCATAGATATGTTAATAGAATAATAATCACAGAATGGATGTAATATATATCACATATATATTATATATATTACACATATAATATACATATTATATATTACATATATTATATATAATACATATAATATATATTACATATATTATATATTATATATTACATATATTATATATAATACATATAATATACATTACATATATTATATATAATACATATAATATACATTACATATATTATATATTATATATTACATATATTATATATTATATATTACATATCTATTATATTGTATTATATTTTATATATATATATTTTTTATATATATATATATATTCACCCTCTCATTATTGACAGTCATTAAGATTGCTATCAATTGCTATTCTGGTATTCACAGTGCTGCAGTAGAAAGCCTTGCACATACATCTTCTATGCCCTGGGACTCTGTTGTGCATAGGGTGCAGTCCCAGAAGTGAGGCTGCAGGTGAAAGCCTGTGTGTAATAGGGCAGGATTTCCCAGGAGGGTAACAAAGCTGGAGCTTTAAAGTCCTGGTTGCACAAGCCCTTTAAAGGATCCTAGACTTCATTTCGTATTTGTAATTTTGCATTAATTTTCTTAAAGAAGCATGAATGAAATGCTAAAATGAATGAAGCTAATAAAATTTAAGCTTTGAGCCCCTGTGAAACCTAGAATCACCCTGAGTATATGTGTATTTAGTTTTAAAAGGTACTGACAAATTGTTGTCCTAAAATGTGGTAGAAATTCATGCCTTTACCAGCAAGACAGGGAAGAGCCCAGGGGCCCCCGTCCTTCACAGCACTGGCTGTCACTGCATTTCCACCTTCCTGCCAATTTGATGGGTAAACATATGGTGTCTTATTCATCTATGTATATATTATTTATTTCTGTAAGTTTAATTATTTGCCATATGTTTATTGACCATTTAGAATTCTTCCATGAATTGCATCACCATTGGATTTTAACCTTTTTCTCTTCAGTTTATAGAAACTTTTCATGTCTTGGTTTAACCATTCAACAAATATTGAGCATCTACTCTATTCAGGGCACTTCCGCGAGCCGGGGATAGAGCCGTGAACAAAATCCCTGACTACGTGCAGTTTTCTGCCTAGCTGAGGGAGACACTCTAAAATCAAATCAACAAGATTGTGAGGAATATGTCAAAGTGCTATAGAGAAAATACAGCAGGGGAAGGGGAGAGCCCAGGTGGGAAGGAGCTGCTCTTCCCTATGTAGGTTGTTCAGAGCAGGCCTCACTGATAAGATGTTCAGGGCGAGCCAAATATCCGTGGAAAGACCATTCCAGGAGGAGAGTCAGCAAGGGCAGGGAGCCCTGAGATGGCAGCAGGCTTGGCCAGGAGGCCAGTGTGACCGGAGCCACGTGGACGCAGGCAGGTGTGTGGGGAGGGAGGTGAAGTCAGGTAGTAGTTGCCCCCCAGGTTCTGCTGGGCTGTGTCCACAGGGATGATGTGGCTGTTACTCTGAGCAAAATTATGAGCAGGTGAAGTTTCCATCCAAAGAGTGACATGATTTCATTTATAAAGATATCTCTGCCGAGTAGGAAATTGATTGGATATTATTTTCTCTGCAGTGTCTATGTCTGTTTCAAAAGCATTCCCCGGTCTCTTGTGTGTCCTTTGAATTTACGGTGTTTTCTATCGAGTATTAAAAACTAAAGATACTATGTCGTTAAATGTCTTTTGAGTTTTTCCTCATCTTGCTTCTAAAGCCAAAGTGGTAGAAAAATCTGCATATTCTTTAATACTTTTAAATATATTTTCCATCATTTAAGTTACAGATATAAGTGTTAGACATCCAGAATCTAATCTGACATCACAAAATATGATCCCTTCTCTCCATCTCAGATGGTTTAGGGTCACATTTAAGTACACATTTAATTCTATTTGTCTGGTTAACTGTTTGGATGTTCTGAGAGGCAAAGCTATTTTATTTGTCAGAAAAGGAAAAGAAAGAGTATGAAATCCTTGACCTAGCCTCTTCATTCTGCTTCTATACACATTGAATGACAGGGATTAATCACAATCAAACCTTGCATGTAAGAATAAGAATGACTTGCATTTCAAGACTGTGCACAGATATATAACGGTAAATACATCGAAACTCATGCTTTTTAAGAGGTTAAACTGTCTATTTGTACTATTATAAGTAGGTTAAAATAACATTAATATCTGGAGAAGCAGGAAGGAGAAGCTTTTTTAATTACATGAGTAACAACAGTAAAAATTCCTCAGCTTTGGATCTCGACGTTACTACCCTCTCAATGATGTATATAAGGTTGACTGTGTTGGCAGTATTAAAATGAATACTCCTATATGAACCTGAAATTTTCATACAAATATTGAATATACAGAACTACAATAATAAAAAATATAATTATAACATTTATTATTCTGATTTTCTTATTCAAATAATTTATGAATACCAGAAATTAGGCAATTCCTGTTGTTTTAATTTTCACTGACCTACATTTTTACCTTTAATACATACACACATACACACGACTGTGCTAAAATTTTGGTTGTAGGACTTACAAAATTTCAACTTGACCCAATTCTTCTACTCATGAAGGCAGAGTCTAAATCAGAATAGATAGAGCACGAGATGTAACTATGGTCAATGTCCTTAGCAAGAGAAGGGAACAATGGCCTGGATAATAAAATAAAGCATGTAATGCCCTCAATTGTGTCAGGTTGAATAGAGATGACAGCTGTCAGAATGAAATAGGTGAGTGGGCAGGATGTGTGCCAGCCCTGTGGTCCCTGCTCTGGGCTGAATATCCTCCTCTTGAATGCATTTTGAACACATCCAAGTTTAAATTTCTACACTGTTGCTCCTTCTTTCTGTTTCACTTTCTTTTCAACTCCGTCTTCCACATACCCTGCACAGATAGAGAGAGAGAGAGAGAGAGAGAGAGAGAGAAAGAGAGAGTTGCCCCCTGCTGCTCCCAACAACTTTTGATTGCCTGCTCAAGGGACATCAGAAGCTCACACCACCCAGGGGTGTCCTACTAGGGGAAACGCAGAGTGAACCGTGGCTTTTGCGCTCATAAAAAGCATGCATGGAGAATTATGGGGCAAAGGTGATTACATTTCCTTCCAGTCACAGCTTACGAGGCAAACTATGAAAAATGGGTAGGGCCACAGGTTTTCTAAATGCACACAGACATATTCTTGCCTTCTGGGACTGTGGTCTGCATTTGAGCCAGCTGTCTATTAGTGCCCAGCCTGGAACCTCTCGTGTCTTTCTGGAGTTAAGCCCTGAGGCTGCTTAGATTCACTTTTTTCCCTCCTCATGCCTGTAGAAGTCAGTCTGCTTTCTTTTCACTTTTTAACTGACACTGGGCACCGCTAAACACACACACACACACACACGCATGCACACAAACACACACACCCCAGACAAGTTAAGTGAAGGGCTAAAGTCTCTGCAGCTTCCTCTCTCTTTACAGTGTCAAAGATGAGCACAGGAACCCTTTCTGTTTTCAAACTTTTACTCTGATCACTTTGGAAAAACAATCATTGAGAAATCAATAATGCCACAGACTCACACAAAATATTTATCTTAGTCCCCAGGCTGTCGATCCTACCTCTGTTTCATGGCAAGACCTGGAAGGCCAGGTCAATTCCATCTATGTATCCTTCTTTTAGATAAAGGTATCCCTGCTTCCAAGATTTTCTTCTAAGAGCTTCCCTAATTTTTTTAGGCAAAATAACATCCACGCAGGAAACAAACTTTTGGATGTCTTATACTTTCCTTGCTCTAACTTGGCAAGGAGAAAGGGTCACCAGATTAAATAATAGTGTAATTTAAAAAAATATTCTTTGGTATATATCCCTTTGAGGCGTATCTTAGATAGCTGCATATTATGGAGAAAAGAGAAAATCACCTCGGCAAATTCAGGAATGTCCTGAGAGAAGACATGTTCTGTGTTCATAATTGGACCCAAGAAACTACCTCAATGGGGTAAAGGAGGCCTGAAGGTAACACTCACAGTTTCTGACGTGGTCAGGCCATGGGAGTGGAGTTGGGCAGGGGGCTCTGGCTTCTTGGCACAGTTGCAAGCAGACGAGGAGGGCGATTTGCCTCCAAGATCATCCTCCTAAGGAAGGTCCCCCCTACCCAAGGGAGGAGCCATCTCTGGGGGAGGTTGGGAGTCATCAAGGCTGATATGCTGGGGGGTGGTTTGATCAACAGTCTCATCGTGACAGGCTGGTTTAGAATATAAACCCGCCTTTTCATCCTACCACCCATCTATTTATGTCAAGGAGTCATGTCTGTCACCAACTTGGAGGACAGATTACAGGGCATCCTGAGAAGCCAGAAGGATTGATGTCTGTCTTTGGTATTTCCTTGCCATTTTCTCCCCCATCTTTCCCTTATTCAATTCTTATTATGAAGGGCATATAAAAACTTTACTTTAAAAGGTTCATGGGTCATTTAATAATAAAAGTGAATAACATCTGACCGGGCGCAGCGGCTCACACCTGTAATCTCAGCACTTTGGGAGACCGAGGCGGGTGGATCACCTGAGGTCAGGAGTTCAAGACCAGCCTGGCCAACATAGGGAAACCCTGTCTCTACAAAAATACAAAAATTAACCAGGCATGATGGCATGTGCCTGTAATCCCAGCTACTCAGGAAGCTGAGGCGGGAGAATTGCTAGAATCCAGGAGGCGGAGGCTGTAGTGAACCAAGATCATGCCGTTGTACCCCAGCCTGGGTGACAGACTGAGATACTATCTCAAAAAAAAAAAAAAAGAAAGAAAGTGCATAATATCTAACATTTATTGAGTAACTACTATATGTCAGGTGTTATCTGTTTTACAGATATTATTGTGTCACATCATTCTCAAAAAACCTTAAGAGGTAGTTGCTATTATTATTCCAATTTATAGATGAGCTGAGCTGAGAATTTATAGATGAGATGAACTTGGAATTTATAGATGAGATGAGGAATGTTCCTCCTCTCCTCAATTACTTCATTCCTTCATTCAGATATCAAACATAGATTAAGTATCTACAATGTATAAGGCCATGACCTAAACAGTAGAGCAACAGAGATAAAAGACACAGTCTCTACCCAGAGGTAGCTTGCAGTCTAATGGGAGTTCACTGAAAAATAAATTTTACCATGTTGAATTCAATGAGATAGATGAAAGGGTACATAAGGTGCTATGATAAGAAGGAGGAGGCACATCCAGCCAAGAGGAGCATAGGACCTAGTATCGGGTGGGAAGGGAGGTAGTGGGGAGTCAAGGATGGTTTCTCAGGGAAGGTGATGAAGGCTGAGCTGAGTCTTACAAAACAAAGAAGTGCCAGGCATCGGGAATCTGGGCCAAGGGATGAGTGACAACCTGAAGAGATGAACTGGGAACCACATCGTGAGAGACGGGTGTTATCATGCTGAGAAACTGCGGTTTTATCCTAAAATTAATGGTAAGATGCAAAGCGATTTTTTATTGTAAAAGATACATAACATAAATTGTACCATTTTAACCACATTTAAACATACAGTTCAGTGGTATTAAGTACATTCACATTACTGTGCAACCGATATCGCTATCCATCTCCAGAGCTTTTTCACCTTCCCCAGTGGAACTCTGTGCCCATTAAAAAAATAACTCCCTATTCTCATGCTTCTCAGTTACTGGCAAACAACATTCTACTCCATGTCTTTATAAATGTGACCACTCTAGGTACCTCATATAACTGAAATTATAAAGTATGTATCCTTTTGTGAGTGACTTATTTCACTTAGCATAACGTCCTGAAGCTTCATCCTTATTGCAGCATGCGTCTGGATTTCCTTCCCTTTTAAGGCTAAATAACATGCTTTTTTTTTTTTTTTTGTATTTTTGGTAGAAACAGGGTTTCACCATGTTGGCCAGGCTGGTCTCAAATTCCTGACCTCAAGTGATCAACCCGCCTCGGCCTCCTAGCATGCTGGGATTACAGGCATGAAGGCTGAATAATATTCCATTGCAAGCACACACTACAATTTGTTCATCCATTCATTTGTCAATGGATGCTTGGGTTACTTCCACCTGTTAACTACTGTGAGTAATGCCTCTAGGAACATGGCTGTACAAATACCAATGTGAGTCCCTACTTTCAATTCTTTTGGATATATACCCAGAAGTAAAATTGCTGAATTACATGGTAATTCTGTGAATTTTTTTGAGGAACCACCATACTGTTTACCACAGCTGCTGCATCATTTCACATTCCCAACACCAATGCACAAAGGTTCCAGTTTCTCCATATCCTTGCCAATACTTGTTATTTTCTGTTTTTTTGTTTTTTTAATAGTAGCCATCATAATGGGTATAAGGTGATATCTCATTGTAGTTTTAATTTGCATTTCCCTAATGTTAAGTGGTGATGAACATCCTTTCATGTGCTTATTTGCCATTTGTGCATCTTCTTTGAAGAAATATCTATTCAAGTCTTTTGCCCATCTGAAGTGATTTTAAATAAGGGGTGATATAATCTGATTTGTGTTTCAGAAAGAGAAGTGCAGAAAGGATTGTGGTTCAGAGGTTGCCCAGGATGGACAGGGGAAACTGGAGTCTCACTGGTGATCAGGATGGTGAGGAGAGGGTGCAGCTAGGATGTGTGGAGGGGCAGGATTCACAAGCTTGGCAATGTGGGAAGTGGAGAGGGGGAAGGTTGAAGGTTCTGTCCTGCCAGTGCTGGTCTCCGGGTAGCAGGAAGGGGTGCTGTCTCTGCACAAACTTTGTCCCCTTCTGTGTGGCACCGAGTCAGAGCCTCTCCAGTCTTCCCCTACTTCTACCCCTGGGTATTCTAAGGTCTTCCTCCCTTTCATTCCTAGCAGATTTCCCATCTGTTTCCCCTTCCTCTTTCTCTTTCCCTGGTCATTAATTCATGTCCTCACCTGGCCACAGATCTGCTGTTTCTGGATACCCCTGTCTGTATCACCATCCTATAGCTCTCCCAACCTATGATTACCTCGTTCCTGATTGTTCAAGGAAAATCTGGCCCTAATGTGGTTCTAGACAAAGAAGTGGAGAAAGCAGAAAACCCACAGACCTGAGGCCACAATTAGGAGAAGATGAGAAAACAGGCATTTCGGTGTCTTTCCTTTGACTTCATGTAGCTCAATGCCCTCTCCTTCAATGAATTAATAAACATTTCTCACATGTTACTGTAATTGTTGGCTTATTTATCTATTTCTCAAAAAGTTTTAAATGGCACATATATATTTTCATATATAATGCATATATTACGTATTTGCTGTGTGTGCGTGCGTGTGTGTGTGTGTGTGTGTGTACGTGCCAAAGAATGATCAAATGCAAACCAACCCACTCAGGGCCAAAATTTATACTTAAACTATGAGACAGAAAAGATTTTGTACTTCTTCCTAACAAGTGCCTTTTAATTTTCCAAAAGGCAACTTTTAGCAAATATTGTAATAAATACAACCAAGAAATCAAAGACATAAAATAAATAGTGAGAAAAATGTAATGAGGATGGCTCAGGCTTTGTGGTAATTAACACTAAGAAACAGTGTTACAACCCCATTAATGTATCTAGCTATAGGGGAACAGCACTAACTATATACTAAAATGATTCTATGTCACTTTTAAAACCCTTTTGATTATTATTAGGTGGGGTCAAGAAAGTCATAAAGGAGAAATATTTTATTAGGAAATTATCCATTCCATATGATGTGTCATCATCATGAAATCAGTAAGTCTTTGTTGGCAATCAAAATTTCATTATCGGAAGAAAAGTAGAACTAATAATATTGGTTTTTCATAAAGATTTTAGCTGAGCAAGTTTTCTTCTTCTTTTTTTTTGGATATAGCTTTACTACAGAACAGTAAAATACACTGCCAAGTTTACTTACTTGTCAATAAAAAGTGAGTTTACTTACTCATCAATAAAAAGCAAGTTTTGAAAGTAGAGCTTTTGTAGACTTGAACTTAAAAGTTGCATCCCCAACTCTTATCCCTGGGAAATGATCTAGCATCCAAGTATGAGGAAATAACCTTTTGGGTAAGAAGTGACAAGGTGTTATGCTACGATTCTGGAAAACATAAACCCTGCTCTCAGAAAACAGAATGTGTTCTTTCCAGCAAATAAAGTTGCAGGCTGGTAGAAGACAGTTTATGGGAAGAAAGAGTTGTTTCAAACCCTCCAGCAGGATTTTACACTGAATAAGTGCCTTAAATAAAAATCACATCTGTGACATACAATGTCACATAATGAACAATGGACAAGTCTTTTTCGCATGCAGTTAAATCAATAATAACAGGCAATGCTGAAGTTGTATGTTTTAACCTTTGGTGACAAACTTATCTCTGTCTTATCCTCAGTTTTACCAAAAATTGATTTGGGTTTTTTGTTTTCAGAAGCCAATTTTGCTGCTACTTTTAAGAAAGAAAAATATATTACATGGTTAATTTGGAATTAGGACAGGTGACAGTCCCAAGTCCCTGTTTCTGATGTACCAGTGAGTGCTAAAATAATCATCAGTGCAGCACTACTTATTACAATCACTGATTTTGAAAAAGAAAAGCCTAAAATCAGTATTTTTTAAAAAGTGGTAAAATGACAATAGGAAATGGAAAAGTGATGTGAATAGCGATTCACGGGAGAAATATAAACGATCAATAAGCATATGAAGAAAACATTCAACCTCTTAGTAGTAAAATAAATATATTCTAATATAATAATATGACAGCATGTTGTACATTTTTGACTCTTAGATTAGTAGATATGGCAAAAAATGATAATGTCTGGGTTTGGCAAGGTTGTTGGGAATGTACAATTATTATAAACTTTTTGGAAAGAAATTTGATATGTATAGCAAGAGTCTACTTGTAATCCAAAATGTATCCACTTGAGTCTCACAAAGCCTTTGCTAGGAAGCCAATCTCAAGAAATAGAAAATTCAGCCAGGTGTGGTGGCTCACACCTTTAATCCCAGCACTTTGAGAGGCTGAGGGGGTGGATCACCTGAGGTCAGGAGTTCGAGACCAGTGTGGCCAACATGGTGAAACCCTGTTTCTACTAAAAATACAAAATTAGCCAGGCGTGTGGCGCATACCTATAATTCCAGCTACTCAGAAGACTGAGGCAGGAGAATTGTTTGAACCCGGGAGGTGGAGTTGCAGTGAGCTGAGATTGTACCACTGTGCTCCAGCCTAGGCAACAGAGGGAGACTCAGTCTCAAAAATAAAATAAAATAAAATATAAAGAGAGAAATAGAAAACTGAACAAAAATTATGTACCAATAACATAAACAATCAGGTTATAAAAAACGGAAATAGTCAAAATGTTCAACAATAATGGAAAAGTAAACTGTGGTTATGCATACTATGGAATATCATTTCACTATTAAAAATGCGTGTTAATAAAATAGGGAAATCCCCATGCCACAGTGTTAAATGAAACAAAAAGGATATAAAATTAACATAACCTGATTCTTATTTTGTAAAAGGAAAGACATATTCCTATGTATGTAAAAACAATCCTAAGTTAATAAAAATTAAAATTATTAGGTATTTGCAAAGATAAGAAAAATAATGGAAAAATACATTAGAATTTTAATCATAGTTACCTCTTTCTATAAACAAAAAAGAATCAGAAATAAATACATCAAAATTAAATCAAAGGTCACTGTAACTTATTTTTGCATGCTTCTCTGTTTTCCAATGTTGCCGTAGTGAGCAAAGTATCTATTAATATGTATTTGGTTGCTGCTCAACTCAACTAACTTAAAAACAAAGGAAATATATTGGGTTTTAGCTCCCAATTTCTGGGATAAACTTTGCCTCAAGAGTGGCTAAAAACAGAGGCTCAGTAGAGTTTATCAGAATTCTGTTTCTCTTCTCCTAAGTTGCACTTTCTGGGTTGACTCCTCACAAAGGCTCTCCATTGGGACCTGCAGTTCTAGGGGCTATATATTTCCAGAATCAAGGCCACATGCATAGCAAAATTCCTAAGATACATTCTGAGGGGTCTCCCTTGAGTCATGGGCTCAAAATGAACCAAGTGCATGGCAGGGGAATGCTAAGCATTAATTTACTTCCATCAAGCATTATGTTCTCCCCTGTGGACCTCCACCCAGGCCAAGTTTAATAAACATTACGGAGAGACATATTTCCAAATAAATATCCAAGCTATTTTCAAGGAGAACTGTAAACACACATGCTCCATACAAATACACACTATTTCTTTAATTAAGAAATAGAGAACTCAAACAAATTTACAAGAAAAAAAAAACCTCATCAAAAAGTGGGCAAAGGATATGAACAGACATTTCTCAAAAGAAGACATTCTTACAGCCAACAGACACATGAAAAAATGCTCATCATCACTGGCCATCAGAGAAATGCAAATCAAAACCACAATGAGATACCATCTCACACCAGTTAGAATGGCGATCATTAAAAAGTCAGGAAACAACAGGTGCTGGAGAGGATGTGGAGAAATAGGAACACTTTTACACTGTTGGTGGGATTGTAAACTAGTTCAACCATTATGGAAAACAGTATGGCGATTCCTCAAGGATCTAGAACTAGAAGTCCCATATGACCCAGCCATACCATTACTGGGTATATACCCAAAGGATTATAAATCATGCTGCTATAAAGACACATGCACACGTATGTTTATTGTGGCACTACTCACAATAGCAAAGACTTGGAATCAACCCAAATGTCCATCAGTGACAGATTGGATTAAGAAAATGTGGCACATATACACCATGAAATACTATGCAGCCATAAAAAAGGATGAGTTTGTGTCCTTTGTAGGGACATGGATGCAGCTGGAAACCATCATTCTCAGCAAACTATCACAAGAACAGAAAACCAAACACCGCATGTTCTCACTCATAGATGGGAACTGAACAATGAGATCACTTGGACTCGGGAAAGGGAACATCACACACCGGGGCCTATCATGGGGAGGGGGGAGAGGGGAGGGATTGCATTGGGAGTTATACCTGATGTAAATGACGAGTTGATGGGTGCTGACGAGTTGATGGGTACAGCACACCATCATGGCACAAGTATACATATGTAACAAACCTGCACGTTACGCACATGTACCCTAGAACTTAAAGTATAATAATAATAAAAAAATAAATAAAGAAAATAAAGAAAAAAAAAAAAGAAATAGATTTAGGCCGGGCATGGTGGTTCACACCCGTATCCCCTGCACTTTGTAAGGCAGGTAGACAGATGGCTTGAGGCCAGGAGTTCCAGACCAGACTGGGCAACATAGAAAGATGGACTTCAATGCTACAAAAAAAAATTAAAAACAATTAGCCAGGCATAGAGGTGCACCAGTAGTCCCAGCTACCCAGAGGCTGAGGCTCAGAGGCTGAGGTGGGGGATCCCTTGAACCCAGGAGTTTGAGGATGCAGTGAGTTAGCATCGCACTCTTTTCAAAACCAGTGCTCCTACTCCTCATTATTAACCCCTAATCCGTTCTTCTTTCTCACCAGTGACATTTATTTATCTGTCAACATCCTCACATGGATAGAACTGCTCAGTTTTCCAATGGCAAATGGAAATGGCTCATACACTTTAGGACTGCAAGTGATACTTCTCATGAATATTTAGAAAGAGAGACAAGGTGAAAATAATGTTTCCTCTTAGAATTCAAAGTAAAACTTTGACTGACTGAAATAAAAACTGCTTTTATCAATACCTCACTCTGTTTTTTTTTTTCTTCAACTGATAGGTTAGGCCACTTATACAAAATGATTCTATTATATCAAATTATTGTTTTGAAGCGTCATTAGAGAGACAGAGAGAGAGACAAAGAGAGGGAGAATGACTGCAGGCTGTTAGTTTTATCTTGCCTAATACTACTCAGCTCTGTGACAATTTCATATTGTAACTTTTACTGGGTTGAATGTCAGAAATTATTTCAAATATATTCTCCTAACTTATTCAATATCTGTACATTTTTCAGTAGTAAGAACTTTTAAAATGAAATGTGAATGTTTAAGCCTTCCTTCACTTATCTAGGTGAGTGATTTTGATGAGTACAAGCTTACTCTGCCCCATGCAGGTAATTTATTCTTGAAAAACCACTTGTCAAGTGAATTCTCATAAGTAAAAAACATCACTACCATTAACTTTTATGAACATGGATTTATGCTAAGACAACACCAAAGCCCATTAAAGTTGGCTCAATTACTTCAACAGACATATTAGTTAAACAACCTAACAAAGTCTTTTCTCTTTATTAATTACGCCATAATATTGCTATTCACCTACTCTCATTAAGTTCTTGTGGCGCTATTATGCAATACATATTAAAGATTATTCTTACAAACAAAACATGTTGAATACTCAATGGTATATAGTTCAATCTTTATTGCAGAACAACCACAACAGAAAGACCAGAAATCTCACTGAAAACAAGAACAAGTTATTTCACACTCACCAAATAACTTGACATCCTCAGGGCATCAGATGATCTCTGCTGTAAACCACAAAACTCTAGGCCACTGAGGCAATGTAACCCATTGCAGTCCATTAAGAACTGTGAGCAAGGCTGCACGGTGCTACTGGTCTGTCCAGGTTCAGCTGCCTGTGTGAAATCCAAAATCCAAATCTGTCCTCAGAAATGCTAAGAAATGTCTCACAAGCCCAAGTTGGGGTATAGAACAAAACCAGGAAAAAAATCAAATTCATGTCATTCTACCTGATATCACATACCCAATTCCTCAATCTGAGTTTTAGATTGTTTGTATGATAATCACACTAAACGATTAATATTCTGTGTGCCTTTGGAAACAGTATCTTTTAAAGGTTTCATTTGCCTGAACTAGTTGAAGATATTTGTTTTCAGTGACTCAACAGAGAATCTCAGTTTCCCACCCTATTCTAGAACCATCACCCTATCTGAGGAATTCGTCAAACTTGAATGGCTGTGTGGGTGACTTCGTGGCAGCTGCCAAAAGTATTGTTGCCCCAAGCACCTACGTTCATTACAACCAATGACAGAAAACAACCGTGTTCTAGGGATCTTTTATGTCATCTGTATCTTCCCGTTTATTTCTTCATAACTGCAAGTTGGTTGTCAATTCTTTGTCTGGATTTATTTCTAAGGATAGTATCCTGAGAAAACACAGCCCAAGGACAAAGAACAACTCCAAAATTACAGGATGACCAACAACACCTGAATCTTTTTTCCCTTTTAAAAGAATCATGAACACAGGAAATGAGCTTTAGCCTTTCTTTTTGCCTTGTCTTGAGAGACATTCAATAAGGAACTGAAAATGAAGTACGCTTCAAACTTTAAAGGCAATGATGAAATGGAAAGAAGAGGGTCCTTCAAAACTGTAGAAGCAACTTCAACCAGACTAATACTATTTCAAAGAAATGGGCCATAATAGCATCGACCGCTCCATGTTTTGTTCATTTCATCTACAGTACATCAACAGGCTTTTTCCAAAAGTTTATGGACAAAATACTTGAGTTGAGATCTGTAGCTTGAACCTAGATGGTATCTATATGTTGTCATGGTAACTCACAGGGCGCCATCTTTAAAAGCATTGAACTCAGGAAAAATACACACTGAGAAATTTTAGCCCTAAAAGCTGTTTCCCAAAATTATCCATTATCCTACGTATCTTTGTCTGCTTAGAGCCTTGCTGTAATTTTTATTTTCATTCCAATGCTCAAGAAACACTGAAACAAGTGAAAAATTTGTTGAAGTCCTTTATTATAGAATTTTCATGATAAGTTTTATGCTAGCTTTTAAACTGATGAACATTGCTCCTCTTCCCCACAAATGTTTTTTCCTTTATACTGACTTTTTATTTTATTTTATTTTTTTGAGACAGAGTCTCGCTCTGTCACCCAGGCTAAAGTGCAGTGGTGCAATCTCGGCTCACTGCAAGCTCTGCCTCCCAGGTTCACGCCATTCTCCTGCCTCAGCCTCCCGAGTAGCTGGGACTACAGGCATCCACCACCACACCCGGCTAATTTTTTTTTTTTTGTATTTTTGGTAGAGACGGGGTTCACTGTGTTAGCCAGGATGGTCTTGATCTCCTGACCTTGTGATCTGCCCACCTTGGCCTCCCAAAGTGCTGGGATTACAGGCGTGAGCCACTGCACCCGGCCCTATACTGACTTTTTAAATGTAAACATTCCCCTTATTTTTATTCTTATTTCAATTTTTATTCTTATTCTCTTTATATTGCTTATAGCCAATGTTAAGGTGAAGGGCTTCTCCCTTACTCTGAAACTCCAAGATCTGGCTGTCAATCCATGTGCCAATATTTTGGAGAAATAATGACCTTCCCTCCTCCCTTGTAGCACTTATTTTTGCATGTCAGTCATGTAGGACTTACAAAATTAAACCCTGGATCTTCCTTCATCTTCTCATTACCACCCGCTCCCTTTCAGCTCTATCATAAACTATTAGAAGACAGTGAGGGTGCCTTATGACTTTTCATAGCTCTAGAATTAGCAGTACTCCACACAGGGGCACAATAAATATTTTATGACATAGAACCCAAATTTAAAGATAAATGGACTTTGGAAATTATCAAATCTGCCCCATGTTTGTAAATGAAGAAAGAGAAACAAGGAGAGATAAAGTATCCAGCCCAGTGTCATGTCCAATTAAAAACATTATTTTGAGGTCAGCAAAGAGGATGTCAGTCCCTTTTCTGCTAGTAGTACCTGGCAAAGAAGTAAAACAGAGATTCTGCATTCACAAAACCAAGTAGCTAATAGCCATTCCTGGTTTACATACCACATTAGATAGGTTGTTGTTTTGAGGTTCAAATTAACCAATATGCTGTACCTGAGAGAGTGTATTAAGTATCATCCAAATATAAAGTATTGTTAACAGGAAGGTTTTGTTTTTTGTTTTTTTTTTTAAAGCCCACGGGAAAAGCTGAATGGAAAAAATAAAAGAAATAAAAAATGTATTGGTAATAGTGAACATTATCTTGTTTTGACTTACAGGCAATATCATACCAGAAAAATGGCTGCATTTGGAAAATGAATAGCTGGAGAAAATTCTAATGAATAAGCCCAAGGCCTCCAGAAATGAGGATGAAAATAACCAGCATAAGGTAATGGCTAATCAGAAATCTAGCCTAGACACAGGGTATTACAGTTCAGATTCTCTTCCTTCTCTGAATTTCTTCGTAGTTAAGCTTTCATGGGAAACTCTGGCTGGGGAGAGTCCATGTGTGTGTGTGCCAGGAAGATCCTTGTGTTCTATCAGTTCATCTGTGTCTGCAGCAGAGGCAGTGGAAGGAAATGACCAAAGGGAGAGCAATACAGGCAATTAGGGATGAACCTAATACAATATGCGTGGTGACTACATTGATTTGTGTGTGTGTGTGTGATTTAAATTCCTGATATAGTTATTAAAAAGGAAATTGGCTAGTAACAGCTTATAGGTATTCAAGATCCTACAAATTACAAAGCTTACATTTTTCCAGTGAATACTCTCTACACGGCTCAGAGGTTAGAACAGGTGTTCTCATTCCTATTTACTGATGAGCCTTGGACTAGTCAGGTGATTTGTACAAAGTTAAATGCCAGGGAGCTCTGATTCCAAATTCAGGGCCTAGAGATTTTAGAGGAAGGCTATGCTTTGCTTTACTTTTGTGGGCTGCTTTTAAGACTATGTCACTTACCTGAAGGCTGTTTCATGAAGAATGGGCAGATGTAGGAAGGAAATAAAATAGCTATTTTATAACCAGGCAATAGGAGAGGTTGAATGGCTTTTTGGCTTGAAATGATAATTGGATCAAAAGAACAATACCATATGTGTCTTCTATTGCCTTAAAAAATCATACCTAATTGGTGAGAGTTTCTGCAAAGGAGATGAAAGAAGAAAGAAAGAAAGGAAGGAAAGAAGGAAGGAAAGAAAGAAAGAAAGAGAAAGAAAGAAAACATATCATGTTTCGGCACCACAGCACTGTACTAAAGCATTATCTTCTTTAATCCTCAAAACAAAACTATTAGGTGAATATGATAACTTCCCTCTTATTAATGAAGAAATTTAAACTTCAAGTAGTTAAATTCATCTCAGATTGAGACTTCAGCCAGATATTGTCTGCCTACAAAGGCTATGTTTTAGTTGTTTTAATGTCGAACATATATTGTCCCCTGGTAGGAAGCAGAGAGGCAAACAATGAACATCTTAACAGATCAAGAAGCTGAGAATGTTCAAGGGGCACATTACTACTTCACAGTGGGGAAGAAAAAACAGTCCTCATTCCAGAATGGCCTTCAGATAAGAGAAATGAAGGTTCATTCTAAGACCTCCAGCCTTTGTCCCTGCCTGCATTGATAGAGAGGGGTCTTTTCAGTGGCCAACTTGCAAACAATGGGATATTTCAGGTAGTAGACAAAAAGCCTGGGATTCAGTGGGGTTTCCTGTGTTGGCATGGCTGGCTCAGAGTCTGGATCTGGAAAAGGAGTTCTAATCTGTTTCTACAGGGGACAGATACTCTTGGTGTATCCATGCTTCTTGAGGCTACATCTCTCCTCAGAAGATCGGACTCATACAACTAACTGCCTCCATGAACTCTTCACACACATGTATCAAAGGAATCTCAACAATGTTATGTCCAAAATCAATTCCATGACCTTCTGAAAACACCTGATTCTCCTCCTGTGTTCCCCTTCTCAATGAATGGAAGTACATCGTCCCATACTCACAAGCCAGAGATGCAGAATTCATAACTGGTAACTTATTTTTCCTCACTCATGTCAAATGCATCATCGAGACCATTTTTCTTCTTCTTTCTCTGCACCACAACCCTCTTGATCCAAGCAATCTCCATCTCCCACCTAGACTCTGGCCTTCTCAATGTTCTACCTATATCCATTCTCAAAGCCAAGGAAGGTCAAGTGATACCTCAGCTTAAAGCTCTTCCTCCACTGTCCATTGCTCTCTGTAAAATGCATAACTGCTTCATGAGGTGTAAAAGGCCCTACTTTGTCACTACCTTCCCCCAACACAAACCTTCAACCTCATCTGCACCATGCCACGTGGGTCTCTCCATTTGCCTCCTACCCCTTAAGCTTCTATCTAATGGATTTTCCACAAGCTATTTCTTCTACAAAGATGATCTTCTCTCCCTCCTATGACTTGTCGACACCTAGTTATTCTTCAAATCTCAGTGGTCCCTTCCCTGACTTCCTTAGCTAAATCGAATACCCTTATTACAGGCTTTCTTAATACTGTGTAGCTATTTTGCAGTCCCAGTTAAATACAGGAATACCTCTGAGATACTGCAGTTCAGTTCCAGATAACTGAAATAAAGCAAGTATTATAATAAAGTGAGTCACACACATTTTTTGGTTTTCTAGTGCATGTAAGAGTTGTGTTTACACTATTCTGTAGTCTACAAAGTGTGCAATAGTGTTATGACTAACAAAAAACAATTTACATATAATTTTAAAAGACTTCATTGCTTAAAAATACTAACAATGGTCTAAGCCTTTAGTAAGGGTTTTGTTTTGTTTTGTCTTTTGCTTGTAGAGGGTCTTGCCGCAATTTTGATGGCTACTGATGGATCAGTGTGGTAGGTGCCGAAGGCTGAGGTGGCCATGGCTAATTCTTAAAATAAGGCAACAGTGAAGTTGTCTATATCAATTGACTCTTCCTTTCATTAAAAATTTCTCTGTAGTATGTGATGCTGTTTGATAGCATTTTACCCACAGTAGAAATTCTTTCAAGGTTAGAGTCAGTCTTTTCCAACCCTGCTGCTGCTTTATCAATTAAATTTATAGTCATATTCAAAATCCTTTATTGTCATTTCAACAATGTTCATGGCATCATCACCAGGAGTAGATTTCATTTTAAGAAACCACTTTTTTCGCTCTTCCATAGAGGCAATTCTTCATCCATTAAAGTTTTATTGTGAGATTGTGGTAATTCAGTCGCAACTTCAAGCTCCACTTCTAATTCTATTTCTCTTGCAATTTCCACCACATCTGTAGTTACTTACTCCATAATTCTTCCAGTAGAAGGCTGTTTCATCCACACTGAAAATCTGTTGTATAGTGTCGCCATCATCATCAACTATCTTGGCTGAATGCTCTAGATAATGTGCTGCAGGTTCTCCATCAACTCTTGCTGCTTCACCTTGCACTTTTTTGGTTTGGAGACGGCTTATTTCCATAAACCTCATAAGCCAACCTCTGCTGGTTTCAGACTTCTCTTTTGTAGCCTCTTCACCTTTATCAGCCTTCAAAGAATTGAAGAGAGTCAAACCCTTGCTCTAGATTAGGCTTTGGCTTAAATGAATGTTGTGGCTGGTTTGATTGTCTGTCTAGACCACTAAAACTTTCTTCACATCGACAATAAAGCTGCTTCACTTTTTTTATAATCCATATTTCATAGGAGTGGCACTTTTAATTTCCTCTGCATTCACAACTTAGCTGTTTGGTGCAAGTGTCCTAGCTTTTTGCCAATCTTGGGCTCAACATGCCTTTCTCACTAAGTTTAAGTTTTCACTTTTGATTTAAGGTGAGATACTTGAAACTCTTCCTTTCACTTGAAGACCTAGAGATCATTTTAAGGTTGTTAATTGACCTAATTTTAATATGATTGTGTTTCAGGGAATAGGGAGGTCTGAGTTGAGAAAGAGAGATGAGAGAATGACTGGTCAGTGGACGAGCCTGAATATACACATTTGTTAATTTCACTATCTTACATGAGTTCAGTTTCTGGCACCCCAAAACAATTACAATAATAACATCAAAGAGCACTATACACAGATCACCATAACAAATATAATAATAATGAAAAAGTTTGAAATATTGTGAGAATTACCAAAATGTGACACAGAGACACGAAGGGAGTACATGCTGTGGAAAAATGACACCAATCAACTTGCTCAATGCACAACTGCCACAAATCTTCAATTTGTAAAAGATTTCATATCTGCAAAGTGCAACAAAAATGAAGCACAACAAAACAAGGTGTGCTTGTATTTATGTGTGTGTCCATTAGGTCAACATCTGTCTCCCCAACTAACTGATAAGCTACATGATGGTAGAGTCTGTGTCAACAATGTTCACCATTGTAACCCAAACATCTATTTGGTCCCTGGCCTAATGGGTGCTTGATAAATATTTCTTTAATGTCTAACTAACTATCAACCAACCAACTGAATGACTGAGTGAGTGAATGAATGAATGAATGAATGAATGAAAGCATCCTGTTCATTGATGTGTCAATTTTCTGTGTCTTGTTAGAATTCTAAAATATTAGAATCTTTATGTGGAGGCAAGCCTTGGCTCAAGTCCTTCCTTACCACTCATCTTCTCATTGAGACCTACCCCAACCATACTATTTAATGCTGCAGTCTCTTCATACCCTACCCACCAGCACTCCCTAAGACCCATGTCTACCTCTATTTTTTTCACTTCCCCCACCTCATAACACACTAGAGAATTGCTTATTTATCATTGTTCTAACTATGCTTTCTTAGTTTCCATATTTGTCTATTTGGCTTCCAGTTGCAGATCCAATTGTATTTACCATATTTTCTTATTTTCCATATTCTTGATGCTGTGGCATTTGCAGACTTGCTAATTGGTGAAAGACTGTGCCTACCAGGGCTAATCGATTTTTAGAAATAGCAAAGGGCTCTCCAGATCCTGCCTTCATAGGTAAACCAGCCATTCCAAATTCCTAACAATCTCCTTCATCAAACTCACACACCAATCCAAAATTCTCCTTGCTCTAAATCAACATGTACCAGACAATAAGGAAGAAACCCTTTGCCCCAAAACCCACCAGAATTATTCGGACTAACCAATCCTAAAGCAATTCTACATTCCAGAATGTCTTGCCTTTCTCACAAAAAAACCAATAAAAACAGTAACTTTACCACTCCTTTCTGCCTCTTGCTCCATAGCAGTGCTTCCCAATGTGGCCCTTCATGGTGTGACATGCACTCTCCTCTTGGAAAATGTAATTTTTT
This sequence comes from Chlorocebus sabaeus, assembly GCF_047675955.1. NCBI lineage: Eukaryota > Metazoa > Chordata > Mammalia > Primates > Cercopithecidae > Chlorocebus > Chlorocebus sabaeus. Next base: position 13,292,235 of record NC_132906.1, read on the forward strand.
TTTTAAATCTTTGGAGACAGAGTTACAGTCTGTCAGCCAGGTTGGAGTGGAGTGATATGATCACAGCTCACTGTAACCTCGACCTCGTGGGCTCAAGCGATTGTCCTGCCTCAGCCTGCTATATAGCTGGAGCTACAGGCATCCATCATCTTATGAAACTAACGTTTTGCTTTTAAATATTTTCTTGTAGAGATGGGGGTCTTGTCCAGGCTGTTCTCAAACTCCTGGGCTCAAGCCATCCTTCCGTCCTGGCCTCCAAAAATGCTGAGATAAAAGGTGTCAGCCACCATACCTGGCCATAAATTCTTATTTCAATGGCTTTAGCCTCTCCACATCATCATTCAGTCACCTCTATGTGTTAAAATACCATAAAATCCTACAGGTACAATTGAGGTAATCACATTATTGTTTATCCCCTGATGTCTTCCCATCCATCCACTATCAATGGAAAGCAAACTTCATAAGGGCAGGGACCCATATTTTGTTTTATTCCACTTCTGGGTACCTAGAGCAGTGCCTTGTACGTAGAACTTTAATAAATACAAGTTGAGTGAATGAATAAGTGTTCCTGGTCTCAATTCTGGCACACTATCATTTCAGACCTTTAGATTCCCCTGAGACAGAAATTTTTTTACACCCCATCATATCTCTAGGCCCTCTCTCACTATCTGGCATTTGGTTAAAAGCTCAGTGATTGGTCTGATTTTGTTAGTCTATAGCATTTTGTCTAAGTTTTGCTGGTCCCTAGAGCTCTCAGGCTAGCCCCTTGAGTTCTTGGGCTACCAAAAGCTTCTGTTCTCAGTGGCAAGGACTCCTATTTTTTGCATCTCTTAAGGGATTCCCCAACCACAGAGTATATAAGGCATGACCAATGGAGAGCTGGGGACCTGGGTCCATTGCCTCCCCTCCATCCCTAACTATGGTGCCCTTGAGCAAGTAAATTGATCATTGTGGAAGCATTCAGTACTATCTTCATGAGTGTGAAGTGTGGGGAAGACAGATACACAGCCTTTAATGTCTTCAATATGGATTACATTAAGACTCAACTAGATGGCTTCTCAAGATCTCTGTGAAGTTTATGAGTTCACAGTCCATCTTATAGTCACCAAACATGATTTCAACTTTTCAGTCTCATTACTCTTCCCAGTCATCCTTCTGAATGATAAGGCAGAGTTCAGTACTTAATCTTTACTTTTGAGGGCTGTAGACATATGGCAAGCTGTGCAAAACTCATTATTGAGATGACATTGATTGAACTTCTATTTAGTTACTATGTTCTTAAAATATGTTTTAGAGCCCAAATTTTGTAAGTTCACTTTCTTCTCATGTGTGCAAATTTGGCCTTAGGATTTCTCATTTTTTCTTTGAGTCTAAGAAGATTTTTCTCTCATAATTGTAACTGGCATTATGGAGCACTACGTGTCTTGTCTTATGTATCCCTTACAATAGATAAGTCTAATTTTATGAATGAAGAATCAGAGCAGTTAAGACATTTGCCCTGGGTTACACAGCTAGAAAACAATAAGATGGGTTTAAATCAAGGTAGTTTGTCTACATAGACTGTACCTAGCTACTTAGCTACACTGCCTTTATGGGTTGATTGAACTCAATAACTTAATTCTTCCTGACTTGACCCCATTCTCTTCCTAATTGTGTATTTCACAAACAGTTTATGACACATGCTAAACTCTCTTGAGCCACATATTTTTGCTAGGGGAGTTTACTCATCATGCATTAGAAATAGAAGTGTGCAAAGGCTAAGGTGACCCTGAGGAAGTCAATGACAACAATAGGGTTAAAATTCACAGCCTTGGTTGTCCAGTTTTCTTATCAGTCCTTTGAGACTTCACACATTCTACCTGATTTTTCAATTTCATGGGAGTCGTCGGGAGCGGAAGGCAATGAAGGCATAATCAGGCTTCACTCCTGGGTAAAGGTAGCAGCTTAGATGGCAAATTACTTTATAGACGTTTTAGTACAGGTAGCAGCAGGCATGTTTGAAAATTCTAAGTCCTGCCCATTAGTATGCAGAAATGCCATCAGCTGCCGAAATCATTTTCTAATAAACCAGGTCTTCATTATGTCCCAATTGCCCAAAGTATGTTTGCCTTGTCAGACACAGATTTTTAAAAGCAGTTCAGTCTTGAGCCACTTTCAGTAACACGGATTTCTCCCTCCCTATTTATTTTCAGTCCTACTTTCTGGTGTTAACTCTTTTTTCAATATATTTGAAAAAACCTTTTTTTTGCCTTAATCTTTTTGGCTCTTTTTAGCACAGTCAGCAATTTTGCAACCTTCTCTCTTTCCTCTGGGCTCCAACAGTTTGTTGTTTGCACTTTCACAGTTTATTGGCAGCATGTTTTTTTCACAATCTTGAAATCTAATTGAATGTTTCTTGTTTTAAAATTTACTTCTCAGAGGAACGCTAGATAGCTGGATCTCTACAATTGCCCTTTTTATTAATCTCCTGACTGCATCTATACCATAATATAGTTAAATATTCAAATATGCAAACAAAAATATGTGGAACTAAATTAATTGAAAGAAAAAATTTTCAGAAAATAGGAAAATGTGGAAGAAAATTTTCTGCCACCAAAAGATAATACCTTTCAACTTCAGATCAACAAAAGCATCATCATAATCTTACTAACAAATGTTTGGGGTCACACATATTTCACTTCTCATTCCAATAAACTTCCTAAGTGTACAGAAATAAAAAATTATCAAAAAGTTTTTTAAAAAAGGACAGGAAATGTTTTGGTATTCTGATATTTCATCCTGATGCAAGCAAATAGGAAAAGAAATAACTTTCCATTTAGATTTCAAATTGGATATGACTATGAACAATCACTATTTCTAAAACTGATGGCCACTGATAGCTAGAATTTTATTTGTTTTCAAGCATATGTTGAAGTTTCATCTTTTAGTCTTTAATTCAATTATGATTCACCCCAGATTTTAACAGTCTCTTCTTTTAAAAATAACTGAGCATAAACCTTCATAATTTGATGCCATACATTTTATTCAGCTGAAACACATCGTACCCTCTTCCAGGACAGTTTGCATTATACATAAGGAACTAAGGACTAAAGATGGAAAGGATCAGACTGCATTATTCTGGTTTATGTATTTACTACTTGTTTTATATCAATAGTAAGTATTTGGAGTCATTTTAAATATCAGTGCACATGTTGCTGCTAAATCCAGAATAAGGGTGCATAGAAATGATCCTAGAAAATTATTCTTCCCATTTAATTTAATGTGTTTATTTAATGAACCTCCTCTGTGAAAAACAGTCTGTTTCATCCAGTGGTGGATAGAAACATTGCTGAACTATTACCAGAGGAATCTTCTAGAATGAAGTCAGGTCTTGTTTCTCCACTTCTCAAATACTCCGGTGGCTTTGAATTTCATTAAAGGATGAAAATCAAAGATGAAGAAATTAAGGTTTGTGGAAATTGACCTTGAAAACAAGGTCAAAGTCAGAAACCAACATGCTGAAATGGCTGTGTTACACCAGGTCTCTTCCCATGGTCTTACAGAACTTGCGTGTCTTGACTCCTTCTTAAACCTCAGTCTCTACTGTTCCAGCCTTCGTCTTTCAGCCACGCTAGCCTTCCTGTCTTTCCTCAGAAATGTCAGGCAGGCTCCTGCCTTAGCACCTTGGTATTTCTTTTGTCTCTTCTTGAAATGCTATTTCCCCAGATTCCACATGGCTGGATCTCCTACATCTCTCTCTCTCCACCAAATGCCAGGAAAAGCATCCCTGAATGCCCAGTATGAAACAGCATCCCTCATCCCAGCAGCTCTCTGTCTGCTTTACCCTACCTTTTTTCCTACATAGCATTTATCACCAGCTCATACAGCACATATTTGCTTTCTGTAGCTATCCACTGGAAGGTAAGCTCAGTGACAACTTGACTACTGGACTTGCCATTGTATCCCCAGGACCCTGAGGAGTGCCAGGCATAAAGCCCAATAAATATTTGCTAAATTCATAAATACAGTTATCCTCCCTGCTCCAACTGTATTACTCTGTTTTCATGCTGCTGATAAAGACATACTGGGCAATCTACAAAAGAAAGGTTTAATGGGATCACAGTTCCATGTGAGGCCTCACAATCACAGTGGAAGGCTGAAGGCACGTCTCACATGGTGGCAGACAAGGGAAGAGAATAAGAGCCAAGTGAAAGGGGTTTCCACTTATAGAACCATCAGATCTCATGAGACGTATTCACTACCATGAGAGCAAGATGAGGAAACTGCCCCCATGATTCAATTATCTCCCACTGGGTCCTTCCCACAACACAGGGGAATTATGGGAGCTACAATTCAAGATGAGATTTGGGTGAGGACACAGCCAAACCATATCACCCACCAACTCAAATAAATTATGAAGCCAACTACATGTAAGTAAAATGAGCATTATATACCAAATGAAGTGGAATGACAGAGAAGTGTTGGGTGTGGGCTCAGTGTGAAACTAGGCAAGTTCAATGTTAGAAATTGAAATGCTGAAAGAGCTCCCATGTGTCAGTGGTGTGGTTCATGTTAGATTCCTGCCTGAAAAATGGGGTCAGGAGAGGCCAGATGCACAAGCCCTTTAAAACTCCCTCCCTCTGTCCAGTGACTGATGGTCAAGATGCTTGCAGCGGCACTCACTGCTGTCTGAGGCAGCCATAATTTCAAACATGTTAGACATTTGCAATGGAAATTCCAAAAGGGCCTGAATGAATTTATGCCAATCAGAAGACATCCATTTTTAAGATATTGCAACTGAAGGAGACTCCTCTAGGCATCCTGCTGAGAAAAAATCTTCCAAAAGGCCTTTATAGAACTCTAAAAAGTAAACGTGTGGAAGGACTAGCATTCAGGTAGCTCTCTAGAGCTTGGGCTCCAAGGGAAAAAGCAACAGCCAGAAATGCAACTGGCCCATTCAGCCTCTGTGGGAAATCAGAAAAATGCATCTATTCTTCCTGGGAACATGTAGTACTGTGTCCCGGTACTCACTTGGTCCCTTGTCCACTCACCCTTACACAGAGGGCAATTATGGGTGTGGCCCTAGGAATAGCAGGGATGTTTCAGAACAAATTGAATTTACTGCCAGCACTGGCTATTTCCATAACTCATGGAGGTACCCACTGCCTCCAAGGCTACAGCTTTCTGAGTTCCCAACCATAATAATGAACTGTAAGACAGACAGGTCCTTCTTCCCCAGGTCCTTCTACACCGCTTGGATGGCTCATTGGTGAACACTTAGCCAAATAGGGTGGAGCTTAAGATCTTCACTTCCACTCTGAGTTGCTCTCACCTGTCCCCAAGGTTCTTCTCACATCTATCAAGAAGTTTCTACACAAACCAAGGCCACAGGAGCATCACGATTAAAAGCGCTACTGGGAAGTCAGACAGGCGTAGATCTGAGTCCCACGTTGGCTCATGTCATTGAGCAAATCTCTTAATTTTCATCAGCTTCAATTTCTTCATCTTTCAAGTAGGAATAGTAAGAGTGACTCAGAAGATAAAGTTTAAATTATAAAATATACTTACAGAGTAGCTGGAAGATGATATAAATTATTATTATTGTCTGTTTACTATTGTTATAAGTATTAGTATAATCCACTAAAATTCATACTCGGACTCTAAATCCAATAAAGTTCATGATCTTTACTCTGAAAAATGGGAATTCCTCTATAGTGAATATTTATTTATATTTCAGGTATAATTTGCATAGGCTTGCAGTAAAATTTACCTTATAACATTTTATATGTGTTTATTATATAAATATATTAGGTTAGTGCAAAAGTAATTGCTGTTTTTGCCATTGAAGGTAATAACATAAACCACCATTACTTTTGCACCAACCTAATTATATAAATGTTGTCAACGCATACAGTTTTCTGATATTAATATAGATTTATCAACTTCCTTTTAATTTAGTAATCTTTTCCCACTTTTTTCCAACTTCTCTGAGCTGTTTTTTCCCTAAGTATGTGTCTTTAAATAAACCTACCCTAGATTTTTGAAATCCAATCTGAAAATCTCTACTTTTAATTGCAAATGTAAGCCATCTGTACTCATTTTATTTAAAAATTGTGATTGAGATTTATTTCTATCATCTTATTTAGTGTTTGCAATTTACCATGTATTTTTTTCTTTTTTCCTTTTTTCTACCTTCTATTAATTATTGGGTTTTCCTTAATCATTTTTTTGCCCTTTACTGGATTGGAAATCATATAATCTATTTATTAAAGGTTACCTTTAAACTTTTAGTTTGCATCCTTGACCTAACAAAGTCTTAATTTGATGATTATCTCCCTCTCCTTCCAGAACACGCTTTTTCCTACCATCTTACACATTATCTGTGTCCATATTTTAATTCACTTTGCTTTTTTGTCCCATAGTCAATGCTTATTTATATATACCTATCTTTGCCAATTTCTTGGCTCACAATTGTTTCTTGTCCAGGAATCGTTTCTCTGGATTCAGTTTTCTTTTTTATGAAGTTCATCCTGTAGTAGTTCACTCCTGGGTCTCATGGCATTAAAGCTCAAGCCCTTTGTTGTGGGGACCAAAACCATCAGCCAGAGTAGCTGCAGCATCACCTCAGGGGTTCACAGCTATGGTTTTCAGTCCATCTTTGATCTTGGCAACTAGAGCATTTCTTTCTGTCTTGTAAGCTCAGCTATGCATTAAAAAAAAAAAGTTTGCTGTGTCACATTTTGCATTTCAAGGAGTCCGTTTTGAGGTGATCAGATGTCAGCATTCATATACGGAGCATATATTAGGAAACACACTGTGTTCTAGGCATTAGAGATGTAAAAATGGAAATGAAGCAGTTTGTCCCTCAAGAAACTTACGATTTAACAGAGATAGTTATGAATCAGACATATGTAATAAATTCTTTAGGTGTTATAGATGCTACAGTTATCAGATCCTACCCTAGATTAAGCTATTTAAGAATAAAGAGCTCTTTAAGAATACAGTGCCATAATTATCTTTCCATCTCTAGCATGTAGGGTAACACTAGCAGATAGAAAGTATTCACTGAATGTTTGTTGCCTGAAGGTATGAATGAATCATAGAAATCAAACATATTTGCACTGTTGCTCATTCTCAATTTTTAATTTATAAAATGTAAGATGGTGGTTGTTTTCTAACTACAACTGAATTTGTATAAACATTTGATTTGAAGATGTTTAATTTTATTGTACTAATGATAATAGAAAAAAAATAAATTCTTACTTCGTATCAGGCATTGCTCTCAGAGCTTTCCAAGCACTAACTAGCTTGAAATTCACAATAACTATCTACGATGGAGACTTTTGTGGCCTGGGTTACATATTAGAAGCTATATTAGGAACTCATTTAAATTGATGTGACTAGAGCTTCTGTAATTTTCTACTATGTATATATCCATCTGCCAGTCTACAGTTCCAAGGTAATTTTCAACTACACATTTTCCTTTACTTTTACAGTTATCATCTATGTTTGTAGAATTTAGCTCATTTACAACCTGACCACTGTCTTAGTGATTGATCTATCACTATTGGTCAAGAAGGCTCACCTCATTCCAATGACTACACACCATGCTGATTTTACTGCTGCTGTGCTGTTCTTAAAACACATAGCTAGAACACACTTACATCTATGACCCATCTCTTATCCATGGCAGCTTTCCCCAGCCACCTTCCAGCTAGGAGTGGTACAACCTAACTAAAAGTAACCCCCCAAGTGCTTATACATAAACCAATTAATAACAATCTACAATTGTTCTAGGATCTAGCCAGCAACCAACATCTAGTATACTGCTTGGTAGAATTTGCTTTCCAAGAGTTGGACCAATGTCATCCAATATATTTTCCTGTCACCTTTGCTATTTCCCATGAGTTCTCAAAAAGAAATTCATAATAGTCGTAAAACTACATCTGAAATTATTTCAGTATCCAAATATGTTATACCTCAGTAGCCCAAAATATTGAAATTATTCCAAGAATATAGATGTCATTTTACTGCCTTAGCCTTAAATATCTTTTATTTATTTATTTACTTATTTTTAGGATGGGGTCTCACTCTATCTCTCAGGCTGGAGGGCAGTGGCACAATCACAGCTCAGCCTTCAGAGTATCTGGGACTCCAGGTGGACACCACTATGCTTGGGTAAAGTTTGTATTTTTGTAGAGAAGGAGTCTTGCCATGTTTCACAGGCTGGCCATGGCCTCCCAAAGTGCTAGGATTACAGGCATGAGCCACTGCACCCAGCCAGGTACCCTTTATTCATCACTGTTCAAGTTTTTTTCTAGTTTGAATGTGGATTCTTTGGCAGGGAAAATGTAAACAAAATAGGAGTTGAACAGTTTCACAAGGCATGACCTGTGTTTGTCATCCTCAAAGTACTAATGTTTGACTCAAATATTTATCCAGTATTAACTACGTTTCAGGCACCGTTCCAGCCACAGATATAATTGTAAACAAAACAGACAAAATATGTAGACTTAATGGTAGCTACAATATGGTGTTGCATGACATGAACAATTTTTTCCTTACTCTGAACTCACTAGTGGCTGTCTTTAGAGGACCCAGCAAACTGTTCCTGCTTTTTTTCCATCTTCTCCGTCACATACATGACATCACCAACACCATCACATACACACACAGACATGCACGGCCCTCAGGCCACACCAGATTACATGGCTGCAGGTCCAACCCTGCATTTGCCTGCCCCTCCTTTACTGTGAGTGTCACCTCTACCTGGAAAGGCCTTCAACCTCCAAATCCCACAGCAATTTAAAACCTGTCATCATCTTATCTCTATGCCATCTTTATTCATTCTAACACAAATACATGTTACTCATTTCACACTCTCTCATTATAATTTAGATTATACCGTTTATAATCTACTTTGGATTGTGGTTACTTATGTATAGAGACACACCCTTATTAGATTGTGAGAAACAATCAAAATCCAGGGTTAACAAACTCTTCCCTTTTACATCTGCGAATTCCATACAGTACCGAAACAGCAGTATGCATCAAATAATTCTCAATAATGCTTGGTAACGTGAATGATGATGCCACCTTCTCTGTTGTATAACTTAATTTCTATTTATTCATTCAGTTATCTATTCATTTATTCAAAGAGTCACTTAGTTAGTGCCTACTAGATGCCAATCATTCTCTCAAGGAATTGAGGATACATGAGTAAATAAAACAGATAATCACATTTTTTTCTGAGTTTTGGAATTATTGAAGTTAGAGTTTATGAATAATCACTTGTCTGCAAGAATTGATAAGATACCGAGGCACATTGCTAAAGAAAGTGACAGAGTTTCTTATGGTGGCTGTTAAGTACAGTCGACTTTCTGTCTTGAGGTATCCAAATAAATTCTTCCCTGGAGACAGGGGGATGAAGGGTTTTAGCTCACAATATTCCCTTGAGGTCTTTAGTTTTATGAATCAATATGCATGAGGACAAATAACCAAGTGAGTCTATTCTTCTCCCGCTTCGTTATTCATTCCAACAATGAAGCCAGAGAGAAGCATCTATAAAAATCATTAGCAGTGGGAATTGTAGTAGGTGTAAGACTTCCATCAGCCCTTTAGCCCTCCTCTAAAGTTATCTATTTTTCCAGCAGCTGAAAGAGTTTAACAACCTATAAAGGTCAATTCTCTAAAATATTCTCAACAATATCTGGATTGCTAGCATTTTGTGAGAAGAGGAGATACAAGGTAATTTTGTAAGAAGAAAAAAATGTCTTGAATAACAGAAAACTCAAATTAGCTTTTTATCCCCTCCAGAATGGTAGTTTGCAAATGTCAGAAAACTTGACCAAAATGTAAATGTATGAAACAGAACACAGGAAAATCTGCAATCATAAAATGACCACCCCTAAAAAGAAAAAAAAAAAAGACAAGTTGAGAAAGAGGAGGTTGGTTTTGTTTCTACAAAATAGAAACTTTAATGCTCGTAGCATATTTCCTTTCAAATATTTGGTTCTAAAATATTATAAAGTTGAAAAGAGGCTGAATTATCAAATTAAAGGACACAACATTGAAGATACTCTTCAGGCAACAGAAACTACGTCCGTATGCCCCTTGTGGTCATCTCCTCTCCTCCTCTTCCTCATGCCACTTCCACTCTCTGGCCTCCTCCAGCCCCCATGCCGGGGTGCCTGGAAGAGGGGCCGCAGAGAGAACCTCCCTTAAATTGACCTGGCCGCTGGCAAAAATCCCAGTCCAAAGGTTGCACTATTCATAATTCTCATGTACTCTCCCTAGAGTCCTAATGTTATTTTCCAACAGAGTGACTTCAAATAGCCTTTGTTTCAGCTTTGCTGAAGTCAGGAATTAGTTGCCCCCCGACCACTGCTTTACTGAGATGCCTAAGTGAAAAGTGGAAGAAAATTCCCTTTCTATTATTTTTTCTCAGAGAATTTCGGAAGTCACTTCCTGGCCAGGAAAAGAAATTCAAGCACGAGTAAGATAACTTTGTCACTGAGTAGCTAAAGGATGAATGGCACAGTCTGGGAAATTTTAGCATATCCAGGATTCCAGGAAGACCTGTTCCTTCCCATGATGCTTAAGGATCTGTTCCCTGCTCCACTGGAGACATGCTGTTGGAATGTGGAAAAGCCTCTGCATTTCCAAGACAGGAACAGACTGTCATTCTCCCAGAAGGTAACACAACCTCGAGCAGCTGGAAGGTTACAGCTATTCCAGAACAGAATATTCCACTCAAGTTTCTGCTTTATCTGGGCCCTTGGCAGTCAGCCCAGACTTGAAAGAAATGTCACTGTACTGGGCCGAAGCAAGGAACTCCGTCAAAAAGGATTATGGGAAAAAATGAGCTATTGGGGAGAGATTGTGTACAGGACTTTTGGCTGAATGAGAAACTAGGCCCATTCTGAAATGAGAGCAGCTGCCATTCAACAGAAGCCCTCAGGCCTTCATTTATTTTAATAGGATTTTAGTGGAGGCTTGCCTTAGTCTTGGGTTGGTTTATCATTTATGATAAACCATCCTGCACCATAAACTCAAACACATCCCTTCAGATTCATTGACGTTTGGGGAGCGTGATTTTATCCTCCCTTCACTTAACATACACTTTTTGATGGCTTACAGTGTGACAGGCACTGTTCCAGATTCTGAGCTTCAGCTTTGAAACCAGAAAGACAAAGACCTGTCTTCCACGGAGCTTCACATGCTCGCATGTGGCCTTGTTGGGGACGGGTGGTGGAGGAGTGGGAAAAGGATGTAGAAAATGAACAAAGAAAAAAGACATTAATGAGGTAATTTTTTAAGAGCTCAGATTATTCTTTTATTTTTATTTGTTTTTATTTTCATTTCGGATTCAGAGGATACCTATGCAGGTTTCTTACATGGATATACTGTGTAATAGTGAGTTTGGGTTAGTGTTATAAGGTAATTTCTTATCTTTTTTTCTTCAACAAAGAAAATGCCACAGAATGACTGGAATAAGGATGAGGGTTTTTTTTTTTTTCTTTTTCTTTTTCTTTTTTTAGAACTGGTGTTGCTGAGGAGATGATCACTGAACTTGGATGTCGATGATCAAAGCCAACAGATACGGGGTCAGGGGCTATGATGGAGGCTACACAAAGTAGAATATCTAAAATGGAACTAAAACTTGGGATTAAAATATCAACAAAATACGGACTTAACGAAATAACATATATGTATATCAGAGGAAGATACGTTTTACCAAAATATCATATGTGTACATTTTTCAGATAAAATAAATATTGTTCCATAGTTCACTTTTCTTAGCCTTTTTAGCTTAAAGATGTCATAAGGAGAGACTAGTCAATAAATTAGAAGTCCTAACATCTGAGGTGACCTTGCTCATGCCAGTGTATGGCCTACAAGACTAAACTCCCAGGGACTAGGGGAGATACTCATCACATGATTCCAAATTTCAACTAGGCAGGAGGAATAAGTTCAAGAGATCAATCAGGTATCCTGGTGACTATTGTTAACGACAATATATTACATACTTAAAAACTGCTATGAGAGTATATTTTAAGTGTTCTTACCAAAAACTAAATAATAAATAATAAATAAATAAATAAATAAAAATAATAAGTATGTGAGGTGAAGGTAAGTTAATTAGCTTGATTAAGCCATTTCACAATGTATACATAAATCAAAACATCAAGTTATATACCATAAATATACACAATTTTCATCAATTTAAAAAAATTAATTACTATTTTAAAAGCCTAGAGAATTCCCAGAAGTCAACAGATACTTTATGAAGGCACAAGAGCAACCTTTGTCCTCAGTGCAAAAATATCAGATTCCATTTAAAAAAAATTTAAAAAAAGAACAACTTCCAGCCAAAAGCTCTGACCTCTCAATAGATCCGGGAGATACAATGTCAAGGTAGAGAATCTGGCAAATGTAACTAAAGAAATACAGTTCCTCCTTTTTCCTACCCCCTTTCCACCTTAAACTCTGTTCCTAGCACTTCCACTTTATACTCAAATGTCCATATCATCTTGTTACAGGATGTCTGACCTTGGTTTTATAATTACTTTATGGTGCATCATTATTTTTCACTGTGTATCATTATCTTTCTCACTATAACCAACAGAATCACCCAGAAGATTTATCTATCAGGAACCAGGGGGGCTAATCTGGGTGCTCAGCTTTCTTTTTGGGATACTTGGTGAGTCCATCATTGTGCAACTTAACGCTAGACTTCCTTCTATCCGGTTTTGTGTGTGACCGTCCGTCTTCATCAACCTTCCTTTTCACGATGGAGTTTGTATGCTTTTCTGGGACTTTTTGGTACTCATTGTTCATTGCTTCTACTATATGAGAAAAACATCTGTACTCTGTAGGAAAGTTTTGCTTCAGAGATAAAACAGAACCCAATATGCAAACAGAAAAAAGTTAGGTTGGTCTGAGGGTAGTCATTTGCCATATGTAATGTCGGATGATAACAGACAATGCATATGAAACTGCTGAGAGGAAAATGCCGTGAACCAACTTCCTCTGCCAAATTGTTGTTCATGGGCAAAAGTAAATAAAGACAGTCTCTGTCACATGACTTCATAAGAAAAACTTAACATAATTCATTTGACCTAAGAGTGAACAAAGTTTAGAACCTCCAAGTGGGAAATAGCAGGTAAACAGTCAATGAGTTAAACCGTGTTAATCTCAATAGTTTTTATAAAAATGGTTACAGGTTATAAAAATGGAAACATGAAAAATTCTTCTTGAATACGATACATGGTACAAAATGTATTCTTTGCTTCCACACCCCAGATTAGGTTAGCTAAGATTTGGGAGTTGCTGGAGTGCAGACAGAATGACAAACTACATTCCTCCTTGTACACATGGGGAACCCAAAAGATACTATTTCATTCTGAAGTTTTCATAATCAGAAAAGCATAAGGAATAAACTGGTGAATTTAATTTTATTTTTTGTTTATCAATAATAAGGTTTGAAACACTGACTTGTTGCTTAACTTGAAACTTAGAAAAAACCAGAAATGGTATGTAAAGGAATTCTGATTCAAACCCAAATTCTTCTGATGTCTGAGTATTTCCCAGTCTTAGTGATGTCTCCATCTCTGTCTTAGAACGAATTTTCCCTCCTGAATCTTCTAGCTCAAATACATACCCACAGAAGCAGCCTCACTGTGTGCTTTTTTCCTCATTCACTTGAGAAAATTAAGTCTCTGCCTACACAGCCCCATCTCTGCCTTGATTTTCCAGATGCCAATCTTCTTCATATCATTTGCATGAACATGTCGTCTACCAATCCCCCAAGAATAAATGGCACACAGCACCCCGAAAAACTGCCCACTCCTCCCAGGCACTTAATCCAGAGGTATAATAAACAATATTCCGCTCACCTGTTTCTACACCTGTTTCTTATTTCTCCCAAGTGGCTCTGATATCTAGCTCTTGATACAATGCATCCTTAAAAGGAATCCTTCCAACAGTTAATGATTCCCACTACATCTCCTCACATTAATAAAAGGAAAAAACAGAATAATATTAACAGTGAACAGCAGCAGCCAAAAGAAACCCAGAGCAACACATTGGCAGTATTTTCTACTTGTATTATAGTGTCTATTTGCCTGGACCCTTATTTCTCTCAGGCCTAGTGCCTAGAGGTATGTGCTAATTTGCCAGGCTGCTTTAATATTTAGTGAGGAGCCGCAGTCGACCAATAATTTTTAATAGCTTGTCCTCTATTGATTTCAGCCCACACATTAAAGCGCCTAATAAAAATTTTAGAAAGATAGGTGAAGGGACATAAGGATGATAGAAGGTTAATAGTTTTGTCCACCTCCATTTGAAGGGAACAAGAGAATTATTTCAACTCATATGCAGAGTTTGTATAGTTAGACAATTGCTGACTCACCATCTTTCAGAAATATTTTTTCTTTTTAACAGACAAAGTCTCATTCTATCACCCAGGCTAGAGTGCAGTGGTGCAATCACAGATCACTGCAACCTTGACCTCCTGGGTTCAAGTTATCCTCCTGCCTCAGCCTGCTAAGTAGGTGGGACTACAGGTGTGCAGCACCATGCCCAGCTAACTTTTTAACATAGTTTTTTGTAGAGATGCGGTCTTGCCATGTTGCCTAGGCTGGTTTCAAACTCCTAGGCTCAAGTGATCCTCCCACCTCAGCCTCTCACACTGGGATTACAGGCATGAGTCACCACACCCGGTCTTTCAGCAATATTTTAAAGATTAGTTTACAAAATACACGTTCTTTTATTGATATGGCTGTGTTCTTCAGCAATTTCTGAAATCAGTAATTTCTGATGAGGTGTAGGTGTGTTTGTTTTATAAATTCAAAACCCTTGGGGAGCGAGCAATAAAATGTTAAAAGAAAACCAAAGTTCCCAACATGCGAGTGCCCTTCAGATGTTGACCCACGCCACCCCTTGACCTCCTGCCCTGGAATAACTGATGTAATAGGGGACTGCAACAGACAGATTAAAAAATAGAGGCATCTATTGTAATTCTAGAACCGCACATTAGAAGATCCCTGGCACCAAGGCCTGAGACTTTATAAAACAGGAGGATCGTACTTATCCCTGGATGTGACTTGGGGAGAAAGGAAAAAACTGTTTTAGCTAGTATGTATCATTTTAGAAGAAAAGCATTTGTTCTAAAGCAGACTTCAGTCTCAGCTAGAAAACAAGTACCATCAAAAGAAGTCTTTGAGATTATGGATGTGGCAGCTTGCAAAAAAATAAAAAACAGGAACATTAATTAAGTACTTCTTTAAGTCTCAAACTCTTCATGAATTCTGAAATTTATCCTCTAAAGTAATTCAGTCTCTCTTTTCATTCTCACATCTGTTTAAGTTAGAATGAAACCTAAAGGGTGATTTCTCTTGGGTGGAACAACCAGGGGGCTGAGGGAAACAGAATGATTATGGGCATTTAAACCAGAAGTGTATCGGAAAGGGGCGCTAGTCAAAGACAGATACGTGTCCTTGTGGTACGGTACCCCATTTGTGCTGAAAGATGTTTTTGAGGAGATTGAGTGGTGCAGTGAAAGGATGGTTTATGACATTGATGCAGGCTTTAACAGGCTACCATTAAAACCCATATGTTCAGAAAAACATGTGACTCAAGCTTGCTTACTCAGCAACGACGCAGTGATTGAGACCCTGCAGGTCAAACACAGGGCTAGGCAGTACGAGAGACAAAGGAAAAAAACATAATTTATTTCTCAAATAGGATTACAAGTTAACCATAAAAGCAAAACACACTCATGAAATAAGGTGAAGGAGAAAGCGAAGTGACATTTTAGTAGGTCACTGTGCTAGACTCTGAGGATTAAATGGAGGAAAGGTCTAGAGCCCCCTAGCCGAGAGCTTATTTATGACACAACTAGGGTCCACAATAGGAATATCTATTTCGTGTTCAAATCAGCTGAAGCCTCGATGATGTCATGGTAGGGTGAACAACCCTTCTTCCCCATTTGCAGGGGGAGCAGGGAGGTTCCTGGGATGAGAGATTTTCAGTGTTAGAACTGGGACAGTCCCAGGAAAACTACTGAGATAAGTTTGTCACTCAACATGGTGAAGCAAGCATAGTTTTGGAGACAGATGGCTCTATGTTTAAATCAAAGTCCTGCTGCCACTGTCTCTGAGACAATGAACAAGAAGTGATTTTAAATTGTTCTTTGTGTTTTTTACTGTTTATCTGAAAAAAGAGGTTTCATAGGTTATATAGTGTATTAAGATACCTGGCACGTGGTGCGCACATTGTAATAACAGCATGTGCTACACACTAAAACAGTGCTGTAGACAGACATCTCTAAGGATTTCAGAAGAAGGAAATAGCCATTGCAGTTTGGGACGGCCAGGAAAGATTCATAAGTAGGATGACGTATCATTTATCTTCTAAGTTGGGATACTTTTGAATGAGATACTTATTAAGGATGCTCTTAATAAGTATGCTGAGACAACAGGTATAAACAAACAGTGCCTGTTCTGGGCCCATCAGAGTATGGTCAGCAATCCTTGACTTCAGCACTGAAGACAGCCTGGAACTTAGATTGCAGGAACATCATGAGATGCAAAGGCCAGGTTCCACTAGGCATTTTATAAACTGGTTAGAGAAGCCTGATCAGTCCTTGTTAAAGGATTCTTAAATGCCAGTTAGCAAGTTGGTTTTGTCTCTTAGGTCGAGAGGAACCACGAATAGTGTTTCAGTCAAATAACAAAATGCAGAAATGTCATAACAGATGAAGAGTCTAAAGAACTCATCTTCTGGCCGGGCGCGGTGGCTCACGCCTGTAATCCCAGCACTTTGGGAGGCCAAGGGGGGCAGATCATGAGGGCAGGAGATCAAGATCATCCTGGCTAACACCCTGTCTCTACTAAAAATATAAAAAAATTAATCAGGCATGGTGGCGGGTACCTGTAGTCCCAGCTACTCAGGAGGCTGAGGCAGGAGAATGGCGTGAACCCGGGAGGCGGAGCTTGCAGTGAACTGAGATCAAGTCACTACACTCCAGCCTGGGTCACACAGTGAGACTTCATCTCAAAATAAATAAATAAATAAATAAGTAAATAAATAAATAAATAAAAGAACTTATCGTCTACAATAGTCTTTATTTTCCATTAGATCCCCCACAGATTTCCCAGTCACTTCCCCTATAATTTATGATCCTTTGAAGCCCAAGCACTGTTCCCTAAATCTAATCATTTCTTTGTTTCACTTCTTAGCTTGGTGCAAAAGTAATTGCAATTTTTTGCCATTGAAAGTAATGGCAACAACCAACTGGGTGTGGTGGCTCATGCCTGTAATCCCAGGACTTTGGGAGGCCAAGTTGGGCCAATTACCTGAGGTCAGGAGTTCAAGACCAACCTGCGCAACATGGTGAAACCCCATCTCCACTAAAAATTCAAAAATTAGCCAGATGGGGTGGCACACACCTGTAATCCCAGCTACTTGGGAGACTGAGGCAGAAGAATCACTTGAACCCAGGAGGCAGAGGTTGTGGAGAGCCAAGATCACACCATTGCACTCCAGCCTGGGGAACGGATTGAGACTCCATCTCAAAATAAAAAAAAAAAAGAAATAAAAAGAAAAAAAATGGCAAAACCACATTTCTGCACCAACCTAATATTTTCTGTGAACTCTGTGCCTATAAATATTAACAAAACTTGTGTGTCTTTTCTCCTATAGTTTAATTTGTAGGCCCCCAAGCACTTAGCATAAGCAAGTAGAAAAACATTTTTTCCTCCCCAACTTTTTTTTTTTTTTTTTTTTTTTTGAGATGGAGTCTCACTCTGTCACCCAGACTGGAGTGCAGTGGTACAATCTCAGCTCACTGCAACCTCCGCCTGCTGGGTTCAAGCGATTCTCCTGCCTCAACCTCCCGAGTAGCTGGGACTACAGGAAAATGCCACCACGCCTGGCTAATTTTTGTATTTTTAGTAGAGACGGGGTTTCACTACGTTGGTCAGGGTGGTCTTGAACTCCTAAGCTCGTGATCCGCCCGCCACGGCCTCCCAAAGTGCTGGGATTACAAGCGTGACCCACTGTGCCCGGCCCCAACATTCATTTTAACCATGAGAAAATCAAGGAAAACTTCAAATTTCTTGCCCTTTCAATGAAGCTCCCTCTAGATTACACCTTTTTGGAGAAGTAAGAAACGGTTTCAGAAAATGGATGCCCCTGAAGTCGCAGGAGACAAAGTTTTACCAGGTTGGGTGGGAGGGAAGGGGGTGGGAAACCAGGAAGCCTCTGACTCTGGCAGGATTATTCTAAAGCAATTTGCCACATTGCTTTACAGTAATTTCTGCACAGATAAAATCCTGAGGGGTCAAAAAATTGGCTGACAGGCAGATGAATGAATCTTCTCATTAAAAAAAAAAAAAAAAAACACAACTCTTAATTGTGCCCTATCCCTGAACTTTTTTGTACACACTCAAATGGAAATATCATATGTTTGACTCTTGATCAGCTTGATATAAAGTAATATTAAAGCACGGACTCATAATGAAACATGTTAAATTGCTATTCCATCCTTCTATCTCCCCCTTGCCCAAAAAAGAAAAGAAAAACTTAAATTAAACTCTGAAAGAATTGATGACTAGTGATACTCTCTACAGAACAGTATGGGAATCAATTAAAACAGAGGCTAAAACATGCCTCAGGACATAATTGATAACATGATGAGACAGAGAAAAAAACTGTAAGTGTGAAGTTACATTCAAAAGTTCTTAGTTAGAGAAAATGAAAAGGCTTCTTTTATCCCACAGGACCAATCTCAAGAACTATTAGTGTCTCAGGAAGCAAGAATCAGAGAATAATTGTTGTTGTTTGTTTATTCTTGACAGTTTTAAAGGACAATCTCTCTTGGGGGAAAATTTCTGTTTTCAACTTAAAAGTTCGTTCTAAACCCAAGACCATTCCAGGAAAGCTATTTGGCTCTTTCTTGAACTTTGGAAATAAATTTTGCACAATTTTTCGTAATCCACTTATTTAGCTGCTTCAATAGATTATCCCTTCTCAAATTCAGAGGTTTAGAAACATCATTGGATAGGAGACATATCCAGGAAAAAAAAAAAAAATCAGTATTACAAAGACTAGATGCCAGTCCAGTGAGAAAAAGAAAAAAAGGACAGGATTATGTCCATGGTGGTCTCCAAATTGCATAATTGCCATTTTCAGTGTTGAGGCCTACTGATTGTTGATGTGATGTTTCAATATTTCATAAAATGTTAAAATGCTTTTACTTGAGCTGTAGCTCAGTCATTTAGGCACTTAGGTCTGGTTAAGCGCTGGTTGCCAGATTTTCTTAGTGCATTATCCACTAAGCCACAACCACTGCTAAGAAAATCTTAATTCCTATTAAAATACTAAATCTTGGTAAGAAAGATTTGGTTTTTGCACAAGAGCACAATTAGCTATTGTTTCCCTTGCAATACTAAAGGCTTAATAATATCTAACATTAAAAATTAAAATATAAAATGTATTTGGTACCAACACTATATATCATTTCAATCCTTAAAGAACTTTTCGGAATCATTGGGAATATTTCAGGGAAAATTACTCAGAAAGACCAGATACCTGCATTACATTGCTCTAAAATTAAGGTAGAATTATTGTACCCCATTAAAATTTGTAAGCTCTTGTTAATGAAGTTTAAAAAGACAGCACATTTATTGCAAGGGAGCTGAGAGAAAGGAAGTAGTAATTATCAGAATATATGCACCAAATCATTATTCCACCTCATTCCTTAGGCATTTAAACTGTCTCTCTCTACCACATGAGTCTTTTGTAATAAAAACTGAAGATTTTGATTGCCTACTTAATGAAAATTTAGATGCAGTCCACAGCTAGTTTTAAGAGAGAAAAATCTTAAATTTTATTACCATAGCTCCCCAATTAATTAATGGCAGAAGGGTTAAAATTTCAAATACACTTTGGTCTTGTTAACACATAATTGATTCTAACTCCTCAAAGACAGTTCCTCCTTTTCAATGCCAGGCATCTAGGTTGTAAAACGAGGTAATGTTAGTGACAAATACAGCGTAGAAAGAAGGGTCTATACAGGCTTCATGAACTCGTCTCTTTCTAAAATTTATTTTTCATCATAATCAAACAAGCATTCAAGTGTATACTGTCTACCATGCACTTTACAAGCACTATCTTGTTTAAACCTGATAACAATCCTCTGTGGTATGAATTAGTATTTTCCTTATTACACGAATGAAAATTTCATGACCCAAAGAAGTTAACTAACTTGTTCGAGGTAATTCTACTGGTCATGGCATACCTTGAATTGCCATCCATATTCAGTTGACACTTGAGTCTGTGCTTTATCACTGGACAAACCTGCAGTCATGAAAACATCTGATAAATTCTTTCTACAGTCAGAAAGCTTCATATCAGACAGGCTACTTCACTAACATTTTTTCTTTCACTACTGCTTATAAATGAACCTGCCAGCAAGACCAGGTGAAAGCGTATCAGTTGCTCCGCTTTCAGCAGCATGAGACTCCCGAAACATGTCTATATATTTGAAGTCCTCTATCGGTTCTTTATCATGCCTGTTGCAATTTTATGATTTATGTGAGCAAAAAAAGCCCCATCTTTCCTTCTGGTTGGCCAGTCAATCCACAGCACCCTCCCCTAAGTCATATCCCTCTCTGAAAAAGCACAAACACCTGAAAGTATATTTTTTAATTGTTTATTTTTCCTTTTAGTGGACACATAATAATAGTGCATATTTATGGGGTACACTGTGATGTTTTGATACATGTGTACTTTATGTAATGATCAAATCAGGGTAATTAGCATATCTATCACCTCAAACAATTGTCATTTCTTTGTGGTAGGGACATCTAAAATCCTCTCTTCTAGCTACAGTCAAGTGCCACATAATAATGACATTTAGTCAAGGATGGACCACATATGACAGTCATCCCATAGTATAATGGAGCTGAAAAAAATTCTGTCACCTAGTGAGGCCTTAAAGATCCTGACCCTGAGTAGGCCTAAGCCAATCTGTTTGTGTCTTAGTTATTTAAAAAAAGAAAAAGTTTAGGCTGGACGCTGTGGCTCAAGCCTGTAATCCTAGCACTTTGGGAGGCGAAGGCGGGTGGATCACTTGAGGTCAGAAGTTCGAGACCAGCCTGGCCAACATGGTGAAACTCCATCTCTACTAAAAATACAAAAATTAGCCAGGGGTGGAGTCGCATGCCTATAATCCCAGCTGCTTGGGAGGCTGAGGTAGGAGAATCACTGGAACCAGGGAGGCAGAGCTGCAGTGAGGTGAGATCACGCCACTGCACTCCAGCCTGGGCAACAGACTGAGACTCAGTCTCCAAAAAAAAAAGAAGTTTAAAAACTAAAATTGAAATAAAAAATTTTAAAAACAGGAAAAAGCTTATGGAATAACAATATAAAGAAAAAAAAGTACTGTACAACTATTCAACGTCTTTGCCTTTTAAGCTGTTATTACAAAAGAGTTAAAAGATTTTTTTAATGTTTAAAGTTTAAAAAGTTAAAATGCTACAGTTAGCTAAGGTTAATTTATTATGGAAGAAAGAAAAATGTTGTATCAGTTGAGTGCAGTGTTAAGTGTATAGTGTTTATGAAGCCTGCAGTAGTGTAATGACTTAGGCCTTCACGTTCACTCAGCAGTCACTCACTGACTCGCCCAGAGCAACTTCCCTAGCCCTGCAAGTGTCACTCATGGTAAATGCCCTATACAGGTGTACCGTTTTAATCTTTTACAGCATATTTTTACTATAACTTTTCTAAGTTTAGCTATATTTAGACACACAAATACTTGCCATTGTGTTACAATTGCCTACAATATTCAGTACAGTAACATGCTGTACAGGTTTATAGCTTAGGAGCAATAGGTTATACCACCTAGACTTGTGTGAGTATACTGTACGAAGTTCACACAGTGACAAAATAGCCTAAGAACACATTTCACCGAAGGTATTCTCATCAGTATGCAATGCATAATTGTATTTTGAAATCTCCTGTACATTATTCATAACTATAGTCACCTAACTGTGCAATAGAACACCAGAACTTTTTCCTCCCATCTAACTTGAACTCTGTAGCCACTGACCCATCTCTCACAATATCCCCTCCCCATGACCCTACCCGGACTCTGGTAACCAGCATTCTACTCCATACTTCAATGATCAATGAGATCACCTTCTTTAGATTTCATATATAAGTGAGATAATACAGAATACAGTATTTTTCCTTCTGTCCTTGGTTTATTTAACTTAAAAAACAACTCTTAATTGTGCCCTATCCTTGAGCTTTTTTGTACACACCCAAATGGAAATATCATATGTTTGACTCTTGATCAGCTTGATATAAAGTAATATTAAAGCACGGACTCATAATGAAACATGTTAAATTGCTATTCCATCCTTCTACCTCGCCCTTGCCCCCCCAAAAAAGAAAAACTTAAATTAAACTCTGAAGGAATTGATGACTAGTGATACTCTCTACAGAACAGTATGGGAATCAATTAAAACAGAGGCTAAAACATGCCTCAGGACATAATTGATAACATGATGAGACAGAGAAAAAAATTGTAAGTGTGAAGTTACATTCAAAAGTTCTTAGTTAGAGAAAATGAAAAGGCTTCTTTTATCCCACAGGACCAATCTCAAGAACTATTAGTGTCTCAGGAAGCAAGAATCAGAGAATAATTGTTGTTGTTTGTTTATTCTTGACAGTTTTAAAGGACAATCTCTCTTGGGGGAAAATTTCTGTTTTCAACTTAAAAGTTCGTTCTAAACCCAAGACCATTCCAGGAAAGCTATTTGGCTCTTTCTTGAACTTTGGAAATAAATTTTGCACAATTTTTCGTAATCCATTTATTTAGTTGCTTCAATAGATTATCCCTTCTCAAATTCAGAGGTTTAGAAACATCATTGGATAGGAAACACATCCAGAAAAAAAAAAAAAATCAGTATTACAAAGACTAGACGCCAGTCCAGTGAGAAAAAGAAAAAAAAGGACAGGATTATGTCCATGGTGGTCTCCAAATTGCATAATTGCCATTTTCAGTGTTGAGGCCTACTGATTGTTGATGTGATGTTTCAATATTTCATAAAATGTTAAAATGCTTTTACTTGAGCTGTAGCTCAGTCATTTAGGCACTTAGGTCTGGTTAAGCGCTGGTTGCCAGATTTTCTTAGTGCATTATCCACTAAGCCACAACCACTGCTAAGAAAATCTTAATTCCTATTAAAATACTAAATCTTGGTAAGAAAGATTTGGTTTTTGCACAAGAGCACAATTAGCTGTTGTTTCCCTTGCAATACTAAAGGCTTAATAATATCTAACATTAAAAATTAAAATATAAAATGTATTTGGTACCAACACTATATATCATTTCAATCCTTAAAGAACTTTTCGGAATCATTGGGAATATTTCAGGGAAAATTACTCAGAAAGACCAGATACCTGCATTACATTGCGGTATAGTTTGCAAATATTTTCTCTCATTCTGTGGGTTGTCACTTTACTCTGCTGATTGTATCCTTCGCTGTGCAGATGATTTTTTGTTTGATGTAATCCCATTTGTCTATTTTTGCTTTTGTTGTCTGTGCTTTTAAGGTCTTACACAAAAACAGTCTTTACCCAGACCAACGCCCTGGAGTATTTCCCCAATGTTTTCTTCTAGTAGTTTCATACTTTCACACCCTACATTTACATCTTTAATCCATTTTGAGTTGATTTTAATAAATGATGAGAGATAGGAGTTTAGTTTCATTCTTTGGCATGTAGACATCCAGTTTTCCCAGCACCATTTATTGAGAAGACTGTCCTTTCCCTACTCTCTCAGACAAGATAAGGCATTGTCACCTCAGTGCTAACTTAGCACTTAGCCCTTATCTTCATCGGAACACAGACCACATTTCGGATGAATCATCTCCATACACCAAGCCTGCCTCTTCATTTTCAATGTATCTGTTGGTGAATATAGGAAAGCTATATCTCAATCTTCTATTTTTCTAAGACTTGTTGAAACAGCTGATTATTATTATTGTAATTTTCTCCTCATGAATCTGCCCAAATTATTTTTTTAAAAATACACAGTATCTTTAACTTTATAAGTGGTAAAAGCAAAAAATAGCCACAAGCAATTTATCTCAAAGTCATGAAGAATCTGAAGCTTCTACTTGAGAAACAGCCCTTGAAAACAAAGAATGCATATTATTGCACAGGGTTGTGTTTCAGGCTCCTCTATACCACAAACATTTCAGAGAACTCTAATCATTGAGAAAATGTCAAATTAGTATTTAGTGTTTGGAAACTAATTTTGTGAATAATTTCATTATAATAGCCTACAACTACGGTTTTGAATGAGGAACCACTTTGGAAATTAATAGTTCGGTTGTTGAAACAAAAAGTTATTAACCCTCCATCATCAATTAAAATAATATATGGTACTCTGAAGCACTTCCATACAGAATAAATAATGAGTATCTGGAAAAGGGTAAATTATATAAATCCTAAAACCCTAAAATTAAAAGGAAATTAAAGACTATTTAGCAAAAGCAAACTTGTTGTTCTCCCTGAAGGGAAAACATAAAGGTCTTTTAGAAGATTAAAGATTCATGTCTGTGCTGCTTTCTGAAAATTCCTATGAATCATTCAGTCTTATTGAAATGCACAATTACTACTTACATAAATAGAACATTCTCATATATATGTATATGTGTGTGATGATTTGTGCATTTTTGTGGCATCAATGTAACTAGAGCTTTAAACTTTGTTATATTAAAAAATAAATCATTCGAGGTCTTTGCCAGCTTCTATTCTGCCTAGAGCTGTGAAAGGAAGGGGTGGAGGAGGACAAAATTAGATATCCCAGGAATAGAATGCTCATTGGAGTACAATATAATCTGAAAATCCAAGAAACTTGAATCTTATCTGACAGTGTTCTCAGGAGATCCTCAGGATGGAAAGTAGCTATTTTATGTCTAAACAATTTCCAAGACTAGAGAAATTTCAAGCTCTCCACAGATACTACCAGTAAAACGCTTCAAAAGAGAATTCATTTTTGCCTCAGTAATGATGCCTCAACACAGTAGGGTTTGTGTGTTCATGAGTGGGCATGGGCATAGTACCTGGGTAAGTGCTTAATTAGTGTCCATAGCCAAGGAAAGAGATAAGAAGCCAGGAAGTGCATGCAGGGAATGGCAATCTATGGTCTGTAGCTGAAGCAGCTGGACAACAGGTGACAAGAAAGAGTGAGGAAAGCCAGATGAAGTGACTGAGTTGTTTACTAATGATCTCCATTTGTCTTCTGGGAACATACAGGGTCATATTTCTTATCTACTCAAATAAAACCTTATTTAACACCAGAAGCAACAGTATCTGTGGTGGGCAGAACAACACCCTGCTAAAGATGTCTATGTCCTGGGCCGGGTGCAGTGACTCACGCCTGTAATCCTAACACTTTGGGAGGCCAAGGTGGCTGGATAACAAGGTCAGGAGTTTGAGACCAGCCTGACCAACAATGGTTAAACCCCATCTACTAAAAATACAAAAATTAGCAGGGTGTGGTGGCATGTGCCTATAATCCCAGCTACTCAGGAGGCTTAGGCAGGAGAATCGCTTGAACCCAGGAGGCGGAGGTTGCAGTGAGCTGAGATCACGCCACTGCACTCCAGCCTGGGTGACAGAGTGAGACTCTGTCTCAAAAAAAAAAAAAAAAAAAAAAAAAAAAAAAAAAAAAAAAAAAAAAAGAGGGGCAAGGTTTTCCCATGAACTTCCAGAAGGAACACCAGCTCTGTTGATTCCACTTTGATTTTAGTCCCAAAAGACCCATTTTGGATTTCTGACTTCCATAACTTTAAGGTGATAAATTCCTGTTGTTTTAAGCCACTAAGTTTACGGCAATTTGTCAGAGCAATCATAGGAAACTAATATAGTATCTTTCTTTGTTGATCTTTGTTTCCATTGCTTTCTTCAATCTAAATGCACATGTTCTTTCTACATGGAGTGATCTTAGATGGTGCTCTATTTTGTACCGTAAAGGTACAAAACATTTATAAGCGAGTGTCAGAATACGCTCTTATACATCAGGAAATTTCCTTCAACTTCAAAGGCTAAAAATATTTTAAAGTTCTAGATATGGTCACTCAGGAAGTACTGAATGATAATCCCTATGTTGTTGCAATACGTCTTTTATCCCACCTCAACCCTCATCCTCCTATACATCCCTAAGCTAGGAAAAGAACTCAGGCATTGTAACGAATGTGATGTGAGGCCACGGTGATGGGGTGGTGTCATAACTCTAGAGAGGACTGGGGTTGTACAAGGTTATATGGAGCCTGTGCCAGAGAAACCAACAGGTAGCCAAAGGTTTCCATCAGCCTTATGAAGCCAACCAGGAAGCTGTCAGAAAGTTCTGCTGCCTAAGCAGCATGAAACACAGTGATAACAAAATAGAAGTTCAGCGTGTCCTTTAGGCGACTGGCAGAAAACCCAGTGTATCAATGTGATCTGCAGTCCAGTAAGCCTTGTTCCAATGAGAATTCAAACTAGCTGCTATCTCTTTATCTTGAAAGAGGACACAACTTGGTAGAAGAGTTGACTGCTCTATGTAGGTGGGTGCAGCCAAACCTTGAAAGATTCTATCCAAATGTCTTCAGTAACCCTAACAGAGGCGGGTGGATTGGGGAGCCTTGAGGGTACTGATAGTCTGGATAACAACTTGCTGCTTAAGATACTTGTCCTTCTCTTCATCTGAGACCCAGCCCCTGTCAGCCTATGCACTCACTAGCAGATCAGGAGCCGTGACAGCAAAGTCTATGCCAGGGAACTAATGTTAACATTCCTTAACCATGTGTTCTCCCAAGAAAGGGCCAGGAATGATTCTTACGATGGTGGTCATTGGTCCCCATAGGGAAAGGGGCCAAAAGAAAGGCAAATGGAAAGGCCAAGTCGAATTTGGGTCCCAGATGAATCGACAGAGTTTTTTTCTTTGTTCTCTTCTCCCAAAGGAGGTCTCTCCACTGGGATTTCTAACTCTAGGAAAAGAGACTGTTACAGGTCAAAGGGGAGCTTCCAAATAGTCAATAATAGGCCCTATCTCTCAGGAGTTAGGACAAGAGACAGAAAATATCATTGGCTTGAGTGTGTGGGATACAGCTTCAGTCGGACAGAAATCTTGTGTTCCTCAAAGTAGCTGAATCTATCACAGGCGCCTCTCAATTATCTGGAGAGCTAAAAACTATCTGTTCTAGATCCATTATGTGCCTGGTGCTCTGCTCATCACTGGAGAAACAGGCGTGATTAGAAGATAGCCCTTCACACACAGGCATCAGTAGAGTTAGATTGTTCTGAGTTAAACTCCTGGCCCCATCTCAGAGTAGTTGTGTGACTGATCAATTTCTACTGTCTCCCTTTCATCTATAAAATGAGGATAATCCCTGTCTTCTAATTCAGGTTGGTGGATGTTGTTTCTATTTAGTAACTTAGAATCAAGTGGGGAGAGAAACAGGGACATAGATGCCTAAATGCTGTGAAGGAGACACATGCAGATGTGTAGAAGCACAGGAGACTTAGCTGGAAAAGATAAATAGTAAATAATTTATCGGCGATGGTATAAAAGCCTACAATCCAGATGAGATCCTAATTTACCAGATTTAGGGGTCAGGGCTTTAGCCACATAGGCCCTATCAGAACATCCCATCCATTCAGCCTGAAGGCACAAGTTGATTTTCCATGGTGCTGTTTCTTGTTGAAGGGTGAATTGGAACTAGTGAAATAGCCTATACTCACCCGCGTGTGCAGTTTGTTCATTCAGCTACTATTTGGACAGGGGAAGTTGCAAGTCTCAGTCAAGGCTGAGGACACTGCTGAAATACTCGTTCTGAAGCAGAGTTCAGCTGCCCTTTGATCCTCAAGCACTGATGGAGTTCAATTCCATTGATCAGCATGGGTTCCTTTCTCATTCCTCTACTTAAACCTGCCAGTGTAGATTCAATGCCAATCAAAGTATACTTTAAACAATGAAATTGGATCCACTTAAATTCAGGAGAGAAATTAAGAAATAATGCCTGTAATTAGAGTAAAATTAATATCTATTTAAGAAAGTGAAATCACACTGGGATTCACTAACTGAATGCCTTTTGTTGGCCATTTTATTAGATGGAATAATTCAGTCTCAGGTAGTAGGCCTGCCTATATCAAATGAGAAGTTTACTGGCAGAGTATGAGTTTATATCACATGCATGGAGCCGCATTGCTCACCAAATTGTCTGTCTGGATCTTGTGTGCAATTTGGGTGATATTTAAGGCATATGACTTATTGAGATAGAGAAAATTTGTATAGTTTTTTGAATCCTAAGTCCTTATCTCCATGTAGCAATTGCATTTAGGGTCAGAATCTCCCCTTTGCCCAATTCTGCTTTTCTCAATTCCTTATAGTGTTTCTCCCGAGAGCACTCCCCAGTAAACATTCTGCAAGCAACTTTACATCTCAAAGTCTGGGAACCCAACCTAACATGGGATTGTCAATCAAAGTGGTCCTCTCAAGAAGCTTCACCCAAATTTTAATCACTCTGCTTGTGCTCAGAACCCAGTAAAAACTCCTTCTGAATCTTTTTAAAGCAGAAGCACATTTTAGGGGACATCCACTCCAAAGTGCCAAATATTTACCATCTGGGGTTATGTATGTATATTTTCGAGATACAGATGAAATTTACTGTAAACTGAGTCTGAGGAATAAATTCTGTGATTAAGTTAGGGTCTACTACCTAGGTGCAGCTGAAATGTTTTGATAATGATTTTCTTAAATGGTGGTCACAATAGTTTGAAAGCAGAACTCAAAAAGAAGTTTTCAAATGTTTTGAGCAAAAGTGGCACCAGTGAAATAAGTGTGTAGTCTCCCAAGAGAATTACCTTGAATGATAAATCTCTTTCCTGTATAACCCCCACCATTCTTGCTAAAATAGCAGTCTCATGATTTTATAGTTATGCTGAAGTTACAACTACGAGACACTAGTTAGAGCCTATTATTCCTCCTTGTAATTACACTTTCAGGCATAAAGATCTCCATGGAAAATAGGACTTTAGGACCTAGGTTGGAGGATATGAAGAAATGAGAAGATTTAAGTAGCATGTGGTATTTTTTCCACTACAAGAACTTGAGCATATTTATAGACTAATGGCAGGAATTGTGTCTTATTCATCTATCTGTCCATTCCTAGCTCCAACCCCAGTGCCTGATATCTAATAAGCCATTGTAGAGGTTGTTAAATTATTTAATATAAGAGAAATGCTAGAGACAAGCAGGATTTCTGAGCCCTTGCCAACAACAACAACAACAAAAGAATCAGAAGTTATGAATAAGTATAATTATATTATTCTTTACATGCATGTAGCTTATTTCATATATCTATGTAACTTCCCTTTGTATTTTCCCTCAATTTCATACTTTCCCTTAATGATTAGCAGAACCCTAAAAATCAAAGTGGTCTATGTGCTTGTTTGCAGTGATAGCAAAGGTTGACTCCTTAGCAGGCCTTAGCAGTAGAACCCAATAAATAAAGTGAATACAGGCTGTCATAAAGGGGAGGGAAAGCCTGAGGAATCCCCAGGGCCTGGAAGTAGAAGAAGAAGGAGATTAAAGAGCCACCCCAGCCTGTATACAGGCCTCAGGGTTCTGAAAGCAACTTTACAGAGCAAGAGATTGTCAAGGCTCACCAAACAGGAAGCCCCGAGGCAGTAATAACCAGTGGCATATGGTTAAGCATTAAAAGGGTAAAGTTGACAATTTGTGCCATGTGAAGTAGGAAGGGCAGAGATCAATATACACTGGGGAAAATCTTCATGAGAGGTGTATTAATCTGTTTTGCATTGCTGTAAAGGAATACCTGAGACTGGGTAATTTAGAAAGAAAAGAGACCTATTTGGCTCACAGCTCTGTAGGCTGTACAAGGAGCATAGTGCCAGCACCTGCTTCCAGTGAGGCCCTCAGGGAGCTTCCAATCACGGTGGAAGGAGAATGGGGAGCCTGCATATCACATCACAGAGAGGGAATAAGAGGGAGAGAATGAGGTGCCAGACTCTTTTAAACAACCCGCTCTCACATGAATTAATAGAATGAGAACTCGCTCATCACCAAGGGGATGGTGCCAAGGCACTCATGAGGGATCTGCCCTCCATAAGCCAATACCTCCCACTGGGCCCCACCTTCAACATCAGGGACCACATTTCAACATGAGCTTTGGAAGGGACACACATACAAACCATATCCAAAATGGTGGGGTGGGGGGCTGGGGAAGAGCTGTGGTTTGAAAGAAAGATCATTTAAGGATTGTATAGTAAGTGCTGGAGGTGGAAAGCATTTCCAGCAGCCATCACATAAGCAAAGGCTCTGAGACAAGGAGAGCACTGATTTCAGTGGCAGCCCTGCTGCAGGCATGTACTATGAACAAATGATTAATGGAAGGCATGGTGGGTCTTGCTATATCAGATCCGGACTAGACACTGCAAAGGCTAGACACATGCATGCGTTTCCATGAGAGTTTTCACAGTGGGTCTGCAAAAGAGGAAACCAACACACATAATGTCATAAACTCTAAACATTGTACCAATTAATCTGGAAACAAAAATTCAGGAAATGAGAGACAAACATGAATCTGAGAAAAATTCATGAAGGAAAGACCTCAGGCTAAGCCTTAAAGGGTGGGTAAGATTTTGATAGCTGGCTGGGAGCAAAAGGGTGAACACCAGAAGCGTCAAAAATCAGCATTATTTGTAATCTGCAGGACAGAAAAGATATGTTGAGGAGTACAATAAATTACGATTGAATGCCTCTGAATACTGGGCCCAAATTACACAGGGCTTTAAAAGCACAAGAGGACTCTGTGAAGTGTAGATGATGCGGAATCACTTTGTGGATGGGCTGGAATTGGGAGAAACTGAGGATGGAACCACCCACTGCCAGGCAGCTATGTTAATCCAACCCAAAATTGAGGAGTACCAACCAAGACTAGGGCATGGAAGTGAGAAGACAAAATGGGAGAGGCAACCAACATTTCAAAAACCCAACAGGATGATATGCTATCTAAAAGGATTGAAACAGAGATGGATTCAGTGATGCCACTCGGGGACACTGGGTGACTAGGAAGGGAATGCAGTCTGGAAAACATAGAATAAGTTTGGTTTAAAACAGATTGAGCCTGGCAAGGGTGCAGGCTCTGGAGTGGGAAGACCTGCATGCTTACTTCAATCCGAGAGGCTCTACTGACTCCCAGCCTTGAGGAGAGCGAAGTCTTTCTCACCTTCGTTGCTGTAACTGACGAATCCCTTCCTCCATTCAACTCCTTCTCCGTTGATCCCCCCAGGTTTGTATGCAGAGCCAGAACCAACTTAGTAAGACAGACTTTCCCACAGTGTGGAGGAGGCAAGATTTTGCCAAAGTGTATGCATTATTTTTTTGCCCAATCATGTATAGTAGGCAATCCAGGAAATACTATAAATTGCTATGTTCATTACAGCACATCCACTATGTCCTTGGTCTTCATCTAGACTCTTTTTCTACCTTATCTCACTTAATGTAAACACTATCCAAGGCGATAGAGATCATTAACCCAATTTTACAGGAAAGAAAGCAAAACTGGGGCCTAAAAAACATTAAATTCGAAATTCACACAGCTAGAAAAGTAAAATCGGAATTCTAACCCATCCCTTTTTAAATCTGAAGCCTATGTTTTTTCACTAAAATGTACAGAGATGACTAGTCAAAACACACTAGGAATAAGTACATATAAAGTTATTTGAAATGTACTCTGACAACACAGATGAGGCAGCTGCAATTAATTGGTTGAAAGTTCCACCCTTCATCCCTGAGCCTTCAAGACTCTCACATGGCTGCCATTGAGTATTAGGGATATGTTCACATCTAATTTGTTAGATTTAGAACATCTGGAACATTTATTGTTAACTATTTTAAAAGCACTAACATCTGTGTTTCAAAAGATAATTTAGGAGTTAAACCTTATCACATCTTCATCCATAAATCAGAATATATATCCCAACATTAACGGGCAAGAGCAATTTATAAAGGAATAAATACGAATGGCCAAAATCCAAATGAGAAATTTTCCAACATCACTAATAACAACAAAAAATGGAAATTAAAATAGATGTCATTTTTCATCTATCAAAATAGCTCAGAAATTTTTTTGAATCTAAGTGATGAGAGTGAGTGAAAATGATTGCTCGCATATCCTGTTGATTAAAATATAAATTGATATAATCTTTCTAGGGGACGAGTTGGTATTGTAAATGAAAATCATCAGAATATACTAACTCTTTGACCCAGATTTTTTTATATACAAGGATATCCATCACAATGTGATTTAAGTAGTAAAAATTTTAAACCGCCTAATGTCCAACATAAATAATAATCAAACAAAATTGGAGGTAGCATACAATCAAATGCACTGCAGTTATTTTTTGAAATCACATTATGTAAGAACATAAAATGACTTGGAGAAATGATTATAGCTCATCATTAAATAAAGAAAAGCATGTCTCAAAATAGTATTGCACCATAATTCAATTTTGTGGAATCTAAGCTGAAGGCCCACCTAAATTCTTAACAAAGATTCTTTTTGGATAATGAGATTATATGTTCTTCTTTGTGTTTTTATGTGATTTCCACATTTTCCATATTAAACATATAAGCTTTTTAACATCTGGAACAAGTCATATTAAAAATCTGATTCTATTCTATTATCTGTTCTACATTTTCAGGGAAGCCCTGTACCAGTTCAGCTCTTTGAATAGGAATTTGCTCCCTCTCTCCTTTCTCCAGAGAGCACCTCTAGGCCTCTCTACCCTCTCCCCTGAAATCCCAGCCTTCACCATCCAAGGAGTGTACAGCTAGTTCCAGTCATTGTCCTGGTAACAAACATTTCTGTAAGAACGTCATGCTTGTCCCTTGGGTCAGACTTTCATCCTCTTAACTCATTCATTCACTTGTGAGTTCAACAGTCACCAAACATCTACTCTGTGCCAGGCAATATGCTAGATGCCAGTGACACAAAGCTAAATAGGACAATGTTCTGACTATGACAGAGTTAGACTTGAGTAGATAACACAGGCTGTAACCAAGCTTAATGGGCACACAGGGGAGAACATCAAAAGACCCAGGAAGGCAGGGAAAGCAAGGAAGAATGCTCAGAGGCTGTGATACTCACCCTAAAAAATGGGAGCAATTTAGATCATAAATTCGCAGAAAGATACTCTAGGCAGAGGAAAGGCCTGTGCAATGCACATAGGTGAGGAAGAGCGTCATATATTCTGGGAGCCTGAAGGATCTCCACTTGACTGGAGAATAGTGTGCAAGGGTGCATGTCAGGAGATAATATTGCAAGAGGATGTCCCAAATTATGTTACATGGACTACCAGGACTCTGAAATTATCCCTGGAATGAGATGAGATATCTTGCCCACGTTACTCTGGGAAATACTGTGTACAGCATACGCATCTCTTGTAGAGTGAGAGTGCACACTAGCATATTGAGGGTCTGCAGGAGGAAAACAGCCACTCTCTCCCTTTCCCCTACTATTCTTAGAAACACACATTGAAAAAATACTGAACCAGAGAAGTGAGGAGGATCCAGAGGATAAAGGACTGTGTATTAAGCTAAGGAATTGTCTCTTTGCCCTGAAAGCTCTTGGGAACCTTGATAGCTTTCAAACAAAGAAGCCGCATGATAAGGGCTGTGGTTTAGAAAAAAACACTCTGGCACTGGTAAAGAGCCTGGAGGAAAAAGAGCCAAAGAGGAAACAGAAAATAGTACTCAGGAGGCTGTGACAGGGATAGAAAGCAGCAGAAATGTGGCCCTAAAACAAAAACCAAGGAAGCAGAAGTGGGATTAAGATGGTGGACTAGAGAATTTGACCCAAACAGACTTGGTGACTTAGTCTACGTAATAGTGATGGATACAAATGTAATGGAAATCAGGACTAAGCGTGTGAGAGAGAAATCTCTAATGTGTGTCTCAGTTTCTCCATAGGGTTATGAGACAGGAGAAAGCATGCTTGGAACAAAATGTAATAAATGGAGTTGTGGACATATCTCACACATGATAGGAAATATGAATCTGAAGCTCAGCAGAGAGATATAAATGGACAATACAGACCAGGAGGGCATTAGAATAGTCACAGATGAAACCCCGGGCTTAGATGGGAAATATATCACAATGAGAATACAGGTTCAGAGCATAACCCTGGGTAACACCAAAGTTTGGCCAACCATAGTAAATCTACAAAAGCGATAAGACATGGCCACAGAGAACATTTGAAAACCCCAAAAGAGAAATGTCAAGGAAGCTAAAAGAGAAGCACATGAAAACACCAGGTGCAGCCACTGGGATTAAATACCAAAGAGATCCAATGAGTGTGAACAGGGATATGTCTATTGGCTTTGGCAAAATGTCACTAATCAGAGGGAAGCTGTCCTTCCAAGAGCTGAACAGAGAGAGGGTGATTAGGACTGAATAAAATTTCAGTATTTAGACTTTGAGTATTTTGGCTTTCACCTGGGAAATAACTGAGTCTGTTTATTCTATGTTGAGCCTTGAAAGCGGGTACTGAGGGGGATGTCAGTGAGAAGGGATTTTAAGAGAGGGGTGGCTAACACAGGGGTCTGGGGAAGCAGAAGGGAAAGAATGCACAGTACAGAGCTGGAAAGGAGGAGAGCCCTTAATCCTCTTACATTTGGGTGTAAGAGGCAGAGGAGCTTGAAGGCAGCAGGGAGGAATCTGAGAACGCACTCACCCAATGGCTTCAGCTTAACCAATGTCAAATTTTGAAAGGCATGAAAGGATCTGAGAGAGAAGATTGGGTTTCAGAGGAGAATCAGTTCATCACCCTGAATCACAAGAAGAGGAAGACTCTGGCAATGTCAAGTCTGCATTTAAAGCTTCTCAAATTAAAATCAACTCAATATAGGAAAATGTCAGTATTAGTGTTAAAATAGATGAGCACAATTATCGAGGTAAAGTTCATCAGATTTAAATATGTGCCTATTTATGTCATGCATATGCATTTTCTATGCACCTTTTTAAAACAGAAACTTTTCCTTTGGTGTGCAGATTTGGGGAAATGTAAATATCAAAGCTCGATGAACTTTCTTTTTACCTTTTCCCTCTCGAATCTGGAATCTTTTAAAGGTTTAAGCAAACCACAAATAATATAGAGATGATATTTTTATTTACTATTCTTATTAATACTACTTTCAAATTTCTATGTAATGAAGTGTTATCAATTATTACAGTAATAATGTTTCTTCATTTTCACCATTGATACCTTTTAAAGTCACTGAGATAATTTAAAAATTAAGATATTGACTAAATGGGTTCAGTGAAGGGATGCATAAGACCATCTAACATTGCAGCAGAAACCTAATCAACCAAGTGGATTCTTACACCATGGCCTGAAGACCAAAAAGATCCACACCTGGAGTGAAAATGCTAAGCCCATCAAGATGCTATTTTTGGTTCCTTGATTACCGTAAAATATCATCAGTGCATGTTTTTCAAAGAAAAATAAAATGCACACAGTATGAAGGCAAATCAAGAAAGCTAGTGCTTCTAAAATTGGCTATACCACCACAGCTTCTCCTCTATCCTTAGAAAACACAATGCTTCATTCCAAGGCAGAAAGACGTTGGAAACTGAATCAGAGAGCTTCACACCCTGGGAACCCAAGCGTAAGAGGGAAGTCTAAAGAGCCATTGGTCTGGTCTTAGAAAGACCAAGAGCTTAAGAAAATATTCAAGGCTCCCCAGTGCAGATCAGTTCATCTTTCCTACAAATCCAGATTCTGACACAACCAAAAACAATCATCACAACCCTAATTTTGTTTAACTGAATGTGTCCTCTTGACTATTTTGATAGCAATATTTATTTAATTTATTGTCTATCCCATACTTCATTCACAATTCATAAGGGAGTTAACTATTTACAGAAAAACCTCTAGAATAAAAGAAATACTCATTATTTAATTCATCAGATCTGTAAATCCACATTTCTTGTACTCTGTTAGGGTTGTAGAAAGATAGGCTTGCTTGTAATTATAGTGCCTAGGAGCCAGGTATCATGCTTTTGTGTTTAATTTTTATTAACATCATTTAACTTGCACTAAAGCTTTTTGGAAGACTATCCACTTCCAGTATCAAATAAAAGGCTGGAGAACTGGTTTGAAAAAGTCGGGAATCATGAAATTCTAGTCAGCCAGAAGTGGAGCCCAAATCATGCCTTATATAAAGTCCGGAGAAGCTTATAAAAACCAGGATGTTGTGGCTGTCATTGCTGTTGATCATCGCACATTATCCTTGGTAGAACTGACACCATGGCCAATACTGATTAAGAGATGCTGCTACTATGGTACCCTGCAACTTAACGCAGGGTACCACTGCCGCCACCACAGAAATACTTCCCAGCCATTCTCGTCTAGCAACATCACAGGCTGCAGGCTCAGTACCCAGTAAGGTCATCTGATGGGCTGGGCAAGTTCACTTGTACTCCCTCCAGCAGCCAAGGAGATGGGGAATGAAATATATGCTTCCCTTCTGCTTTCCTGAGATTTTCCCCAAAGCAGGAAAGATAGGTGGATGCAGGGCAGCTAATCCCAATGAATATCCACAACAGGGTAGCCATCTGCACCCAATAAGCATTTAAAAACTGTTCTTGCGAATGACATAGAAATACATTTTTGCATTTAAAAAAGTGGATAGGAATTTTGTTGCAGAAAACTGTGTGAGAAGGCATACTAGTTCTCTTTGGTTTTTAATGCCTCAAATGTATTTGTAAATAATGTTGCATAGAGATGTTGATTGTATGGAAACTTTTTGGAAGAGAAATAAAGGCCAATTTTCACATTCTGAGCCATCTTCATAATTTTCACATTAGGGAGAAAATAAAAACACAGTGACTGTATTGGAATACAGGCTTTAATGAGCTAATGTATAATAAATTGGCCCCTGTGGAGCCTGAATAGAAAGAACATGGTGCGACTATGGCACTCTCTGTTCTATCCCTACTGTTTGAGGCTTTGAGGCCTAAGGAAGGCTTCTGCAAAAAGGACACTCAGGAGCTGTGCTTCCCCCAACCAGCCTCAGTACAGATTAAGGAAGGAGGAACTCTGTTCATACATTCAAAGAAAGAGAAGTCACAGCTCTTTGAATGTCCCTGGATGCTTGAGTTCGTTCGTTCATTCATTCATTCATTATTTATTTATTTATGAATTAAATGTGTTCTACATGTTGTGCATAACGTCATAGGCTGGTGAGCAAGATGGACAGGGTCCTTCTCTTCCCTCTGATGTTTTTCTTTTTGGAAATACCTGGCCGCTTCCTACAGACACTGATATGTGTCTCTTTGGAAGAGCCCACAATGCTCCCTAATGCAGTGAGGACAGATGAGGCAAATGTCTATCCATCGGCAGAGCTGGAGTCAGGAGAATGCTAGATTCAATCCTGAGGCGCTCTTGCCCATGACTTAGTCTACCAAAGGTCTCCTTTTTCTTTTCCCTGGTCAGGTGATAAATTCACACATCAGGTCAGAAAGACAGAAACAACTTTTAAAATTCAAGTTGCTTTTATGAACAATCCATTCACCTTTGAGAGCTTGTGTAGGTTAAAAAGATATGCAGTCCAATCAATTCAGAACACTTTTCCATCTGCCAGTTCGCACCCTCCTCATAAACTGTCCTTGTACACTCTTTGTATGCTGATGACCCTGGATTAAAATGACTCTTACAGGATGAGACAAAGGTATTGTGAGACATCTGTAGTTTCTTTCTTCTTCAAAATCTTTTTTATTAAATAATTATCATCTTTGAATGACATTTTTCAAATGTCTTTAAGGACCTTGTTTTGTACCAGACACTAATCAAAACACATTAGTCACTGAAAGCAGAACTCATATTCAAAAGTAGTCTACACTTACATGGATTTGCTGCAGGAAGGGGCAATGAAGCAAAGGACAAAAAAAAACCAAAACAAAAAAACAAAAAAACTGATCTATGATATAACGCAAAACTAAGCTAAGCTAAACTAAACTAAACTACTACTGATGATGATATTGACCACTAACATTTACTGAGGACTTCCTACATTTCAACATTATCTTAAGTTCTTGGTTTTATTACTTTATCTTCCTACGAACCCACGAGGAATACAGTGAAGGTATGCTGTGTGTTGTATTCCATCTGCTGGGGCTGGAAGGTTGGGACCACATGGATTCTCTGTTTAACCACAGATTTGGTGGAGTCAGTGGTATTTTAACCAATATGGGCTTAGAGGATGGTGCTGTGCCAGGCACAGGGATATGGAAAGCAGAAGAGCCAGAAATGGTCACCATGAATTGTCTTTGACTGAAAAGAAAAAGAAGGTAAAACTAGGCAGTACAGGGAGCCCACCTATGCTTTGAGATGAAGGGAAGAACAAAGTTTCTATGCAGAAAGCGATAAGGATTCACTGTTTGGACTCAACCAGAAGAGAGACCTGCGAGGCATAAGTGAAGAGGGAAATGCGGCCAATGTACTTGCTGGGGAGGTGAGAATGCTGGAGTGAGGGGTTAAGGTTTCCAGGGCCCAGGTCAGGGAAATCACAGCCTAGGCATGGATGTGGCTCTGTGCTCAGATGGAAAAAGAATAGAAACTGGGATGTTAGAATCAGCAGGCTAACACGACAGATTGGATGTGGGTGGGGAAAAAATAAAAAAATAAAGTTGACTCCAAGGCAGAACAGGAAAGAGGGACTTTGGTGTCTGCAGCAATGTGTGTATAGAGCTGTCTTTTCTCTGTTCACTACTCCTCTTAATCTGATCTTGTACCAATAGCAACCACTCAAATTTTCAAAACACCCTAGCACTCTCCTCTATATATGCTGATCTTGTCATCGCTAGCATTTCTCAGCTGTCAAGTTGCATCGGCAGCTGCCATTCCCTGCTCCTTGATATTTCCTTCAAACCCTAATATCCAAAGCTCATTCGGCCAGATTCGGCCAGATTCTCCCCTCCTCAGAAGGACACAGACCTTGAGGCTCAGAATGGTTCAGGCGGCTGCAGAGTTCACTGTTAGAGCAATTTGCAGCCCAAGCAGCAAAGCATGGCTCAGCAGTGCCTGCAGAATCAAACAGCCCAGCTGAGAAGGAACAGAGAAGCAGGAGGCCCAGAGGCTTGGGACAGACTGAATAACAGTCCCTGAAGGTATCCATGCTCAGTCCCTGGGATCTGTGGACATTGCCCTATTTGGCAAGAAGACTTTGGAAGTGTGCTTAGAGTAAGGATGGAGATCATCTTGGATGATCCCTATGGGCCCTAATTGCCACCACAGTGTCTTTATAAGAGAGAGAGGGGGGAAGTTTGAGCACAAAGGAGGAGAAGACAGGTGATGACAGAAGCAGAAACTGGAGTGATGATGCCGCAAACCAAGAAATGCTGCAGCTATCAGAAGCTGGAAATGACAAGGACCAGACTCTTCTCTGGAGCCCCGGAAGGAACCACCCCTCCCGACATTTGGCCTGTAACTCCCTAAGACTCATTTAGGACTTGCAGCCTCCAGAGCTTTAAGACAATCAATTTCTGTTGTTTTCATCATTTGTTACAGTAGCCATAGGAATTGCATATTATGTTCTTCCCTCAACTGGCCTGGACAGACAGGTCCAATAATTAAAGAAGAGACCTCTCTCACCATGCCAGTATTGATCTGAAGGAGCGCCATCTTTCACATTTTCCTCAACAGCCCAAAGTCATGCATAGATTTACCTATTTTCAACAGGGCCCTGAATAATCTTAATCCCACATGCTTTCTTTCATCTCTTCTATTCCCCAACCCTAAGTATTCAACTATCTAGTATACCCACCACCCCCACATTTGTTCTGCTGTTTCCCAGTACCCTGCCTCTGCTCATGCAGGAACTCCAGCAAGAACTGTCCTATCCCTTGTTTTTCATTCTGAAAATGCCAATCCACCCTTAGAGATAGCAGAAAACTGACTTCCTCTCCAATCCTTCCTTCCATCTACAAAATGTGTTGCTCTCTCCTTTGCATCCCCATGGCTTGAGAACATTAAACACGAATCACATCTAATTCATTATTTATGTACCAGATGGTGAGCTCCTCATGTCCTTCTCAGAAAAATGCCTGCTATGCTTGGGCATTAAATGGACAGTTGTACTTGATGTGTGAGTGAAAGAAGCCATGAGACTGTCTTCTCCCCCTCCCCCCCTTTTTTTTGGTCCCCTATGCCCACATTCCAAGCTTTGCATTTAATTCTTAACTTTCCTATTTTAAACATGAGTTAATATGCCCTAGAGGTATCTTTAAGTTAAATGAAAAATGATTTTCTTAAATTTAGTTTAACAATTCACACTACATTAAAAAATAAATAATCATCATTCTAACTGTTAATAGCTTATTTGCATACCACTGTAATTGATTCAAAAGTGACTACTATTTTAGACCTTACCCTCTCAGAATTTACATTTGGAAAGGGCACAGTGATGGGATAGACTATTTAATGGGGTCAGAGCAGTAGGGTTCATCAAAAACTACAGGATCAATGTGGGTGAACTTTAAAAACCAAACGCTGAGACAGAGCCAAGACTTACAAATAAGCCACT
Organism: Chlorocebus sabaeus; assembly: GCF_047675955.1. NCBI lineage: Eukaryota > Metazoa > Chordata > Mammalia > Primates > Cercopithecidae > Chlorocebus > Chlorocebus sabaeus. The sequence continues at coordinate 13,332,888 of NC_132906.1, forward strand.
ATCTGCTATCTTCTTCCCCAGCTTCCTGCCAGCTAACAAGATGCTGCTGTCCACAGACTAGGTCTTTCTGTTGTAGAATTTGAGGAATAGTTGGAGAGGCATAGAAAAGCAGATTAAGAAGAAACCTGCAAGTGTAGTCAGAGATTTCACAATATGTGTAACAAAGGGCTCAGGCAGGGTAGGGGCAGAGGGAAGAAAACCCTGTGAGGCTGAGCTGCGAGGGAAGGTTTGGAGTTTGCTATGGGAAAGGCTGCAGGGTCTGGAAGAATTGAAAAGGGGAGGCCAAGGTGATTTCAGATCCCCTTGACAGTTTTTTAAAAGATGCAGGTTAAAAAATGGATTTTCTTGTTATTTATATTTTGATACCTAATTCAACTTCTCCAACTTGATCTCTTTTAAAAACAACAAGAAAAAAAAAAAAGAAAGAAAAAGAAAACACCAGCATCACCCTAGTTTCTAAACCAGGAAAGGATATAACCAAAATAGAAAACTACAGACCGGTATCTTTGATGAACATAGATGCTAAAATCCTTAACAAAATACCTTCTAATTGAATCAAACAACACATCAAAAAGATAATCCACCATGATTAAGTGGGTTTTATACCAGGGATGCAGGGATGGTTTAATATATGCAAGTCAATAAATGTGATACACCAAATAAACAGAATTAAAAACAAAAAAATCACATGATCATTTCAATAGATGCAGAAAAAGCATTTGACAAAATCCAGCATCCCTTTATGATTAAAACGCTCAGCAAAATTGGCATATAAAGGACATGCATTAATGTAATGAAAGCCATCTATGACAAACCCACAGCCAACACAGAATGGGGAAAAGTTTAAAACATTCCCTCTGAGAACTGGAACAAGATAAGGATGCTCACTCTCACCACTCCTCTTCAACATAGTACTGGAAGTCCTAGCCAGAGTAATCAGACAAGAAAGAAATAAAGGGCATCCAAATCAGTAAAGAAGTCAAACTGTCACTGTTTGCTGACAATATGATTGTTTACCTTGAAAACCCTTTCTGGATTCTTCCAGAAAGCTCCTAGAACTGATAAAATAATTCAGCAAAGTTTACAAGATTAATATACACAAATCAGTAGCTCTTCTATACACCAACAGCTACCAAGAGAAGAATCAAATCAAGAACTCAATCCCATTTACAATAGCTGCAAAAAAATCAAATAAAATACTTAGGAATATACCTAACTAAGGAATTGAAATACCTCTACAAGGAAAACTACAAAATACTGCTGAAAGAAATCATAGACAACAAAACAAATGGAAAAACATCCCATGCTCATGAGTGGGTAGAATCAATATTATGAAAATGACCATACTGCCAAAAGCAATCTACTAATTCAATGCAATCCCCATCAAAATACCATCCATCATTCTTCACAGAATTAGAAAAAAAAAATTCTAAAATTCACATGGAACCAAAAAAGAGCCCACATAGCCAAAGCAAGACTAAGCAAAAAGAACAAATCTAGAGGCATCACACTACCTGATTTCAAACTATACTGTAAGGCCATAGTCACCAAAATAGCATGGAACTGGTACAAACATAAACACACAGACCAATGGAACAGAATAGAGAACCCAGAAATAAACTCAAATACTTAACAGCCAATTGATCTTCGACAAAGCAAATAAAAACATAAAGTGGGGAAAGGATGCCCTTTTCAACAAATGGTGCTGGGATAATTGGCTAGTCACATGTAGGAGAATGAAACTGAATCCTCATCTCTCACCTTATACAAAAATCAGCTCAAGATGGATTAAGGACTTAAACCTAAGACATGAAACTATAAAAATTCTAGAATATAACACTAGAAAAACCCTTCTAGACATTGGCCTAGGCAAGGATTTCATGACCAAGAACCTAAAAGCAAATGCAATTTTAAAAAAAGGTAAATAGCTGGGACCTTATTAAACTAAAGAGCTTTTGGATGGCAAAAGGAACAGTCAGCAGAGTAAACAGACAACCCACAGCGTGGGAGAAAAAACCCAGAGTGAGAGAAAATCATCACAATCTATACATCTGACAAAGGACTAATGTCCAGAATTTACAATGAACTCAAACAAATTAGTAAGAAAAAAACCAATTCCATCGAAAAGTGGGCTAAGGACATGAATAGACAATTCTCAAGTGAAGATACACAAATGGCCAACAAACCTATGAAAAAATGCTCAATATCACTAATGATCAGGGAAATGCAAATCAAAACCACAATGTGATACCACCTCACCCCTGCAAGAATGGCCATAATAAAAAAAATCAAAAAACAGTAGATTTGAATGCAGTGAACAGGGAACACTGCTACACTGCTGGTGGGAATGTAAACTAGTACAGCCACTATGGAAAACAGTGTGGAGATTCCTCAAAGAACTAAAAGTAGAACTACCATTTGATCCAGCAATCCCACTACTGGTTATGTACTCAGAGGGAAAAAAAGTCATTAGACGAAAAAGATACTTGCATATGCATGTTTATAGCAGCACAATTCGCAATTTTGATATGGTGGAATCAACCCAAATGCCCATCAATCAATGAGTGGTTAAAGAAATGGTAATATATATATGTATATAATGAAATACTATGCAGTCATAAAACGGAATGAATTACCAGCATTTGCAGTGACCTGGATGAGATCAGAGACTATTATGCTAAGTGAAGTAACTCAGGAATGGAAAACCAAAGGTCGCATGTTCTCACTGGTATGTTGGAGCTAAGCTGTGAGGACGCGAAAGCATAAAAATGATGCAGTGGACTTTGGGGACTTGGGAAGAGTGGGAGGGGGGCGAGGGATAGAAGACTACAAATACAGTGCAGTGTCTTCTGCTCAGGTGACGGCTGCACCAAAATCTCACAAATCACCACTAAAGAACTTACTCATGTAACCAAATACCACCTGTACCCCAATATCTTACGGGGAAAAAAGTGGATATAATCAGTGAAAACTAAAAAAAATTTTAAAAACCAGAAGCCCTTGAGTATATAAGAAAACAGAAAATTGGTTATTACTAACTTTGTGTAAGCAGAGCAGTTCAAGGACTTTCTTGGGCTCCAAAAATCTCGTTCCAACGTGATGCCAGCAACCATCACATGCGTAGTACATCTTTTTCAAGGTCAATATCTTAATCTGCTCCTCTTTAAACAGAATTATCCCAGGTTCCTGATTTGATATGCAGTTTCAGGTTCTTGATCCCAGCCTTATATTCTTAACTACAGGCTTTAAAAATAGACATGATGGATCAATAAAACAGAATACAGAATGCAGAAATAAAGTCTCATAACTACTGCCAACTAATCTTCAAGAAAGTCACTACAACAAGAACATTCACTGGGGAAAGGACACCCTAAGGGTGTGGGTAAAATTGGATTGCCATATGCAGAAAATGTAACTAGATCCCATCTCTCACCATATATGAAAATTAACTCAAGATAAATTAAAGCTTAAATGTCAGACCTGAAACTATAAAAATACTAGAAGACAGTTTAAGGAGAACTCTTTTGGACATTGGTTTTCTCAAAGAATTCATGACAAGACCTCAAAAGCAAATGCACTGAAAACAAAAATAGACAAATGGGACTTAATTGAACTAAAAATCTCCACAGCAAAAGAAATCATCAACAGAGTGAACAGACCACCTGCAGAATGGGAGAAAATATTTGTAAACTATGCATCCAACAAAAGACTAATATCCAGAACCTACAAGGAACTCAAACATCTCAACAACAAAAACAACAAATAACCCCATTTAAAAGTGGGCAAAAGACATGAGCAGGTATTTTTCAAAGGCAGACATACAAGTGGCCAGCAAACAGATGAAAAAATGTGCAATATCACTAATCATCAGAAAAATACAAATCAAAACCACAATGAGATGCCATCTTATATCAGTCAGAATGGCTACTACCAGAAATTCAAAAAAGAATAGATGTTGCCAAGGATGCAGAGAAAAGGGAACACATACACTGTTGACGGGAATGTAAATTAGTACAACCTCTATGGAAAACAGTATGGAGATTTCTCAAAGTACTGAAAATGAAACTGCCATTCAATCCAGCAATCCCACTACTGGATATATACTTAAAGGAAAAGAAATCAATACACCAAAAAGATATCTGCACTCAAATGTTCATCACAGCACTATTCACAATAATAAAGGTATAAAATCAACCTAAGTGGCCATCAAAAGATGGTTGGATAAAGAAAATGTACATATGGATAAAGAAAATATACATATATAAATATATATATATTTATCCATGGAATGCACACATACACATACACACGAGATTGGTCAGGGTGGTGGGAAAAGTTATAAGGAAAGACACAAACCTTCTTGGAACGCCAGGAGGTTTTGCAAAGCTTCAGGAGAGAATAAAAGCTGAAGCAGAGAGCTAGAAGTAGGTACAAGGGAATGTAAGGGACTTTATCTAAATAAGTTTATTTACTTATGTTGTCCGGAAACCAATCTGTGATCATCCACACTCAGGACTGCTCCCTGCAAAGGGGGACAACAATATTAATAATCCACAGGTTGTGTTGGCTCCAGGCCTTTGACATTAAATCCATACTGAATAAATACAAGCAGCTCCAGCTTATTGAGGCTGCACTCTCATCAGCGGCATTAAATCGTGCAGTCTCCTAGCCGTGCTCTCAGGCAAGATACTTGTGTCTGCGTACTTGTTTCATCCATCGCTTGGCTACAGTCTGTGGGACAGACTCGGCACACACACACCATGGAATATTATTCAGCTATAAAAATGAATGAAATCGTATCTTTTGCAGCAACATGGGTGGAACTGGATTCCATTATCTTAAGTGAAATAATGCAGAAACAGAAAGTCAAATACCACATGTTCTCACTTATAAGTGGGAACTAAATAATGTGTACACATCGAAATAGAGAGTGGAGTAATAGACATTGGAGACAAGGAAGTGTGGGAAGGGGTGAGAGATGAAAAATTACTTCATGGGTATAATGTACACTATGTGGGTAGTGGCTATGCTAAAAACCCAGACTTCACTACTATACAATATATCCATGTAACAAAACTGTACTTATACCCTCTGAATCTATAATTTATGAAAACTGCATTCAAATTTAACTTTTGGTTGCTTTTCAGAACTGCTCTCTGGCTTCCTTACCCCTCGGACCAGCTGTCACCCTCATGCTTTCAGCTGCTTAAGATTGACCTGGATTCTTCCTCAATCAGGGTTAACCTTGGGCCAGAGACTCAACATCAAGAAATAGTTCAAACCAAAGTTATCCTCAGTAAAAAGAATAAAATTGAAGGAATTACACTACCTAACTTTAAGTTATATTATAGTGCCATAGTAATCAAATGACATGGTACTGGCATAAAAGCTGACATATAGATCAGTGGAACAGAATAGAGAACCCAGAGATAAACCTATACATCTACCATGAACTCATTTTCGACAAAGGTCCCAAGAACATACATTTGACAAAGGAGAGTCTTTTCGATACATGGTGCTGGGAAAACTGGATATTCATACGCAAAACAAAAAAAATAGACCCTATCTCTTGCCATATACAAACATCAAATCAAAATGGATTAAAGACTCAACTCTAAGACTTCAAACTATGAAAGTACTATAAAAAGAAATCGGGGAAACTCTCCAAGACATTGGACTGTGCAAAGATGTGTTTAGTAATATCCCACAGGTACAGGCAACCAAAGCAAACATGGACAAATGGGATCATATGAAGTTAAAAAGCTTCTGCACAACAAAGGAAACAGCCAACAAAGTGAAGAGAAAGCCCACAGAATGGGAGAAAACATTTGCAAACTGCTCGCCTGACAAGGGATTCATAACCAGAATATATAAGGAGCTCAAACAACTCTATCAGAAAAAAATACAATGATCCAATTTAAAAATTGGCAAAACATTTGGATAGACATTTATCAAAAGAAGACATACAAATGGCAAGCAGGTATATGAAAAGGTGTTCAATGTCACTAATCAATCATCAGAGAAATGCAAGTCAAATCCACAATGAGACATCATCTCATCCCAGTTAAAATGGCTTTTATCCAAAAGTCAGGCAATAACAAAGGCTGGTGAGGATGTGGAGAAAAGGGAACTCTCTTCCTACACTGCTGGTGGGAATGTACACTGGTACGATCACTATAGAGAACAGTTTGGAGGCTCCTCACAAAAAACAAAAATAGAGATATCACGCTATCCAGCAAACTCACATGGATCTATATACCCAAAATAAAGGAAATTAGTATATTGAAGGGATAGCTACACTCCCATGTTTATTGCAGCACTATCCACAATAGCCAAGATTTGGAAGCAACTAAATTTCCATCAACAGACAAATGGATAAAGAAAATGTGGTACATATACATGATGGAGTACTATTCAGTCATAAAAAAGGATGAGACCCTGTCATTTGCAACAACATGGATGGAACTGGAGGTCATTATGTTAAGTGAAATAAGCCAGACACAGAAAGACAAACATCACATGTTCTCACTTATTTGTGGGAGCTAAAAATTAAAATAATTGAACTGACGAAGAAAGAGAGTAGAAGGATGGTTACTAGAGGCTGGGAAGGGTAGTCAGGGGGTGGGATGGTGGGGATCAATGGGTACAAAAAAGAAGTTAAAAGAATGAACAAAGCCTAGCATTTGCTATCACAATAGAGTGACTATAGTAAAAAATAATTTAAGTGTACATTGTAGCTAAAACATAATAATTGGATTGTTGGTAATACAAAGGAAAATGCTTGAGATGATGGATACCCCATTTTACATGATGTGATTATTACACATTGTATGCCTATATCAAAATATCTCATGTAATCCATAAATATATACACCTACTATGTGCTCACAATTTTTTTTTTTTTTTTTGATGGAGTCTCATTCTGCCACCCAGGCTGGAGTGCAGTGGCGCGATCTCCGCTCACTGCAAGCTCCGCCTCCCGGGTTCACGCCATTCTGTTCCCTCAGCCTCCAGAGTAGCTGGGACTATAGGTGCCCGCCACCACTCCAGGCTAATTTTTTGTATTTTTAGTAGAGACGGGGTTTCACCGTGTTAGCCAGGTTGGTCTCGATCTCCTGACCTCATGATCGCCCACATTGGCCTCCCAAAGTGCTGGGATTAAAGGCATGAGCCACTGCGCCTGACCAAATTCTTTTAATTAAAGTTAAAATTTAAAAAAGAAGCAATTTTGATAATGTGGATGCTTTAATTAATCAAGGACAGCCTCATGAAGGGGAGAGAATCTGAACAACTATTTGAATGAAAGCATGGAAATCTTAGAGATTACAACACAACTTGAACATAATTTTTAAAATCTCGGCTTGCATTTGCATAGGTGCTTAGACATTGGAATGGATTGAGAAGGGGGGTCTGTGCAAACTTGCATTATAATGACTGCAAAAACCAGTGGGGTAGAAATGCTGAGAAAGAATTCACACTCTGGTCTCTTTGGAAGCGGGACATTTCCTTGATTGACTTGCATTCCACTCCTCTTTGGGAGCTTTGCTCCTTAGCTAAGAAAGCAGTAGGTAAGCCCCATTTTTTTTCCCCTCTAAAAAATGGCAAGGCATTAATTAAGCCAAGAGCTGGATTGTCTTTGGGTCTGGTTGAAAGAGATAGCAGGCTGGAGAAAGTGCAGCAGCTGTCTCCATTTTTCTACAGAACTTTTGCTGGAACAATTTTTTCCCTTTCTTTTTATTTAAAATTTGTGCCAAAACACTGCTGCTCTGCCTGCCCATCCTTTAGCCAGGCATTTTGTGTGCAAGTGATTGAAGTGGGCAATTAGATTCTCCTCTTAGCTCCTCTTCATTTTCCTTTGGTAGACATTTATTTCTTCGTGGTGCAGCAAAATGCATTTTTCAACAGAGAGGGACTCATTTTTTTTTCCTATTTGGATTCCAGATAGATCATGGAGAGAGATATGTGTATTTTCCTGATACACTGATTATTTTTGAGAGGAAAAAAGAAGCATTTTGATTAGCTGGCATGACACAGAAAAACACGAATATTCCCTTCTTCATGCTATCTTAAAGGGCTGCTGCCCCAGGTACCATACAAGTGAGATAGAAAAATGTTCAAAATCACGTTTCCAAATATCCTAATTATTTGCTTTCTACCTTGAACTTTCAGTTGAATGTAAATACTGCATCAAAGTATTCACTCATCTTTAACTTTGTCAATAATTTTGCCAAAATGTAAATTCTCTACCCCACCCACAGGTGCAGATGTGCTAAGTCAATGTTCTCCCTCCAACTCTACATTTTCTTGTTCCTGTTCTTCTCGTAGCCACCAATACTTGCTCCCTTTAACTGCCAGAACATTCAATGCAAATGGTATGTTGTTGTGTGGACACATTCAAAAGCTGCTCTGGAAAACTGAGATAACTAGAACTTGCCCACCCCAATCCCCAAGGCACTCTGATATCTGAAACCACCCTCAGAGATTTCAGAAACTTTCCTGTTGAGACTACAGCATATGTCAGGAATTTGCTCTGGCTTTAGTGTCCTTCACTTCCTAATTTCATTGGAGCACCAGCAAATGAGACTTAAATTTAAATCTAATACGCTGAACAGATATTTCCATCTTAAATTCCTAGGGCCAGCTTCATGAAATTGTAGAAGACAGGTTCCTTGCGTATCATTTAGTCTTGTTTCTGCAGAGTTGGCTAGTCATGCCATCCTGAGTTTGAGGAGAGAACCACGTGAAGAAGAAGGTGATTTGGTTAAGTCTTTGCATCATCATTTCAGCACCAGATGCTGCTTGTATGTTCACACGGTGTGCATGTCTGTACCCCTGTCTTCAGTACTCTCTTGTGGCCTGTTGGAGGCACCTGCTCAAAGGTCATTACTGAAGCCTGTATAGAGAGGGCAGTGCTCAGTCACGTAGAAATGTCCTTCAGGTTCTCTGAGGCTGGCAGAAAGCTCATGGAATACTAAAAATATATATTAATAGAGAACTTTCCTTCCTTCCTGGGAAGATATCATTTTGCAAATGAAATTACACAAAGACTATTGATGGAATGAATTTCTAATTTCAACCTGACTCCCTCTTGTAACCACCCTACCCAGGGCAGCCCTATCTTCTCCAATCGGTCACTCTGTTGTTCGGGAAATGCAAACCAAGTTAAATATAGGCCCAAACTAAACAATTGCTAAGGTAATCTGCTTTCAAAATTATTCTGAAGTATAAATAGTGCCCAACACAATGCTTTGCCTGGAAGACTTTTGATAAACATGATTGAATCAGCAAATATTTTTAAATAAATGAATATGAATGGCTTTTGCACCTATCCATGGTTTGGGTTATCTGTCACATTTGATTACTCTCACCATTTCTCCCTTCCATTGGTTAGGTCATTGGGGAAGTACAGTAATCTGAATTTCCCTAAGAGCACGCAAAATGAGAATGATAATGTCAGAAAGGAAAATGCATTCTCCACTTCACAAAATCTGTGCATCTTATAGGACTTGCTCACATGCAAGGATAGATCACCCTGCAGGACAATCAACCTTAATATTCAGAAGGATCTGTACTTCTTAGTGGAAAGGGTGGAAAGGAGTAACTTTTATTAAATGCCTCGAATGTGTCTTTGCTTTCACATACACGATCTTACTTGTATGCAAACCAATCTTGGTAAGCATATAATATTTCCATTTTAAAAATTAAAAAAGAACAACCTGAGACTCAGAAAAGTTAGGTAGGTGGAGGAACCATTCTATAAATAGCCCAGGAAAGAGCAAAGCTGGCAATGTTCAGTGTTCGTGAAAAATGTTTGCACATGGACCACAGGTGCTTGCCTGAGATCCTCATAATATTGCTTTATTGAGAGTTTCATACAGCTGAGTGCTGTTCTCAGTGCTTTACCTGAATTTGTTAATGGGGTATCTACTATACTGTTCCCATTTTACGTGGGAGGAAATAGAGGGACAGAGAGATTAGGAAACTTGTCCCCAATCACATAAACTTGGCCCTGGTGTACCAATCAATATTTTAGGGATCTGTGTCCTTTTCATACCTCTCTCTCTCTCTCTCTCTCAAGGTCTCTAGGGACGAGTGCTATTCCATAAAACTTTCTGCAAAGATGGATATGTTCTGTATCTGCTGCACTGTTCAATATGGTGACCCCAGCCACGTGAGCCTATTGAGCCCTTGAAATATGGTTTGTGCAACCGAGTAGCTGAATTTTTAACTTCACTTAATTTAAATTAATTTAAATTTAAATAGTCACATGTGGCTAGCAGCCATATTGATCAAAGATAGCAGCTGCAGAGACGCTGAAATAATAATCACTAATGTAAGAGCTAACATTTGTTGAGTTCATTCAAACTTCAGAACAACTCCATGTAGTAAGTACTATAATTATCCTTATTTTACAAATTCAGAAAATTTCTTTTACAGAGTGCTGTACTTGGGATATTTAACCCCTCCAAATCTCACGTTAAAATTTGATCTCTGATGTTGGAGGTGAGGTCTTATGGGAGATGTTCAGGTCATGGGGGTGAATCTTTCATGAATAGATTAATGCTCTTCCAGGTCCAGGAGGGAGGGAAAGAGGGAGTTCTTGCTCTCTTAGTTCCCAAAGGTTGTTTAAAAAAAAAAAAAAAAAAAAAAAAAAAGCCTGGTATCTCCCCCGATCCTTGCTTCTTCTGCATGCACCATGCATTTTTTGTTGTTGCTGTTGTCGGGAGGCACATGGCCCAGTGTTAGCATTTATTTCACCCTCACGACCCTGGGAGGTAGGTAGCAGTGTTCCCCTGACAGAGAGGGTTAAGAAAGCTGCCTAATGGTACGAGGCCGGGATCAACCCAGGGCTGTGACAGACCAGAGCCTGGGCTTCCAGCCATGAAGACCTTGAGTACGGGGTGTAGGGGGCTTGTCCAGAAGCCCAGAGACCCCAGAGTGGGCAGACACCTGGAGCACCAGGTCCAGGCAGGCTCAGTGCATGGTGACAAGGGGCTTGATCATCCATGGGAAGACCAGTAGCTGCAGTCAGCTGGTGGGATCAGCATCATCGCCCCCTGTTGATGTTCTCCTTCCAGCAGCATAGGAATCTGTGTCTCTCAAACATGGTGGTGATGTCCAAGATGCTTGGACTTCATCAGTTCCCCCAGGAGGTGAGGTTGCAGTAGGTGAAGAGACATCACCCAGCTTCAGCAGGTCAAAGGTGTGGTTCTTAGTGAAGTTGAACTGGCACATGTGCCAGGTCTCTTCCAAAAGTGGGCACGTGTCCTACAGGATCCCATCAAAGTGAACATCCAGCAAGGGGGCACCACCCTCTCCCACAGGCCTTTCAAGGGGACAACCTTGCAGGGCTGCTGCTTTGCCGAGCCCTGGAGTTGCTGGAAGTCACTGTCACTGCACTTGATGCGCTTGATGGTCCAGTGTTCATTGATGGAGACCTCCCACACCATGAGGCTGTGATGGCCACACTCAAGCCCACCTCCAGGACCCAGCCCCCTTTAAAGGTGGTGGCAGCCACCAGCATATGCATGTAATGGGCCCCCCGGGCTCCATCAGCAGCTCCCCTTCACTTTCTCCCAGGAGTGGAAAAGCCAGAGCCTATACCAGAAGCAGATACTGATGCCATGCTTCTTACACAGCCTACAGACTCACAAGTCAAATACACCTCTTTTCTTTATAAATTACCCAGCCTCAGATATCCCTTGGTAGCAATGCAATGGAGTAAGAGATGAAATATGATTGAATTGCCTAATACCACACAGCAAAGAAAGTGGAACAGGTAGACATAGAAATTGAGGTCTGGAAAAACTGATCTAAGGGGAAAGAAAAAAAGGCACAGCAAAAATCCTTTGGCTGTGAAAGTGCTGGGACTGTGGTTTTGCCCACTACTTTGTCCTCAAGGCTTCGCTCTTAGTAGTAGATGCTCAATAAAGCCTTTTTAAATAAAAGAGTGAATAAATGCATAGTTACAGTCTTGTTCTATTATACAGAGAACTGTAGCCAATTGTCCTTCATCTTTGCTAAGAACAGTCTGGGAGATTTAGATTAGATGAAAGAACTTCCTGACACTGAAATGTGTTTCTGGAGGATATTAAAATCTATAGTCTCAAAGTATGTAAAATAAGATTTCTCCTGATCAAAATGCAATGCATTTGATATGCTCCCACCTACAGAATAAGGGATTGATTAAGTTCATCCTTCATCCCTTTGAGATAATCATTCACTTTTAGATGTAAAAGACCCTCTCCTAGCGCATAAAGACATAGCAAGCATTTCCTGAACAAAAGCAATTTCTAAAAAGAAATTATTGCCAAACATGTTTCAATCAGAGAGTGAGTCATGAAGAGGGCACATTTGTTCCCTAATTCGAGGTCTGTTGGTTATGAAGGTTGTAGCACATCAGTTTGGGGTTATTCAAAACTGTAAATTTTACGATTCTTTTCATTTCTAAAGCTGTTTAAAAACATCAGTGGTCTCCATCTAGTTTTAATGAGAGCTTTCCACATGCTTTGTGATTCTCAAAAACAATTACATGGTCATTTACTAATACTGACCTGCTAAATTTAATGGACATTTTTAAGGAAATGGGACTATTAATGGCACTGCTATCAAAGCTAGCATCTTCTAAGGGAATGTGTTGCTGGCATCTTTCATCTCCCTGGTCTATGATGTTTTTGGAACAAGGATCACATCTGTCCTGATCATGGTTATACCCTCAGAACTGGCATGTCATCTCCAGGGAACAGAGCTTACAGAGCTTAAATAAAACTTGTTGGATAAATCAATGAATGAATCATAAGGTGGCCAAACATACTACATTTTTCTCATTACTTTAAGGTAAAAAATCTGAGTCCAGGGTAAATTAAAATTTTGTCCACAGCCCCCAAACAAGACAAAAACAGAATAGTACACATAAAAAAGGATGAAATCTCCAGAAACAGCCTTATTGCAATAGCTTTTCAATGTGACCCTCTTTGGGAAGCTTCTGAATCAAACAATGTTTGTCAGGAAACAAAGTACTTTCAGTGTTTCCATGAATTTACCATTGGGTATTGATATCACAGATGGTGAAGAGCCAAGGAGCCTATCAGGAAGGTAAAGAAGACACTGACAAAGGCAAGAAGGTACTATCACTGCTAGAGAGATCCAGGGGGAAGGCTGTGTGACCATAGCCAAGGAACAGGACCACCTGGAGAAAGTCTGCCCAGCAAGAGCTGAAGCTGTGTGGAGGAGATGCAGCAGCTACCACTGCAAATGCTACTCGAAGCAGAGAGACGGAGGAGGTAGAATGTGGCCTGCTCCCTCATCGGGTCCTTTGGTTTTCCATAGTGTCTTCCACTGGCCTTCTCAAAATCAAAGAAACAAGAGAGCTGGAAAATATTGCTCTCTGAGTTATAGCACAGGGCAGAGAAGGGCAGAAAATGCACTGGAAAGAAAACAAGCAAGGGACCTATATAACTTCTCTGAGGCCTTCTCCCTCCTGTGTATCCTATAGTATATTAAGTGGAAAATTATTATAACACTCATTGTATCATGTCGCTGTGTTTTGCTTACATATTCATATCAACTTGTATCTCTCGGTTTTCCCAGCACCAGTACTGGCACACTGCAATTTCTGAACAAAAGATTTTTGAACTAATGAATAAACAGGTGATTAGATTTCATTCAATTTCAATGTGTGTTTATTAGGTCATTATTAGGATATTGGGTCAGAATGTTCTAGTAGATTCTACATACATCAACTACTTCATAGAATATCCTGAGAGGCCCACAATTCACTCACACATTCTTTCTCCAAACTGTCAAATTTCACCAATTAAAAATTATTATCAGGCTGGATGTGGTGACTCATGCCTGTAATCCCAGCACTTTGAGAGGTTGAGGCAGGGGGATCGCTTGAGCCCAGGAGTTCAAGACCAACCTGGGCAACATAGAGAGATGCCAATCTCCACAAAAACTGAAAAAAAAAAAGAAAAAAAAGCAGGATGTGGTGGTCCTTGCCTGTGGTTCCAGCTACTAGGGAGGCTGAGGTGGGAGGATCTCTTCAGCCCGTGAGGTTTAGGCTGCAGCGAGCCAAGATTGTGCCACTTTACTCCAGCCTGGGCGACAGAGTGAGACACTGTCTCAAAAAAAAAAGAAAAAAAAAAAAAATCACTGTTTAGTGATGTGTGTGATGGCTCCCTCGACACAGATAGTTCATTTCCCACGGTGATAAATATTAAAGTCCAGCATATATTAAACCTGCCATGTTACAGGTCAGGTTCTGCCCTCCATGCTGTGTGGTCACCTGGGTGAAAACCATGTACCTGTCCTCAGGAGCTTATCCTCTGCTGGGAGTGAGCAGCAAGGGATCATCTTGATGCCTCTGCTGATTTAGAGGTATGCACAGGATGCTGTGGAGTCAAACTAGGGCCCTTCACACAGGCTGGGAATTCGGGGAAGCTTTCTGGAATCGCAGAAAATAAGACTGAGTCAGATAAAGAAAGATGGGGCCTGGCGCGGTGGCTCACGCCTGTAATCCCAACACTTTGAAAGGCTGAGGCGAGCGGATCACCTGAGGTCAGGAGTTCAAGAGCAGCCTGGCCAACATGGTGAAACCCCATCTCTACTAAAAATACAAAAAAAACAATTAGCCAGGTATGGTGGTGCATGCCTGTAATCCCAGCTACTTGGGAGGCTGTGGCAGGAGAATTGCTTGAACCCCAGGGAGACACAGGTTGCAGTGAACCGAGATTGTGCCACTTCACTTGATCCTGGGCAAAAGAGCAAAACTCCGAAACTCCCTCAAAAGAAACAAAGACAGAAAGATGAAAGGACAGAAGGAAAGAAAGAAAGGAAAGAAGAAAGAAAGAAGGAGGGAGGGAGGGAGGGGGGGAGGGGAGAGAGAGAGAGAGAGAGAGAGAGAGAGAGAGAAAGAAAGAAAGAAAGAAAGAAAGAAAGAAAGAAAGAAAGAAAGAAAGAAAGAAAGAAAGAAAGAAAGAGAGAGAGAGAGAAAGAAAGAGGAAACCCCGTCTCTACTAAAAAATACAAAAAACTAGCTGGGCGAGGTGGTGGGCGCCTGTAGTCCCAGCTACTCGGGAGGCTGAGGCAGGAGAATGGCGTACACCCGGGAGGCGGAGTTTGCAGTGAGCTGAGATCCGGCCACTGCACTCCAGCCTGGGTGACAGAGGAAGAACATGCACACAGACAGAGTTGCAATAGAAGTTTCTGTCCATTATTGAGTTTGACCAGAGATGAAATGTAGACCCTGAGGCTGAGCCTCATCACAAAAAGTCAGGAAAAGTCTGAAGGCAATGGTGAGGCACTGATGAACAGTAAGAAGAGACTCATAGATGAGATGTGCATGGCAGGTGGCTCACTCAGTCTGCAGCACGGAAGGGAGAGATTTAAAGTAAGACTGGAGATAGTCAAAGGTTATTGCAGATCCTATAGAAATGGGCAGGCCAATACCCAAAACCCATGTCTACAAACATGTTCACTTCAGCATTTTTTCCAATAACACAAACCAGAAAACTAACTGTTTAACTAAAATTAAAAATTAAAATTTTTAATTTTTTTCTCTATTTTTATAAGCCCACAAGTAACATCATATATGTTTCTAAAAATGTTTATGTCAAAAACTCACACTTTCAAATTCGTATGACAAAATGCGATTTTATATTCTCAATATCTGATTTAAACAGAGAGCTCTATGTGCAACCACCTTTTTTTTTTTTTTTTTGGCATTTTCTACTCTTCTTTTGTAACAGATGATTCACAATTATAATTACTCAACAAGGATTCAAGTTCTACAATGCCCTAGATACTGGATATGAAAGGCAACATCCAAGGGTTGTGAAACAGACAGATAATCTGGCAGGCACCTCACCAAGCCCGGGGCAGCTTGTGGGATAAGGTTTCGGTGCAGAAATCCCAGCATCCTATGGTGCTCCTTGATCATAGAACTATAACTACTATTTTCCTGAGCTTTAAAAAAATCTCTTTTCTCAAAGTCTGGGGATATGGCTGATTAGACCTGATTAGACATTCCTTCTCTTGCAATAATGATCTCTCAATGATGTGGTCACTTTCTCCTAAATTTTCAGTAATCTATATGATCAGAAGTAAGTTCTGTCTAGGTGACTGGAATTCATTCCCAACTCAAAACTGCACTTGCTCTACATACTAAGAGAGAAATTGGCCAGCCAAAAAGTTAAATATTTATTAGGCATTCTGAAGACTGTGACTGTCTTATCAATTTTGCATCTCTGGTATCTTACATGGCATCTGGCCCATGGTAGATGGTCAGTGAGTGGTTAGTGAATTCAATAAATCAAGTGATATTTTCAAAAACACAGTTTCTTCCCTGAATAGACAGACCTCCTTCCTCAAACATTTTATTCCTCACCTTGGATCAATTTTGTATTTAAAAATAATTTTCAAAATCTCTTGTTACTGTCATCTGACAGGCAAACTGGACATGCTGTGCTATATGCCACAATGATTCCAGTGTTCTTAAGCCTGATATGGGTGGGATTGTGACCCAAAACAGATGCTCAAGTCACAATCCCCAGCACCTGTGAATGTGACCTTATTTGGTACTAGGTCTTGCAGATGATCAATTTAAGATGAGGTAATTGATCTTAGAAAGTGGGCCCTAATCCAGTATGACTGTGCTCTTATTAAGAGGGGAGATCTGGACACACACATGCACAGCAGGGAGAACGGTGTGTTAAGATGAAGGCAGAGATTGGCGTGATCCATCCACAAGCCAAGGAATGCCAAAGATTGCCAGCAAACCACCAGAATCTAAAAGCTGGGAGAGAGGCGTGGGTCAAACTCTCCCTCACAGCCTCAGAAGTAACCAACCTACCAATGCCTTGTTTTAGGATTTCCAGCCTCCAGAGTGGTGAGACAAGAACTTTCTATTGTTTAAGCCACTTGATCTACAATACTTTGTTACAGCAGTCCAGGAAACTAATGTGTGGTACTTTAGACATACTGGTTGTAGTTTGTGTCACATTTTACTTTAGTTAAATGTTTATGTATCCATCTCCCCTTGTGATTGTGAGGCGTTTGAAATCATATATTATGTCTTAGTCATCTTCATATCCACTGCACAAGCCCACTATTGATTGAATTAATTATGTGCTCTGTACACCTTGCTATCCCCCAAGCCCACATCAAGTCTATTTCCCTGGAACACGGTGTATGTACTCTTCTATTATTTTGGTTCACTGAAACTTAGTGATAACTATGAGATCATTTCTGCTTTCTTGTATTAACATTTCAAGCACTTTTTGCTTTTTCTGTCTTTTGCACTTAAATGTTTACAAGTTCAGCCATAAGTTACTGTTTTTGACCAGTGTTCCTGTTGTTTTCTTATGAGATGATTAAACTCTTTTTGTACTTCTGCTTGTAATTGTTGATGTTTTGGGGGAAGGTGGGTTTGGTCATACATATTATCGCTTATATATTTGTGATTTATGGCTTATTTTGCTTAATATTTTCTCCTCCTTCTTCTTAAAGTCTTGTAATTTTAAACCCCTACTACACGTAAATCACCGTACTAGAAGCTGAAGATGCATATATGAATAAAATATGGTCCTTGTTCTCAAGAGACTAAGTCAGCTACTTTCCTGAACTTTTTCTTCCTAATCTTTGTGGGATACTATCTGCCCCTTATCATTTTGTTACCATAAACCACATGCCCAAGGACCAAATTATTTTATTTTCTCACATACATCCTGCCATCCAGTTACTTCCCACATCTTTCCATCTACCTTTCAAAGTCATGAGTTCAGAAGAAGATATTGCATATCCTAGCCTCTAAGTCCATCTGTTTCCCACTCAGATCTCCCAGATCACTAGACATACGTACCAAGTTCCCTTTTCCAGCAACATGTATCCCCAAGTGGGTATGCAGAAAACTAATACATTGGGTGGTTAAAAACGGAAGGGACGTTGGATTTTTGTCAGGCTTCCTTCTGCTTTCATATTATAAACTACATAGTTTCTTGGTGTGCAGTGATCCACCACCATCCGTCACTCTGTATGGAGTGGCAGGGATCAGAGGGAGTCACTTCGTCCTGGGGTTGTAACAGGATTCTGCTTACTCTACTCATGAATGCTTGGAAATGATTCTGCCTTCATGTTTCTAGAAAAATAGCATACTGTTTTCTCCTCAAGCCAAGTTTTATGTTGTGCCATACTAGTGATAATCTTTTTCCTCATCTCTTTTCTCAATGTCACATTCATTCACTCCTATACTTCTTAACACTGGTATTGATTTTCCCAGTACTTCCTCTTGCTTCTTTAGAGTGTATTTTTATTTTTAGCATGCTCCTTGAATTATTTTCTTTACTCATCTTCTCCAGGGATTTTTCATTCTCCTTAGTAAGCTGGAGTGCAGAGGTACGTTCTTGACATCCTTTAACCTTCTTCTAAAAGAAAGATTAGTATATATTTAGAGCACACATAATTGATGACTATCGCAGGAGAGAAGACAAACGTAGCCCATACTCTACAAGTCATTGCAACAGGACTCTTAGTTCTCATACTTCCTGAATCTACTGGTGAAAGTATAACCAGAAGAAATGAACTTTTGAGGCTTGCACATAAGAGATCTCAGAATTCCCAGGTCAAGACATGAATTTATCTTCTCAGTACAATATACACGAACGGGAATTTTCAAGTAGATAATGTCATACTCAATCACACAGAATGACTCTATCTTAGAAACATATTTTAAAATAATGCAGGACTTGATTCAATAGATGAATTTTTAACCCCAAAAGTTGATCATATGACACTTTTATCATTACATCATTCTTTTCTTAGCAAAAGGGAATATTTACTCAATATTTATAGTTCCCTTTGCACTAAAGATAGCACCCAGATTCTTTTCCTTGTGCTTCAAAAACTCCTCCTTCAGGGTCCTAGATTACTTAACTTCTTTTGGCCACAAGTACATCAACATCCTCCTTCAATACTAAGCTAGCCCCTCAGTTCCCAGCTCCGCAGTTTTCCAAACTCAGCTACTACAACCACATCTACCCAAATCACCTTCCTGGCAAACAGGCTGCTGAGGCTCCGTGAGTCCATGCTACTTTTATGCACTGGGCAGCCCATACAGAGCAACAGTACATGTGGTGAGGGCTGGACTCGAAGTATGTGAGCTTCCTTCCCTCCACTCTTGGTCCTCTTTCGCATCGTGAAGCTCACTAGGTGAACCTTCTTTCAATGCTATTTTTTTTTTTGCTTATCTTGTCTCCTTTTATGTTGAATTTGGAAAAGTACACATTATTTTGCAAGTTCCTAGAGAATAGGAATACTAACACCGCCAAATCCTCTCTACTAATATCTGACATGACAGAATAAATTGTTGGCAGTAATGGCTCCTCCTGTGTGTAAAAGGAGTTAGATGACTGATGCATGACCACAGGACCACAACCCTTTCTAAATGGGCAGCTATCTTTTGGGTTAAGATTATAACCACTGTTTGAAAACTGCATTTTTACAACTTGCATTGCACTCTCTCAACAGTATGGTTTTAAGTCATCCTACACAATTGTACATAGGTGCTCTTAACTAAATCTAATCAACCCATAAATTGTCTATTATTTGGTATTCACAGTGTCCCCACCACTATATTAGGATAGTTATTATACACGTATATAATATTTTCATAATACAGTTATAATATTTTCATATATAATAATCATATATGTATATGATTAAACAAAGAGCTTACATTAGAAGACTTTATCTTGAGCTCCAAACTCACTGGCAATCTCTTTCTCATGTCTTATGAATACCTCAAATTAAGCAGGCCATAAAGTGTGCGGTTTCCTTTGGGCATATATTTCCCTCTCCCTTTCTCCCAGGACTTCTAGGGAGCTCTTACTTCTTCCTCAAAGTACTGTTCAGAAATGCATTTTTCTGTTAGTTCTTAGATCAATGGATTAAAACTTTACATACAGCAGTGTTGTTTAGAATGCAGAAACTTTTCTTATTCAGCTCATTCATTCATTCAGATAGCATTTATTTAGTGCCCCACCATGAATCAGACATCGTGCCCTACCGGAGTGACTCAACAGGGAGCAAGAAAGTCATGCGCCCTCTGTAAAGGAGGTTACAGTGTCCTGGGGAGGACAAATCATAAATAAAACAATTAGATCAACATGCATTATAGCCTCAAAAACTGGCAAATATAGGTTCTTTAAAAATGTTGATAAAATAAGTTATTTTTTTCTAAACTCAACAAGCCCTCATAAACATAGGGCAGAAAATACTAAATATAGTCAATGGTCACATAAAGAAATATTTTATTACAGAACCTGATTCATAAAAAGTTGTGAGAAAGTGATGACGGATTCTTGGCCCATATCCCCCTTGGTATCAGACAGAGCAAGGGAGATGATCAATGGCCAAATGCTTCATTCATTTTTTTGTTGCCCAAACCAAAAATGGTATTTTCCACACCAAAATTTAGAAATGGGGATATGCTGAAGTGGCTTTAACTAAAGAAGACAGAACTCCAGCCAGAGAAGAAGAAAGACTTCCAGCCAAAAACAAAAACACTTTAATTAGTTGTTTCATTTCAAGATGTTGAAACAGCTCCAACCCAAGGAAACCAAGCCCTTCAGAGTCAGAACAGCTTAAAGAAGAGAAAAAAAAGATGTTTCATTTATTTAGGAGTTTGATCTCAATCCAATTTGGAAAAGAAATCCTAAAACCTTTTAGGCTAATAAACCTAGTGATAACAGAATGTTGTTTTCAGTCACATGAGAAGACCTACGCTCAACATGAGCTCTATTTTAAAATCTTTAAAATTTTATAATCAGGCCAGGCATGTAAAGGGTTATTTAATATGGTTTAGTTAATACTTAACATTGCTTTCTATGAAATATTCTGTTTAAAGTCAGCTGTTTGCAAGCTCGTTATTGAAGGCTTGATTTCAGAAATCTTCTTGTAGACAAATGGCTATCTCCTGGAAAGTGATTCTGAAGTTGAAAATATATATGAGAAAATTTGGGATCAGTTATAGTATTTTTAAAATAGCAAAAAAAAAAAAAATTATAGGGAAACTTAATTCTTAGATTATAAGAATACATTGACATTAATCTGAATAGGAATTTAGAAGGGAGGTGTCTAAGCATGGCTTCCTCCCACCTGTCAAACCCAACAGAATCTTACTTTTACAACTAAAAGAGGAAGGTAAAATATTGATCTTTTATGTTTGAACTTGGAGAAGAAAATAAAGAGAAAGAAAATAAGCTTATTTACAGAAGATGTTCCAGGTTACTCAAAACCCTGAAAGCACTGTATCAAGAAACTCAGATCCTTACATTTCATCGGCATCCCAGCAAGTATCAGATTTTAATCCAAATGCATTCTTCTACTGTTGACACTATTCATTATCTGATTAATTTATATCAAAGAGAATGATATCAAATACTTAATTCCTATGGTCTCTCCTTGCATAACCAACAAAGTTTTGTATGCCAAAACGTGGACTCTGGAAAATGAATGAGCCTTTCGGCATGATATTTTCATTTCCTCCACACATTCCTGACCATCCTTCAAATTCTTGCAGTTCTGCAAATAGAATTAGTGTTTTGATACCTGTCTACTCTGGCACATGTGGTCCCATCTGTCCGGCCAATCCTGACTCTTCCTTCCAACCTTTAGTGGCCCTTTCTCTGGAAAATTTTTCTAATATTCTTTTCTTTCTCTGTGTTCTTATAGAAGTTTATGGAAACTTTCATAACTTACTACAATTAATTATTTCGTTAGTTTACATGTCTATCTCCTCTAGCAGAGTTAAAAGGGCAAAGACTATGTTCCATTTGTCTTTGCATTTCCAGAACCTTACCTGGTTTTATAACTAAATAAATGTTCAATAAATTGACAAGAGAAATAAAGGTGGAAATGAAAACCTCTGATCTTGAGTAACGTTTTCACTTTGTAAACTCATCCACCTCACTGGTCAACCCCAGATCATTTCTATATTGAAGCCCCTGCTTTACAGGTTTTACAATACAAAAGGAAAAGGTATATTTGAGCAGCATCAAATTCATTTCCCACACATTCATTTAGCATAAATAATGTGATAAAACAAATAGTCAAGAAATTCCAAGTTAGATTTTTTTAAGGTAAAAATTACCTCAAGCAGGTATAGATCCATTAATCTTCAGATTTTAAAGAATGAATTATTGTCAACCTTTCACCAAACAATTAGGAAAGTACTTTTCAGAACAGTAAATGCCTTTTAAAATTTTTATCAACATGAAGAAAAGTCTCAAAAAAAGGAACAATATAATTTATATCTTATAAACACATCAGAGAGTAACAGAAAATGGTGCTATGACATGAAGATATGAATATACATAGTATCATTTTCTATCACATAAAAATTCATAATGGCCACTAAAATTTTCTAAATCTGCATTTTATATCTGCATATGTATGGTTTTGTAAAATGTGAAAAAAATCGGTATTAGCACAGCCCTATGTGTTTTTTCAAAGCACATTCTCAAAAACAGAAAAACCACTTTACTCAAAGCAGTTCTAAAGGGGAATTACATGAAAATGGGGAAACTGAGCTTAGAATCCCTGTATCTCATTCTTCATCTGAGTCTCACAAGCATCCTCACTATAGGAGCTGGGAAGCAGCACATCCTGTCACCCTGTCCTATGCCAGCACTCCCAGAGCTAAGCATCCAATACATCATGGTATCTGTTCTCTCATCTGCAGCAAGAGAGGTGATTTTAAAACACAGATATGCTGGGAACGGTGGCTCATGCCTATAATCCCAGCACTTTGGGAGGCTGAGGTGGGTGAATCACGAGGTCAGGAGTTTGAGACCAGCCTGACCAACATGGTGAAATCCTGCCTCTACTAAAAATACAAAAAATTAACTGGGTGTGGTGATGGGTGCCTGTAATCCCAGCCACCTGGGAGGCTGAGGCAGGATAATCACTTGAACCTGGGAGGCAGAGGTTGCAGTGAGCCAAGATCATGCCACTGCACTCCAGTCTGGGCAACAGTGCGAGACTCTGTCTCAAAAAAAAAAAAAAGATATAACCAAGTTCTGGCTTTTTAAATGACATACCCATGCCCCTTAAATTAAAAAAAAAAAAAAAGAAAGAAAGAAAGGAGGAAAAGTGAGTCTTCAATGATCTTGGGAGAGGGCTCAGAGAATGGGCAGAGCCTTGAGTGGGGTGTGACTCTGGACTCCTGCTGCCAAGGAGAGAATAGATTGAGGAGATGAGAAGCTGAGGGAGTAAGTCTCCTGGAGTCCATGCATGACATGCTGGTGGCATGTGGTGGCCTGGTGGAGGGTGGACGAGGAGCAGATATGTTGCGAACTGTGGAGAAGGCCATGTTGCTGCTAGTTAAAGCAGTTGGATACTGAATGGTCTCAGAAGCGGGAGACTAACCATGATGTATCTGATGCTTAGCTATGGGAGTCCTGGCGTAGGACAGAGTGACAAGAGGTGGCGCTTCTAAGGAAACATATCAGTTGAGACCAGTAGCTTCTTGTTATTCACAGGAGTCATGTTCTAGAAAGTCACCAAGAACTCTGAATTAGTGAATACTGAACCTTTGCTCCTAAAGGAAATACATGATGATGTTCCCACAAGCCCCTAGTCACACATTTTCATCAACCAATCAATACACACCCTTGTTTTATGTGCATTTAAGACATCCTATTTAACCTGTGTTGCTGATTCATTAATACTGAGCTCACAGCCCACAGTACCATAACCACACCTAAAGGAAGCTCCTCTAACACTTTTATTTTCTCCATGAGGCACATCACAGCTTTCTTGTTTCTCGGAACGTCAAACAGCCCTTCAGCGCTACATTTGGGAGCCATTTTGAATAGCAAAGTTACCAACAAAGATCCCATAAGTGCGAAAAACACAGCACTAACTGGACTGTGAAGAGGACGCGGACTGTGAAGAGGACGCGGACTGTGAAGAGGACACTTCTCTACACTATGAGAATGGAAACAAAATGGCGGTGCGGTTGCCTTTGACCCAGCTGGAAATGGGCTCCTCCAGTGACTTGAAGTTTTTGCCACTCAGTATATGTCCGCAAATGACTGAAGGGCTGGGAATATTGATTTGGGGGCAACAAATGAATTTTAGTGAGTAGGCAAATTCTCAGATAGGGAATCCACAAATAACGAGGGCCGACTCCATTTGTTAAGACATTGTTGTGTGCTTGGAGCATGTATGTATGGGTTGCACGCATACATGCTGGAAGACGAAGAACACGCAGCAATGTCCAGGTTTATCCTATGCACTTCTCGACAATCTATAGAAGTGTCACAGACTCTAATTATTACTGTATCCAATGGGAGATGATTAAGCCTTCTAAGACTACTTTATTCAACTGAGTTAGTCACTTAAGAGTCCAGTACATCCAGTTAGAAGAAAACATTATAATATTGTGTTCACATGAAGAATCTGTAAGATATAAAAGTGTACCAACGGATCATTAATTGTATACAATTTATTTTTAAGAAGGTCAATGCTTTCTGATCACAGGACATACTAGAAATACATAAATGTGAGATTCCTGGACAGTTTCAAAATAACAAAACCAACTCTCAATTTATTTGGTAAATAAATAATCATGCCAATGGATCATAGGCAAATAAATCTTAAGCCCAAAAGACATTTTAATACTCTGGTTACTCTTTAAGTAAATCCATGTGAGAATTTTAGTACCTAAAGTGAAAATGGCGAGTTCTGGGCTTTCTGCCAATTTCATTTGGGGTGTGAAATTTCTGACTTACAAGCTGAAATTCTTGGAACCTTAGAAGAATTTCTCTTTTTCTTTTGTAATTGAGAATGGTTCTCCCACCCACAAAACGACCTACTTCCTTTTACCTAGCAGCTTTGGAGGAGCAAGTGTGAGCAGTGTGAGAAGGACCTTCTGGGAGGCAGGACCTCAGCCCACCTGCAGCCCCACAGCCTCTCCTCACGGCTGGCTGCCCCTTGGTGCACGGGCATTCCACAGCCTGGGGAATGTCATGGCACACAGTGAGGCATTGTACCACCAAATCCCCATCCCAGGTTATTTGAGGTAAAGGGAGAAATGACAAAGGAAGTGCCAGCACCTGCTTCCTCACTCCCTTTCCCAGCTTCTCTGGAGGCTCCTTCCTTCAGGGATGTCACATTGTTCCTTCCTCCCTTCACGACCTCCCTCAAGCTTGCTGCCTAAGCAGCCTCCTAATGTCACTTCTGTGATTTCTCACTTCGGGGTATTTTTACCCATGGGTGTGAAGAACAAGGAAGCAACATGTCGTGGAAGGAGGGTGGTCGCCCATGGCTCCTCCATCAAATGAGAGCACAGGAGGAGCAGAAGAGACTTCCCCAGGGGCACACAGTTTCTCCCTCTCCTTGGAGAGCTTGGCCTGCATCCCCTGAAATTTTGAAGTGCAGGAACTTGCACCCCATTCTCCTCTGAGGAAGCTGAAGAGACCATGGATGAGGCTGACTCCTGCACAGGAAATCTCACAGACACGGGAAGGGCTGACACACTGCTGGGGTGTAGGCCACACTGCTGTGCCACACCAGGCATGGGCAGGGCAGGGTAGAGGGACAGTCTGTGTGAGTACTTGGGCCCTATTTTAGCCAGTAGAGCTGCCTGGAGGGACAAGAAGATGTCTGTAGAAAGAGGCTGGTTGGGGATAGAGGGTGAGGGTCTTACCAATGCACCTGGGCTGAGGAAAGAGCCACAAAGCTACCCAGAATAGAGGCTTATCCTTTTTTTAAGGTAAAACCAGTTGAGAGAGTCCAAGCTGTAATTTACAAGGAGCTCAAATATACTTCATGGAAAGAACCAGACATCTGCCAGGCCCAGGGTATGAACCAGCAATGTAAGAATTGCCCCATCCTCTTAACCTCCCTTCTCCTTCTCCTCCCAAGGCAGGAAGCAGAAGCTTGTGAGATAAGGAATTCTAGCTCCCTCCTCTCCTGCCTCCAGACTGACCCAGGTTGGTTCCAGGAGGTTGACGCTTTAACCTGAAGCCAAGTCAGACAACTTGAATAATAACTTGGACTGGACATTAAATGTTTGAAATTGAGTCTATGCCTTATGTCACCATAGGGATGCACATTTTCTAAGAATAAAAAGAAAAGCTCTGGGATATGCCAGAATCTGCATCCAGGATTGAAGGGAAAAAAGTTCTACTAATCAAGTTTAATGGGGTAATGAGAGGCAAAGTAAAGTTATGCTTGTTTTAGACCCGATTCTCGTTTGTTCAGCTTTCCTGATAGATTCATGCAACTTAGAAACAACAGGAAGGATAAGGTAAAATAGGAAACTGATGCACGGATTATCAGTCAGAGGTTCAGGACACAAATTTTCAGAGTAGAATGTTCAGAAATTCCCAACGTAGTCTCCACATAGGTCTCTCTGAGCTGGAGCCTTGTAGCTTTCAACTTAAATGTCCCACAGGCATCTCAGAAGAAGCATGTTCAAATGTCTCCTACCTCAAAACTCTCTTCTTCCAAGGCTCCAGAGTCAGGTCCTTGCACTAGCTTTTTTATTCATACTTTTTAAAAATAAATAAATAGGAAACTGCATAAAGAGCATGTAGTACTTCCATGGGCACAGAATGTACTATTATTACACAGAATCTATTATTACAAGCTGGTCAAGGAAATGAGGGAGGGAGGGATGGAGGGAGGGATGGAGGGAGGGAAGCAGAAGGGAGGGAAGCAAGGAGGAAAGAAGAGGCTGGGTGCACAGCCCATCACACATTCAGGTGTGTGCCAGTCCATACCCACGTTTGTGGACACAGATCTACAGACTGGTCACACGTGAGGGCATGGAGTTTATTCACAGCCACTCACTATAAGAGCCAGCACGTCAACACTGCAGGTGACATCTGGTCTTCATTTAGGAATGCAGGCACCTGTGGCGAGTAGGTAGTGGGGGTTTAGGTGATTGACAAAAGAATGTTGTCAGGACATGTCATAGGAAGACCTGTTTGCAGCTTAGAGGGATCACTTAAAACCTTAGGAGTTTGAGTGGTGAATTCTCTTTAAACTTCATTTTTCTTACCTTTAAAGTGGGAATAAGAATCTTAACTCTATCTCCTAGAAGGTGTGGGAATCAATGTCATGGATACTGTGTCCCGATCCCCCTTGAGGACCAAGGCACTCATTTGCACGGTCCCAGGGGTTTTGACTGCTGAGGGTCCTCTGCTGAGTCCCCGTCTAGGAATTATCCTCAGCCTTTCCCAAGGTCTGCCTTTCCAGACCGTACCTACCCCAATGATTCATTAACACAGGTAGAAATCATCTCCAAAGTCCGACTCCATCTCCCCACCTTCACGTTCCACCATAGGCCAGGCCTCCATCACCTCTCACCTAGTAGATTCTTGCAATTCATCTCCCTCATTCTTCCCTTGACACCCTGCAGCCTGAATGATCCCTGTAAAAGGAAATTACACCATGTTCTCCGAGGCTTCCCATCCTCTTAGCATGAAAGCCAAAATCCTTATGCCTACAAAGCCCACACAGCATTCCACTGCTGGCTCACCCTGCCGGGAACCTTGTGATCTCCTCTCCAGATCCAATACTCTCTCCTTGTTCATGTTACTCCAGCCACACTGGACTCCCCGCCCTAACTCAAACTCACCAGGCACTCTCCAGACTCCAGGACTTTGCACTGGCCAATCCCTCTCCCTACAAGGCTCTCCCCAACATGAACTGCTTCCTCCCTTCACTTAAGTTTTTGTGCAAATGGCTCCTGATCACTGAGGTTTTCCTCCCTGCTGTACTTAAAATTGCAACACCCTATCCCTTTTTCCTGCTTTATTTTCCTCCTTAACATCCATCACCATTATCACACATATAGGTCTATATGTCTCCTCCCACTAGAATATAAGCTCTGTGATGGTCAGAATTTTTGCTTTGTTTTCTTTACTGCCATAACCCCACAACCTAATACAGTGATGGACACAGAATAAGTCTTCAATAAATATTGACTGATGGAGTAAATAAATTAATAACAGGTGAAGAGTTTCCCTGACAAACAGAAACTAACTTTTTTTTTCCCTGTGAGTAAATAAATGTTCAACAGAATTCAGATATTCCTGATCTGTATGTAGGCAAGTATATATATACAAATGTAAGAATGTAGTACTTGAACATAACACAGTGATATTCAATACCTAAAGACCCATGGAAAAATTTGCTACAGTTGGTTAGTCAATGACAGCAACGCATACTGAGAACCGACATTATCAGCATCTAACTCCTACTTCATCTCTTTTCTGTGAGATAGAGCCAAAGAATGACACATCTGAATTATTGTGACATCTTTTCTTCTTTGCCAAAGAAACTGAAGAGAAAGGTCTGTGAAATTGTAAGGGCAGATGTTACCATACAGTCTGTAATTTTTTCTTTTCTATCATTTCTGAAATCACTAGGGCTTCTGAAGTTTCAACTGTTTTTTCTTTCTTCCTTTTTTGGAGACAGGGTCTTGCTCTGTCACCCAGACCAGAGTGCAGAGGCATGATCATAGCTGTCTGTAACCTTCATTGACCCCCTGGGCTCAAGTAATCCTCTCGCCTCAACTTCCTGAGTTGCTGGGACTACGCATATGTACCACCATACCCAGCTAATTTTTTTTTCATAGAGACGGAGTCTATGTTGCCCAGGCTGGTCTCAAACTCCTGGGCTCACACAGTCCTCCTGCCTCAGCCTCCCAAAGAGCTCAGATTACAGGTATGAGCCACCATGCTCGACCTGAATGTCCAGTCGTATCATTTTGTTTTCCATAAAAGACGCTGGGCCTAGGTTTTGGTTTTTTCTTGTTTTTGGAAAAAAGAAAAAAAAAAAAAAACAATTATCAGTGATGGAAACAACAATTTCGTCTTCTGCAATTTCCCTGGGCTTTCTGTCCCTGCCCCAAGTCCAACTTCTCAGGATTCAGATGCGACTCCTCCCTCAGTTGACAAAAGGCTGCGCAAGAGCCATTAACAGAGACATCTCTGGCCTTCGCTATTAGCCCACAATTTGCTGTGCTGGATTTGCCAGTAATTTATTTGCCCTACCAAATTACTAGAGTTCACATAGTTGGCAGTAGTTTGGAGGGAACGGATCTCCCAGCAACACCTGACAGGAAAACAAATAGGAGCCAGAAACCCTTTGGTCCCGGTGGTGCTCCATGTCCCCTGCTTTGCCAAATCTCTCTGCAAGCCAGTTATTCTTTGAAAAGGGAGAGAGTGGATGAAGTCCAGAAAGAGTCACACTCTCATCATCCCAGACATTCTAAGAAATGTGACTGGGCCAGTATAAGCCCTATTGAAGCTTTTGCATAAGCTCCCGGTTCAATCTCCCCCTCGGCATGCAAAACAGCTCTGATTCCAACACTGTGAATAGAAGCTGCCCACTGACTGTCCTCAGAGACCATCTCTCACACCCCAGGAAACTCTATTGTTGAATCAAAAACTCATTCGAATAATGAGTAACTTCAGGCCTGGCCATTTGTAGGGGGAGAGGCCAAAAAAAAAAAAAAAAAAAAAAAAAAAAAAAAAAAAAAAAAAAAAAAAAGATCCAGTGCTAATATAGAATAATGCTAGGCAATGGGAAAAAAAAATCACAGTCACTTGCCTCCACAAAGCAGGTAAAAAACTGTTGTGTAGTAATTTTGTGGTCTTTGGAAGCCCTTCAGAGTTTTCTTATTAAAAATAGTAAAAGATGAGTATACAAGACGCAGGGCAGAAGCAGAGGTTTTCGTGCTGGGGTCCCTCTCTGCAATTTCAGAGGGATCACAAAGAGCCCAGTCATTCTACACTTGGCAGGTCCTCAGTGGGAAAGTAGTCCTGTCTCTCCTCCAACCTCTGGACATGCAAGTTGCTTGCATGCTATTTGTGTTTTGATTGACAAGTGTATGCTCTGTCTAGATACGTAGAGAAGCATCTCTTGCAAAGATGCTTCAAAAGAGCAGTTGTCTGGAAAGATGAAGCAATGCCAGGGTGGTTCAAGAAGCAATCCAAATACCAGTCACAGAAGTAAACATGAACAGATGAGGCCAACACTGCAATAAGGAGACTTACTCTAGGATCCCACAGTGTACTGGAGACAGACACTGAGATACATTATTTCTTTTTCTTTATTTTTCATTAGGAGATTATCCAATCAAGAATTATTGTCTTTTAAGGAATGATCTTGGTTTATAGCATTTGTGCCTGTCATATTGTTTTCAAATTTAAGAGGAAAAAAAAAAAAAAAAAAACTTTACTTTCCATTCTCTCAAACACTTTAGCATGGTGTTCAGGGTCCTTAATAACCTTGTGCCACATTCTCTCGCCTTCCACCCACGGAAAGTCTCTGTCGCCCATACAGCCTGTATAGCAAAGTCCGTGTCCACAATTCCTTAAACATGCAAAACCTTCACTTCACTTATTCCTTTTTTTTTTTTTTTTGCTTTCTTGCAACCCCACTGGATCAAATCATACTCCTTGTTTCATTGTTCAAGGCCTAGCCAAATGAATCTCTTCTTTGGGGAGACCCAAATACCTTCCTAAGTAGAATGTATTCCTGAAAGTGTGATCTTTGGCAGACTGTAATAATCACACTACAGATTTGCCCTAATATGTAAAAGTCCATTGTTTATAGGCCTCTCTTACTCTACTACGAAGTTTTGGCGGACTGATCTGTATCTTATTCACACACTCCCTACCCACTCATTAAATGTTTGCTGAATGAATGTGTGAACAAAAGAGAGATAGAATCTATCTCTTTGTTCTCTCACGTTTTCACTGTCTTTTGTTTTAGAGAAAAGAAAAATCTACAGTCCAGAGAAATTCAGTCTTTCCCTGCACAACATTGTCAAAGCTGCAAACACAGAATTAATGGAACAGCCTCGCTGGCTCCATGGACATACGTAGTGTTAGGACAGCTATTGTGTGTTTCCACCACTGACAAGAATCAAGTATGTAGTAGAGAAATACCACCAGTGGTATGAAAAAAAGGAATATTGTTTATTAAAATTCTGGAACTCTAGGCAAAGACTCCTGTGAACTCTCCTACATGCTTTCCAAAATATATGAGTCTCTAGCAAAAAGGAGTACTCCTTTTGGATTTGACATCTTACTTCTTTAAATTCCCAAGACATACTCTAGCCCACAGATGCTGTCAAACTGAAGTGTTGACAGTGCTTGAGTGATACTGATGTCATCAGAGAGAGGACAAGTAGTCAGTTTGCAGGGAGCTGGGACCGTCATATCAATGGGGAGAGAAAGGTGGAGATGGGAATTTTTGACTCTTCTTTGTTTCTGCACTGCAACCCTTTAAGTACCTGTGAGTAGTCAACCTGCACGTGCAGCAAGTTAAAGCCTTTATCCTAGAAGCCTTTATCCTAAAGGAATCTGCTGACATAATTAATTAGTGTCAATTCAGTGAGTGGAAGAATCTTGGAGGATTCTAATAATATTGTGCTAATGTCTCTCAGGGAATTAGCAAAATCTAAGGCCAAGGCAAGGATATCATTCTTCTGGGCTCCAATCTATCTGGCTCCCAGGGCCCCAGACATTGCAGGGACTGGTGACTGAGGGGTTTCACCTTAGACCAGGAAGCATCCCTTTGTAAGTGACTTTCTGGAAGCTACTGAAAGCGAGAAGTGTAATTTTAGCATTATCACATCAGCATGCATATTGATGTGTTTATAATGTACAGGACCATTCCTAAGGCATTTGGCCATAATTGCTGGGTCAATTCACAGGGCAGTCAAGATACTCCAAGAGTGCTATGGAACAGGATGCTAATGGCATGTAGCCGTGATAGAATGACGAAGTGATGATAGTTTAAGATACATGAGACATCAGCAAGGGTGACGGGCAAAAGAAGATGAAGAACTTTGCCTCCAAAGGAAGAAAAATGCACTTAGTTTAGCTAAAATGTCGTTTATATTCCACAATCATCGTCATTGTTCTATCACTACGCCATTGTTATCAGGAGCCACAGGGTCAGCACACTGCCACTTCACACACACACGCATATATACACACATGCACATGTACATATACGTATGCATGCACACACAGGCACACACACACGCACATACAGACATACAAATGGGTTTAAACAAACTCAAACTCTGCTCAGCCCTTCCTTGGTTTTAAGTGTGTGTGTGTGTGTGTGTGTGTGTGTGTGTATTGGTCTGTTCTCACATTGCTACAAAGAACTATCTGAGATTGAGTAATTTATGAAGACAATAGGTTTTTAATTGACTCACAGCTCCACAGGCTACACAGGAAGCATGGCTAGGAGGCCTCAGGAAACTTACAATCATGGCAAAAGGCAAAGGGGAAACAAGCACGTCTTACCATGGCAGAGCGAGAGAGAGAGAGAGAGAGAGAGAGAGAGAGAGAGAGAGAGAGAGAGAGAGAGCGAGCATGCACAAAGGGGGAGTGCCACACACCTTTACATCACCAAATCTCGTGAGAACTCACTATCTATCACAAGAACAGCAAGGGGGAAATCCAGTCACCTCCCACCCAACATCGGGAACTACAATTCAACGTGAGATTTGGGTGGGGTCACAGAGCCAAACTACACACACACACACGCACACACATACCTATGTATATGTATACACACACATGTGCACACACACATGCAGAGGGGAGTGGGAGATCTAGAAAGTCTTGAACATGAACTTAAAGATTACAACCAGAATGATAAGGGTACACAAACACAAAGTTATTTGTATACATCAGGATAAAGGAACCCCTGGAAGAGTAAGTCTTTTTCATCATAACTAAAGTCCTAAGGCCATCAGCTTACTTTTACCTGAGTCTTACATATTCTGGCTTCCACTTGGTTTTCATTCTACATCCCTTACCTAAGCATCTCAGTCATTTCTATAGTTTCTTCTAAATATTCATAATATTCTAATCTCTGAGGTCTAGACCCGTAATTCTAACTGCCTATTACTATTAGATATTGATGTCATCTGGACATCACAAATTCAATACATCCAAAAGCAGATGCCCACAATGGGTCAAAAATTAAGTAGTTTTGATTCTTAGCAGGTAAATTGTGTGATTATGTGAAATGACAAAAAATTTAGAGCAGTATTTTTCAAACTTTCAGTAAGCTGTGGGCTACCTGCTTCATGGGTACACACAGACCAACAATTTTTCTAATTTTTATGGATTGACTGCAGTTTTAAACAATTAAAAATCAAGCATTTTAAGTTAATATTCATATTTTTATATCAAGAAAAATAATGATATTATTACAAATTATAACCAGTTACCAAAAGGCAACTTTTGTCTGTTTCAACTTAGACCCCAAGACAGTAAGTGCCATTACACTTTCCTTCCAGACTGAGGTGATAAACTAGTTATAAAGGTGTTTATTCAGGCCAAGAAGGGAGTTTGAGCTTGAAAAGAGAATTTCACTGGAAAATGTTGTTCAAGTGTTGTGACATTTGCCTTCTCCACCCCCAGGGAGAAATAGGAGGTAGTCTACCTACCTCATCTCAAAGCTAAAGAGAAATGTTCAAACTCATAGAGTTTGAGGTGTAACCTGACAGTCTGTGGGACAAAGTAAACTTATGACTCATAGCAGAGAGATACAAAAGGAGAAAGGCTGAGTGAAGCACAGTGGAGATTGTAATTAAATACTTCCATTTCTACCGATGAGGAAACAAATAGGTTTCTAGTAGATGAAAGATTTATTTTTAAAAACCCTAGGTATGCAAGAAAATAAAATAACCAAAAACTAAGGGGAAGAGGAACCCACAGAAAAATGTCCAGATATGCAAAAAGATTAAATGACCAAAAACCAACAAAAACCAACAGAGGTTGAAAAAAACAATAACAACACTGTTAGGTGCCCAGAAATTTGAGTTATCAAACATGTATTTTAGAATGTCTGTGATTATTACTCAAGTAAATAGATGGTGAGATGGTGAACTTCACCAGATAGCTATAATGCATAAAAAGAATAAATGGGAATTATGGAAATCAAAAATAACATAACCTAAATTAAAAATTGATGGATGTGTTAAACAACAGGTTAAACATGGTACAAGAAAGAATTAGTGAACTGGAAATGGACCAATAGAAAATAACCAGCTGAAATCACAGAGACAAATAAGCAATTGCAAGTACAAAAAAGACCATAATTGAAGAGACTACAAGAGATATACAAGACACCATTTTTTAAAATCTAACAAGTGTTAGTCTCCAAAGGAGAGGAAAGAAATAATGTGTCAGAATTAGTATGTGAAGACAGACTATGAATTTTGCAAAACTGACAAAAGACATAAAACCACAGACACATAAAGGTTCTGGAGGCTCTACCAATGTTGAGCAATATAAATACAAAGAAAACCACACCTATGCACATCAGAGTAAAACTGCTGAAAACTAAAGTCAGTGAGGAACGGTTCATTCAAAGAGCAATAATAAGACCAATGGCTGACTTTTCAACTGAAACTGTGTTCAAGAGACGATGAAATGACATTTTTTAAGTGTTGAAATGGTGCGGGGAGGGGGGGAACTGCCAATCTGCAATGCTGTAACTAGAGAAAATAGGTTTCAAAACTGAAAGTGAAAAAAAGAATGTTATTCTTATCTCATGACAGATGTAACAATTTATTCTAAGTAGATTGCAAACAAAAAAACAATTCTATTTCATAAAATTGGGAACTTCTGTTAATCAAAAAATGTTACTAAGTAGGTAAAAAGACAAGGCCTACCAAGGGCAAAATTATTTTTAATCCATATGTCCGACAAAGGATTCATATCTACAAACTATAAACAACTCCTCAAACACAGTAAGAAAAAGACCAGATCCCAATTTATAAATAAAGGTCAGAAGACATATTCAAACATTTCATAAAATATGACATCCAAGTGGTCAGTAAGCATTTGAAAAGGTGAGCAGCCTCACTGCTTATTGATGAAATAGCAATTAAAACAATAAGATAAAAGCACTGGCAAAATTAATGGCAAATGGCAAAAGTGAAAAAGAAAATACCAACTGTTGCAAGGATGAGAAACAACTGGAATCATCACTGGTACATTTAAATGTGTACAAGCAATTTAGAAAACTGTTTGGCAGTGTCTTCCAAAGCTCAGCATATACTTGCTCTGTGACCTAGTGATTCTACTTGTAGGTATAAACCCAGCAAAAATATCTACCAAAAGAATGTGTAAAGCAGCAGTATTTGCAAGAACTAAAAAATAGAAAAGTCCAAATGTCCAGCACTTCATTCACACTTTCCAAACAGCATTAAATCCTTCTGCTACAGCAGACAGATGTTTATGCACCTGTTCCCAATGCCAGCACCTCACTCCATCTCCATCCTTACTAAACACTGGTCTCCAGTTATCCAGGGACTCTAGTGAATAAAAAGATCTAGGATGGATTCGGCAAAAGAGATCTAAATTATCTAAATGAAACGGCATTATTTTTTTGACTTCAAGGTCAAAATTAAAAGCTCGTTTTAAGCACACATATCCTCACTGACCAGCTGTGGGGTTCCGTGCTAATCCAACTGTGGGAACATTATTCGGGTGAGGTTTGAAGAGAGATGAGATTCCACAATTCTGAAGAACTGATATGTGTCCATGGACAGTTTATTGCGGAAACCCGACTTTCCAATGATAGTAGACAGCAGATATATTTCCCAAGCATGTCTGTTATAGGCATACAAATTGTAGAAGCTGCATTATCTATTACTCAGTTCATTAATAATAGAAAAAGTTAATGAGTATAGAAAAGAGCGAAAATTTACATTGTAATATATAAGGTTTTTTTTTTTTTCCTTTTTACTCTGTTTCCACTATAGCACTTTATAGTCTTTTGGAAATAGACTATAAAGTCTTAATAATATATTGACATGTAGATATATTATTAAGCATCAACATGGTGTTCTCAATGTCCTGGGTCTTTTTAATTCTACTGAATGACACCTCTAAAATATAAGCTTCACTCCCCATTTTACCTTTACCCAGCTCCTACTGAATGCAAAGCCTGCAAGGAGGACACTTCCACATCTTCCCCCTCTACCTACACAAGTTAACTCCAAAGCAAATACAGGGTCCTAAATCACAAAGGAATTTTAAAGCCCAAGAGACCCTTTATTTGTCTCTATCATATTTGAAAGCATTTTTCAATTTGCACATGGATGATCACGCAGGAGACGATTTCTGATTCTCATCAACCAGGAGATGTGAGTTGAGGGTGTCTTTTGTCAGCCTTCAAAGGGGAGGATCTCTGCACATGCAAACTGAGGATAAAGTTCCAACAGAGGGTTAAATCCAAGGTCAAGCACAGGCATGTCCAGACTTTAGTGAAATCACAATGAATTACACCTTGTTCAAACCCTGGTCCCACAATTTTCCAACTGTGGAAGCTTGGGCAAGGAAATTGACCTTCTTCTGTTTCAAAGGTTTTCATCTGTCAAAAGGAGATAAAAATGCTTGCCCTGAGAGGTTTCTGTGGAAATTAAATGAAATAACTCATACCAAGTACTTAGTCTGATAAAGCCTTGTACAAAGGAAGCACTGAATAACTATCAGGCTTATTATTATTATTATTATTGCTGTCATCATCATCACAATAAGGATAATTATTATTATTCTATCATCTCAGACACCTAAATATCATTTCTATATTAAGGCACAGCAGCACCATTTGATATCCTTTGGGAAAGAAACAGCCCTCTTTTTATTCTACATCTTTTTGGTACTCACTCATTAGCTCACTGTAAATTTGTGCTTTTCTCTTATTACAATATCCATTGGACCAGAAATGCTTTTTGAATGGATAATAACATTGACAACCACAATAATTAGCACAAACAGAGTGCTTATGGTGAGCCAGGCACGGATCTAAGGGCTTTACATGCATTCTGTCGCGTGCTGCAGGTACTTCTCACATCACCACCTCATGCTGCAGGTACTTTCGTTACCCCCACCTGATACATTTACTAAGAGAATTACAATGTATTTCTTCTATCCACTACCCAGACTCAAGTTTGCCATTTGGCCTCCAGGAAAGAAAATTTCTCTCACGTTGCTCTGATGGTGCGATGCACGAGGCATGAAGGGGGTGAGATGGTTTGGGTCTGTGTCCCTGCCCAAATCCCATGTCAAATTATAATCCCCAGTGCAGGAGGTAGGGCCTGGCGAGAGGTGACTGGATCACCGGGCCAGTTTCTCATGGTTTAGCACCATCACCACTTGGTGCTGTAGTCGCGATAGTGCGTTCTGTTGAGATTTGGTTGTTTCAAAACGTGTGGTACCTCCCACCTTGCTCTCTCTTGGTCCTGCTCCTGCCATGCAAGATGCCTGCTCCGCTTTGCCTTCCTCCATGAGGCCTCCCAGAAGCAGATGCTACTGTGCTTCCTGTACAGCCTGCACAACCGTGAGCCAATTAAACCCCTTTCTTTATAAATCGCCCTGTGTCAGTATTATTTTACAGCAATGCAAGAACTGACTAATACAGGACAAGGTGCCAGGCAATGACCCTGGAGGCTAGTGAAGACATCACACAGGAGAAAATAAGACACATCTTAAAGAAGGAAAGACGCACCAGGCAGAGCAAAATCAGAAAAGACGAGCACAGCCTCGACCACCTGGAGACTGGCAGCACTGCAGGGGTTGTCATTGGAAGGAGTGACACAGGGAGGTTGAAGGCAGATGGGCCAGACTGTGGGGGACCCGCATACCACGTGATGGCATTGTCCATTTGATAGTGTACAGATTGTGGTAGCAGGGAGCATGCCAAGAGTTTAAGCTGGGGTTTCACATGATCTTTTCCATATATTTCCTCTTACAAAGATCCCTCAGAGCCACTATGAAGTTTGGCAATACTAGACTCCAAGAAACATTGAAGGTAGAATATATGAAAGAGGAAAGGACCAGCAGGGTGTTGGTGGTGGTGCAGCTGGAGGGGAGGGTCAGATCCCAGAAAGAGGAGGTAGAGTGGAAAAAGTGTGATGGACGACGGGATGTGGCTGGTGAAAAGGAGGGGACAGGCTGGGCGCGGTGGCTCACATGTATAATCCCAGCACTTTGGGAGGCCAAGGCAGGCGGATCACCTGAGGTCTGGAGTTCAAGACCAGCCTGCCCAACATGGTGAAACTCTGTCTCTACTAAAAATACAAAAACTAGCTGGGCGTGGTGGCACATGCCTGTAATGGCAGCTACTTGGGAGGCTGAGGCAGGAGAATCGCTTGAACCTGGGAGGCAGAGGTTGCAGTGAGCCAAGATCATGCCACTGCATTCCAGCCTGGGTGACAGAGCAAGACTCCGTCTCAGGAAAAAAAAAAAAAAAAAGAAGAAAGAAAGAAAAAAGAAAAGTAAAAAGAAAAGGGGGGACACTCCAGTAAGATCCCCAGTCTCAGTGACCAGGATGATGGTGATAACAATCAAATAAACAAGAATACAAAACAGGAGGTTGGATTTTTTTTTTTTTTTTTTTTTTTTTTTGGTCGTTAAAGAAGATAATAACTTCAGTATTGAACATGTGGAAAGAGACCTGATAAGAACTTGTGAAATTCCTAAATTTCTAAGTTGGCAAATATTTAAAGGTAAGAGAAAAGTCATAGTGGAGGAGCTCCCGATGGGATTACAGGAGGCTTCGAGTGGTCGGAACCTTGGCTTGTGTCAAACAGCCTTGGGTTTCAGTCCTGCTACTGCCATGGCAAGTCACATAGGGGTAAAATGTGGGATAAAATGGTAAAGGCCTGTGCACTTTGACTCCAAAATCTTACTTCTGGGGATTTATCTAAGGGAAATAATCTGGAGGGCTCAGGATGTGTGAACATGGCAGTTCCCTATAGCACTGTTTATAGCAGCAAAACATGGAACTAAGTGCTCAAAAATAAGAGATAAGAAGTCATGTCACAACTATTAAGTAGAAGATTATGCAGCCAGTAAAATGCATAGTCCTGCTTTTATAGATGGAAAGACGTTCACCGTCTGAGGAAGAGGCAGGCTACTTCTTCAATGTCCAACCCAACCCCATTTCATGCCGTTCTCTCCCCAGTCACTCACTCCAAATGTCACCTCCCAAAAGAAGCCTCCTCTGACCCTGCAGTCCCCTCTATCTCCCAAGTCACTATCATTTCGCCCAGTTCATTTTATAATTATTCATTAAGCATCTTAATCATGAGTGTCTGTTTCTCTGTCTATCCAATTGGAACCCTGTGAAAATAACGGTGACATTTAAATAAGACCGTTTGTATTAAATGAGATAATATATAAATACATAAATGTGCCTGGCACAAAATAAGTGCTGAATAACTGCCAGCCTTAGCCATTATTATTTTTCTTCCTTACATCTCTCTACTACATATTTATTTTCCTCTTCCTATCATCACTTTGAGATCTTTCAAAAGTCTCTTGTAATTAATAGGTAAATATTTTTGATGGAAGGTAAATATACACCAATATTCAAGGGAAACATACACCAATATTCAAGGGAAACCAGATTCTTTTCTAATGTAATTGAGAAACAGGTGCTTCAATTTCTTTCTATAATGAAGACATTATTTATCACAATACATAAACATACATATACATATATATAAAGAACCTATTTAGTGGTTTATTAAAAACAAGATGGACTGGGCACAGTGGCTCATGCCTATAATCCCAGCACTTTGAGAGGCTGAGGTGGGTGGATAACTTGAGGTCAGGAGTTTGAGACCAGCCTGGCCAACATTCTGAAACCCCATCTCTACTAAAAATACAAAAATAAAAAATAGCCAGGTGTGGTGATGGGCGCCTGTAATCCCAGCTGCTCAGGAGGCTGAGGCAGGAGAATCGCTTGAACCTGGGAAGTGGAAGATGCAGTGAGCCAAGATTGTGCCACTGCACTCCAGCCTGGGTGACAGTGAGAGACTCTGTCTCAGAAGAAAACATAAAAAATTTTTAAAAATGACTACTGAAGTTTTGCCCATTTAAATTTTAAATATTTAAATAAGTTTGCCAATCCTTAAAAGAGGATCTGCTCTGCGATAGATATCACTCCTTCACAAATTTCTTTTAGAAATTCATTTTGCATTGCGTTCTCCTCCTTTTTTTTCCCCAAGGCCTTATATAGAGACTGGTGTTATTTGAATGTCATGATTTTGAATAACACAGACACATTCTTTTTCTTTTATTTGTCCTCTCTCATCTCCTTTGTGATGCTCATATTTTTATGCCTCTCCTCTATTTTAGCGAGATGAACGCCTAATTGTTCTTCCATAAGAGAAGTGACACATTAATGGGAGCATGCTACATATAAGAGCATACATGAGGACATGTTCTTTACATGGGATCTGGGAAGTCACAAAGGGCCGTCTCTATCAGGAACTTTTGGTTCTGGTTTTAGAAGAGAGAAACTTCTATTTTCAATGCGTTAAAATCTGTAAGAAGCCATTTTGCATGGCCAAAGAAAGGCCACCTGATAAGGCTACAATTGAAAATGCACTCCTTGGGCAGAATTTCTAATGTTCTACAACAATGAAGCAGTCTGCACATTTAGTAGCATGAAATTTGGGGAAGAATCAGCAGACAACTGCATATCTAAAAAAGCTCAACCTAATTTGAGGGCAGGTTTTATTAATAAGCCAGGACATAAAGGTTTATCTTCCCCTTCCAAAATAACAAATAACTGCAATGGCAATAAAATACCTTTGGTTAAGCTCTGCTGGCATTAAAGTATCGCCCACAGCACCACGTCTTTTATGCTGGTGGATAGCTATGCTTCCACTCCTCAAGATCTTAGCAACGTACATTTAACAGCATGACACGATAAAGGGAGAACAAATTTCTTTTCTTCACACCAGATGGGAATAAGAAACGTGAGTGTTGTACACAATGAAACAATATCTATAAATCTAGCATTTTATCATCCCATTTCAGACTATAAAATTAGAAGATTCATCAGTTATACCTTCACTCATGAAATATACCTGCTGAG
Source organism: Chlorocebus sabaeus (assembly GCF_047675955.1). Lineage (NCBI taxonomy): Eukaryota > Metazoa > Chordata > Mammalia > Primates > Cercopithecidae > Chlorocebus > Chlorocebus sabaeus. The sequence continues at coordinate 13,373,838 of NC_132906.1, forward strand.
GTATGGGGTCTCCATGGGAAGACTGATACAGATAACACCTTCCAGCGGGTTATATATCAGTGGGTGGCACAGCCCTAGCGGGAGCTGGAACTCTCAGATCCCCCTGCAATCGCACAGCTGTGGGATGTCAGGAGAATGCCTGGAGACAGAATTATTAGGAATCCGCTTATTAGCAACTCTGTAATTCATGGACCAAATGGAGATCTTATTTCGAGGTTTCCTATACACAGAAATGTTCTCAAACAATATTAAGGTAATATTCAACATTGACTAAAAGTATTTTTCTATTATCAGGAAACTGTATTAGAGAAGGAAATGAACAGGTTTTCTCTTTTTTCTTCCTCCCAGTTTCCATTACTAACCCACATTCACACCCTTTGTCCTCATGATTCTAACATTGACGATGTGATATTTGCAAGGTGTTAAAAGTTATAGAGAGCTTCCGTGTTCATTATCTCATGTGATCCTTGAGTAACCCAGGGAGGTTGGAGCAGAAAAAGCTTAATGACTTGGCCGAAAGTTGGGATGAAAATTCAGATATTCTGAATACTTTTTACATTTTTAGTGTTTTTTTTTCCTTCAATGTGCTATGCTATGACATTTCCTTTCTCAGCATTCCAGTGATATTAGCAAACTAGGTAAAATACACATCAGGGTTCTTTGTTTCCTGTATTCTTTCTTCTTTATCTTTTTAACAGAATACCTATGGGATCCAAAGAAAAGAATGTAGAATTTTCTGCTCATTTCCTCTCTATTTGAGTCACATTAGATGGGTACTATGTATGGCTACTTAAGGATGAGAAAGTTTACCCTGACTTGTCTGATTTGGGAATGTACAAAAATTAATTTAACCATGCATAATAAATTACCCAAAACTTAGAAGCTTAAAATAATGATAAATATTTCTTATCTTTGACAACTAGTTTCTCTGGGTCCGGAATTTGGGAGCTACTTGGCTGGCTAGTTTGGCTTGAAAAAGCTGTTCATGAAATTGCAGTCAGGTGTTAGCCAAAGCTGCAATTAGCTGAAGCCTTGATTGGGGTCTGCTCCAAGATGGCATACTCACATGACTGGCAAGGGGCTGCTGGCTGTCAGTGGAAGGCCACAGTTCCTCTCCACATGAGCCCCTAACAGGGTTGCATGACTATGCTTACAACAAGAGCAAGGGACCTGTAAAAGCAAATGGAAGCTACAAAGCCCCATAAGACCTGCCCTGTAAGCCACATGCCACCAGCTCAACTGTGCTCGATTTCGATTAATCACACAGGCCAGCCTGGACTCAGCCTGGGATAAAACTACATGTGTGAAGGACCACTGGGGCCATCTTGGAGACTGGTAGGATTACTGTGGACTTCTCTGAGTAAACCACTCACCATTCCATCACTCCTAATAGGATTTAAAACACATTACCCCAAAAGATGGCACATCAGCACTTGAGAAAACAGAAGTAGGAAGGCCCTTCCTACCATCCCTTCACCCTTCTTCCCTAAGGAAGGTCATAAGACTCTCAATCAAGAGAAGCCCTCCCTATACCCAAGGGAAAGGAGCCAAAGACACAGAGACACTAAGAAGAATCAGAAAAAACAGGGCTTGCTAAGATTCCCCTGGCTTTTACCATTAGATCATATTCTTTTCTCCTCCAATCATACTTCTCCATGACTGACCACTCTTCAGCAAGCCTAGGCATGAAAATACACAAATAGACCTGTTTCTTTGAGGTCTTCATTTCTTGATGAAGGCTCCCATGTCACATAAAATCATAAAAAATAAATCTGTGGCCAGACACAGTGGCTCACGCCTGTAATCCCAGCACTTGGGGAGGCTGAGGCAGGCAGATCATCTGAGGTTGGGAGTTCGAGACCAGCCTGACCAACAAGGAGAAACTTCATCTCTACTAAAAATACAAAATTCGCCAGACGTGGTGGCACACGCCTGTAGCTATTCAGGCAGGAGAATCGCTTGAACATGGGAGGCGGAGGTTGCAGTGAGCCGAGATCACTCCCTTGCACTCCAGCCTGGACAACAAGAGCAAATCTCCATCTCAAAAAATAAAAATAAAATAGTAAAATAAATTGTGTATGGTTTCATTGTGTTCATCTGCCTTTTGTTATAGCAGCCTCAGCCGTGAACCTTTTCTTCCCCTACAATCCTAAGAAACCCGAATGTCCTGGGGTGTCCTGAATGTCTTGGCAGAGGATTGATGTCATGTTGTGTATTACTGGGACTTGCTTTTAACATCACCAAATGCTATTAACTGAACGCTTGTGTCCCCCTAAAATTCATATGTTGAATCGCTAATCCCTATTGCGATGGTACTTGGAGGTGATTAGGTCACAGGGATGGAGCCCTCCTGATGGGATTAGTGCACTTAGAAGAGAAGAGTTCTCTTTCTCTTTCTCTCTCTCTCCCCTTGACACATGAAGATATAGCAAGAAGATGGCTATCTGCAAACCAGGAAGAGGACCCTCACCAGAACCCACCAGCACCCTAATCTAGGACTTTCTATCCTTTAGAACTGTGAGAAATAAACGTCTGTTGTTTAAGCTGCCCAATGTGTAGTAATCTGTTACGGCAGTCCAGACTGACTAAGATACCCTCACTCAATCTTTCTCTTGGGAACTCTCCCTCAGTTACATGGATACCATGAACCGCCTTGTATCCCTAAACCCCTGACCACGCTGACCATAGTTTGTTGGTTCAAGAGCAGGCAATTGACCCAGGAGGGAAGGCGCTGTGGAAAATGCCATCCCCAGGCTGCAACTGATTGTTCAGAACATTTACTGAACCCAGGAACTAAAGTATGGGTCACCCCTCATCAAGTTGCTCATGATATAGGAAAAGAAAGAGACACATTGAAGATGAGGGTCAGGGATGGGGAGAAGGAGAGGAAGGAGAAGGAGAAAAAAGGAAATACAATGAATTCATTATGTTCACAGAGAGAAGAATGATCAAAAGAAGGATGATCCCCCCACAGATGTGCAAGAGTAAGACACCTGACTGCAACACAGGCAATATAATCATTCCCTGAGAGTTTGAATTTGAGGCCAAAACAAACAAACTTGAGGGAAGTCTCTCTTCCTCTAATGGTTGAAATGTAGAGTATAAAACTTCCCCACATGAAGGAACTGATCAGCAGTGAGAAAGAAAGAAGCTGAGATGCAGCACGAAGCAGAGGTTAGTGAAAACAGAAAGCAGAGCCCCTGCCTCCAGGTGAGCCTGCACCTTCTCATAACTTAAAACTGCTACATTCTCTACAACCTTTTAGATTCTGTGAACCAGTAAATTCCCCTTTATGTATAAACTAGCCTAACAGAGTTGCAATATTCTTCATGCTACAACTTAAATGCAAAGAAAATATAAATTTTACATGGTTTTAGTGGGGAGAATATGTACTTGGTTTTCTCTAATCTGGGATAATTGCTCAATCTCTCCTCTGTTGGGTTGAACAGTGGAAAGAGAGTTCTCATGGCCTTGTGGCTCTGGAGTACGGAGGTTCCTGGAGTGCCAGAGCTCCTCTGGCTTCTGGCAGGGTGTCCTTGGTCTGCCTGATCACTGCTTATTCTGACAAAAGTCACAGCTGCAGGCCCTGCAGCCCCATGCAGCAGTGTGTAACCCAAGCACCAGCCTCTCTCTGCCTGCACCCCGGTGACCCCCACCTTGCACTGCCAAGGTCTCCCTGAGCTCTTGCTAGACACTGAGCCTTCGCTACATTCTCCCTGAGACCTTCTGAACCAGGGCGTCTCCCTGCAGCCCCTGTAGCCTCCTGTGGCATCAGACAGAAAATCATCATCCTCAGCACTTTCCTCAACCTGCCTAACACACCCACCCCTCTCAGGCCTAGGCATGGGAGTTTCCTTCTCCCCACTCAGTCCCTTCTCTCCTTCCCACCATCAGCCTGCAGCAGGAATGAGTGGTTTCTCCACTTGTCTACCACTTGGGGCTTTCCTTACATAAAACCCTAAGCCCTCATCCCTAACCTGACATTCCAGACTGTTATACTGCTAATGGCTGACAGTCTTTCCCTTACATCAAAGGTGACAATAAAGGAAGAGTTTAATGGCAATAAGGACTTAAGAAAATTTAAATAGATAGGCTTAATACTTATATGACCAAAAATAGCCCCTTTAAGCAAGTTTGCATTCTCTAATGTAAACCCAGAATCCTAACTAATGCCACTAATGATGCCAGGTAGCAGTAAGAGAGTCGGGTGACATCATTCAGGCGCTCAGTCAATTAGTCAACAATCTACTGAGCATTTACAGAACCCCCCATCAAGTTGCTCATGATGTAGAAAAAGAGAGAGATACCTTGAGGAGCAGGGGAGGGGAGGAGGGGGGAGGGGGAAGGGGAGAGGAAAAAGGGGAGAAGGGGGAGGAGAGGGGAGGAGGAGGAGAAAGAGAAAAAATAAAATACAATGAATTCATTATGTTCCCAGAGAGAAGAGACTGAAAGAAGGATGATCCCCCCACAGATGTGCAAGTGACTAATTCGGTCAAGAAGAAAAGCAGGCCTCCCTCACAGGGTTCAGAGAAGATAGCACCAGCCAGCCTTGTAGCCTGAGAAGCTGTCTCCTCACCAGGTTTGATTCCATTTATTAAATTTAAATCTCTGAATGAGGTCTCTTAAGCCTGAATCCAAAGTAGGACAGAGATCATAAAAGAGTGTATTGTGCCTTATGCTTGGGCTGCACTCCTGTATAAATGTGCAGTCCAGGATCTCATTTCCATTTACTTCGATATAAAACGCAGTGAAACAATAGTGGAAGGCACTGGTAAAGACCCAGAGACTCAGGTCTGCCCACATGCTGCTGGGGGACTCTGAAGTGGTTCTTCCCCCAGGATCTCCAGTGGCTCCTGGTTTTCCCCTTGTGTGACATTCAAACCTGCTGTACTTACGTATTTAATGGCTATCTCTATGAGGACATTGTGTTTTCTTCTTCACAGCTGGATGTCCCCATTTAATAGCCAACCCTGGACATAAACTGACTGCTCAGTTAGTAGACATGTTTTGAATACGTAAACTCTTCAGGGTGGCAATTTAGCAATATGTATCAGAAGTTCTCAATTTTCCTTAGGAATTTATGCTAAGAAAATGGTCATGGATGTATATGCATAATTATTTACAAAAGTGTTCAGGACAATGTGGTTTACACTAGGAGAAATCCCGAAACAATTGAGATGTCTGGCAATAAAATCTTGCTTAAAAAACGTTGGTATCATGTTTAAAAGAACTACTATGCAATCATTAAAAATGACAATAGTTACAATAAAACTATCACATTTGGTAAATCTGTGTTTGCTGTGTGTGTAGATGGATAAGCAAAGAAAAGACCTCAGAAGGATGCTCCTGGCATATTAACAGTGGTCATCTTCAGGTGAAGAGTGTTCAGTTCACTCTTACTTGCTCAGTTTTGCTTATCTTCATTTCTTCAATATTATAAAATAGATATACATTTATTTCATTGTAAGAGTTTAAATAAAGAAAAATAAGTTAATATCCCCTCAGTATGTTGTACAGAAAGCTGCTTATTAAATCTCCAACTCATTCATTTGTCCCCACTTTCTCCACAGGCCTCCCAGTCTTCCATGGAAAGGTTATACCCCAGTGCTTAAAGGAGGTGCTTATAACAGGATTTAGACATCTGCTTCCTTCCTTCCTGCTCACTAGAAGATGTGTTAGGAGGCTGTATACTAGGGAAGATACAAGCAAGTCTTTGATAAAGTATCCACTTCTACACTGCTGGTGGGAATGTAAACTACTACAACCATTATGGAAAACAGTGTGGAGATTCCTTAAAGAACTAAAAGTAGAACTACCATTTGATCCAGCAATCCCACTACTGGTTATTGACCCAGAGGAAAAGGAGTCATTATACAAAAAAAGATACTTGCATGTGCATGTTTATAGCAGCACAATTCACAATTGCAAAAATATGGAACCAGTCCAAATGTCCATCAATCAATGAGTGGATAAAGAAACTATGGTATATAGTATGGTATATATGGTATAAAATATGGTATATAGTATGACGGAATACTACTCGGCCATAAAAAAAAGAATGAATTAAAGGCATTTGCAGCAACCTGGTTGGAAGTGGAAACTATGATTCCAAGTGAAGTAACTCAGGAATGGAAAACCAAACATTGTATGTTCTTACTCATAAGTGGGAACCAAGCTATGAGGGTGCGAGGGCCTAAGAATGATACAATGTACTAGAGGGAAAGGATGGAAGCGGGGTGAGGGATAAAAGACTACAAACTGAGTTTAGTGCATACTGGTCATGTGATGGCTGCACCAAAATCCCCACTAATCACCACTAAAGAACTTACTCATGTAACCAAATACCACCTGTTTCCCTAAAACCTATGGAAATAAATGATTTTTAAAAAACAAATAATAAAGCATCCCTTTATCCATGCAAAGACTTATCTGGGTTAACCCAATCCTAATATTCCTTCTGCACACAACTGCCAAAGATCAAACAGACCTCCCTGCTAACAGGGATCTAAAAGAAAACACGAGCACCAACCCACACTTAGCAGCTACACCTGCTGCCGTGCCACCGTTTGGCAGGCCTAGGGCTGCAGCCTGCTCTTCCGAAGTCATTTAAAGGGGGGTCAGCAACCCTGGGAACGCCCAGAAGATCTCTAATGGGTCCCAGGCATTCAGTGCATGGACTGCAGAGTACAGTGAGTCTTCCAAAGCCACAAATGTCAATTATTAGACTGTTCTTCCACCTTGTGGGAAGAGAACCAGGAGGAAAGAGAAGGGGGAAATGACGGAGGTAGTTCCTGAGCAGTAGTATTTGCCTCAGGCACTGTTAAGTACGATAGAGAAGTGGCGTCCAGCCTTTTGAAGGTCTGGCTTAAACCTCTTCGAGGCCTGGACCACTGCTACTCTCTCCTCAGCCTAATTTATTTACATATTTCACCTTGCCTCCGCCTCAATGAGTTGCAACTTAGGAGTTCATTTTTTTAAAGCCATTTGAGTCCATGCCTTCTTCTATGAGAGCACTTTTAATTCATCTTTTTTTAAAGGATTCATTTTTTAAAAATCAGATTAGTGATAAAAATTCCTAATGAAATGATTGCTTCTATAAAGTGAGAGAAATGAAATGCCCTGACGAATCCTCCAGGATAATTGTTTCTTCAGTAATGTTTACCATCATTACCTATCCTGAATTTCAGATGCTATAGCTTCCACCCCCCAAATAGCAACACAATTAATCTGATTAAAAGTAACCATTTATAGTTACGCATTACCTTCATCTTAGGTTGATCAAGGCACACTCTACTGATGATAAAATGCTCTGATTCACTGTAATTTTTGCATTGCTCATTTCTACCAAACAAAGTGCTTCAATCCTTCCAAGTTTATTTATTTATTTAAAAAAAAAACTGAATTACAAATTGAGATGTCAAACAAAAGTTACTTTAAAATGTATTCTTTTAAAGTATCCCAGTTGATAATCCTTTTTTCGAGGGTTCTCATTACAATTCCCTTGATGAAGGCAGAGCTCATGAAAACTTGTGCAAAGAAAATATAACACGGCTTAGGAAGAGGGGAAGGAGAGAAGGAAGAGGAGGTTACTAAATTAAAAACTGCTGTGAAACCTTAGATAATGGATTCCATGTCTTTTGAATAGAAAATTACTGACTCCTCTACACAGATGCTAAGAAGATGCCTTCTCAGACCAAAAGACAAAAGTGTAGAACTCTCTTTCCCTGCTTAACCTTACGTGCTTTTCTTTTACTTTGCACTCTCCCTCGATGCATGACCGCCTGGCTGCTGTCAGTCTGTCTAACACCAATTATGTTGTACCAGCTGCAAAGCAAGGACTCGTGGCTTTCTGTGCATTCCATCTACCCTACAATGCTCCACCAGGGCAGTGCTCAGTTCTCCAAGAAGTTGACTAAATAAACACTGAGTTGAAAAGTATCGGCTAGAAAGATTACTCCTATCCAACACACAAAAAAATGAACATCTAGAATTCAGTGCAGTTATTCTGCCCCTTACAAAATCCAAGGTGATTTCCTTTTCCTAAAGAGTAACACTTTCATTTCATGGCTAAAACGTTTCCTTAGAAATTTGCCACCGACTCAGCTATATTTGGGAATTCTGAGTGACAAGGAAGGGACAAGATTCCCCTTCTGGGCTGAAAGACAATCATTAATATAAACATGAAGTACAAAGAGTTTCCTTGTTTTCTTCTGTCTGGGTTTCTTGACACAGCCTGGCCAGACATAGCAAGTCAGTTTCCATCACATCTTGCTATTAGATGAGCCCAAGTCAAGAAACACCCTCTCAACACATTGATTCCTGGAGGCCTAGAGAAATTTCCATAGCTGTGCACTTTTTAGCTCTGCCCAATTCCCCAAGTCTCCAACTCCTTCAATCTCTTAAAGCTTAGGGATAGTAACTACCGTTAGCATTTTACTGACAGCTTTATATTCAGAAAGTGATTTAAGTTTTGTTTTGTTTTTTTATCTTTCCATTGTTAGGGTAGTTAGGGCCATAACAAAGTTCCATAACAAAGTACCACAGGCTGGGGGGCTTAAACAACAGAAATTTATTTTCTCATAACTCTGGAGGCCAGAAGTCCAAAACCAAGATGGCGACACAGTGGTTCCCTCTACGACCCCTCTCCTTGGCCTTAAGATGGCTATTTTTTGCCAGTATCTTCTCACGGTGCTTATCAGTATCCTAATCTGTTTTTCTTGTAAGAACAGCAATCATGTTGGATTAGAGCCCACGCTATGACTTTGTTTTACCTCAGCTCTTTCTTTAAAGGCCCTGTCTCTAAATATACTCACATTCTGAGGTACTGGGGATTAGGACTTCAGCATGTCAATGTGGGGAACACACAATTCAGCCCAGGCATGGTCTCATTTTATAGACCAGGAACATAAAATTCAATAAAGAAAACTGAGTTGCCAAGCTCTCTCAGCCATTAGGTGATGTTGCTAAGACTGGACTTAGCTCTGAATTCAAATGGTATGCCATTATAGCCTGCAGCCACTCCAGTAACTAACTCGTGTTTAACTTCTCAACGTTTACGTGTGACACATCATCTCATTGAATCTCCTGAGGAAAGAAATCAGATGTTACCTTGGACTCATTTGGCCGTATCTACTCTTTTATACATCTCTGCGTTGAAAGCCTGGGGGCAGGAAAGGAAGTTCTAGAATCCTCTGGTAGCCGACTCTTTACCGACAGCCTTTCCCCACTAGCTGAACCTTGTGATATTGGGGATGCTAGAGGACAGTCTGACGAAAACTTGACTCTCAAAGGGGCCCCGAATGTTGGCTACAGCTCAGAAGCAAATTTGCCCAAGATAGTGGCAGCGTGAGGACTCATCACCAATGCTGATCCCAACTGATCTCTATCAAACCTCAGGTGCTAACCAAATCTGAGAGTAGACAGATGGACCCAAGGATAAGGGGTTGAAAGATGAATAGGTGTTCCTGAATCCCTGGTAGAGTTGGTCCAAGAGGAAACATACTGTTCCCATCATTTCAAAGTACCTAAATGGACCTTGTATTTTAAATACCAAGAGTATTATTTCCTTAGGAGATTAAAAAGAAATGTTAACAAAAGTATTTGAATGCTCACTGACAGTTTCTTCTAAGGAAGAATAAAGCAAAAGTGTGTTGCTAGTGACTATGTGTTTGGTGCTTGAAGAACTTTTTCTATGTATGCCTACACAGAAATGAGGAGACCTTAATTCAAGTGCCTGGTACTAATGTTGGTGAGGAAATCAGTAGATGTCTCTGAGCCTCAATTCTCTTCCCTATACAATGTGGGCTGGATGAGATGATCTTTAATGTTCTTACAGGTCTAAGCTTTTATGCACAAACCCATATTTTGTCTTTTTTTTTTTTTCAGCTTTCTCCTCACCAACTCTTCAAAGATCCAGTTGATACAAAATGCACATGCTAACATGTGATTCCCCAGGCCTCACCAAGCTGATGTGGTCTTCTCCAAGTCCCCAGTCCTGACCAAGCTGAATCTCCTTTGTCACTCATGGGGCAACAGGGACTTACCTGCCAGAGCAGCAGAAAGTAGAGATCCTTTAGAACAGGAGCTCAGATGCCAGGAGCTCACACAAAATGCTTGAAGAAAGGGGCTTAGCCAGAAACTGAACTGGGAGCTGATGCCCAGTTTAGGAATGGTTCAAATCGAGTAGCCAAAGCAGCAAGTTCTACATCAGATCCACAAACTATTAACTAGGAAACTAAAAACAAGTCAAATCAAATTGGGCTCAAAAGGAATATAGGGGCAGAAGAGGTGATGCGCAGATGGCTGTGCCTGGCCGAATGGGGAGGGTAGGCACAGGCAGTGCACACCATTGCTTTCTTTGCTTCCTTTTTAAAAGATTTTATTTTTATGAGCAGTTTCAGATTCAAAGCAAAGTTAGAAGGACTGAGATTTTTTCCATATACCCCTGTCCCTGTACAGGCATAGACCCCCATTATCAAAATCCCCTATCAGAGTGTAATAAATGACAACGAACCTGCATTGGACACATCATAATCATACAAAGTCCTGGTGTACATTAGATTTCACTCTTGGTGTTTTACATTCTATGAATTTGGACAAATGTGTAATGGCGTGTGTCCACTGTATCATACAGAGAACTTTCACTGCCACAAAAATCTTCTGTGCTCTGCCTATTGTTGGGGATCAGAAACCAATATCCCAAAATATGGCATATTGACATGCTGAACTGAAGAAGCTTTAATGTCTCTCTGACCTTCCCACCACCTCTTCTGCGCCACTTTCTTTCCCCAAACCCAGGATTATCTTGTTCCCTTATCTGCTTAAAGTCCGAGCCTGCCAAGAAGAAAACAATGACCTCTGTCCCCTTTCCTGAGTTTTCATTAATTGAACCTGGATTCCAGGAAGAAAGATTGAAGTCTGTCAACACACCTGGACAGACTTCTATCACAAACCATTGTCCATTCTGCGAACCCAACAGACTTTGTCCCAGACAACTGTATGCTCTTCAAGCTTACTGAATTCTCCCTAGGAATCACACGTTGCCCCTCAGCAGAATTCCTCTTGTCCCTACTCACACAGTTTGCTTTGCCAGGATCCTAAGATTTCTTGGAAAACCTTAGGACCAGGAGGTATTCTTGTGGACTCATTCTGTTTTTCTGTAACCTCAAGATGGTGTATAAGCTTCTGCACCCCAATGGGGGTTGGAGTAATCACAGTGTCTCCTATGTGAACGTAAACAAATTTGTATGCCTATTTTCCAATTAATGTGCCTTTTGTGAGTTGATTTTTTAGCGAAAATTCAGAGGGCTCCTTGACCCCTACGCTATTCATCCCTCCCCCTCCCTTCAGCCCCTAACAACCACTGATCTTCTTACTGTCTCCACAGTTTTATCTTTTCCAGAAGGTCATATAGTTGAGATATTACAGTCCATTACCTTTTCAGATTAGCTTCTGTCACTTAGTAATATATATTTAAGATTCCTCCATGTCTTTTCATGGCTTCATAGTTCATTTCTTTTCAGCATTAAGCGATATTACATTGTTTGATGTACCACAATTTATCCCTTACCTACTCAAGGAATACCTGGTTGTTTCCAAGATTTACCTGGCCACCTATGGAATACTGTATTTTCCAAAACTGGCCATAAGATATTTCCTACTATTTTTGCATATTGCAGTTGCATAAGAATTGTGTCCTACCTAAGGTTTTCCAGAAATTTGGCACTTCTCCATCAAGACATGGATTCTTCTTCCTCTTCCCATAAGTTCAGGCAGATTTGTGACTGGCTGGTAACCATAGAGCATGGTAGAAATTACACAGAGTGATTTCTCAGGTTAGGTTATAAATGATGAAGCTAATCTCCCTCAGTGGAACATAGGCATTGAGTCCTGAGCCACCAAGCAAGTGTCCAGCTGCCCTGAAACTGCCATGCAGTGAGGAAGCCCAAACTTGTAATTTCACCTCTTCTGCCCCTATTCCTTTTGTGCCCAACTTGATTTGACTTGTTTTTATTTTTCTAGTTAAGTGAAAAGATGGCAAGGGGAAGCACTGAAGCTGCACCCTGAGTGAGAGATGCCTGGCCATTGTGCAGCTGCTCCACCCACCTCACTCTCAGCCTACTTTCCTCCACCCCCAACCCTTGTACTTTTGTTGCTCCAATCACTGTCTGGTTACAATCGGAGGAGAGATTACAAGACAGTAGCACCCAGCTAAACCCTTCCTGAATTCGCAACTCACAACAGTTATAAAAGACAATAAAATGACTGTTCTTCAAGTCACATGTTTTAAAGTGAATTATTATTCAGCAACAAATAACCCATAACATCATCCTTTTTTCCTCACCTCCACTTCCCAGTGTTGCCTCCAGTCTGAGTACTTAAAGTTAGGGCTACACACACAGTCCTTTCCCTTCAAAGGAAACTTATTATAAACTGAGGCATCCGGAAAAAGGTTATCATGAGGTTTTAATGTCATTCTCTGCTCTCTTCATTAACATATAAATAACCGTAGTATAATTTTTCCTCTTGTTTATATGCAAATATATTTAAGAACTGAACTGCCCCAGTTGTTTATGATTGTGTCCATACCATAATCCCAAAACAATTTTAAAAAGAGAATAAAATTAATTATTTATTGGTTTTGTATTTTTCTCCTTCTGGAATCCATTAAACCAACCATATTTTATTGAGTTTCTCATTTGGAGAAGGAGATGATTTGTCTTGTTTTTATGTTTTCCTTTGTTCTTATCTTGGCAATTAACTATTGCATGATTTGTTAATTAGATAACTGACTTCCAAAGGCACTTCATTCATGGAAAAAGTAAGATAATAACAGCTCATCCTCTAGGGAAAAATGCAGAGCAAAAATGATCACATTTTTAACATCGTAGTCGATGTAGGTAGTTGAACTTGAATATGTTTAGCAAACCACTAAATGCAGACCAACGCTTTTGGAAGCTAACTTTAAGATGAATAAACTTTTGCTTATCCTAATTGCCCTTAGGAAATGACAGCACATGTTTAATAAGAAGGAAAAATGTAGAGTGGGTTTTCATGTGACTCTTTCCTATGACATTTCTTCACTTTTAACAGAATCAACTAAAATCATACGAAAAAAATCATGCCCTTTAAACTTGTCTATGTTAGTTCTTTATAACTCAGAGAAGCCCCACTATTCAATGTATTTAGAAGCCCCACTATTCAATATATTTTCAGCATCAAAAAAAATCCCCACCCTCAAAAAATACTCGTTTACCCTCGAAATTGTTTTTGCTATCACCACATGAATTCTGAAGAAAGGCTTGATTATATTGTTAAATCAGTGTTGATTTAAACATGGATCGACCTCCCACATAGCCACCATAACTGAGTTGTTGTTAGAACTGAAAGAAACTGGAAGGAAATGATCAAAATTTCCCTAAAATCAGTAACCCTCCCTCTGCACAAATTGCCCTGGTAGGAAAAATCTCAGTCCCGCCTACCCTAATGTGAACTAATTTGGTCTACAGTGACACAGAGAAGGCACACATGAGGAGACATTTTCCAATGTTTAGAATTCTTTTCACTGCTATAGAAAGCATCTTGCTATAGTAAGAAAAAGGCCAAGGATCTGCCTTACACAGCTCGGGATCTTTCTCCTTTGGCCTTAGCATTTGGGGCTGGAGGTACTATTTGTGGAATGAGGCTGAGGAAATGAGCCAAAATGAATTTCAGGCTTGCCAGAGCTTACAATCTTAATGTAAATTCAACAATTAGCAATGCCTCAGCTGTGAAAGCTGGAAAAAATTCCACACATCAGATGGTGAGAGAGGCTCGTTGGAAAAATGGAAAAATCATTTCCATTTTACTGTTGTTATGCTGTCATGTCCTCGCTCAACTAACTTTGAAAGCAGACCTGAACCCTATGAGTCATCGACTCATGAAGATGCTCCCAGAAAGGTAACGTCCTTATTCGTGCAAAGTGGAAGTATGAAACTGTACAAAGTCTATGCAGGGAGATTTAAAACATGATACAATATGAGGAACAGGATGTATCATCAGCTTCAAAAACTGCCGAGGTTAATGGATGTTGTTGGATGCCAGGAGGATCCAATTAAATTAACATACTTCTTATAAGAATCAACAGCTCTAACATGTCCTTGTCAGCCTAAAGCTTATAGCAGGTGTGATCCTGTAATATGACTCTTTTTTGTTTGTTTCCTGAAGTTTTTAAAGAATGCAGAAAACACACATTACACACCATGGAGTCAATAGCTGCCTGTGCCCAGCAAAGCGTGGAGGTCTCCTTCCCTCATTTCCCCTCCTTGGGGTTTTTCCAAATAGGAAGAAAAATGTAAATATGCATGTGCATATTTCATCATCCAATTGGAAAGAATATAATGATATGGGAACTTGAGGGAAAGACCTGAAATTCTAAGAACTTCACACGCTAAACACAATTACTTACTCTCTGGGGGGTTTCCCCCAAAAATCTTTCACCCTTATTTTCATTGTTGGTCATTATAGAAGATGCAAACTTTGTGACCATCCTCAAAACCAAGGACCATGTTCCATTTAAACCTTTAATCAATTATACATCACACCCAGTCTGGGAGTAAATCTTGCTAGTGCCCTCAAACTTTCTTCTTCATTACTTTTCCTCATTCCTTCACACCATAAAATACCCCCATTTTCTATATTAAACTCTGTTCTGAGTGCAGATCAAACATGATCAATATTTTAATACAAATGTCCCCCAATTTTTCTCCATCAAACATCCATTCAGCTTATATCTTAGTTTGGATTTCCCCCCGAAAGCAGAGCCTGAGAAAGAATTCAGGTGCAAGTAGTTTATTTGGGACGTGACCCCAGGAAGCACCGGGGCACTCTAGGGAAGCCAGATAAGGAAGGGAGGAAAGCAAGTGAAGTTCCTACTGTGGGCAACCGTGCTGAGATCCCACTGGGGACCTTCTAAAATACCGCACTTCACATCCCAGATTGTCCCACCAAGGCACATTCATCCACCAACTCATGTTTCACGTTGTTGGGGGATTACTTGCCAGAGTGCTTGACTCTGCAGAGCTTCCAACCTACACAGTGTACAGGCAAGGGTGCACTCCTGTGGCCAGAGAACATCTTCCGGCAAAATGGTTGTGCAGTGCCCACTAAAGCTGCAAATGATCTTCAGAGAGGACTGAGTGGACACAGGCAGGGCTCCCCCAATGATGCCTGCTACCTACTGCCTGTGCCTGACCAGGCACATGCTCAGCTATACACACAATGGGTAGTTTTGTTTATTGAATGAATATTCAGATACATATTCTCTCCCCTTTGATTGTCTAACTGAATTATGATTCATATTTGTATCTTCCCTCAGATAGAACCTTTAACCCAATCATTCATTTACCCATCTTTTAATCTGTACAGAGAGCTTCCTGTCTCCATTCTGCAAATACTTGTTTTGAACCCAATTATCTCAGAGCTCTTCTCTCCCTTATGCACTGTCAAGACAATTTACTTCAAATGGGCAAAGAGCTCCAGGCTCATGGCCCCTGCTTTTGAATCTCAGGAAAGTAAACGGGTATCTTTCTCAACCACAGGGCTGTATCGTGAGTCTTTTTCAGAAGTTTGAAAAATGTTTAATTATTTCAGATTCACATTATGTTCTACATCTATTTACATACGTAAAAAGGAAATGTGTTCTTTTATATTAGCTTCTTATTCAATCAGCAAATAAGGGCAAAAAAGTTCACCACAGCAAATTCTGTTGGTTTTATATTTAAATCACAATCGTTTCTTTGTAAAAGAGCTTGTAGTAAAGTCCATACAGAACTAGAAAGAATCGTGTGCCAAAAAATGCGAGCTGCCATTCAAAAACTTATTTTATTTTCCATATGAGGTATTAACTACTGATTTTTCTTTTTCCTATCACATTGTCCTGTTCTTACAGCCTGGGGTGGCTCTTAATCCTTGTTTGTGGAGACTGTAACACTTTATCGATTCTCAAAAGATTTTTCTATCTGAGAGTGATTTTTTCAGTGTCACTAGTACATCTAAGTACTTTGGTGTACATGTGTGCTGGGGATTCAGGGACATCATTTCTCACCCTCTGACATGGCCTAAGTACTACATTTCCTTAAAGGTTGCAGAAATAGCCTTAAGGCTATTGATGGGAGTGTCCTGTAGGGTCTCTTGTCTGGCTCATATTTGTAATGAACCTGCCTTTAGACTACAGCGATAAAAAGGACATAATCCTCAAGTGATTCATAATCCTTAAGAGAAGCTCCGCCAATTTATGTGGCAGGCCTCAATCTCATGTGAAGATTTAATGAGAACCACATGCAGTCAAAAGTATACCCTGCATCTGTCACAGCAGATAGCTCTGGAAAAGCAGAGCAATACCTCGTGTGAAGACGAGCTATTCAGACATTTTTAACTGACAGCAATGCAATGACCCTAACAGAGAACTTGGGGGAAAGAGAAACAAAAAAATAAAAAAGATAACCAGTGCAGCAAATATTGATCCATTATATGCTTTCTGGTAATTTCTGAATATTCCCCAAAAGAAAAGCAAGACATGGATAATCTATGTGCCTATTGAAAGTAATTTTCCAAGCATGAATGGCTGAAGGATTGTAATTTCTTTCCCCCCAGTCATTATGGGTCTCCCAGAGGTCATACAAATAACCAGCATCCTTTCATCCTAAACACCGCTAAGCCCAGGTTGAGATACGAGCCTATTAAAATTCGGGTTAAAGAAGAATTTTATTTTGCCGATGATCTCATTTATTAATTGCTGACTGCCTCTTAAAACCTTCAGTGGAAGACAGAGAGACCTTCAAATCCTTTCTCTGAGAATTAAAGCTTTCATTTAAGGATTCCAGATGGGCTGTATTTAGGTATTAAAGTTCAAGTACTTTAACCACCAAAAGATGAAAGGAATTTTACCCAGTTTTGTTCCACAATTGCCACCCGGTATTTCTTCAGTCCTGGCCAAATTGAGCATCAGTTTAAATCAGATTTACTCACGGGACCCTTTGTAATCACAGTCAACACAAGATATTAGGGAGTTTAGGAAATGGGTCTATTAAATGACAATTAAAGCTGTCAGCCTTCCAGAGCTTATTTTCGGTTAATTTGATCCTAGTAGACAGTCGTATTGGACGGCTGTAAACAAAGAGGTTTGCTTTACAATACAAGCTGAGATCCAGAGCTGGCTGCCTGAAACCTGGTGAAGGTGCAGGCTTCACTTTGGCCTTAAGATGGCTTCAGTTGTTCCTCTGAATAAATGACTTCAAAATCACTTCAACTGTTTAAATCCTCCTGAAAGTCCTAACGCTCAGCCAAAGAAGAGTTTAACTGGCACCTTTCAGAGACAGGAGTCAGCAATGAGGTTCTGGGTACTGACTGGCATTTCCTTTTGATGTGAAGTCTCATGGAAATTATTTAGGACTAGGTGCTCTCCATCCTGCATATAGGCAATAGTAAAGAGAGCACTTTGCACTTGGAATGTGCCTGAAATCACCTATCAAAAGTCTTAGGTTATCCATACCCTTTAACGCAGGGCTCTCATCTTCAGGGGTTTATCCTGAAGAAACAGTCAGATAATTGTGCAGATGCATGAACAAGTATGTTTGCTGCAGTATTCGATGTAGACAAGATGTAAAGCAGGCTTGGTTTTGTGACTCCTCCTGCCTCATTCTCCTTAAGCCACCCCAAATCCCATATCATTTTTTTCTGCCTTAAAAACCTCTTCAATGTCACTGTCCTCTTAGGCATTTAAGCTGGAGGGCAGTGTCCTCCACAGGTTGAAAATTCCAGGACCTGGGCATTTCTCCATTCCACCCTTGGATTCATACTCTCTACAGTCCGCAAGGCTAGAAAACCAGATACATTTTTTGTATGTTTTTATACTAAGGTGTTCATGGATTAACGTTGCTTCTACTAGGTAGTATTTTATATTGTAAAATGAGATCGTCCTAAAGACAAGACTTTAAACCAAAAATGGGAATTTCAGGCTCCATATCAACCCAGCAATAAGGATGTTTGTGGTTTAAAATTCTTTTTAAAAATATCTTTTCAGTGTGTGGGTGTGTGTCTTAGTTTATTTGTTATGTTTCATTATGAATAGATATTCATGCTTATTATAGAAAATGTGGGAAATGAAAAGAGAAAGGAAGACAAAATTCATCCATATTCCCACCATGCAGAAATAGCATTTTTAACATTCTATTGTGTTTCCTTTCAGTCTTGGTAATATGCACAAATGTTTGTTTTTTCTCTGAAGTCATAATTATAGTATATGTACCATTTTGCATTTTTTAATTTTGCACAGTTATGGAAAAATATCAGAATAGTTCTACCCTAATAAGACTTTCCATGAGATGACACTTTACAGTAGTTCACTGTTTCACTCTTTCTTTGCGCATCAATTTACCTGCCAAGGATACTTTAAAAGCATTTGCCTCCTCTTTATGGGCTTCCCATTCACTCCCATCTCTATGTTACATTGGAAACCTTCACTGTATCTAGCTGGTAAGTAAATTTCTCCAAATGAACACTTCAGAGGCATTTAAACCAGAGCAACTCCATCTTGAATAGGAGCTGGGTAAGATGAGGCTGAGACCTACTGGCTTGCATTCCCAAGAGGTTAAGGCATTCTCAGTCACAGGAAGAGACAGGATGTCAGCACAAGATACAGATCATGAAGACCTTGCTGATAAAACAGGTTGTAATAAAGAAGCCAGATAAAACCCCTCCAAACCAAGTGGCGATGAACGTGACCTCTGGTCGTCCTCAATGCTACACTCCCACCAGTGCCGTGACAGGTTGCACATGCTATGGCAATGTCAGGAAGTTACCCTATATGTTCTAAAAAGGAAAGGCATGAGTAATCCACCCATTGTTTAGCATATAATCAAGAAATAACCATAAAAATGGGCAACCAGCAGCCCATGCTGCTGCCCTGCCTATGGAGTAGCCATTCTTTATTCCTTTACTTTCTTAATCAACTTGCTTTCACTTTCCTCTGTGGACTCACCCAAAATTCTTTTTTTCTTTTTTTTTAGCCTGAATTTTGCTCTTGTCACCCAGGCTCGAGTGCAATGGCGTGATCTTGGCTCACTGCAACCTCTGCCTGCTGGGTTCAAGCGATTCCCTGCCTCAGTCTCCCAAGTAGCTGGGATTACAGCTGCCCACCACCACTCCCGGCTAATTTTTTGTATTTTTAGTAGAGATGGGGTTTCGCCATGTTGGGCAGGCTGGTCTCAAACTCCTGACCTCAGGCGATCCACCTGCCTTGGTTTCCCAAAGTGCTGGGATTACAGGCGTGAGCCACTGTGCCCGGCCCCCAAATTCTTTCTTGTGCAAGATCCAAGAACCCTCTCCTGGGGTCTGGATGGAGACGCTTTTCCAGTAACAATATCACTCTATGTAGTTCTGGAACACGGAAAGAACTGGAGTGTGTTTAAACAATGTAGATGCAGCTGATGCCAGCAGGAGGTTGCAGGCTACAAAGGGCAACCCAGCAGGAGGGCTGGGTCACAGCAATCCTGGCGAGAGTCTCCACCACCACAGCTCTCCTCTGGGGCTGTTTAGGACAGCACCCTGTTGCCCACCTGAGACTCAGCCTCTGCTTCCCAGTCACTTTGGGCACCATAGGAAGCCCCTGTGATAATACCCAAGGGCTCTAAAAACTGTGTTCTCAGTGTCCCTGAAGACAGCTCGTTTCTGCCACCAAAAATATACTGTCCCTCTGCTCCCTCACCCCTCTTCACTCAAGAGCATGGACTGAAGTTGTAAGGGGGTGTACGAGTCCTACAGTTGTTTATGATTTGGTGAGCACATTCCCATTTCTATCTGGGCCATTTTTTTCCTAGTTTTTTCTTTTTTCTTTTTTCTTTTTTTTTTTGAGACAGAGTCTCGCTCTGTTACTGAAGCTGGAGTATGGTGGCATGATCTCAGCTCACTGCAACCTCCACCTCCTGGGTTCAAGCAATTCTCTTGCCTCAACCTCCTGAGTAGCTGGGATTACAGGCATGCACCACCAGGCCTGGATTTTTTTTTTTTTTTTTTTTTGTATTTTTAGTAGAGATGGGGTTTCACCATAATGGTCAGGCTGGTCTTGAACTCCTGACCTTGTGATCTGCCCACCTCGGCCTCCCAAAGTGCTGGAATTATAGGTGTAAGCCACTGTGCCTGGCCTTTTTTCCTACTTTTGCTGCTTACTTTGTATAATCCCACTTGGTAACTGATAAATTATTTTGGTAATAGGCTCAGATTAAATGGAGAAGGTGCAGCCAAACATTTCTGAAGGAAACAAGGTGGGGAGATGCAACATTTTTAGTCAACCCAATTAGTCATACTTTTTGAATAATATTTAAAGAGGACACTAAAAGCAGAAGAAGATGGGAATAGGTAAGATGAGGAGAATGAGGTAGACTTCAGCTGATATGAGTATCTTATTTATAAATGGCATGTCATTGTATTAGTGGATTTGAATTACATCAAATATTTCTATAAAGATTGGTTTGTATTAAATTTAAACATGTTTTAAAGAGCCTTTTGTTCATTTAGGGAAGCCTTAATAATGTTTACAAATAATTAATAAACACTTAGGAGGGCTATCAGGTTTCTAGTAACTAACAATATGCTGATCGACCCAGAGACTTGGAAAGAGCTGGATTCACAGTGTATGATGACCAGCCACCATGTTTGCCACCCTTCACATGGGAGACGACGTACACAGCGTAGTAAGAACACTAGGAAAAAATGGCTCCTTCTCCTCACCTAGCAACTGTTAACCCCCTTGGCAGCAAGTGGGGTGCTCAGAAATGGCTTATGAAGCAAAAACTGCGTTTCAAAGGCAATTCAGGGGACTGGTGGAAATGGGATTCCCAGGAAGTCAGAGCTTTCTTCTGAAGCCTTGGTCATGAAGTCATTCAACTGGCCGTCATGACTCTTTTCAATCTCCAATCCAGGTCTATTTAGTCTTTTAATAAAAACAGAGGAAGGAGGTACCCAAATTAGAATAAAAGGGCAGAGGAAACTGAAATGGTCAACAATATGCACTGTTACTCTGCTAAATGACTTGACAGGTACATAGCTCAGTAGAATGAAATGAATGGTGTGTTTATTTTTCTATGTTCTTATGCAGTCAGAAGAAATTCAGGAAATGAAATAGAATATCAATTTTTAAAACAAATAATTACTATCCTATTTAATTTTTTACAGATATTCTGAATTATGTTTTCCTGCCTCTACCGGTTTTTCTTCATGAAGAGTTCCCTGTTAGAGATGTTGCTGCACATCTACCTGGTGAAGGCATAATTTTATCACTCTTATGATTAATTGCTTTATAGGATGAATTGACCTCTTCAGTTTTTGTAAAAATGACACATTTATATGTTTTATCACAGTAAAAAAAAAAAAAAAAAATCAAAATAACATGATGTACTGAAAAATCATGAAGAGATGCCTCAAATCTATTTTCAAAATTCTGGGAAACCAGGTATTTGGAGAAATTATTTAAATTACAGTGAAAAGACACATCATTTACTGGTTAAAAGTTGGCATGCTTTAATAATGTAACAGAGTTTATAGGTCCTGAGACCCTTCCACTAACCTTTCTAATGGTATAAACTATGTTCAGGGCTGCCATTTCCCAAGGGACTGAGGACTAAGCAGAGAAGAGCCAGTCTCTAATCATGGTCTAAAGACTTCAAAGAGGGTCATCTTCTGGCTTCTTTCTTTCTGCTCTGGTTCCCAGCAACCAGCCGTGCTGTAGATTTTTCAGTATCTCTGAGGGAGGGACACCCACTCGATCACATTCATGTTCAGTTAATTTGTTTTTTTTTTATTTTTCCTTTCTTTCCTTTTTGTAGAATCCAATGGCTATTAGCCCTTAGGGGAAACCATACAGCAGCAAAAGCCACAAAGGCAAGATAGAAGGCTTTGCTATGTATCCTATAGACAGCACTACTTTTCTCAGATTCCAACCCTCATCCTGATTTCACCTTGATCCTTTGTAAAACTGTGCCTTGATTTTCACTTTGTGCTTTCAGGATAAAAAGGTCTTAGGCCTAACCCAGCTTACCAATACTCCAGCACCCATTCTAAGTGTGTGCTATCCTGGTACCTGTAGCATGGCACTCCTGGAGGTCAGACTATGTTTTCTCACCTTTTTATACCTGGGACTGGCATACTGGAGGCCTCAGTGAGTCTATAAAAGAAGGGAGAAGGGAAAGGAGGGAGGCAGAGGACTGGATCTACACATATAGAATATGTGAACGTTATTTAGTAAATTTTTGAAACAACATCTTTGTTTATGTACTATATATTTAATTTTTTCACCCAAGAAAAGAACATAAGAAAGTGCCAAAGATCACAAACTACAATATCGATACCAGTGAAATAAAGACCAGTCATAACAATAACAAAGTGGGATTTACACCTTAAAATGCTTTATTCTCACCCTGACATTCTAATTTTTGTAGCATGTCTTGAAAATTAATATTTTTCAACTGCAAAAATCTAAAGATTTGAGTATGATAATGAGCATGATAAGAAACAGTATGTTTATTCAGTCTTGAAGGATCTCTCCACAACTTATTTACAGCAAAGGGGAAAACAGTACCTTCACAGTGGCAGACACCACCTTAGCAAAGTGAGCAAAGCTCACATCACTAGCAGGTACATGTATCAACACGACATACTCCCTGATAAGATGCACTGAGTTGGGAGGCTTGAAGTCAGGAGTTCAAAACCAGCCTAGCCAATAGAGTGAAACCCTGTCTCTAGTAAAAATACAAAAATTAATGGGGCGTGGTGGCACGTGCCTGTAGTTCCAGCTACTCGGGAGGCTGAGGTAGAAGAATCACTTGGATCTGGGAGGTTGAGGTTACAGTGAGCCGAGATCGCGCCACGGCACTCCAGTCTGGGCAACAAAGTGAAACTCCATCTCAAAAAACAAAACAAAACAAAGATGCACCGAGTAGGGCACAGTATCACTATTGTCATATTCTTGCTGAAAACGTATAATCAATTTGATCATGAGGAAAATGCAGACAAACCCAAATAGAGGGAAAATTTACAAAATAACTAACTCTTATTTTTCACAAGTGTCATAAAAGTTCAAGAAAGACTGAGAAATTGTCCCAGAATGGAAGAGACTAAGAGGTTGGGGCAACTAAATGAAATGTGTGATCCTTCAGAAATTTTTTAATAAGGTCTATAGATTAGTTAATAGTATCACATCATGTTAATTTCTTGGTTTTTATCATTATATAAATATTATGTATCATGTTAACTTTTGGGAGGCTAGGTGAAAGGTATATTGGCATTCTTTGTACTATTCTATTACTTTGTTGTGTATCTGAAATTATTTTAAACAAATAGTTAAATTTTTAAAATTAAACAATTCTAAACATCTAGATATTAGATTTCAGTGCACATCTGTGAGCACTGAATCTGCGAGCATATTCTTGAGAAAAAGCAAATAAAGATTGTAAAGTTGCTGGTATTTACTTTACGTCAGTGGATAACAAACATTTTGCCATTTTAATTACAGACAGAAAGAGCTACAGAGCATCAGAAAGACAACCTAAATTGGTATGTCTGCATTGACAAAGCAGTTCAAAGGGAACCAGGGATGCATCTTAGAGCCACACCAAGGAGCCCATCTGGGTCGCTGTCACAGCCTGTGCTACCAGAATCAAAGGCAGGCTTTTCTCTGATTGGTTAGGTCAGGCTGCTAATGAGGCGAAGGTCATGGATTAGATTCACTCTCAGGGCCTGTGAATGTCGCTTTGTCCCTTGGCATTTTGCTGATCACAAGGGAGCGAGGTGTAAAAGTTTGACTGCAACAGCGAGAGGACAGCCCTACTGTGGGAAGGAACTAAAACTCTCACCATCCCTAAGGTCACCTTTAAACATAATGGACACAGTTGAATATAATCACTGTCACCTAAATGTGATTCAAAAATAACTGCCCAGGAAAGGAATCCCTTATTAGATTTGCTTTCCTCTCTTCCACCTGTAATTAGGAGACCCAGAAGGGTGAGGCTGATTGGCCTCCGTGCAAGCCCAGACATTCTAGTGAGCACCACTGCCTCTGTAGCAGAAGTGTGAGATGACTTTGAAGCCTGTGCTCTCTGATTTAACATCACTTACGCAGACACCAAAGTACATAAAGCATGAGGCTCCTCGCCTTGCTCCTGACAGTTAGACATCTTTCAGCTTCCATATTCCAAAAAATTATTGAGAGGGGGCTCCATTCATAAAGACTGTGTTCCTGAGTCTCATGTTTTTACTCGGAGAGCCTCCCTGACGTACTTAGGATTCCAAAGTGGGAGGTAAATACGTGCTGGAAAATCATCTATTCCAAATATCAGCATGTTTTACAGCCAAAAGCAGCTAAGGAATTAGAAGAGGTTTCAACATATGATTAATTTTAGAATCGTAAACACACACAGTGATTTGAAAGTAAATGTACGTACAGGGTGAAATACAAAACGAAGTTAGCAGGCTTCACTCGCTTCCACCTACAGTTAGAACAATTAGAGACACACTACCCGAAAAGTTGTCCCTTGACATTGTTTAAACATAAGGATTTGTAAATATCAGAAGTCAGGAAACAGGGAGGTGTCTCTGCAGAGCAATGCTGTCTGCCTCTCCACTTTCTCCACTGAGCTGTGGATTATCAGGTCCTCCCCAACACTTTCAGTCCAGGTAAGGATTGGAAATGTAAACAAACAAACCAAAGAAATTTTTTAAATCCCTCTCGCTTCTCCTGATACCAATGTACTCAATAGATCTCAGGGAAGTTAGCTGTTTCACTGGGTTGAGACTTGTCAGAAGCTCCTCATAATAATACAAACAAAATAAAATCTAGAAATGCATCTTCCAACTAAAATTGGTGAAACTATGTTCCATCTCTGCTGGGTAAAGTTGAATGCAGCTACAGAAATCAATGTCAGAAAAACCAACAACTGTGGAGTAGAAAGGAAGCAAAATCCCTCAAGACTCTAGAGCCACTGGGTTGTAAATATTCTTAAACCCAGGCTTATAAGACACAGCTGCCAGCCCATATCATACTAAAATGGTTGTGTCATTTTCAGATGAAGCAATTCACGTTTGACCACTGCATCTTGATCTATGATTCCCCAAAGGCGGACTTGAATAGACTGCTCTGTGTTTCTTATAGATTTCTACTATCCAAAGAACAGACTAATTTTACATTTCTATCACTCAGTTCCTTTATAAGTTATACCAAACATAAGGAGTAAATAGTCTGAATTATTTCCCTCCCTGGAAATATTTAGAAAAGTTTATCTCACTTCACATACACATTTTGCAAGGAAAGGTTACCTGTAACAGATTGGCGCATGAAATAATATACAACAATGTCCCGGCTCCAAGCAAAGCATGGAATATAATGAGAACTTACCTCTTAGCGAGGGCCCAGTTTCCCTGCACTGTAGGCTGAGCCCATGAGGGCATGGGTAGAATCATGTCTATTGTTTGAAAGACAGACAGAAAAGCAGTCCCCCATTCAGAGGCTGACCCCTCCAACTGATTCACCTGACCCCTTTTCTGTTCATCCGTGTATTTGGGAATCACAAAGAATTTCTTTTCACAGTTTATTCAACATATTTGCACCCATTATCTTATGGAAGTAAAAAGTGTGATGATCATTTTGTAGAGGAGAAAACTGAGACTCAGGCAGAGGCGATCTTGGTGACATGGCTAGGGCCTGCAGAACTGTGCAGCTACTCTGTGGTCCTAGAATCAAATTCTGTCTCTCAGGCCAGAGTCACTCCACATCAGCATCACATTTCTGCTCAGTATCCTCAGTGTCTGCGTGTGCTGGCACCTTCCCATCACTTGTCTTTTCCTCTCAAAATCCACAAAACGCCCATTTGCCCAAAGAGCCCCTATTAAGCATACTAAAACGTCACCTGAAACTGAATGCTAAGTCACCTTAACCCTCTCGCTAAAGGAAAAGGGATTTGAGGCTTCTGTCTGTAGGGACCAGGAAAGGGGTCTGGATCCAGACACCAAGAGAGGGTTCCTGGATCTCACACAAGAAAGAATTCAGGGCGAGTCAGCAGTGCAAAGTGAAAGGAAGTTTATTAAGAAAGTAAAGGAATGAAAGAATGGCTACATGGTTGACAGAGCAGCCCCAAGAACTGCTGATTGCCCATTTTTATGGATATTTCTTGATGATATGCTAAACAAGGGGTGGATTATTCATGTCTCCCCTTTTTAGACCATACAGGGTAACTTCCTGATGTTGCCATGGCATTTGTAAACTTTCATGGCTCTGGTGGGAGTATAGCAGTGAAGGTGACCAGAGGTCACTCCTGTAACCATCTTGGTTTTGGTAGGTTTTGGCCAGCTCCTTTACTGCAACCTGTTTTATCAGCAAGCTCCTTATGACCTGTACTTTGTGATGACCTCCGATCTCATCCTGTGACTTAGAATGCCTTAACCATCTGGGAATGCAGCCCAGTAGGTTTCAGCCCCATTTTACCCCACTCCTCTTTAACATGGAGTTGCTCTGGTTCACACACCTCTGACAAAGTGTCTTTTGCTTCTGAAATTATCATCTTACTGATGTAATGGCCCTGTTGGTGATAGAATGATTTTAAAACCTTATTTTTAACTATGAGGACCAACAAGCTAAATAACAGCTTACTTACATCCAGACACAAGTACACACAAGCAGGTACCCATAAACTTTGGTAAAACTGGCTAAGCGCTGGGACTACAGAATGAATTTGCAATCTGAGTAAACAAACTCCATAATGTTTAAATACTCTGAGAGGTGCCACCATGCAAATGATACCCAGGAGCTGTGTGCAAAGATTGCTCAAAGACATGGTGCTTGCTTCCTCCCTCCTGGAGTATATCCCAGGCCTAACTGATGCTTTTATAATTGAGATACCAGACCCCTCCCCCCATGTTTCCCAACACGGTGATATCCCAGACCCATTCTGATCTCCAGAACAAGTCCCTGAGACTCTATGGCATTATAAAGCTCTCCAGGTTGTTCTGATTCCCGCCTTCAGGGCGGGATTTCCCCCACCAAAAGAGAGAGCCACAAGGAAAAGGAAACCACCTGAATTAGTTCTTTTTCATGCTGCCATGAAGAAGTACCTAAGACTGGGTAATTTATAAAGCAAACAAATTTAATTGACTCACAGTTCTGCATGGCTGGGGAGGCCTCAGGAAACTTACAATCATGGCGGAAGCCAAAATAGAAGCAGGCACCTTCTCCACAGAGCAGCAGGATGGAGTGAGTGCAAGCAGGGGAGATGCCAGACACTTATAAAACCATCAGATTTCATGATAACTCACTCATTATCACCAGAATAGCATGGGGGAAACCACCCCCATGATTCAATTACCTCTACCTAGTCCCGCCCTTGACATGTGGGGATTATGGGGATTACAATTCAAGATGAGAGTTCTGCGGGGACACAGAGCCAAACCCTATCACCCCGGCTACTACCTGCTCCAAAAGCTCAGCAGCTCCCACCACCTTCCTGCAAATATGACATGGGATGCTGAAGAGACCAACCACCAGAATGGCGTAAAGATTACTTTAAACTGAGAACATCTAAACACACAGCGGCTGAGGGAGAAAAGGGCATCTCTAAACTTCCCTTGTTTTAGCAGAGCTTTCTGAGAATTCAGCCACCAATTAGAAGAAAGAAGGCTAGCCCTCAGCACCTAGCTGTGAGAATTGAGCCACAATAATTCCCTTTCCAGGGAGCTTCCAAACAGAAAGGAGAATGACTGTTAGTACCAGGATGAGAAATCATATAAAGCCTTATCACAGCCTCCCATACATCCCCACTAAAGCCCTAACCACTCCTTTGTTATGCTGATCTGTAAATACAAACCCTTCCTGGCTGTTTGGAGAGGACTCAGAGAGAGCTTCTGCTTGCTTGTCTGAGGGAGGGAAATACGTCTTCCCTCATTCGCCTTAGGTTCTCCACCTGGGGCCCTGTAAATTAGACTGCCCACAGACAGATTAACAGCAGAAAAGCAAACAAGTTTATTAATGTGTGCGTGGTGCATGTAACACATTGGAGTACT
The DNA here is from genome assembly GCF_047675955.1 of Chlorocebus sabaeus. Lineage (NCBI taxonomy): Eukaryota > Metazoa > Chordata > Mammalia > Primates > Cercopithecidae > Chlorocebus > Chlorocebus sabaeus. The sequence continues at coordinate 13,401,918 of NC_132906.1, forward strand.
CAAGGATCAGTAACTCAAAGGGGCATTCAGAACCTTGGCTTTCGTAACCCTCTTGCTAAAGGAAAATGGGTTTGAGGCTTCTGTCTGCAGGGACCAATCAAATGAAGGGGTAAAAGTGTGTATTTTCCTTTCCAAACTTATAGTAACAGGAGAAAAACACATGTAAGAATTCCTTCTTTGGATTGTGACTGTCATTAATTTGGTTCTGAGAATTCATTGGTTATTGATCCTTTCCCTCCAAATGTAAACCAAAAATACAATTCTAAGCCCCCCAGCCAACTGAATGGACTCCTTCTCTTGACCAAGGGCATTCTAAAGTAAACCTGAAACACTAGCTCAGGCCGTCATGGGAAGGGGTGGTCAGACATGCCTCATTATACCTTCCAACCTTTGGAATTCAGGCACAGCTGACCAGCATTAACATTAAAGCAGAGACATTAAGACTGACAGAACAGACTCTTTAATCTGATAAGAAAACATTCACAATCTATTCTCTCTGAAGCCTATTACCTGGAAACTTAATCTACATAATAAGAACTTCGGTCTTCACAACCCCTTATCTTAACCTAGATACTCCCTCTATTTATTCCAGGTCTTTAGATAAACTCTTTCCACCAATCGTCAATTAGAAAATCTTTGAATCGGCTGGGCATGGTGGCTCACACCGGTAATCCCAGCACTTTGGGAGGCTGAGGCAGGCAGATCATGAGGTCAGGAGATCAAGACCATCCTGGCTAACACGGTGAAACCCCATCTCTACTAAAAACACAAAAAATTAGCCAGACATGGTGGTGGGCACCTGTAGTCCCAGCTACCCCAGAGGCTGAGGCAGGAGAATGGTGTGAACCTGGGAGGCGGAGCTTGCAGTGAGCCAAGATCGTGTCACTGCATTCCAGCCTGGGCAACAGTGCAAGACCCTGTCTCAAAACAAAACAAAACAAAACAAAACAAAACCAAAAAAACAAAACAACAAAAAAGAAAATCTTTGAATCCACCTATGACCTGGAAGTCCTCCCCTGCCCTTCCCAGACCAAGGCAATGTACATTTTACATGTATTGTTAATAGGATTGATGTCTTATGTCTCTCTAAAATGTATAAAACCAAGCTATAGCTGGACCATCTTGGGCACATGTTCTTAGGATCCCCTGGGGCTGTGTCACAGGCTGTGGTCACTCACCATTAGCTCAAAATAAATATATTCAATTATTTTACAGTGTTTGACTCTTTTGGTTGACACCAGGAAGAGTATTGCTTTCCTGTTTTCTTCATTTTGCATCCTGAAAGTTTGGCTCGGCTTTCTTCCTGGTAGGATACAGATGCCATGGAGTCTATGTCTGCTGGTTCTCAGTGGCCTTCAGCTCCAAATAATCCATGTGCCAAAAAGGTATATTTTGGGGTAGTGTATTTTAGTACTCCTCAATGTGTGATCAACTTTTCTTCTGTTAATCTATTTATTAATTCTCAGGGCCTGACTCCTCAGAACTAAGTTAGTAAAGGAAAAGTTTTCTTCCAATATCACCAAGCCATCGAATGAACCCTGCTACCACTCACTTCCAGGATTCTTATTATAAGAACAAAACAAACCCTAATGTGTTAAACACATTATTAGTTGGCTCTGAAACTGCCATTGAAAATTATAACAGTGATAAAATTATGACAGAGAAAGAAATCTGATCTAACCAACCCGCATGTTGCCTTTAACCTCCACACTGCCCTTGGTCATTCCTGGGCTTGGGCCACGTTAACTTTAGGAGAAAATAAGGTTATAGTTTAAATAAGAATGGTCCTTCCACGAAGCAAACTGCCCTTGTAAAATGAATAAAAGGCACCAAGGTTAGAAGGATGAGAGAAGCCTGGATTCTGCTAAAATGTAGGTGTAAACGATTACCAGCCATTATTCTGAAGGACACAAGATTTGCAACTTCTCCAATTACTCATGCAGATAACATCACTATTGTAGAACCCAAGATTAACATTTTGAGATGTCTTTTCAGGTTTTTGCATTTCTACCAAACAGGTGGCCCCACCTAAACCCATGACTCTTGACTCAACTAGTCTTGTGGCCCCCACCCAGAAGTGGACTCAGCACATGAGGAGCATTTTCCACCTCGCCATGGCATCCCCAACAAATGGGCAGCACCCATTCCCCTGCCTGTGAAACTATCCTGGAAAAACCCTACCTTTCCAAATTTTTGGAGAGACTAATTTAAATAATAAAACTGTAATCTTCCACTCGGCTAGTTCTGCATGAATTAAACTCTTTCTCTATTGCAATTCTCCTGTCTTGATAAATTGGCACTATCTGGGAAGACGGCAAGGAGAACTCATTGGGCAGTTACAGTTCTTCTGCAGCTTAAATAAGAAATTAGAGCTCAGTCTTTGAAGCCAGGACATAAGATAACTGGGGGCCGGGATCCAGGGTCTGACTTTTCTCCTGGGGCTCTGGCTGGGATGGCTTCCTGAGAAGGAATGCCAAGCACGACCTGGCTGCTCGGAGCAACCACAGAACCCCAAATGTAACAGGAAGAGTCATAGTGCTGACACTTAGACCCCAGAAGAACCACAGGAGAAACTGTAGCAACATCTGAGCAGCTCAAGGTATGATCAACTCCTACATATCCTACTCCAAAAACTAATACAAATCAGCTTCTCATACTTGTTCCTTGAGTAACCCATGACAATTCTACATTAGTCTGGTAAAATGCAAAAGAAATTTTTAAAAATGCAGTTACGGTTTTCAAAAACTTCTCTAATTAATCCTATTATTATAAAATGTTCAGATATGCACAAAGAAAAGCCTACATGTTTTCATAATTAAATGATGGTGTCTTCTTCAAAGTCCTCTATATGTTGGGGGAAGCTTGGAGCCAGGTGCCAGGGTGATGGTAAAGGTGAATGGAGAGATTAGAGGGAGTGCCCAAGTTGAATGTATGTTTCTTTCAGAGTCAGCAGGAGAGGAGGAGGTGGAGGGTAGGAGTGAGCTGAGTTCTCGGTAAGTAGGCTGAAAGAGCAGGATAAAAGGAGAAAAAACAATGAGCACCACACCCAGACCTATATCTGAGTGGAAAGGGTTCATGAACTCTAAGATGAAACGGGAATCTGAACTATGAAGCCTAAACCTTTAAATTAACCTAGCAGTTGGCAAGACTCTGAAAGAATATTTTCACATTTTAAAAGTCACGTGGAAACTATTTGAATCTTGGTATATTCATCCACAAAATAAAAGAAAAGGAATCAGTGGACTCTGAGGTTCTCTCAGCTCTGAGATGCTATAATTCTATTATTTGCCTTCTCAAGAGGATTCTGGCCATAGCTTTTCAAGTTACATCTGTATCTCTTCCTCCAGTCTTCATCTAAACTGAAAAAGAAGGCATATGAGTTGGAAAATAAATTCCTATATTATCTTTCAACAGAATGGCTAGTGCATTTACTTCTAGCCCAATGATTGAGTCTCAGAAATCAACAAGCCCAGTAATTCATTCTGTAATTTTTTTTTAAAACATCCACCATGAATCAGGCACTGTGGTTGCATTTGGGATACAGAGAAAGAGAGAGGACGCAGTGTCAGCCTTCAAGTTACTCACCACCTAGGCCAAGCCAATCATTTTTCCAAAGTTTATTCCAAATGTTATTGAATAAATGAATGAATTATTGTTGTAACTGTATGCTAATTTGTGTAAGGGGTAGCTCTTCCCCTTTTGCCTACATTCTCTGAGGACACAACATAAAAGAGCATATTCGCACTATTTCTCCAGCTGAGTGTCTCTATCCTGGCACTCAGTAGCCTAAAGTGAGAATGTAGACCAATGTTTGATGAGTATACAAGCAGGGCACACCTACCCCACTACAAATGCTTTCTTGCTTAAATACCACTGAACAATAATAAAGATTTAGGTAGTTCTTTGTTGAAGGGTTCAAGACATTTCTGCATAACCTGGCAAAATATGAGGCTAATGGTGATAGAATAAATTACTGTTTCACAAGGCATCTCACTCTCTTGAATTCTCAAAAGAAAGAAGCCCCTCTGTCTAGTCCTTCCATAAGTGTCCCACATAGATGGTTCATTTTCTTCTCTGGCTCCATTTCTTCCTACTGTTCCCCTCCTCTACGTCTCATCCCAACTAGTGACCTAGCATCACAGTCTCACCCCCTATTCCAGGATACCCCATGCCCTCTGGCAAATAATTAAGTTCCAATACTCAGGTCAATTTCTGTTTCTTGCTAATTTCCCAACCTCAGGAACCCACTGAACAGCAATTGCTTTCCCTCAGACAAATAATCTACTGGTGTGCAATAAGGAAAGGGTTTGCTACCTCCACTGGAGGGAATGATGTGCTCCTGACCCTTGGATTTAGGTCAGTGGTAGCAGGGAGAAACAGTAGAGTTCACTCTCTGAGCTTTAGTGCCTTTTATTCTAAAGTATCTAAAAATAATAGCAGGAACAACCATTGAAAAGGAAGTGGGCAAATTTCCTTCTGCTGGCAGCATGTATTCTTCCTAGTAGGATTACTTTGAAAACTAGCGTTTAAGTTTACCCACCATAATGTGAGAATAAAGAGATGTGCAAGCAGATACTGATAAACAGCCAAATGGAGTGACTCCACTTGGTGAGACAGAGGAAGGCTTCACAGACAATGTGATGTTTGACCTGATTTTTGCAGAAAGTTTACCAGGCGCAGAGGTGATATAAGGGTGGAGAAGCTCTAGGTCACATTCTAGGCAAGGGGAAAACATGAAGAATTCACTGAGTTATGGCTCTGTCTGGTATTTGAAGATATATTAAAAAGCCATCCACCTCCAAAGTATCTTGAGAATCCTAGACCTGTAGCCTCCTTCCCAGCAGTCACCCTATGGAAAGGCTTTGAAGGCACACACGACTTTTAAGAAACAGCAAAGGAGACTCTGAACTACTCCCCAGCTAGCTTTATAAACATACTCCTAGCGGCAAATGAGGTGGTCTAAAGAATAACAGATGCAAAAACAGGGAGAAAAGAACAAAGCCATGTGCAACACTATTTGTATATTCTGTGTCCCAAATGGAAAACAGAAGATGCAATTCCGTCTATCATTCCATGACAACTTAAAGTAAGTCAATATGACCCTTATTTTCCCACAAACCACATGTAAGTTTAAAAAAAAAAAAAAAAAAAAGCTATTAAGGGCCTACTGTGCCCTAAGCACAAGATTCTGTGGGGTAAAATGTAACTAAGTCCTGTTGCAGAGGCAGGAGTCTATGATACAGCAGGATGGAAGAGATCATGGAGCTAGAAGAAAAGTGTAATGTAAGTAATTAGAAATGTCGTCTACATAGAGGAGTCAGTGAAGGCTTCTTGAAGGACGTGTTAATCTAGTCCATGAGGGCTGAGTAAAAATTTGACAGGTGAAAATGTGAGAGGAAGGCAATTTAAGTAGGAGGAGTAACATACAGTGAGGAAACCCTAGACATGTGTGGAGTTGCCCAGTGAAATGTTCTGGGATAATAGAAATGTTCCATATCTATACTGTCTGATATGGTAGCCACTAGCTACCTGAGGCTATTGAGCTCTTGAAATTTGCTAGTGTAACTAAAGACCTTAACTTTCAGTTTTATGTAATTTTAATAAAATATGGAAATAGATGAAGACCCACCAAATGAAAACAGACAACAGACTAAGGCTATTTACTTAGAGCTTGCTGCAGCAAGGAGTCAGGCAGCATCATCTGTGTTTTGGCAGAGACTCAAATGCAGGCAGAGGAGTGGGAGAGCTTTAGAGTAGAAGAAAGGGAAGGCTTCAGGCGTACCCTATGCAGAGGCTGTTGGAGTGGGGAAGCTGCAGGCAGGCTAACTAGAACACAGCACCTTATGTTATTGGTTAGGGGTACATTTTTGGCTTTTTCTGGTTGGTCTTAAGTTGGAACTGGGAGCAAAGGTTATAGAAGCTATCAGTTGTGAATCAAGTCCTGGCTGTCTGGGGCTGATTGTTACAGGGGTTATTGTTTGCCTTCCTGGATTGTTGCTAGAGATATCAGTCTGACTTCCTACAAATCTGACTTACAGATAGCAGGCTGGCCTCCCGGGCTGGTTACTATAGACGATTCGTTGGTTTCCTGGGCTAGTTGCTGCATACTGTGGGTCTAAACTCTATTTTTATTTGTAGTCTATCCATTGCACACTTATATATTTCCTCTTACATCACTGCTGGCTAGTGGCCACAGCAATGGACTGTGCAGTTCCATAGTAACATGAAACCCAGTTGGCGGAGTATTGGGTATGTTTCAGGAAACTAGGAAAAAAAAAAAAAAAGAATCCAAGAATAGAGATAAGACCAGAGTGTGGAAATCTGGGTGCCAATCTATGGACTTTGTATTCGTTTTGATAGAAATAAAATGTCATGGAAAATTGAAGGACAAGAAGCTACATGATCACATTTTTGTTTTATAATGATTAATTTGGTTTTAATCTGCAAAATGGAACTAAGAAAGAAACTACTGGTTAGCATATTGTAATAGATCAGGTTAGCATAGTGGAATAGCACAGGTAAGAGGAAATGAATGCTATAGGATAATTGGAATATGGATGGAAATAAGTGAGAAAGAGCAAAACTAATTTGGATATACAACATGGAGCTCTTTAAATCTGATTAGATATAATGAATTTACCACAAGAAAAAGAAAAAACAAAGGCCATCAAATCATTTTTAAGCCCAGACAAGATGGAAGGTTATAGATCTTTTAAGAACTAGAGAAGTAAAAAATAGCATGGTTGGAGGATGGGGCAAAGGGTTTGGAGAGTGGAGGCAATGACCTGTGTGAGATTCAAACTAGTAAACCTCGACAGATTGAAGACAGATCAAAAATGAGAAAAACAAATCAGGAAAAAAAAAAAGAAAATACACTTTCAATGAGAGAAGCCCCTCAAAAAAAATAATAAAAGGATGTGCCAATAATAATTATATAATTCTATTTAGTAAACAGTTATGGATTCTGCTTTAAATCAACAGGTTATGCTTGATAGACAGTATTCAGAGGCTCACAGTTACAGTAGAAGAGTTCTGTTCAACGTTAGCAGTAATACCAGGTGTCTGGTTGCTTTTGTTGTTGGTTAAGACCTGATTTTGCTCTCTGTTCTGCTTGGGCTTATTAAAATAAACAAATCTAAACAAGCCTTCTTGGTAACATGCCTCATGATTAATTAGAAAAATCTTTATAAGGAGAGGTTGCCCATTCTGTTCAAGATATTGTAATCTGCTCTGGCTTCACAGGGCAGTCTCTGAGTGTGCATCAAGGATTTAGGGTTAACCAGCTTCTCATCTTTCTGGTTAGTCTAATTTGGTTCACTGCAACTTTCTTACTTCTTTTCTCAGTTCATCGTATTCCTTTTTTCTTGGTACCTTTGTTGCAGAAGGTATTCAAATTCAAAGGCCTCAACTCCCTGATTAGCTGGTATCCATGCAACCAGGGCCCAGTCCCCCAAAGCTAGTACCATTCTTCCAACATCTCAGGTGGAAACTGATCATTGGGGCACCAGATTACCAGAAAACAGAAGAGTTCTCAGCCTTCACTGTCTTGTGAGGCCCCAGAAGGCAGGAACTCTTGTTTGATTCAATGCCACTTCTGATGTCCCTGAAACAAAGTAGTTCCTCACATCACTTTTGCTGAATTAATCACTTTATTAAAAAAAAAAAAAAGGCTGCAAAACCCGGTGAAAAGCTGACCTATGTCACACATCCTCCAAGATCATTATATCATTTATTTATGTATTAAAATATTTGCTGAGTGCCAACTACAAGTCAGATAGTACGCTAGCGGAATGTCTGAAATAAAGAGATTAATGCAACTATTTAGACTTTGTCCTCCAAATTACTTTAAGATCTTTGCTATTTATGGTTTTGTGTGACATCAACAATAAATCATGCTTAAGTCTCCATGCTGCTCGCTCATAGTGTTGCACTTATAAGCAACTAAAAAATCTTTATGGGAATAAATCAGTGATGAAGAATATTACTATCTTAGCCAGGCTTAGTGGCAGGCTCCTGTAATCCCAGCTACGTGGGAGGCTGAGGTCGCAGAATCGTTTGAACCGGGGAGGTGGAGGCTGCAGTGAGCCAAGATCACGCCACTGTACTCTACCTTGGGCAACAGAGCGAGACTCCATCTCAAAAAAAAAAAAAAAAAAAAAAAAAGAGTATCACTGTCATTTCCCAAGAATGCCTGACTTTTCCTGTTTTCTCCCTCTCTCACTTCAGTGTTCTTAACCTTCAGGTTTCATTAAAAAAGTAACAACACAATTCAGCTATTTTATATCCAGAAACTAAAGGCACTGATTTAGAGAATATGCATACATATATGTATGAGACAACGTAATTTCACTAACACTAAACTTTCTAGCATGATTTCCTTCAGCTTCATCTTACCTAAAATCAAGATTTTCTCTAAAAACAAGCCCCCAAAAAGTATATTTCACAGATTGATATCAAAAACACATACTTGAGGAAAAGTAATTAAGATATACTGATAACAGATGCAGAATAATAAAACAGGGTCATTTATCTTTGGCTGCCTTTTCCTTCTGCATTTGGAATGTATTTCACAGATAACAAAGCAGTGGTAAACTGGATTTGGTTTGAAATTATCACTGCACGTCTTTAGAGCATTTTCAGTGATCACTGGGTGTAATATATGCTAATCTGAAGTTGAATGCAGCCTCAGGTGTTGTAACATTCTTGCTCTCAGCCTGAAGGAAAAGCATTAATTAACTGTAGTTCTGATTCCCAAAGCCGAAGTAGACTATCTCACTGTTACAGTGATCCAGAAACCACTCACTCTATCTAAGCATTTTCGAAACTCCAAAGGAGCCTCTAAAAATGGATATCATTATGAAGGCATTGACCCAGAGCCATCCTCAGTGGTAAATCCTCTCACTGGGATTTTTGCCAGCCAGGCAAGGAGATCAATACAGCATTCAGATAGATTTATTTCCAATAGACAAATAACTCACATATGGGAAAGTCGCTTAATGCAATCCTGAGCTTCCAGACTTCTCTGCGTCATTCTGCTCCCCCGATTGCATTTCTTGTAAGCAGGACAGGCCTTAAGGGAAATCTTTGAAGCCCTTGGACACCCTTTCTGTGCCCTGCAACCACCTTCGAGTGCTCTGCTTTCACCCTCTTGAAATCCCATCATATGAATAAATGCTTATCTATCCCCTTAAGAAATGAGGTCAGCAGTTTCAGGAAGCAGCTTGCTCGGTGAGGCCAAGAGAACTAGACATTGAACTCCTTTTCCTTTCAAAGAGACTGTCTCTATCAGGAGACTTTTGGCAAGTGAAACAACCCCACTCAAACTCATGTAGGCAGAAAAGATTTAATCAAACCCACAGCATAACTCGCAGGATCAGGAAGATCAGAAAACCGGGCCTGGAGGATACACAGATGGAAAAGATGCCCTTTTCTTGCATAGGACAGAACGGTCATGAAAACAGCAACAAAGAAACAGTGAAACTGACCACTGCACCATCCCCCTTTGACTGATCCTGGCCCTGACTCATGGTGGCTGCATTCACTGTTGTGTCACAAGCCTGATATCCAAAAGCCAGTCCCTAAAAGAGAGTACGGCAGCAGCACGTATGCCTGGGGTCAGGCACAGGAGGGCCGTTCCATGGGGGAGTCTGTAGACAAAGCTAAAACGAAAACAGATGTGAATGACAGGAGCAGCATCAAAGTTGTCAAAGGCAAAACGAGTCCAAGCCAACATGAACAAAGGTTGCTTATTTACAGACTTGCAGCGTCTGTAAGTCTTGTCTGCTTACAGACATCTGCCTTGTCATCTGCCTTGTCATCATTTCAGCAGAGGCTCAAGGGTGTTAGAAAGGAGAGGAAGCTTTATCAAGTAAAAGAGAACTTCCTGTGGGGCCATGTCTGATTGGCAAGCATGGTATTAAGTTGAAATTTTTGGAAGAGGGCGGACTTTCTAACTGGTTTTCAGATACACGTGATAGCCCATGGTTGGCTGCAAGCAGGGCAAGTGAGCCGTTTGGGGACATTTCCAAAGAAAATAGATTTGTTCATTTCTATGCTGACCATTTTGTGGAGCAAGAGGGGGTCCAGCAGGTGTATTACAGCAATGCAATGGTTCTCATGACAAGTTGACTGCCAGGGCTTTAGACTGTCCTTGAGAACAAAGTCTAAGGGAGAAACTGGGTCAGGAACCAAGGGAGTCCTCCTGTGGCACAGATACACACTACAGAAAGCAGGCTCAGGGTGGCGCTGACTGCCATCTCTGCTGGATTTTCCTACTCCAGTCACAGATCCTCAGGGGAGCACCTGAATCCTTCATGTCTTGCCTGGCTTTTCGGTATGGAAATGCAATCTTCTCCTCATTTGGCATGATGAACTGTCGGAACAGTCGATGGCCTTTACATTGTGGTTTTTCTCCACGCAATCAAATGATAGAACTTTTGGACATGAAAGTAAGGATGCTATACAAAATGTGTTTGGACAAATGCATCAGTGAGGCTGCCCTTATAAGGGTTAAAACACTGGGCAGCAACTGACATTCATCCAATGATACAAAATTATATGATTGTTTTCCAAACTGCCCCAGGGACACTAAAAGACTTTCAAGTTAATAATAGCTTAGCCTCTATCACCTCCTCCTATATTACTCTCTCTCTCTCTCTCTCTCCCCCTCTGTGTGTGTGTGTGTGTGTGTGTGTGTGTATTTGCTGGAGTTGAGGATCAAGGTTGGATGGATAGAAAGAAAAGAATAACAAAATCTAAGAACTTTAGAAAATAGCTTGAAAAAAGATATGTGTTTCTGCATAGCCTGATGTAAACTTTACGTAAGTATACATGCTTAGCTCCTATTTAGCTTTGAGCAAAAATCAGTTGATGACTATTACTTCTTAACATCCAGGTAGCTGTTTACCATATTCCTTCTGAAATTAACCCATGCAATATTTATCTTGAATGCTTAGTACCTAGTCCTTTGATAAAGTGCCTCTTACAAATAATAAAAAAAAGAAATAAGAGTTGTTCAATCTATCCACTTGTTTTAATTAAAAGTAAAATTTCTGGAGGAAAGAAGTATCTTAATAAAATGCTGATCACACAGACTTTTAAATAAATATTAAATATCAATGTGTATGAAACACCCACATCTTTGAGAGCATGGACCAAAAAAATCCCATATGAATTCAGTAGGATCTAATACATTGTTTGAATAGCATGTTATGTTTTCTCTGATATTTTTCCAAAAATGTAAAAGAGAATATTAATTTTTCCAAAAACATTTTCTTTTGCTTACAAGTAAAAATTTAGTTTGAACAAAGCAGCTTTTCATATTCTTGTTTATTAAATTCCCATCTCTACACAAATTGTCCTCCTTTAGAGTTTTGTTGTTCCAATTATTTTTGCTTTTGCTTTGTTGTTTTGCAATTCCATAATGTGATGGTTGCCTTGGCAATAGAAATGAGGGTTCAAACCTTTTAAAATGATAACCATCTCTATTCCACATTATTTATTGGATTTCATTCAGGTATATTCTCCTTTCCTTTTTTATCTTTATGAATTTAAAGTTACTCCTTCCTTTGTCATCCTGATTTTCATTTTCTAAATACTTTTCAAACTGCCAGTATTTCTTACCTATTCTTTTGAAATGGAAAATCAAGTCCATGATTTCGTATGCAATTGAAAAACAGACATTTGCATTCAAAATTCCCGGTGTTGTGGACACTGGAAGTTGAATATGACTGAGCGCCATATTTCCCTGCACAGGAAACCATTCACAGTTACTGTGTCTGTCAGCACCACTGGTCCGGGGATGCCAGGAGAAGGGAAATGAGGACTGGTAGAGTTGGAAAGCACACGATGGAAAGCCCCTAGCCAGCTCCATTCCTTAGATAGACAAAGAGTTCTTCGCAGCAGCTTACCTTGGCATTTAGCTGCTGTGTGACTGAAGTAAGTTTACTGTGATGGTTTGTCTAGTCTCTTCCTTTTTCATGTGTGGCCATGGAGAGAGGCTACATCTTAAGACCTTAAAGTATAAAGCCCAAGTAGTAGTGGAAAGGCATGTCCACTGCTGATCTGCAGCCCAGGATGGAGCAGCTAGAGAGTGAGAATTTGCCAGAATTCGCTGTGCCAATAACTCATGGAGTCTCCTGATCACCATACTAAACTGATGGAATTACAGAACTTTCATGAAGATGGAAGTTGGGGTTATTTGACCCATGAGTTCTTAGTCTAGGAAAGTGGATTCCTTCAAATCCCATAGATAGACTGACATGTGTCATGGACTCTTCAAATTGAATGTGAAATTTAGGGCACATGCATTTTCTGAAGAAAGAGCCTAGGACTTTGTTCATTTCTCAAAGAGGCCTATGACAAGCAGAGCTCATGTCACAGTTTGCTGAGGACAGTCATCTTTATGCCCATTGTCCTGGCTTGATTATTAATAATGCCCCATGTCACTCTCAAAAGTATTCCAGTTCAGTTGATAAGTTATATGGTCTTCCTACCTTTGACCCACAAAAGAATAAGAACCACTGCTTTGGTCCAACCCTCTACTTTCACACAAGAACTATTGTAGTATAATTTTATAGAAGAAGCTGTCAAGGCATAGAAATTCATAGGAGACATTTATTTGGATAAGTAAGATGTAGTTATATTACACAGAGATTTGAAAACTAAGCAAAACCCTTCAGACTTCACTAAGATAAATATTTTAATTACCAACATATCAGCTTTGCTGTTGTGGCAGTATTATGGGTTAAATTCAAGAGGAAGGGAGTCCACTTATTTGTTGCAGTTTAGGAATTATACTATTTCACACTGGTTTTTCTTCCCCCTGTTCATATGGTGTGAAGAGGCTGCAAATCTCATGATCAGCATTAAACAGGTTTAATTCAAGTTAACAAATACTGATTGAACTTTGACCAGGTTCCAGAGACTGTGCTAGGTATTTGTGGGATTTAGATGACAGATAAACACAAAAAAAGACAAAGATGAATAAGACCAAAGGTAACCCTTTAAGACTTTAGGGACTAGGAGAGAAAAAATATATGGAATAACTAGCAAAATCTTTAAGATGTGACCATTTATCAAAGATTAGGTTCAACTGCAACAGGAAAAAATCAAAAATAATAGTGGCTTAAACAAGATGAAAGCTTATCTTTTATCTATGTAAAAATAAAAAGCCCTGTGTAGGGGAGCATACCTATAGTGCCAGTACTAGAGAGGCTGAGGCAGAAGAATTGCTTGAGCACAGGAGTTCAAAGCTGCAGTGAGCTATGATCACACCTGTGAAGAGTCACTGCACTCCAGCCTGGACAACATAGCAAGACCCCCATCTCTAAAAAAAATAATAAAAACTAAAAACTGCAAGAAAAATGGGGACTTATAAGTCCTGTGCTATAATACATAAGAATTTATTTTTAAAAATACGGAAGTAGGCAGTCCAAGGCTGAAGTGGTGTTCTAGAGAGTCAAGGGTCCAGGCTTTTTTTTGTTTATTCATTGTTCCCCTATCATATATGGCCTCTTTTTCCAAAATTATCATAAACCTGAATGGCTGCTCCAGTTCCAGGCATCACGTCTATATTCATGCCAGCAGAAAGGAAAAAAGAGAAGAAGAAAAATACGCCCTTCCCTTTAAGGACTTCCCAAAGGTTACACGAACTACCTTTCCTTAATTCTATTGGCTACGACTAGACGACTAGACCTTTCCTTAATCCTATTGGCTATGACTAGACATTTTCTTAATTCTATTGGCTATAACTAGGTAATACGGCCATGCCTGAATACAAGGAAACTGAAATGTAGCCTTCATTCCTGACATTCATGTGCCCAGTTAGGACTCGGATTCTATTACTGTAGACAAAAAATAAGATGACTGGAGGACAATCAGTAGTGTCTGTGACATCTACAACGGAGCGGTAGGAAAGGAGAAGGTGAATCCCTATCTACTGGCAAGAAAGATGTCCAAAAAACATTTCCAAGTGAAGACGCAGGTTGTGAGGTCATATGTTCATTATCACCCATCTAGGGTTCTGAAAACAGATAGACATTTATCAAGGCATGGAGAAAGTTCTGGAAGTTACACTCGTTTTCCCAGGAGAAAACTGGAACTGGGGATTGGAAAAAAGAGGAAGTATGTCTATTTACTCAACATACTTCTGAATTCTTTAATTGTTGAAATCTTCCAAGAACTTGTATTCTGCGGTCATTTTTAAATACAAGGGAAAAACAACCAACCAACCCAGGCTGTAAGGAAGAAAGTGATAAAAGCGTTAGTAGCAAAGTAACAAAGAACAGATGAAAGTCGACCAGAATGGCTTTAGGGGAAGATAGTATTTGAGTGGGGCTTCTTAAATGTTAAGGTTTTAGCTGGTACACATTTCAGAAGAAGATAACTCTGTCATAAAGCATGTATTAGTTCAAATAGTAAGGAACCTTAAGGTGTATCTCATGTGACTGAGTGCAGGCTGCAATGGGTTATCATGGACAAGAACACTAGAGATGAACGGAGGCCAGATTATGGAGAGCCTTGATGGCCTTGCTCAGAAGTTCGATGTATAATCTGAAGCTAAGGGAAATCTTCAAATATCTCCAAGCAAGAGAGTGTTAAGACCTATATTTAAGCCAGGTGCAGTGGCTCACACCTGTAATCCCAGCATTTTGGGAGGCCGAGGCAGGCGGATTACCTGAGGTCAGGAGTTTGAGACCAGCCTGGCCAACATGGTGAAACTCCATCTCTACTAAAAACACAAAAATTAGCCGGACGCAGTGACACACGCCTGTAATCCGAGCTACGTGGGAGTCTGAGGCACAAAAATCACTTGAATGTGGGAAGCCAAGGTTGCAGTGAGCCAAGATCGTGCCACACTTCAGCCTGAGTGACAGAGTAAGCATCCATCACACACACACACAAAAAGTACATTTAAAGAGATAACCCAGAGACAACCCAGAGACAACCCAGATAGTAATTGAAAGAATACTTTGATCAGAAGAAATACTGTCAGAAGGCCATGAGGCCTAAGGTCCTGAATAGTGAAATTCTGAATATGAGCAAAAGCCCAACCCAAAGCACATTTGTAAGACAGACTTGTTAACCACTTCGTTTCACAAGGTGAAAACAGAGAATGACACTCCAAGTGTCTGGGAGAAATGTCGATGTTATTAATACAAAAAAAGTAACAGCTTTATCTGAAGGAAAGCTTTCATTCCATTTTGCTTTGTTGGAAACTCAGGTCTAGTGCTCAGGGTGAACAGTAGGACTAGAGGTGTAGATTGTAGAGTCATGATAATAGGTGTCGTCACAGGAGTGCATAGTGGGAGGGAGGGAGAGCAGAAGGAAAAGGAGAGGGAGGAGAGGGGAAAGAAAAGGAGAAATTTACGGAATAGCACTTTTCTTTTTTTTTTCCTTTGAGAGTCTCGCTCTGTCACCCAGGCTGCAGTACAGTGGCACAATCATGGCTTACTGCAACCTCCACCCTCCTGGGTTCAAGTGATCCTCCCACCTCAGCCTCTCAAGTATCTGGGATTACAGGCATGTACCACCACACCCAGCTAATTTTTGTATTTTTAGTGGAGACAGGGTTTCACCATGTTGGCCAGGCTTGTCTCAAACTCCTGACCTCAAGTGATCTGCCTTCCTCGGCCTCCCAAAGTGCTGGGATTATAGGCATGAGCCACTGCGCCTGGCCAGAAGAGCACAACTTTAATTAAAATATTGATTTCACTAATTCTTACCTTTTTATGATTTGGTAAGAGTTATGCTACTCATTTTACAGGGAAGAAAAATAAGGGCCAAATATTCATTCATTTAACAATAAAAGAAGTATTTATTTCGCTTCTACTAGGTATGAGCACCAAACTAGTCCATGAGGATTTGCTGGTGAGTAATGTTGTCCAAGACTCTCCTCTCATGTTACATACATTCTTGTGGGGTAAACAGTCAACAAATAAGAAATGAATAATGACATAATCACAGCTGAGGGCTATGCAGGAAACATGAAGGGTGATGAAACAGAGTACCTGGGGAAAGCCACTTTAGATATTGGGCCAAGGGAAGGCCTCCCTGTAGAGTGAGATTTGCCTTGAGACTTAGAAAATAAGATGAAGAGAAGTGGCAAAAGTCATTATAGCCCAAAGGCAAACACAAGATCCTGAGACAGGAAAGGACCTGGTGTGTGTAAGGAACGTGAAAACCCCAACATGCCGTTGCTTCATGAACAAATTGGAGAGTGGAATGAGATAAGGTTAGATGAGTAGGACCTTGTAAGTTACAGTGAATCATTAAAGCTTTCTTATCTGAATTAAGGGGAACCCAAGTGATGGGTCTTAAGCAGAGAAGAGACAAAATCCAAATAATATCTACTGTGTAAAGAAAAGATTAGAAAATATCAAGAGTGGAAGACCAAGAAGTAAGATATGATAGCAGCTTGGCTTAAGGTAGCAGGCTGGAGTTGACGATATCAACTTGCTGCTGTTGATGTCATCTTCAGTAAGGGAAAGGAGTCATCTTCAGAAAGGGAAGGAGGGGAGAGAAGGAAGCAAGGATAATCTCTACGTTGGAGACTTTTGGCAATTAAGTGGATGGTGTTTCTATATACTGAGAAGAAGAAGATGGGGGAGGGAGCCACTTTGGGCATGATAGTGGGGGTGAAGAGATGGGTTGGGGAGATGGCTATCAAAGACTCCATTTTGAAAACACTAAGTTTGAGAGGAATGTTAGACACCCAAGTAAAAGTCTCAAGTTGGTAACTGACTATATCTACAGCTAAAAGTTTGAAATTTGTTGGAATGTAGAAGGGGTTTGAAATTGGGGGACTGTATATGTTTATGAGGGAAGAAGAGAGAATGGGTAGAGAAGAAAAATCTCCCTAGGAACCGAGTCTCAAGGCCAGAGGATTCACTTGCAATGGGTCCTTCCAAAACCAGGGTCAGATTTAGCAATTTATCTTTACAACATCAGTTAGTATTGGAGTGGCGGCCAAGGCCAGAACTCAACTAAGTGGAGGTAGAGTTATGAATATATCTAATGGATACAGTAAGTCACGTTTCTGTGGTTCAGTCTCTTCCTTGGATAGTTAAGTAAGTTGCTGCTAAGCTGTCCTGCCTAGGAGTGGCTTCCAGGATCCCTCTGATTGCCATCTGATTTCTAGATTCTACATTAGATGTGACAGCAGGCCAGTTGGCAATTATTGTGCCTTACTTTAATAAGGAAAAACTCTATGGTAATTTTTAACTTTTTCACCATCTGAAGGCATTGGACATGTAAAATGCTTCTATAGTCAACAAAGTGAAACCAGTTTTGAGCAATTGTAACTGCCACTGAGCTACAGTTCACAGATAGTCCAGTCGCATAACAATATAACTGTGAAAAGTGAGGACAAAGGGCTGCAAGCGCTGTTTAAAAACTTTAATAGCTATTCAGAACATGTGCATTGCACAGTTTCTTTAATTACAGTAGAGAAAAAGCTGCCACCACAACACTAAAACTGTTGACCACTTCAATAGGTTGCAACAGTTATAAGCATGATTGTTTTTTTAAGAATCTAAGTGTAACCAGATGATGTCCCCATTATAAAGTTGTTCTCAAGCCTTCTAATAGGAGTAAATTATGTTTCAAGAACTCTAAAATGTATTTCTGAAGAACTGAAAGAGAAACTTGAACATAAATAAAAAGCAAAAAAAGTTTATTTGAAATGTTAATAAAGTTCCAATGTACCATTTTAACTGCAGTTGTGAGACATTTGTAACTGTAACATGTTAGTAAAATAAGTGAAAAAAAAAAAAAACAGAATTAATTGGACTGATATAAAGAATTTCTTTTTTTGTTATTTTTAAGCATGTTTATAAAATGATATAAGGGGAAATTCTGGTAAAAATAATAGTGGACTATGAAACAAAAATAATAAAGATAAGAGAGGAAATCAACAGACATTATTCTGACATGAAAAATAAAATGTTAACAAAAATAATATTATAACCTACCAAAGCAGGTCTTCATTCATAGAAAAAGATAAATTCAGAGTAGAAATAAAGAATAGACTTTGGATTGCTTCGTCATCCCATTAATGACCAGGAGTAAATCTTATTGGCACATTGGAAAGAAACTAAATCTCTTGCTGATTTAGCGCAAAATACTGAATATGACCAAGATAACATAAATCTCATGCTACCCCACTGCAATAAGCAGTAACTTACTTAACTATCCAAGGGCTTTTGTGATTAACATTTGATGACAAACAGTTAATGAGCATTGCTAACATTTCAGAGTGATTGTGAGTAATTACTGTACAAGAAAACTTGAAATGCCCTAAATCCTTACAACTTAAATATGAAAGAAACTTGATAGAGGTTGCACAAGTTGACCATCCCAAAATGTTATGTGGCACTACCAACATTAAATTAGAAAGTTGAAAGGAAAGTCAATAAAGTAAACACAATATTCAACAAATTCTGTTCCACTAGAAGAAATACTGAATTATTTTTCTGTTCTGTCTATAGAAAATATTCCTAAATTATCATCATATAGAGTTGACCGAAAACTAGGGAGCCAAAACTGTAAAAGGGAAAAGTTATAGAGTCATGTCAGATAGTTAGCTAACAATATTACTGTTTGTTTGTTTGTTTTTGTTTTGAGACAGAGTCTCGCTCTGTCACCCAGGCTGAAGCGCGGTGGAGCGATCTCAGCTCACGGCAAGCTCCGCCTGCCGGGTTCACACTGTTCTGCTTCCTCAGCCCCCAAGTAGCTGGAACTACAGGTGCCCGCCACCATGCCAGGCTAATTTTATTTTTGTATTTTTAGTAGAGATGGGGTTTCAACGTGTTAGCCAGGATGGTTTCGATCTCCTGACCTCTTGATCTGCCAGCCACAGCCTCCCAGAGTGCTGGGATTACAGATGTGAGCCACCACGCCCAGCCTACTGTATGTTATTTTTTAAATTTCATGATGTCCTTTGTATTAAACTTTTGTCCTACCTATAAACTTTTAAAAATTGTCCTATGTATAAACTTTTCAAAGTCTGTTATAATTTTTTCCCTGATTAAATATTTGCTTTCATACTTAATTTTGCATTTATAATTTTAGATTGTCTTACGTAAATAACGTACCTACAGTGTATAAGCTTCAGACCCCACAAATCCTAGATGTACCTCTGTCTGAGGCCTGTGAGCATTCAGCTCTTGAACAGAGAAAGAGGAATGCTATGAAAATGTGCTGCCACAAAAGCCAAGAGAAGAGACTGTTTCAAGAAGGATGGAGCCGGGCGCGGTGGCTCAAGCCTGTAATCCCAGCACTTTGGGAGGCCGAGACGGGCGGATCACGAGGTCAGGAGATCGAGACCATCCCGGCTAACATGGTGAAACCCTGTCTCTACTAAAAAAAATACAAAAAACTAGCCGGGCGAGGTGGCGGGCGTCTGTAGTCCCAGCTACTCGGGAGGCTGAGGCAGGAGAATGTCGTAAACCCGGGAGGCGGAGCTTGCAGTGAGCTGAGATCCGGCCACAGCACTCAAGCCTGGGCGACAGAGCGACGACTCCGTCTCAAAAAAAAAAAAAAAAAAAAAAAGAAGGATGGCAGCTGTGCCAAATGCTCCTGAGAGTTCAAGATAAAGGTTGAGATGTATTCTTTGGATTCAACAACTTGAATGTTGATATGATTTGGCTGTGTCCCCACCCAATCATCTTGAACTGTAATAACCCCACGTGTCAAGGGCAAGGCCAGGTGGAGCTAATCAAATCATGAGGGCAGTTTCTCCCATACTCTTCTCATGGTAATGAATAAGTCTCATGAGATCTGATGGTTTTATAAATGGGAGTTTCCCTGCACAAACTCTCTTGACTGCCACCACGTAAGATGTAACTTTGCTCCTCATTCACCTTCTGCTATAATTGTGAGGCCTCCATAGCCATATGGAACTATGAGTCAAACCTCTTTCCTTTACAAATTACTCAGTCTTGGGTATGTCTTTATTAGCAGCATGAGAACAGACTAATACAGTAAATTGGTACTGGTGGAGTGGGGTGCTGCTGGAAAGATACTTAAAAATGTGGAAATGACTTTGGAACTGGGTAACAGGTAGTGGTTGGAACAGTTTGGAGGGCCCAGAAGAAGGCAGAAAGATGTGAGAAAGTTTGGAACTTCCTACAGACTTGTTGAATGGCTTTGACCAAAGTGTGGATAGTGATACGGACAATAAAGTCCAGGCTGAGGTGGTCTCAGATGGAGATGAGGAACTTGTTGGGAACTGTAGCAAAGGTGACTTTTGCTATGTTTTAGCAAAGAGACTGGTAGCATTTTGCACCTGCCCTAGAGATTTGTGGAACTTTGATCTTGAGAGAAATGATTTAGGGCAACTGGTGGAAGAAATTTCCAAGCAGCAAAGCACTCAAGAGATGACTTGGGTGCTGTTAAAAGCATTTGTTTTTTTGTATTCACTAAGATATGGTTTGGAATTGGAACTTAAATTTAAAAGAGAAACAGAGCATAAAAGTTTGGAAAATTTGCAGCCTGATGATGCGATAGAAAAGAAAAACCCATTTTCTCAGGAGAAATTCAAGCCAGCTGCAAGAATTTGCATAAGTAATGAGGAGCCAAATGTTAATCACCAGTACAATGGGCGAAATGTCTCCAGGGCATGTCAGAGGCAATCTCAGCAGCCCCTGCCATCACAGGCCCAGAGGTCTAGGAGGAAAAAATGGTTTTGTGGGCCAGAACCAGGGCCTTACTGCTTAGTGCAGTCGCAGGACTTGGTGCCCTGCATTCCAGCCATGGCTAATAGGGGCCAACATAGAGCTCAGGCCATTGCTTCGAAGGATACAAGACCCAAGACTTGGTGGCTTCCAGATGGAGTTGAGCCTACAAGTACATGGAAGTCAAGAATTGAGGTTTGGAGACTTCCCCCTAGATTTCAGTGGATGTATGGAAATGCCTGGATGTCCAGGCAAAAGTTTGCTACAGGGGCAGAGCCCTCATGGAAAACCTCTGCTACGGCAGTGCAGAAGGGAAATGTGGAGTCAGAGTCCCCACCCAAAGTCCCCATTGGGGCACTGCCTAGTGGAGCTCTGAGAAGAGGACCACTGTCCTCCAGACCCTGAAATGGTAGATCCACTGACAGCTTGCATCATGCACCTGGATAAGGTGCAGACACTTAATGCCAGCCCATGAAAGCAGTCAGAAAAAGGGCTGTACCCTGCAAAGCCACAAGAATGGAGCTGCCCAAAACCATGGGAACCCACCTCTTTCATCAGCATGACCTAGATGTGAGACATGGAGTCAAAGGAGATCATTTTGGAGCTTTAAGATTTGACTGCCCTACTGGATTTTGGATTTGCATGGGGCCTGTAGCCCCTTTGTTCTGGCCAATTTCTCCCATTTGGAAAAGGTGTATTCACCCAATGCCTGTACCCCCATTATAACTGTGAAGTAACTAACTTGCTTTTGATCTTACAGGCTCATGGGCAGAAGAGATTTACCTTGTCTCAGATGAGATTCTGGACCGTGGACTTTTGAGTTAATACTGAAATGAGTTAAGACTTTGGGCCAGGCGCGGTGGCTCAAGCCTGTAATCCCAGCACTTTGGGAGGCCAAGACGGGCGGATCATGAGGTCAGGAGATCGAGACCATCCTGGCTAACCCGGTGAAACCCCGTCTCTACTAAAAAATACAAAAAACTAGCCAGGCGAGGTGGTGGGCACCTGTAGTCCCAGCTACTCAGGAGGCTGAGGCAGGAGAATGGCGTAAACCTGGGAGGCGGAGCTTGCAGTGAGCTGAGATCCGGCCACTGCACTCCAGCCTGGGGGACAGAGCGAGACTCTGTCTCAGAAAAAAAGAAAAAAAAAAAAAGACTTTGGGGCACTGTTGGGAATGCATGATTGATTTTGAAATGTGAGGACATGAGACTTGGGAGGGGCCAGGAGTGGAATGATATGGTTTGGCCGTGTCCTCACCCAAATCCCACCTTGAATTGTAATAATCCCCATGTGTCAAGGGCAGGGCCAGGTGGAGATAATTTAATCATGGAGATGGTTTCCCCCATACTGTTCTCCTGGTAGTGAATAAGTCTTATGAGATCTGATTGTTTTATAAATGGGAGTTCCATTGCACATGCTCTTTTGCCTCCTGCCATGGAAGATGTGACTTTGCTCCTCATTCGCCTTCCACCACAATTATGAGGCCTCTCCAGTCATGTGGAACTGTGAGTCAATTAAGCTTCTTTCCTTTAGAAATTACCCAGTCTTGGGTATGTCTTTGTTAGCAGCATGAGAACAGACTAATACAAATGTGTTGTTAACTTTGACAAGAGTGGGGTCACTGGAGTGGGAAGATGAAGCCATACTGGAGCAGGTTGAAGAGCAAGTTTGTCATGTGTGATATTCAGTTGTATTATGTGATGGGCATTCTCTGATGTCCTCCTCTCCAGATCAATTTTCCATCATCTCCTGTCGTACTGGGCTTTGGGAGGCTACTTCTGTCAACCACTTCACCACCCTTGCCCACTGGCTTGGGTTGGCTAATTGAAGGTGCTGATAGAAGACTGAGCCATGATTTTGGGGCTGGACTCCTCTCCTGGGATCACACAGCCTGTGGGTGAGCACTCTCCTTTGGCTACAGCTCTCACAGGGTTCAACAGCAGTGGTCCCCTTTGCCCTTCAGCTCTAGGGTAAGGAATAGATTTCTGCTCCTGCTAGCGCCTGAGCACTTCAGCATTTCATATTGGTTCCTTTAACCTTGCCTCTGAAAATAATCCCTTCTTAAATGGTCTCCAGTTAAACCTTTGAATCAGGGTTAATTGGGTTAATTCATCCTGCCAGGACCTGACTGATACATACTGACTTTTTTACTAATAAATCCAGCCTGTATAGCCCTAATTGGCTGCAGGCATTGAAGAACTTTACAAGCTCAGCTCCTGAGACAAGTATAATCAGGTGTGACAGAATAAGCGCTTCATTAGGGACAAGGGTTGGGACTTAGTTCCCCAACTCTAAGGCAGTATTTGATATTTCTAGGTCCTGACATGATCCTGAGATTTTCCTCTCACCTTTAACCCAAATGTTAGTTAGACCTCACAGCCAGGGCCTGCATTGGTTTTGTCAGTACACTTGAGTGACCACCGTTTTGGTGGTTCCCTCCCCAAGCCAGGTCCCCATGCTCAGGCCCTTTTTATCTGCCTAGCTCTCAGGAAGCTTCATCCTGCTCTGCAAAGCGCCAGTCAATGGCAGGGGTCCTAGGACTCTGCAGCCACTCCCACAGCTGGAATCACAAGATTGCCACCAATGCAGCTGTAGGCATAACTCCCCAGATAGTCCTCATCGGCTCTCCACACAGAGGTTGTATTCCCTTGGAGACTGAACTAAACTGAATCATCTCATGTTTGTTACAATAAAATTATGGTTTCAGTTCCTATGAAAAGCCTGTCCCACAGTCAAGTTACTCCCCCAGGTCTGCCTGTTCACATTTCCATGTGACTGCCTTTTCCCATCAGCCCTATCACCTCATCAGACCTGGTGGTCCTGATTAAAAAAAAAAAAAAAAGATCTGTTCTGAGAAATAGTGATTTCTGCTAAAGAGGGTGCTCTGAATGAAATTTCCCTGTTGATGTAAGGAACTGGCATTGGTATAGTCATTCCTATTAAAAAAAAAAAAAAAAAAAGGAAAATCTCGTCTCTGCACCATCTTTGATATATCCTGGCACTTTCTCTCTCAGGAAGACGATTGGAAAATGGCACTCAGATCCTGTCACTGCCCTGCTTTAAATCATTCACTTGCTCTCCAAAGTGTTGGGAGCCATGTTTAAATTTCTTCATTCAACACACAGGCCTTTCATCACCGGAACTCCATCCACCTCTCTAGCTTCATTTCTTGCATTCCTGACCTGAGCTGTTTGAACGATTTCCAACGACCCATTTCCCAGCCACACTATGCTCTCTCATGCCTCTTTGGCTTGCACATGATGTCCAACCTATTCTGAATTCCCTTCCTCTGCTTCGCCCTGCAAAATCTACTCGCCCTTCAAGACCCACTTCAAGCATCCCCTCCTCCAGGGAACTTTCTCTTAACTTCCCAGTGAAGGAAGGACTTCATTTTAGTATTTGTACGGCACACAGGATCATATTAACAATCAGTTACTTAATCTCGGTCATTAGCCTCTACATTTCTGGGAGAATTGTTGATGTTGATGTTGTCAGCATCTAAGACAAGACCTGACACAGTAGCACTTCAGTGTGTGTTGAATAAATAAATGTATACATTTTGACAGGACAGATCAAGAGGAGTAAGGGGATATTGTAGAAGGGAGAGGAGAAGCAACAAAGCTACAAGCAAAAACATGGATTAGTGAGAATATGAGAAAAATGTTGAGAATATTTATCCTAAGAAAGGAGATAAGATAGCTTATTTTCACATACGTGACACATTATCTTAAATAGGCACACTTAAAGACATGTGCTGGAATTGTATCCAAAGAGTATACTTAAAAAACAAAAAGAAATATCTTTTATAACTGTGAATATACAAGACTTTCATAATACATTATTTACATGTTATCCCTAGAAATATTAAAAAATAAAATGAAAAACCATTTTGCTTAATAGTTTGAGTAGACATTTGCCTGAAGGAAAATAGAAAAGGGGTCATCATTTTAGAGTTGCAAATACCAGCCAGTCCGCTTAGCTGTGTCGGAAGAGCACAGTAGTAAAGACCACAGACTTGGAGTCTAGAAGAGCCATTCTCATCTTAGTTTCACTTCTTGCTGGTTACTTCTTACTACTTTACCACCTGGTGGCTTCATGGTCTGGGTCAAGCTACTTAACTTCAGTGTGCTTTGGTTTTATCATCTGCACAAAAGGGGTAATAGTTGAAGCTACTTTATAGTGTGGTTGTGAGGAGTAAATGAGATAACACACAAAAATGTAACACGTCAGATCTCAGTAATGTGAACTTTAATTATCATCAATGTTACTGTTTTACATAGTAGGAAGCTATGGTCAGGGCAACACACACAGAGTCATAGAACCAGTTACTGGTTGAGTTAGGACTGGAATCAGGTATTCATTCAGATGTGAATTTCACTACTCTTTCCATGACAGAAGGGGCTAGGAACTGAATAAACATAATGTCACTTACCTCTTACAGAGAACAGTACAGAGTGAAAAACTGCGTTAGGAATTCAAAATTGGAATCGTCTAACCTGGAACTTTATTAATAAAAGGATTAACGTTTCATTTTTGTAGCCTTCACTTTTCAATTACAAAAAGCAAAACACTTTTCCTGTGGCAGTGTATTTGAAACCCTCTTTTCAATGACAAAGTCTTTAACATCGCTTCCTATTTAAACCTGGAATTTGTTAAGACTTTAAGAAAGAAAGTTAAATTGGTATTATGACCTCCAAAAAAGAACTGAAAAATGTTTGGTCTTCCAAGTTCATTACCTCCAAGAAGCTTCATATCTATTATTTAGAAAAAGCTGAGTGATAGAGTGTTTCTGCTTCCACCCAGATGTTTGATGTCAAATAGATCGAAGGAAAGCCATGTGACTACAATTCTTATACTCTGCTTAAAAGATGTGTGTGCTTTGTCAGACAGCTGGAAGACCAGAGATGGAGGTTTGATGTTTAGTATTTTTCTTTTGCTGAATACATTTGGAAATTGGTCTTTAGCCATCTTTCTAAAAATCATTTTTGCTTGAAATGTTTTTCTTCAAGAAATAAAATGTAGGTAGAATTTAGCTACAAGATGAAAGCTCAAAAGATTATAAATAAGAATCATGAAGATTCACGAAATCATCAACCCATTCATATTTATAGAGTATGTGTGCCTCTAGTATTTCTAAGATGATTATTTCTCAGCAAGGGTTGAGGTTTTCTTTTAGTAATCTCTGCCCTCTAAAATTCAATTCACAGTAATCTTTTTCTTCCTACATTGCATGGATTAAGTCTTCTCCAGTGTGACGGATTTTTAAAAAACCTAATGACTAGGTGATTGCAAAGTTTTTTTTCCAGTATTATAAATAACAATGCCTCATTTCTGTCTGAATATTAAGAATTTGCACTATGCTTGCTGTTTAAAATATCTTTTAAATGTCCACAATTGAATTAAAGTCTTATGTTCAATCACAAACCATGAAATTAGTTGGTATTACCAATGTTCTGCAACTCAGGCCCTGAAAAAAAAATTAAAAGATTGCAATGCAAAATTACTGAAAAAAAGTCGCAACTAAAAGCAGGTCTTTGTATTTTCTAATGGCCTTGATTGCATCTGTCAAAGGGTAAAAACAAAAACCACGCAAAAGAATTCCATCCACATACGTGATTCTTTATTTTACAAAAACAAGAACTCCACCCATATACATGATTCTTTATTTTATAAAAACAAACAAAAATCTCCCATTTCAAATAGGTAAAATAGATTTTAAGCAACAGAGTATGTCACAAATTTAAGTCTCTTTACGTCAGTTTTTTAAAAAGGAGTTAAGATTGTGTTTACATATAAAAGCCTGTGTATATTTTGGGTGAATTTCTGATATAGTCATCATAGTCATCATTTCATCCAAACCACGGGCTATTAAACAATGATTAAGCAGACTACTCACCCCAAGATCTGAGCTGACCTGAAAGCCATCCCATTCCTGAATCATTAGGTCCTTAACCAATAGCACCCCCTCTGTGTGACAAAAACAAACAGTTACCATGATTTAGCTCCTGCTACTCAAGAGAGGTCTGTGGAACGCAGTGTTAATGTCACAAGAGAACGTGTTAGAAATGCAAAATTTCAGGCACTACCCCAAATCTCCTGAAGCACGATCTACATCTTAACAAGATCCCAAGTAAATCAAATGCATATTAAGGTTTGAGAAGCACTGATGTAGTTAATTGCTGTAAAAGTGTACATTTCTTTCCTAATTGCCTAAAATAATATCTAGAAGAAAATTGAGCAACAGTTTTGGGAGAGAAAAGTTTATGACACCTACCATGTATACTTTTAGACTTTACCTCATTTAATCTTCATTTTAAAAATCACTGCCAGGTGAATTTACTCTCATTTTTATAGTGGAGGAACTAAGTGCCTTGTCAAAGATTACACAGCTAATAAATGTTGGAGCCAAGATCCAGAAGAAGGCCAATGTCTGGCTCCAATGTTTCCCATCTCTTTTCCATTACAGCACACTATTCCTTATCTTGCCCATTTTTTAATACCACTTAGAACCATTAAATGTCTTCAGTATGGGCCTTAGATTGAAGTTTATCATCAAAGACCATTTATTAAAGTCACTTGGTTGGTCACTTCTGTTTTTGAGTTTTGTGTCCAAGGCTGCCCTGTGTCGGTCATATCCTAGTTTAGCAAGCTGAGCTTTTGTCATGCTGCGTAAGGTCCATTGAACGTATATCCTTTCCTCTTGACTTCAGAATGTATTATTTCAGTAATTTACAGATGCAAATATTTTCAATGGTTGTTGCAGATAAAATGGTCTCAAAATCTTGTCAAATATGCCCGTTAAAAATTACATAGGAATCCTGCAAACAGTCTCTCACCAGCTACATCAGTAAGAATTACCATTTTGTTCTTTGGAGGGAGGGGACTCGTATGCCATATAAAAAGGTCCACCCCAGTACCCAATCATGCCATTGCCCTTCTACACGTACAGATAAATTGTAATTCAGTCATTCACCAGATTAGATTCTGGATCTGCTTTTTAGAAATCTGTGCCTACATAAAACAAGAATTTCATTTAGGGAAATCATAGAAGACTTCTTGTGACAGTCTACATCTTGAATTGGAAATGTAAATCTTTGAACTCATTTTCTTTTTCAAAAATTGTCGAGTTCACTAGTGAGTGGCCATAGAAGTAACCAGTCAAACCTATTATACTCTTTATTCACAACAAAATATCCTATAGTAGCAAATACATGGTCACCCTAAGATTTACCTTCTTTCTATAAGCACTTGATTACAAGACAGAGCAGGTGATAATTTAAGTGATGGTTTTGCCCTCCCTGCCATTAACTGCCAGTGACCCCCTTACCAATGTAAACAAGGTCATTATTGTCATTAGATTTCATCAGATCAGGAACTCAATTTAGATAACCCAGAGGCCTCTCTTTCAAAGGTTCTGTTTCTCTGAAACCGTTTCTAGTACTAATTACTGAATCAGTTCAGCTTTGACCAGAGACACAGAACCACTCTGGACTATACAAACTAAGAAAGTGATTATGGGGTTAGACCTCATTAGTTGTGAGACTTGATGGAGCAGTCTATGACGGATGATGCCTCTGCATCTAGTGTTGAGCTTAAAGCCATGCTAGGAGAGCCAGTCTACCAGTCAGGAAAGAAAGCTGGATATGGATGAACAAAAACACACTACAACCTACAGGAATGTAGTGAAATCCACAGGAAAACTAGAACTTGTCTCTCACCAACTCCAACCTCGATGCTGTAAGTGACCTGAGGGGAAGTTGGCACCTTTTCCCATGGAATTGCACATGCACTTGGCCTGGAACTCTGAGAAGCTGAAGGAGGAGTGTCTCCAGATATGAGAGAACCACAGATCCAGATGCTTCCCCATTCCCACAAGGTGAGCAGGTGGATGACCATGAACTGCCACAGTGCCTGGCCCCTAAACTGATCTTCAGAGTGTTAAAAATACAGCTTCTCTTTACTTCTGCCCTCCAAATCAGTGCTAAATGATTCTGTGACCATTGTTAAACCAGGACCACATAGGAAGGGAGATTTCTGGGAAATGTAGCTCTGTCTTAAATAAATTGAAACAGTACAAAGCTGCCACAAAAAGCCATTAACCCTTTCTGTAAATACCAAGGGTAAGTCACATATAGTAATACAGAAACACTATAAACCAATCTTCCCACTATATATGTTTTTGAAACTCTACATCTGCAGGATTCTTTAATGAGAAAAAAGTACAATGTCTAGTATTCATTGGTTAAATTCCATGACCCTCTCATGGAGTGTTACAACCCACATTAATTTAGAAATGTTCAGAGAAGTCCTGAGACCTGCTTACCTTAGTTTAACCCAACGTCACTCAAATTATTTTGTCCACCAAACTTGTTTTCCCCCTCATAGTAACAACATCCTTTAAGACTACATTGCACAAAATAAACATTGTTTTCACACTGCCTTCGAGAACTAATTGAAACAAGGATAGTAAAAAGCTTCTACATCACATGCTTCAACTGTGTCTTAGTCAGTTGGGGTTACTATGACAAAATATCATTAACTGGGTGGCTTCTAAACAACACAGATGTATTTCTCACAATTCTGGAGGTTGGGAAGTCCAAAGTCATGGCTCTGGCAAATCTAGCGTCTGATGAGGGCCTGTTTCCTGTTTCATAGTTAGACCTTCCTGCTATGTCTTCACATGATGGAAGAGACAAACGAGTTAAGAGCACTAATATCATTTGTGAGGGCTCCACGTCCATGATCTAATCACCTCCCAAAAGGCCCCACCTCCTAACACCATTATGTTAAAGATTAGGATTTCAATATATGATTTTTTTTTTTTTAGGGAAACATTCAGCCCATAACAAAGCGGGATTAAAGCAGGGTGTTTAAAATATTTGGTAGCCTGAATGGAAAATGAGTGGGGAAAACCATGATCATTGGTAATGTCTGCTCTAGTCACAGAATGGAGAAAAAGATGGCAGAGGTATATTTGCTAACACTGACTTCTGTAGCAATAACCTTAACAAGCAATGGGACAAGATTGTCAAGTCTATAGCCAAGGGGAAATACTGAACCCCATGCAACTTGCTAAAAATGTAGATGATTCTTCTAAACTGATTTCCTATACCATTTCATTTCTTTGCTCAGTGAGCTAATTCATATGACTAGATAGACTTTATTCCTAGGCAACCTTTCATACCTTCTCTACTGAGACCAAATATTGGCTAAACCTATTTAAGAGTTCCTCTATTTAGTTATATTCATTAATATAATAAATGTATGCATCTCAAGTGTCTATTTTGGCATGATTTATCCTGAGTTATACTTGGACCAAATATTCCCTTCCTAAGATATTAAAGTCAAATTGTTTCATTTACGAGATGAAACAGATGAGGTTTGCCTTCAAGTGACATCAGTGTCTACAGATCACTTTTAGGAAATAATATTAACAGCAATTCATGTTTGCACGGGACATTGCTATTTACAGAGCAATTTCACATGCTTTATCATATTAACAGGTTTAGATATAACTTCATATGTTCAAAAAAATTAAAAATGTAAATATGCCTATGAGGATATGTTTTTCACTACACTTCTCCACATTTTATCAATCTGAATGAGGCTGAAAGGTAAAAATACAGAGCCACTCCAGCTGAATGCTCACGTGCCCACATGACAGTCTCCTTAATAAGCAGATATTGCTACAGAACAGTGAAGCGTTACGGTTGCTTGTTTATTCAAAGCAACACAGAATTCTATTTTTGGTCTCATTCAAAGCGAACTCAGAAATTCAAATAGAGACTTGAGCAATCAGAAGTGTTCCCTGGTGTCCACTAGAAAAGTTGAGTTCATGATGAAAGCTGCTCGGTCAAGTTTCACACCAAGTAGAAAGCTACCAGTTCCACAAATACAAGCTTTAAGTACAACAGATCCCTGTAAATTTTAAAGTGCCATGTTTAAGTCTTGATTTTTAAAAGCCATAAAGAGTATCATGGTTTTAGAATCACTTCTCGATTCATGGACAAGAATACATCTTAAATATACACGTTCATGATGACAGAAAAGGCCGTTTATTTGCCTACAGGCCATACTAAAAAAGTAAATATTAACTTACTAAATGCTGCACAATTTCAACTCTATCCATAATCATAACAAAGGCTTGCCTTAAAGTAGTATGAGTGCTGACCTAAAGAAATAAATGGGTAAAATGACAGCCTGCACTCTCCAAGGTCACAAAATGGTGCTCTGACAGGAGCAGGATAAAAGTTTTGTGGAAAGCCTGGATACTATTCTTGCTGATGCTGTCCTCAAAAATGCTCCTGTCACAGATGCTGCTGCTGCCCCCAGATGTGCTTCTCTATGGCGATCCACCCATTCCCCTGCTATATGAGTGCTGGCTGCTAAAGGCTCATCCCTCATCCTGCTCCAGAGACTGCCCTTGACTGGCTGGAGCTAACTCACCTTGGGACTCCTGGGAGGTGGCATCTTCCCTGCAAAGATGCCCAATGGCAAATACCAACTGACTTGAGGTACAACAGCTCAGCCCCCTTACCTCTGGGCAAAAGACCCTGGGGTGCAACTCATGCTCCAGAGCTTGCTATGGAATTAGGCTGAGGCTAGAGTCCTCCTGAAACTATACTTTTCTTAGCTTACTCTTCTGCCCTATCCTGTTTCCCTCAGTTTCTTACAGGTTACTCCAGAGAGCACACCCTTAATAAATCAATTACATTAGTATCTCCAATTCAAACTTATCTTCTGAGGAAATCTAACAAGAAACTACCTCAGACATTTAAATATTCATTGCTGATGGTAATACAGTTTCCAAAACTGGCACTAAAATGTAACACGGCACAAATAGATAATTGAAAAAAAAAAAAAAAAAAAAGAAGAGCCAGAAATAGATCCACAGTCTTACGACCAGTTGAATTTCAACAGCAGTAACAAAGCAACTCAATAGGGGAAGGAAAATCTTTTCCAAAAATGTGCTGGAATAGCTGAATAGCCACATAGGAAAAAAATTAACCTTGACCCCTGCCTCATATCATATGCAAAAAATTAATTTGAGATGCATAATGGATCTAAATATGAGTTAAAACTATAAAACACTTAGAATAAATGTATGGACATGTTATCTCCATACATTTGATATTTGATTTTTTAACCCCCCCACAAAATTTAAAAGAATAGTCAGTGGTAGGAAAGTAAGGAAGCACAGATGAAAGAAGAATGGCAGAATACTGATCATTGATGAGCTAGGTAATGGGGGAAGGGTTCATATGCTACTCTGTTTATACATGTACATGTATAATCCGATATATGGTGAATTGATTTTCAACAAAGGTGCAAGGGGAATAAATAATCTTTTTAACAAATAGTAATGGAACAACTGGATATCCATATGAAAGAGATGAATTTAGGGTATTTTCAACATATGATGGGTTTTGCCAAGCCATAAGCCCATCATAGGTCAAGGAACATCTACATTCTGTTTATTTTCCATATGTTTGAGATTTTCTGTAATAATATTTTTTAAGTAACACAGCAATCCTACTGACATCACACAAAAATTCGTTCTAAATGGTTCATAGACCTAAGCATAAATCCTAAAACTAAAAAACTTATTGAAGAAAATATAAGAGAAAATTTACACAACTTTAAAGAAGACCAGGCTTCTTAGGACACCAAAATGTGAGCCATGAAAAATGTAATAAATTTGCTTTCATCAAAATTAAACACCTCTGCTCTTCAAACAACACTGTTAAGAAAATGTAAAGGAGACCAATAACCAGAAGAAAATGTCTCAGTTCATATTTCTGACAAATAACATGCATCCAGAACATATAATAAACTTCAGGATAGGAGGGCCAAAAACCCAGTAACATCATAGGGAAAAGATTTGAACATTTACTTCACACAAGAAGATATATGAATGGCCAGTAAGAGCATGAAGAAATATTCAGCCTCACTGTTATCAGGGAAATTCACTAAACCCCAAGATAGCAATATAGTCACCATTCTGGCTAATAGTGAAAATGTCTAACCACTCCAAGTGTTGCTGGATATAGAGCAACCAGCACTCTCATACACTGCTAGTGAGAATATAAAATCATACAACTGTTTTGGAAAAAGATTTTGTAGATTCTTAGAAACGTAACTGTACAAAAACTCAAAAGTTTACACATAGGTATTTACCCCAGAAAAAAAGTAGAAAATATTTTAAAAACTTTTTTACATGAATGAACATGGCAGTTTTGCTCATAACAGCCAAAACTAGAAGTAGTTCAACTGTCTATGACTAAGTGACCAACTGAACAAGTTGCGAGTATACCCGTACAATAAGAGAATGGGGTGAGGCATAGATGAAACATGAAAGGCAGAATGTTGATAGCTATAGAAGCTGATTAATAGATTTGTGGGGTTTCATTATGCTACAGATGATCCCCAATTTATGATGGTTCAACCTATGACTTTTCAACTTTACCAGGGTGTGAAAGTAATACTCATTCAGTCAAAACTGCACTTTAGATTTTGAATTTTCTTGAACTAATGATACATGGTATGATACACTCTTGTTATCCTGGGTAGAGCAGCTGACATTAAGTCACGTGATCATGAGGTTAAACAATCTATACTTTACAGTATCCTGTGTTGCCAGATAACATTGCCAGCTGCAGGCTACTGAGAGTGTCTTGAGCACATTTAAGGTCAGCTAGGTTAAACCATGGTGTTTGGTGTATTTTTGACTTAGGATATTTGCAACATAAGATGGATTTTGCCTGTTGTAACCCCATCGTAGATCAAGGAGCATCTATGTTGTTTACTTTCTACACAGTTGAGATTTTCCATATTACTAAGTTTTTTTAAAGTAACATGTCAATAATTTTCAAAATTATTAAAATGATCTGTTCATTGATCTTATAATTCCCCTTCTGAAAAACTTATAGAAAACAATCAAAAAGCAGATATATGCATCAAAACACTCATTTAATCAGATTTATAATGTTGGAAAAATGGGAAAGAGCCCAAATGTGTAAAAACAAATACATGTTCAAGAAATCATATGTACTCTATAAAATAGGATTTAGCCATTAAAATTCATTAAAACAAATAATAGCTAACATTTATTGTGAATTTTCAATGTCCTAGGCCTTATTCTAAGCACTTTAGTTGACCTACCTAATTTAATATGAATCATAGGAAAGAATGTTAGTTCATGTAACAAATATTATCTACCACACACACCAGAACTATGCTAGAAGCTGGAAATACAAGAATAAGCAAAACAATGTTATCCTTAGTCTCAAGGAGCTTTGGAAAGTCTATTGGAAGATGTGGATAAATACAGAAGCAATTACAATGCCACATAATAAATGCACTGGATGTAGGAAAATGCTTATGTTTTTATTTAAGCAGCAAAGTGAAGATTTAAGTATGGTTCCTATGTGATGACAGATATGTAAGGGAACCAGGACTAAAGGGAAAAAGTTTGCTTTCTCTAGGTGATATAATTATAGAATAACTCTTTAATTTTTATTTTGAATTCCATTAGTTTTACAATAATATTTTAGTGTCATAAAAGGAAATCACCTATATATAACTGAATCGACTTCTTAAGCAGATTTTGTTATATAGTATTTTTATTTTTTAATCAAATTAGTTTGGAAAATTTTTCTTGGGTTTCTCCTACTAATCACTGTAATAGAAAATATATATATTGGTCCTAACGCTCTATATACTTAAAGTCTGGCTGCACATGAGAATCAGCAGTGGAGTTTTAAAAATCTAATGATGCCTGGGTCCCACCCTCAACCAATTAAATTCAAATATTTAAGGAAAAATCCCCTGATCCATTGGCAGAGCAATGGGTCACTTTTTCAATTTTTCTTAGGTCTTTGTTGAGCTCTTTCCACTCACAAAGTTTTATCACCATAATGTTTTTTGACTGGGAAGATAATTAAATTTACTGATGTAGATACTTCAAAAAGTGATTATACACAAAAATATAGACTTTTTATTCATTCTTCCACATTCTAAATGTGTGTGCTCCAAAGAGTGTGCCTTTTAGATTATTTACCACATGCAAAGCGACAACAGGTTGCCAAGCGCAACTAAGAAAGCAAAGGTAGGTATTCTCTTCAACCAGTATTTTCATCATTCCTCAATTCACAGAAAAGACACTATATACGAAAGAGAATGGAGAATGCATGCAAACTAAAATAAACATCAGAGCTCAGGGAGGAACCAGAAAATGGCAGGTTCAAAGTATGGCTGGTCTTGTTACAAGTGAAATGACAGTTTTCTTGGCCCACCTCTCCCTTATATCCTTCCGATAATCCAGTGTACCAATTCATACTTTCACATAAAGAACTGAGATTACTCAATGGTTGAATGATGTCAGTATTACCTCCTTCCTTTTGAGCTACGATTTTTCCTCCACGGAGCACACAGCTGCTTACCCTCGCCTATGATTATGTGGGCTGCTGTGGTGAATATTCCGGACTGATGGTGTGGAAGGCAGGGATCATAACTATTTAACTTGCTTGATACAGTACTTAGCACAGTAACACTTGCCTGTGGATGCCTAATAAGCCATGGAGTAAAATTACCCTAATTCTGCTCAGATTCCTCGTTTCATCAGCCTTTAGGGAGACAATGATAATTAGTTGAAATAGCTGGAGAATAACACTTAATCATAAAAAACCAATGCAGAAAAATTATCAAAAACAAATTGTCTTTGCCTAAGGTACATTTCCATCTGAGAAAAAGAGCAAAATTAAGCAACTGCAACATCCTCCAAGCTTTATGTGCCAAAATACAGAGATTTTTTTCTCCTTCTTTTTAATATAATCACTCCGGGCAGACCTTTGACTCAAATTCTCAGATGGGTCAAGCTTTCCTCTGACTTTAGCAAATAATTAATGTGAGGTGTTTTTTTCTAGAAACTTTAACAGTTTATTTTAATCATTAATGTAAAATGTAATTAAATGCACAACAACGACTCTCAATTAACTGCTCAATTCTTTCAGGTTTAGAGATAAGCACATTTTCTTACATACAGACAGACCAATATTTTGTTTTTGATACACTGACTTGTCTGATGCTCAACACAGTAACTAAAAACAAACAAACAAAAAAACAAAACCAGCTTTATCTCAAACAAGGAAACTGGTGCAGTTGCTTGAGTTCAAATTAAGCACCTTTCTGAAAATTAAAAGTATGATTAATAAGAGGATGGTTATAAAGTGTGGGTGGTTAGATAATCAGAATTGCAGAGTAGTTCCAAGCTCTCCTTTTCTCATCCTAGACATCCCTTTAAGGGTTGC
The DNA here is from genome assembly GCF_047675955.1 of Chlorocebus sabaeus. Lineage (NCBI taxonomy): Eukaryota > Metazoa > Chordata > Mammalia > Primates > Cercopithecidae > Chlorocebus > Chlorocebus sabaeus. The sequence continues at coordinate 13,437,901 of NC_132906.1, forward strand.
CAAAGATGATTAAGGTGTCATTTAATGGAAAAATTTGTTTCATTGCAAAACTTAGACTCAAAGTAGGGAACCTTTTCCACACGCTTAACCAGCATGGCAATACTGAAACACAAACCCAAAGAAATTTTAGCTGAAATACATTTTGAATAGTTTCTTTTCATTTCCATGCAGTCATTTTGTCACAGTGATAAGTTCCAAAGGCTGCAGCTCCCCATCCCACACAAGGCACAGCGTAGGCGTGAGGTGTGAGGGCTGCTCCTGTCTGCAAACTTCATCACCAGGGCTGCAACGAGGCCTGGATGGCTTGAATTGTTCTCTTATTTTCCTTTTACTTTGGAAAGTATTTAACAGGATTAATGACTGCTTTCGTCTAATGGCTATAGAAAATGATGACTGTCGCCTTTTTATATACGATCTTTAATAATACCGCAAAGACTAAGCTATGGAAGAAAAACAGACTGCACTTGTAGAGCACCTATTACTGCACACCTCCAGGGTGAAAAAAGCAGGAGTGGGAGGCCCACCTACAGAACTGGAATGCTGGGAAGCCAGAGATGGAGACAATAAAATAGATTCCAGGGAGCCATCTGTTTTTGACAGAGCTTGCAACCGTGTCAGCCGTGAAAATCATTTCAGAGGCACAGGCTGAAAATCAGCTCTGACCTCTCAAGAGCAAAGATCAGTATCGCTTCTCCTGCTACAGCTGGTTTCACATAACCCCCCCAGGTAATGTTCTCAGAGTTCTAGCCTCTTTTTATTTGGCTACACACATCCTTTTGCCTTTGAGGTATGAAATACACAGGACTACCTGAAGCCTCGCTTTGAAAGGAGTGGATCAGAAGCTCTCTTTCTACTGTGGTTTGTGGTTTAAAAGCATACACACTTGGCTGTTTGGGGATTGCTACAGGGTGTTGTATTTAGTATTTAAGGTATTGATTATGTGAATGGACAACGCCTTGAACTAGACTTGATAGATGTTAGCCAGAGTGGAGCTGAAACCTAAGGCCTAAAACAGTGTGATTTGTTCTGCAGAGCTTGCATAGTCTCTGACACAGAGTAGCTGTCCAGAAAAGGTGGTGAGAATGAACAAATGAATAGAGGAAGAAATGAATCCAGTTGGGCCTACAAAATAGTAAGTGAGGGACAAACACCCAGCACTTACTATTCTACGTGCCTGGGGCTCAGCTTCTTTTTCTTTTTTCTATTTTTTTTTTTTTTTATTATACTTTAAGTTCTGGGGTACATGTGCACAATGTGCAGGTTTGTTACATATGTATACATGTGCCATATTGGTGTGCTGTACCCATTAACTGGTCATTTACATTAGGTATATCTCCTAATGCTATCCCTTCCCTCTGACCCCACCCCACAACAGGCCCCAGTGTGTGATGTTCCCCTTCCTGTGTCCAAGTGTTCTCATTGTTCAATTCCCACCTATGAGTGAGAATATGCAGTGTTTGGTTTTCTGTTCTTCCATTCACCTGTTTCTGCTCAGCTTTCCTTTCCTTCCCTTTATAGCTTCACTGCAGGTCCCAGGCTCTCTTCTTCATCAGGCCTGTGGTTCCTTCTTAACTTCCTGAAATTCCCCCACACCTGACCTCTTCCCCTGACCTCTACCCGCATCAATCTCATGTGATGCCTCCAAAGAGACATAGGAGGAGTTGGTCAACTCTGAGCATATCTGCTTCAAAGACAACCTAAAATAATGAGGCCAAATAATAAATCACAGTCCCTGTCAATGTCAGTTTTTATTCCTAACAATGAACTTTCTCTCATATTATGGCATTTTAAACTATTCTAGGCTGCTTCCATGAAATACTTTATTATTTGAGTATTTCAAAAATAATGGTAGGATTTGTGTTCATAACCTACAGTCTATGTGGTCACTATCACTATTTTTAAAATGCTCTTGTCAGTCAAACACAGTGGCTCATGCCTATAATCCCAGCAGTTTGAAAGGCTGAGGAGGGAGAATCCCTGAGCCTAGGAGTTTGAGACCAGCCTAGGACCCTGTCTCTACAAAAAAAATTTAAAATTAGCCAGGTGTGGCAGCATATACCTGTAGTCCTAGCTACTTGAGAGGCTAAGGCAGGAGGATCGCTTGAGCCCAGAAAGTTGAGGCTACAATGAGCTATGACCATGCCACTGCACTCCAGTCTGGGTGACAGAATAAGACCATGTCTCAAAAAATAAAAAATAAATAAAAATAAAATGCTGTTGTCCATTTGTTTTCTGTGGCGTGATCCCAGTTCAGGGAATCCAGTTGTGACTGAGTGTGGGGCTCTGCATGGATTCAGAAACCAGAATCACAGGAGTATTCTAGTGGTGGAGTCAGATATACGACAAGACAGCTCCAAAAGGATGCACCTGAACTGTCTTTAAGTAAGGCATTGAGCAGCATTCTTCATCTTGAGCAACTGTGCTTTGAGAATAGTTTTAATGTCATGCATCAAACTCTTCAAACAATTCCACACTTCTCTGATTCTCATTCTAATTTTCATCCAGAAATCAAACAGAAGAGTCTATTATATCACATTTAACTTTTATAAGGTGGGGAAGAAAGCAAGAGAAATTGAATGTAGATACTTTCAAGGCAATCTTTTGCCTCAAATGAATATAATTTTTAAAATAATATCCAACAATGGTACCATTTATGTTTTGAGATTGATTATGAATCCTCAAAAGTGAGCTATAGATAAAAGATGGAACCAGCCTGTGATGGTTAATACTGAGTATCAACTTGATTGGATTGAAGGCTGCAGAGTATTGATCCTGGGTGTGTCTGTGAGGGTGTTGCCGAAGGAGATTAACGTTTCAGTCAATGGGCTGGGGAAGGCAGACCCACCCTCAATCTGGGTGGGTCTAATCATGTAATCAGCTGCCAGAGTGGCCAGAATATAAAACAGGCAGGAAAATATGCAAAGATTTATATTGACTAGCCTCCCAGCCTACATGTTTCTCCTGTGCTGGATGCTTCCTGCCCTTGAACATCAGACTCCAAGTTCTCTACTTTTGGGACTCAGACTGGCATCCTTTCTCCTCAGCTTGCAGATGGCCTATTGTGGGACCTTGTGATAATATGAGTTAATACTTAATAAACTAAATAAATATATATAGTATTATTGTTAATACTTGATAATACTATACACATATAAAGGGGAGTTTATTATTAACATATATATACTATATTCTATATATATGTTAATCCAATGTTAACATATATACCCTATTATATGTATTATAGTACATATATTATATATATCCTATATATAAACTATATAATATAACTAATAGGATATATATATCTCCTATTAGTTCTGCCCCTCTAGCGAACCCTGACTAATACACAGTCCCCTAGGTTGAAAACATGCATTGCTTTTCTGGTCACCTAAGAGTTTTGTATTCCAAACTTAACTTTCACCTTGTTCCTCAGTGTTTTAATTGCTTCCAGTGTTTTTAGTAGGTAATGTCCCAGCTTAAGCACAATATGATTCAGGCACGTTGTCACGTGTTAAAAGCCAGGAGTTAAAGCAGAGGCTGAAGCCATTACCTGAATGAAGGTTTAAAGGGACTCTAGCTGGAGATGAGAGGTGACACAATTAATATTTGGGAGAAAAAAAGAGGAAGTGGGAGGGGCAGAAATTTGGTTCAAGGATAAGCGGCTAGTCGCTGGACTGTAAGGAAGCAGCATTCATTTTTCTGATAGCTCACAGGCCCAACTTCCCCAGGGACTCGGCCAAAGGGGACCAGGGAAACCCAAGGGTCTAGGTTTTTTTTAGCTACAATTTTAATGGGCATGGGGAGGGCAAGATTATCCCCTGTATTTGTGCCAGAGGCTGCTACCTGTTCTTCTGTGCTGAAAAATGATGCATCTTCTGTAAAATAAGAATAGCAAGAAAAAATATTTTTGCCATGCTTATTTGGCCCCAGGTAGTGTGCTAAGTGCCTTATGTATACTGTGGATATATGAGACATCAACAATCTCAACCTCAGTAATTCTCAGCCTCAGCCCAGACACAGAGGGCAGCACTTACTGCTCTGGTGTATTCAGGAATCCCCAGGAGCAAGAGATCTTCAGGGAATATCTGTGGCATAGATGCTGATTTTGGCATCGATAGTAGCCAGCCTCTAAGATAGCAGTGATCACCTCCTGGTTTTCATTCCATAATGTAATCCCCCTCCATAAGTAAGGTATGAAACCAGCAGAATATTGTGGAAATGTTAGTGTATGACTTCTCAGGCTAGGTCATAAAAGACATTGCAGAGATAATATTTTTTTCCTTCTCTCTCTTGGAACACTTGCTCTGTGACAAGTCAGCTGCCATGAACACTCAGACAGTCCTATGATAGGACACGTGGTAAGGAGCTGAGAGCTCCTGCCAAAAAGTCGGTGACAAATTGAGGTTTTCTGCCAACAACCTTGAAAATGAGCCATCTTGGAAGCAGAGCTTCTAGCCCTAGTCAAGCCTTTGATTGACTTCACCCCAAGCCAAAAATTTAACATCAACCCCATGAGTGATTTTAAGCCAGAACCATTCAGTCTAACTTTATGAATTTCTTACAAAAAATGTGAAATGACCAATGTTTATTAATTTAAGTTTCTATGTTTTAGAGTACTTTGTTACACAGCAACAGATAACTAATACAGATTTGGGTATTTTAGTACTTGGAAGTGAGGTACTGGAAAAATAAATAACTTAAAATATGAATGTGGCTTTGGAAAAGGCAGTGAGCAAAAGATGGAAAGCCTTTAGGAAAAGTATTATGAAACACGTAACATGTGTAAACACACTGTTATTAGAAGCCAGCTTGTATTTGAGAAAGGTATGAATAGAGGCTTTAAGGAGATACAGGAAAAAGTTAGTGAAAAGTAGGGGAAAGAGGCTGCTTGTTATCTAGCATCAGAAAGTTTAGCAACACTATTTCCTGCAGTTACGCGAAAAGTGGAAAATGTACCACATTAGTGGCATGACCTAGCAAAGGAGATTCCAAGACAGAGTGTGGAAGGTGCAACTGGTGTGCTTCTTGCTGCATATTGCAAAATATGGACAAAAATAAGCTAAAGGAAAGACTCATCCTCTTCCCCTACCTCCAGCTTTTTAAGGTATAATTAACAAATAAAAATGGCATACAATATAATGTTTTGATATATGTATACATGGTGAAATGATTTAATCAAGCTAATTAATATATTCATCACCTCGCATACTTATCATAATTTCGTGGTGATAACATTTAAGGTCTACTCTCTTAGCAATTTTTAACTGTGCAATGCATTATTAACTAGAGTCACCACACTGTACTGTAGATATCCAGAACTTATTCATCCTGTCTAACTGAAACTTTGTTCTTAATGAAAGACTTTTAGACAAAAAGGAAACAGGAACGTCTGATTCTGAAAATCCCCAACCTCACCAGATGACTAACAATTATAAAATTATGAAATGGCTTCCAGGCAAAGATCCAATCCAAGGTACTCCTCAGAAAACATAGTCTTGTAATAAAGTTGAAGGTGTGGCTGTAAATCCTTAAGACCTTTTCTAAATCTAACGTGGTGCCACAGAACACTGCTCAAACCACAGAGTTTCTCAGAAGTTCAAGGGTAAATTCCTTTAACAATCTCAGCAGAAGCTCAAGTTAAAGATAGACTTGTCTCAAAATGATTTTCAGACAGGGCTTTTGTCTAATAAGGTGCCCACAAATATTTAAGACAATTATAGTGGCACAGACACCACTACTTTGTACGGAAAGGGAAAGAAACATTACAAAATGAACCAAAAATAAGGACTTTGGATCCCCAAAATTCTACTGGTAGGAAGTAGGCTGTGAAAACGACACAGCTGCAAAAACAGCTGATAGTCCTTTCATGCAAATGCACAAATGACTCAGAGAAGTACCAAGAGCCCAGTGGGCAGATCCAAGAACAATGGGGGAAGAAATAGGACTGCATCCCAATCACGCAATTTCCAAAACATGCCCATTTCGACTTCAGACCATTGACTCTCATGTGCCTGCTGCTTTCTACATTTTTGAACAGGAGTGTCTTTTGCAGTTATCTTATGCCCATCCCACCATTGTCTGTTGCATTCTAGAGGAAGATAGCTTTTCTCTTTAGTTCCCACAGGTGTTCAGATCAAGAGCAACTGTACTCACAGAACTCTATTTGAAAAACTATACCTGAGGACCCATGTCTGTATCTGTGCCTAATTTATATGATGAAATCTGGACTTTGAGCTGAGGCTATAATAGGATGAGAGTTTTGGGAAACTTGGGAGGAGTGTAAGTATATTTTGCATGTGGGATAGGTATGAATCACTGGGATCCAGGAGGTAGACTATAGTAGTCAGCTTCCAAAATATTCCCTAATGTTCCCCAACTTAGAATTTCCATCTTTGTGTACTCTTCTCCAGCACCGAATAGAGCTCACTTATGTAATCACTAAGATATTGCAGAAATGAAAGTAGGACTTCCAAGGCTAGGTCACAAAGACATTGCAGCTTCTAACTTTACACTCTGTCTTGGATCACTGTTCTAGAGAAAGCAGATTCTATATTGTAAGGATTCTCAAGGAGAGGATATGTGGGAGAGGAATTGAATTAGTAGTGTGCTGATAAACATCTAATATTTGCCTCTTCTTTAAAAAAGGTGTGTACACACCCACACACTCATATGTGTATCTGTGTGTGTTTATTGTTAATGTTACCATTGTAAAAGATGTATGGGAAACAATTTTTTAAAATAATGAAATAAATTATAGTCTTCATTTTAAATAACCTATGGCTAATTGATTCTTACAGAGCGTTTTCATTGATTATTTTTGCCGAATTTCTGACATAAATGTTGGTTAAGATTTTTAGTTACACAAATAAAAAGCGAAGTAACAAAGTCGTATGTTGTAGCTTCATTTATTTGTCAGTGGCATGAAAGATTTCTTTGCTGAATTGGATAGTAGTTACAAATCCAGGAAGAATATTTCTTCAAGTTTTTGTGTCATTCACAGAGTAAGAGCTACTGATGTGACATATTTTTAGTTTAATCTGCATTATTACTATTTCTCCATCACTTTCTAAAGTCTAAAAATCAATACAAAAATAGATCAAGTTCTGATGTGTAGTATTTGCTGATATCCATAATGTAAATAGTCCCACTGTGGCTGGTTTCAAGCCAGTTTTTTAAGGTCACTGAATGCAGAAATGGAATGAGATGTGCAATAGAACACAACTATGTAACATTTCCCTCATGCAGATACAATGAAACCGCCTTTGCAAAAAGTACAACTGAGGAAATGATGACAGTGAAAGAGATCAGATCTAACTGACTCCATCTTGCTTCTAACCTTTACGCTGTACACATACATTCCTGGGCATAGGCCGAACTAACTTTGGGAAGGAATTTAGCTTATGGTTTGACTCTGAAACAAAATTGATAATAGTTCTTACCCAAAAAGACCCTTTTCTGAGCTGGGAACCGGTATCCCTTTGTAGGACTAACAAATTAGCTCTACAAGATTAGAAATTAAGGTTTAGGGGTCAAGCAGCCTCTGGCTACAAGTGTCTGAACTTCCCCAAATTGATCCTGGAGATAACATCTCTATTGTGAAACTTAAGATCAATGCTTGAGTTATTTTGCAGACCCTGCACTGGATGAATCAGCTGACACCACCCAGACTGGTCATCTGGATGAAGCAGTTCCGTGATCCCACCCAGGAACAGAGGACAGCAAGAAAACCTCACGTCCACCCACTATGAGTCCATCTCCAACCTGACCAATCAGCACTCCCACTTCCCGAACCCCTTCTTGCCTAATTGTCTTTAAAAACTCTGACCCCCTAATGCTCAGGGAGACTGATTTGAGTACTAATAAAACTCCAGTCTCCCTCCCAGCTGTCCTCTGTGTTAGTTATTCTTTATCCCTTACACTTCCCCTGTCTTGGTAAATCGGCTCTGTCTAGGCAGCAGGTAAGGTGAGCCCATTGGGCAGTTACAATACATGTAAATAACCACAGGAGCACAAATAAAGGAGAAAAAGGTAAAATTATTAGGAAGTGATGAGTTTTGAGTATGTTAAAGTGAACTAAATACGGCCTGAGAAGGACTCCATACTTCTATATTTGAGTCCTTCTGCACAAACTGCAACCTAACTTAATAGATAGACAAGATTGAAAACCTAACTCAGGAGTATGTGCCTGAAACAATAACTGAGTCTTGGCCAATCCCAGCAGCCCTACTTCAACCACTCTTACACTGCTGGGTGTTCAAACTCTGCTCAAATAAGGCAAACGCTGAGCTGTAACCAATCCAGTTGTTTCTGTACATCACTTCTGATTTCCATCCATCACTTTACTTTTTTGGTCTATAAATTTGTTCTGACCATGAGGCACCCCTGGAGTCTCTCTGAATCTTCTGTGATTCTGGGGGCTGCCTGACTTGTGAATCATTTCATTGCTCAATTAAATTTCTTTAAATGTAATTCTGCTGAAGGTTTTAACAAGTATTTACTACTTTTGCTTTTAATATAATTTACTTAAATTAACTTTACATGATTTAATTTTCAATAATGGATGTGTTTAACAATTGGCTTACAAAATTCCTGAAATTTAACAGCTGGCTCTCAGAAGCAGGCATGAGCCACCTCTAGCACACTGTTGAACTGAAGACTTCTGCCAACAGCCACGCGAGTGAACCATCTTGGAAGCAGACCCTCCGGCCCAGTTGAACCTCCAGAGGACAGCATTCCCAGGCAACATACTAACTGCAACCTCATGAAAGGCTCTGAGCCAGAACTTCCCAGTTACACTGCCACCTCTGAATCCCTGACCCACAGACTCTGTGAGATGGTTTATTGTTTAAACCACAAAATGTTCAAGCAATTTGCTACTCAGCAAGAGATAATGTATCAGCAGCTGCTGGAGTCAAGGGAGACGTCACCACATGGAGGCAGAGAAGTACAGGAGGGAAGTGAGAGGAGCCCTGGATAAGCAAAAGAAAATTTCATGGGGTGCCCTTGACACCTCTGTAAGCACCCCTAGAACTAGTTGGGAGAAATTCAAGAGAGAATTGGATTTTTTTTTCAGGGTTATTTTTAAACCAATCAAGTAACCGAGGCTCAAAGAGGCTAAATGACTTATCAAATACATAACCAATAAGCTAGTAATTAGTAAAATCTGTACTTAAACCCAATTCCAAGCAGGTACTCTCCCAGGAAGACTTTAACAAGATCTTTAACTTTAGAACACTTCATTGTTTATGAATAATTTGGCAAATTTCACAACAATCTGATAAGTGAAAGGATTATGGCCACTTTCCATTGTTAAAAGTTGAGATTTGTACAACTAGTAAGCAGAGTTGAAACTAGAAAACCTTTGAACTTCTAGTCTAATATTTTTAAAAAGACTGAAAGTATAAGTTAATTTGAGTATAAAATATGATTGTATATAATTAAGTGTTAAACTTTGTAGTGCAGAACATAAAGCCTATAAAAATTCAGAACTTGACATGCGTATGTTTTTCATAGACTTTATTTATTTATTATTATTATGCTTTAAGTTCTAGGATACATGTGCACAACGTGCAGGTTTGTTACATATGTATACGTGTGCCATGTTGGTGTGCTGCACCCATTAACTCGTTATTTACATTAGGTATATCTCCTAATGCTATCCCTCCCCACTCCTCCCACCCCATGACAGACCTCAATGTGTGATGTTCCCCACCCTGTGTCCAAGGAATATGCAGTGTTTGCTTTTCTGTCCTTGCGATAGTTTGCTCAGAATGATGGTTTAGAGTAGTTTTAGGTTCACAGCAAAACTGAGTGGTAGGTACAGAGACTTCCCATATATCCCCTGCCCTTACACATGCATTATCCCTCCACCACCAACCACTGACCACAACCTCCCCCACCAGAACCTACATTAACACATCATCATCACCCAAATCAGCATTAAGGTTCATTCTTGGTGTTGTTCATTCTGTATATTTGGAAAAATGTATAATGTCATGTGTTTACCATTAGAGTATCATACAGAGTAGATTCACAGCCCTAAAAATCCTCTGTACTCTGCCTATTCATCCCTCCCTCCTCCTTCTTAATTACTAGTCTTTCTAATTTGTAGGTAAGGGCAAAGAAACATCTAACAAAAGGAAGCGCCTGTTGTCGGTAAATGTAGATAATTTTTAAAGATTTGTTAACATTCTTACTTGTTCAAAGTCAAACTTCTTTTGGGCCTTACCCAGTTTGACCCAGGACCTTGGGCCCATATTAATTTGCATGATTGCCTCACACAGTATTGATATATTTCCAAGCTCTTCAAATTAATTCATTTTAACAGCTTTTCATAGGCACTTCAAATGAAGAGTCACACGGCTTTGTTTTCCAGATGTCCTTTCATGTATCTGAATAAGCCTGTCAGACTTTTATGATTATAACAATTCAGGATAGGAAAGACCAGCCACCTAATTTAACTTGGACACTCTTAACAAATTCCATATTGCTTTTTAAGCTTTTATTATTTATATATTCGGCACAATAGGTGCAGTGGTAGGAGCGCTATTAAAATGACCCAAAATTTGAAAGACCGAATTAGAAAAAGAACGCACTCTGGCACTAACCTTGAGAAACCTAAACCAAATGATCCACCCTGAGAGGTTGATTGTAAACGTGATGATTAGAGAAACAGGATGTATCCAGAATCCAGTCAGGAATAACAGAATGTCGCTGAAATCCAATCAAACAGACTAGAGTCTCAGGAAAGTCTAAAAATGATGGCAGTCAAAGGAAACTACAAAGTAATCAACTGTATTATCATTTGTAGGAGGAAAACATGTCAACAGACCTAATTTGGATTAGGATGGGCTGCAGAAGAGTTTGGAAACTTGAAGGCAAAGATTCAGGGAAACAGATGAGTATTCTAGGCTGTTTCTAACATCAAATACCTAGAGACAGAATCTGGTTAATTCTCAGATAGGATGGTCCCCTTTGCCCGGGTTAGTGAACCTCAAACATTTTGGTCTCAGGATGTGTTTACATCTTTAAAAATTATTGAGGACTCCAAAGAGCTAGGGTTTTTTTATGTGAGTTATATCTATTGATACAGCAGTTCTCCCTTACCCAGTTTCACTTTCCACAGCTTCATTTAGCCAAGGTCAACCATGATCCCAAAACAGTGAATGGAAAATTCCATAAATAAACAATTCAAATTTTTGACATTGTCCACTATTCTGAGTAGCATGATGAAATATCGCACTGTCTCATTCCATCCTGCCTGGGATATGAATCATTCCTTTGTCCAGCATATCCACACTATCTATGTTACCCACCCTTGTGGTACTCAGTCGCTGCCTGTGTTATCAGATGGACTGTCATGATATTGCAACACTCATGTTTGTCACCTTTATTGTACTTAATAATGGCTTCAATGTGCAAGAGTAGTGATGCTGGCATATTGTTATAATTGTTCTATTTCATTATTAGTTATTATTGTTAATCTCTTACTGTGTCTAATTTATAAATTAAACTTCATTAAAGCAAATAACCTCTTAATATTATCATAAAAGTACTTCTGAGTTCACAGAACCCCAAAAGATTCTCAAGGACTCACAGTAGTCCTTGGAGCACATCATCAGGACCACTTTTCTAGAAAACCACCAGTTCAACAACTCTTTAAAAACTTCAATGGGAGATGAAAAAGTTACCTCTCCCAGCAGTCTAGCCACCCACCATCTTTCCCACTAGCATTCTGACTTATACGCCAGGGTGGAACAAGTTGGCTGGGGGAAGGGGTTTCCCTCTGAGTTTCCTCAGCTCTAGTAAAACTGTCTAGGACTCTCAAACTGATGCACCTCCCTCCTGTAAAGCTCAAGTTCAATCTCACTGTCAAGCGTCACTGGTCAGGACTCCGAGAAATAAACCATTGAACAAGTTACAGTAATGGAGTGTATACACTAACTAAGCACTTACATACTTCAAGTTCTAAGTTCCGTTAGGCACTTTTTATGCTATGCCATTCATTCCCATTACAACCCTGTGAGATAGATTTTATAATCCTTCTTTGAGAGATGGACAAACTGACAGGTTAAGGCATTACACAAAATCATATTCGTATGTGATAAAGCTGGAATTTGAACCTTTTCATGGTAATAGTTACTATAATAATAAATAGTGACTGACTGCAAGTATGCCAAGATATTGCTCTAAATTTTACATATGTCATCTCACAGTAATTCTATAAGGAAGATACTATTATTAATTTCCCATATGTGTTTGAGAACTGAGACACAAATAGTTTAAGTAATATACACAAGATCATTTAACACATAATTGGTGGAGCTTGACTTACACTGAACCCAGGCAGTCTGATTCTAAAATACATACTCTTAACCCCTACCTTCCACCCTTCTCCCAGGCATGGTCATTTTCAAGCCTATACCCTTACCCTCTTATGAACTGCCTCTTTGGAAGTCCTCAAAAAGGGACCTCACAGAGATGTACCATCTCCTGGCTACCGAGTATGTACTGAGGCCAATCAGATACAATAAGATCATCTTCATAACACAAATGTGTATTAATATTGTAGCAGCAAATATTTAAGAGTAAACACACTAAATATCTACGAGTTTTTAGAAACAAGCAATAGAAAAACCATCGATTAATTTTACAAAAGAACATTTAAAACATAAGATAATTATAGGATGAGAGCATCTCAGATCCTAGCTAAGAAATCACTAAGTAGAAAAGGCATGAAGAGAGAGTATTTGAACCTACGTAGAGTCTCAGTCTATCTCTACATCACTCAACATCAATAATTCAAGGACGCTGGCCTATTAGGAATAATTTAAAGACACTCTTATACTACCAGTGCCAGAAATACAGGTGAGGCCGCTGGCCAATTTTTAAATATCCATTTGTTTCCTTGTGTAGCCTAACTCTGACCATCCATAATGCTGCTTAATGTCTTATTTTTTTTAAAGCATATCAGTATTAAGACCATATTAAGAATTGCTTTTCCAGCAATGAATTTTATGGATGCAGAATTTTTTTGGAGTATGACTAATATTATTATTATTTTTTTGTTTGGTTGCACCTTGCCTTAAGAGACTAAAATTATTTTTAAAGAATATGTTTAACACATTACACTTTGTTTTTATCTATACGGTTTTTTAAATTTATCCCATTGCCAGTTTTAATGATTATTTAGAGCTTTGAACTCTTGCTGAATAGAAAACGCCATGTCCATTGATAATGGCTCCATTCAGGTTCTTTCACAGCCATTTGGATATAAAGATGAATTTAAAAATAATCCCTTTGACATTCTTTGATAATTTCGAAAAGGGCAGAAATTTAGAATCTGAGAACTTTTCAGCTGGAAAAAAGAAGTACCAGTTAGAACTGGATAAACCCTTCCTGACTTTCTACGACTTTCATTTAAATACTCCTCTTCCAACCAAACTCACTCTATCCCAACCAGATAGACTTGAATTCAGAGTTGGGAAGGGGAATTTAAGCTCAACTGTACTCATTGTAGCAATATTCACATGTAGTCATAAAAACAAAACCCTTTCTCTCCTTTTCCCTCTCCTTCCCTCCCACCAACCCACCTCCCTTCCTTGATCTTCAGGATAGTACACGTCTGCTGTTTCAATAGTCAATTTGCTTATTGGTTACAAAAATGTTCTATTTCTCTACATAGAGAGAGGCTAGGAGTGGAATGCCATCTTGGGTCCAATTAAGCTTAACTGATGCAAGAGTTTTATTTTCTAAACCATATTATCAATAATCATTCAATAATGATTCTGAGCAACTTATAAATTTAAAAGCTGTGCATGATAATCCAGGCCACATTCTTTGATTAGTTCTGTTGTTGCTGAAACAGATATGGTCATGTTAGGAGTGGGGAGTATTTTTTTAAGGATTGTGACTAAATAAAAACTTAAATTAAGTTTAAAAAAACTGATCCAATCAGCATATTTTGTGTGTGCGTGCATGTGTGTGTGTGCACGCAAGCGCCTTAGGCTGTAAGCAGCATATAAAATATTCAACAGCACAAACAAGAAAATTTAATACGCAGACCCTATAGGAAATGTACATTTCAAAATTTTACATTGAGTTTGGTTGTGTAATTAATTATCCAAACAGCAACAGCTGATAGACCCAGAATAGAAAGGGGTTCAAAAGAACTAGGATAAATATGTAAGAGTTTATAAATAACATCCATCTGTTATTAGTTATATCATAGATGCAGCAAATCAACACATGTTCCTCATATCAGTTACTGTTTGTCCCAAAATATCTCTCTTGCCAAAGCACCTTGGAGCAAAGTGATTGATGATAAAGAGGCAGAGAGAGTACTCTTCAATTTTTAGTTTGTAACATTTCTATATGATGGTATGTTCTCCTCCTTTTGTAACAGCCTTGTGGTGTTATCTTTATCTGATACCATAGTATCTGTGACAAATAAAAAAGAAGCGATGAATAAAATGGGTCACGGTCAGGCATTTTTCAGTATGTGGTGTGATGCTGCTGAGGATAGCCGGGCATTGGAGCTTGGAGCAGTAGAACTCCACAGAGCAGGTGCACGGCAGGTGCACGAGGGCGGTGCCTGCAAAGAACCAGAGGGCACCACAGCTGAAGAGGCCACCAGAGGACTTCCAGAAAGTGTGTGGAATGAAAAGATTTGAAAAAAATTACATTAGTGGATTATATTATAAATTCAGGGCCTTGCCACCAGCCTCTGCCAAGTTTTAGCTCCATGTTTAAAGTATTTTCTTCAACTGATTCCACTCATATTGAAATAGGATTAGTATTGTCAATTTTCTTTTACCCACCTCACAGAACATTGTTCAGAATGGTTAGTATCTGTGAAAAAGTTCACAGAGGTAGATAAAAATAGCTATCCATCTATCTACCTTTCTCTTCAATCCAATGGATATGTACAGACATCCTGAAGAATCAGCTGGAAGCCAGAAATCCTTCCTCAAGGATTGTAGTCTAGCTCGGGAGATAAGGTACTGCATTCATTATCTAATGCTACATAACAAATTATTGAAATTTAGGGGCTTAAAATAACCAACTTTTATTACCATACAGTTCTTATAGGCCAGGAATTGAGGAGCAGCTTAACTGGGTTAATCTGGCTCAAGATGTCTGAGAAGGCTGCAGTGTAGCTATCAGTTGGAACTGCAGTGCTCCACCTGCTTCCAATCTCAGTCACAAAGTTGTTGTTGGGCTTCAGTTCCTCCCTGTGGAGCTGGGAGACCTCAGCTCCTTACCTATCAATAGTTTGTCTAAGTGGTTTCCTGACATGGCAGTTGACTCTCCTCTGGGGGAACGATCTAAGAGAAAGTGAATGGGGGAGGGAGGGAGAGACAGAGAGCAAGCGAGAGAGCACACCCAAACACCGAAGATAGAAGCCACAGTCTTTTTTTTTTTTTTTTTTTTTTTTTTTTTTTTTTGAGACGGAGTCTCACTCAAGCCACAGTCTTTTTATACCCTAATATCAGAAGGGACATCCCATTACTTCTGCCACATACTGTTGGTCACGCAGACCAACCCTGATAAAATATGGAAGGGACTACACAAATGTGTGAAAACCAGGAGATGGAGATTATTGGGGGTCACCTTGGAAACTGGCTACCACACATATTTCTTATGAAAAAAAATCAAATGTGCAAGTTCAATGAATGCTAAATCTAAATGAGTGATTCAGAAAATACAAGAACATCCCAGGAGGGCTGGGCTACTGAGGAAGGGGATGTGGCTGACAGGGTTTCCAACAGGTCTTGAAGGACGGTTAGAATTTAAACAAGCAGGCAGACACTGGGAAAACATTCCAGCTGAGTAAAGTAGGACCAGGGAGGAGAGACAATTGTCCACAAGACATACAGGAGAAGCTAGGAAAGCCAGCTAAGTTTTATTCTGACAGCCTTCCACTTTTGGGGTCCAGTAAATTTTTCAAGAGAAGATAATACTAAGTTTTCCTGCCTAGACTTCAGAATTGTAACTCTTTGATACTAGAATCTATGATCCACTGAACCTCATGAAAAATCCCATTACAGACAGAAGTGCAGAAGGCACCCCAAGATAATGAGAATCAACCCCTAGAGCACCTATAAACCTAAACTGGAAACACTATACTACTTAAAGCATTAAATTCCCCCAGTGTTTTTAATGCACTGCAGCAGTATGCTACCAGATACTACAACAGACCATTATTTTTGAAATCAAGAGTCTTACCCCAAACTGGGACTAATCAAACATTAATGAATTTTGATAAGCTGTTTTCATGGTCTCTATTATCTAATGATTAATATCCTATCAATGAAATATTTCTCATCTCATTTAGCCTTCTAATTTATTTAGATAGGAAATAAACAAAGGAAAATGATATATCCGCATTGGAACTTTTTCTTTTTCGAGATCAATGTTTAATAGTGAGAAGAGCACTCCATCTTTCCATTGATCCCTGTTCAATAGCATATGTGGGTCACCTCTGTAATTGGCACCTAGATGCAAGATAGGAAATGAAGCAAGCTCCTCTGCAATCCAATAGCATGGACTTTGGTGACTGAGGGGAAGTAATTTGTTCCAACTCCAGAGTTTTCATCATATTTTAAATTGGTTAGTTATGCCCTTCGCTGTCTTTTTTGTGGGGGGTAAAACATACATAATACAAAATTTGCCATTTAAACCATTTTTCATACACTTGAGTGGCATTAAATACTTTCACATTATTGTGCAACCATCACCATCATCCAACTTCAGAACTTCTTATCTTTTCACACTGAAACTCTGCAACTATTAAGCAATAACTCCCATTCCTCCTTCCCCCAAGCCACTGGTCATCAATATTGTACTTTCTGTCTCCATGAATTTGACTATTCCAGGCACTTCACAGAAGAGGAATCAAACAATATTTCTCCTTTTGTATCTGGCTTATCTCACATAGCATAATTTCTTCAAGGTTCAACCATTGCCCCCTCACTGTCTTAAATATATTTTGTCCATGAAGAAAGTCATGTTCCTTCTTAAGCATGTGGAATTTGTTTCTGTCTTTACGTGAGGTTATATGTGATTTCACCTCCCTTTAATACGTAACAAGCAAGGATGTCACCGGAGGGGTATCGCTATACACTCTTACCCCAGAAACAGAAACAGAGAAAGAGAGCTGGTGAGTTGGCACTGTCACTGAGGATGTGAGCAAGAACTTTCTAATGGGATCCAGAAGCAGTAGTCAGGAGCTCAAGGTGAGAGGGCACGTGGTGGGTCTCCTGACACTTCTGGCTTACACGCTCTTTACATGCTCCTGAATGGTGAAGGAAATCTAGATCCATTTTCTCCTGGTTTTAATAATAGCCTTGACCAGGTGTAGTGGCTCCTACCTATAATCCCCACAATTTGGGAGGCCGAGCTGAGCAGATTGCTTGAGCTCAGGAGTTTGAGACCAGCCTGGGCAACACAGCAAAACCCCCTCTCTACAAAAAATACAAACATTAGTTAGCCATGATAGGGAATGCCTACTTGCCTACAGCACCCAGATACTTGGGAGGCTGAGGTGGGAGGATTGCTTGAGCCTGGGAAGTGGAGGTTGCAGTGAGCCAAGATCATGCCACTGCACTGCACTCAAGCCTGGGTGACAGAGCCAGACTCTGTCTCAAAGTGTATAAGGCTTATATATATATGTGTGTGTGTGTGTATATATATACATACACTGGAATAAAGGATTTTATGTGTTTAACTTACACTATGCTTCACTGCTTGTGAAGAGATACGGGTATTTTGGGCATTAATTAGGACCAGAAGTTGTTTTAAACATAAATGTATCCTAGGTAGCAGTTTCATTGAATCACTGCATGCTCTCAGTGTGATATATATCACAACATCAGATGATAGATAGGTCGATAGATCGACAGATATAGATAGATAGATAGGCAAGCACATACATTATACCACTTAGGTCATGAAATAATTCATAGCTAGATCCGCATGTGTATAGGTGAGTGCACGCATGTGTATAGTGACATCAGCAAAGACAATGTGGCTTCTCGGTGACTATGAAGGACAGTGAGGAGAGTAAATATCTAGGTAAATATTTGATGAGCTATGCTGGGAAAACTGACTAATACGGTACTGTTCCCTCGCTTTGACATCAACAAAGCCACCAGAGGGGTATGATCTTCAGGATGGATGTCACCTCACAGTCCACTGCTGTAAGGCATATTTAGAAGAAGAGAAAAAGAGCTTTCGAGAACTGTTTGAAGAGATAAGTGGGATTTCATTTAATGCTCTTCAAAAGATCCAAGTAAAAGATGAGAACTTCTTTTAAAATTATTTTGGCAATTGGACTATAGTTTATATGCAATTCCATGAAGAAATAAGAGCACATCCAACCCCATCTTTTATTAGGGTTACAAGTCACACTCATTTTTTTCCCTCTCCGTCGTCATTAGAAGGATCACTACATGGCCTTAACTGAGCTCATTCTCAGCTGACCATTGTTTTGTTATTCTCAGTAACTGATGCGGCTGCTATGACAGACAAATTCAGAATCTTAGTGACACCATATTTAGTTCTCACATAAGTCAAGTCTTATGCAGATTTCCAGGCTCACCATTTAGTGAGTTAGATATCTCTAGGTTCCCTTCATTTTCTGGCACTTCCATCTCAAGTCGTGCCTTCCAAAGTTGCCACAACAGGGGAAGAGAGAAATGGAGGAGGCACACACCTCTTAACTGCCTTGGCCAGGAAGTGATTCACATCTCTTCTGCTCACAGTCGATTGCCCCAAACCAAGTGCAGAGGAGGCCGGGAAGTGTAGGGAAGTACGTGGAAATTCAGTGAGCACCAAGTGTCTCTACCATAACCATGATATTGTTCTCAGGATGATAAAAAATGAAGACAGACTGTACTTTCCATTTGGTACCATGTTCTACACAAATAATGCCCATTTGAATTCACTGAAGATAATAGCAAACCAATGGAAATCACAAAATACTCTACCGATCTCCAGTGCTTATATGCAATTCCAAATTTCAAAATGCTCTGGGAAACAAAAGCTTCCAGTTTTTCCAATAACTAGTTCAATGGAAACAACATGGCCTGAATCGAAGTAGGCTATTTACCAGCATACCTGGACCTAAGGTATTCATTTAAGAGGGAGTGAATCTGAATAAAACAGGCATAAATTAGGAGTAAGCATAGGAACTGGAACAACATTTTAGATATACTTGATTTGTCTCTAAGATTTTAGTCCTTTGTCATGCAAATGCATTAGTCAACATTTATTAGTTCCTATGTGACAGGCACTGTTTTAAGTACTTTGCATTTATTAGCTCATTTAATGTTCTCAACAACCCTTTGGTGTAGGTGGTATTATTATCTCTACTTAGCAGACATGGAAATAAAGTCCCAATAAGTCTAAAAATGGTCACCCAGTTAAAAAGAGGAGAAGTTAGGGATAAAATCCAGGCAAACTTACTCCAGAAGCCGTTTTTTTAAACTACTATGCTATTCTGTTCCCACAAAGAATTTAACATCACATTAAGAAACTCTCTTACCTTTCACATGTGTCCATTAACATTTGATGAGCTAAACCTAAGTTGAACTATGTTAAACTTTGAATCATGTGTGTATATATGTTTATTTGTGAGAATTTTCAGTAGAATTTCAATGAATAGTTGGTTTTATCTTAAGTCTATGAACAAAAAATTTTGGTTGGCATCGCTGTCATGGTTCTTCCATTTCACAAAACTTTCTGAGCCAGAATTCAACAGAGCTAGAGGCTAGTCCATGATACAAAGGAAATTCCCATCAGTAGTTGAAGAAGATAGGCTTTGGCTTGTTTCAGGAAACTACACGGAAAAGTTCTGTCAACAAGAAATTTTTATGTAGTAAGTGAATTAACTGCATTAAATCAAGGATTAAACATGATACAGTCCTCCCCCACTTTCAGCTTTATTTTTACTTATTTATTTATTTGAGACAGAGTCTCACTCTGTCACCCAGGCTGGAGTGCAGTGGTGTGATCTCGGCTCACTGCAACCTCTGCCTCCTGGGTTCAAGAGATTCTCCTGCCTCAGCCTCCTGAGTAGCTGGGATTATAGG
Organism: Chlorocebus sabaeus; assembly: GCF_047675955.1. Classification (NCBI taxonomy): domain Eukaryota; kingdom Metazoa; phylum Chordata; class Mammalia; order Primates; family Cercopithecidae; genus Chlorocebus; species Chlorocebus sabaeus. The sequence continues at coordinate 13,457,994 of NC_132906.1, forward strand.
TGCGTGCCACCATGCCCAGATAATTTTGGTATTTTTGGTAGAGACGGGGTTTTGCCATCTTAGCCAGGTTGGTCTTGAACTCCTGACCTCCGGTGATCCATGCACCTTGGACTCCCAAAGTATTGGGATTACAGGTATGAGCCACCACACCTGGCCCACTTTCAGCTTTATCAAACTTCTTAGAAAAAAAATTAAATATAGTTAGGGTGTACAATGTGATGTTTTGATATATGTATACATTGTGAAATGATCACATTAAGCTAATTAATATATCTAGCACTTCACATACTTATCATTTTTAAAGATTAATTAAACATACTGTAAACTACTACTTTCTGACAGCTTTAATATCTCTTTTGTTGTAGGATGTTGACAGTAGAAAGAACGTTACTACTTTCTGTTTCCTGGGAATAATCAATACTGACTTAAGAAATGTGTGACTATACTAGAATAATTATATTAAATATACTTCTGAAAAGTTATTTTTCTTAGAGGTTGGTATTTTGAATTAAAAAATAAATATTTCAGAGAAATATCTTCTCTATAATTTTATAAAATCTTCTCCCAAATATAGTAGTATAGTCTTTTTGAAACTCTCTAAATTATATTACAAATTTTTCTAAATTATGATTTTGTACTTATTGATGTTTTGCAAGAATATGAGTATTTAATAAAAATTGTCACTAAGTTATCTAATTAAAATTAGTAAAATAAAGAGACCCTGCCTAACCTCTTAGTCATTCCCATTCCCTCACCTGTATGATCCTGAAAGAGTAGGGGAGTGGTTGGTTGTTAGTTCTCTCTCACTCTACCAGCCCTACCAGCCTGAGTTAATTTCCTGTACCGTCAGGAGCATCTTGATGCTAAGAAGTAGGTTGCCTGAAGATAGTCACATCCAATTCTCAATAACAGTGAAATAAGTATTTATCTATTTAAAAACAAACAAAGGCTAATTTGAATAGAAGTCAAGTATGACCTTCCAGATTATATATGCTATAGCATTCTGCTTTTGCTTTGTAACAAATGAATTGAAAATCTCTGTGCTTATAATAACTAACAATTAATTTCATGCTCACATGTGTGTAGGTTGACTGGGCTTCCACTGACCTAGGTTAGGCATAGCTGAGAAAAGCTGGACTCCAAGGTTCTAGTTAGCTGTAGGCTGCTCGTTTTGGGGGTTCAGGTTGAAAGTGTTGCCATACCTGGGGTATTCTTCTCTCATGAGGAATCAAAAAAGTCCGAGAAGAAAAGCCAAAACATGGACATAAATTTAAAGCCTCTGTTTGTGTTACATCCCCTAGCATGCTATCAGGCCAGCAAATTATATGGCCACGCCCAATTTTCGTGGGCATAAGAAATATGTCCTGACCACTCTGGAAGAGGAACTAGATCACAAGGTAAAAAAGCATGGATGTACAATTCCATAAGGGAAAGGAGGTGAAGAATTAGGAACAATACTTTACCGTGTCTACTGATTTAACATTTAATGTTTTTCTTTAAAGAGGAAGATCCTTGTCAGAAATGAAGCCTTCATGTTTAAGAGACTTCATTTTTCTCATTCAGTTTCTCTGTGCTGCTACCATCCCAAGATGGGCAGGAGGTGCATACCAGATGCATCAACCTCCTTCTCAGCTCTCTTCTCTCTGCTGGACAGTGTCCTTTGGGTGAACGGTTCCACTTTTGTGACTTTGGCCATCTGAAAGATTGATGAAGCCTCCATCTCTGTATCCCCTTCTCCTCTTGGTGCCCCTCCCCTGTCTCTCCCTCATGCTCTAAAAACACCAACAGTCTTCCTCACTGCTCTATACCACAGCATCTTGTTTCTCAGCCTCTCCCTTCCAGGGACTGTGAGCAGAGACAGGGTGTTTATTCATCTGTTTCTCCAACACCCACCACATGCATAGCACATTGTCAGATTTTCACCAAAAGCACAAATAGGAGGAGCATGATGATAAATTAGTTAATGCATATCATGTACATGATTTTCAGGTGCCGGATGCCCTAAAAGCCCTGACTTGACCACTACACAACCTACGCATACAACAAAATTGCACATGTGCCCCACAAATTTATACAAATAAATAACTTCTTAAAGGCATAAATAATGAAGGAATAGTGAGACTTTTCTTCTTATTGGTCCAGAGAAAGTGTTTTCTTTTAAAGTATATCTATTTTTAAAAAATATTTTTAAAGACAGCATCTTGCTCTATTGCCCAGGCTGGAGTGCAGTGACACAATCTCCTGGGCTAAAATGATCCTCCTGCATCAGCCTCCCAAATAGCTGGGACTAGAGACGCATGCTACCAGTCCCAGCTAATTTTTTTTTTCTAAATTTTTAGTAGAGATGGGATCTCCCTATGTTACCCAGGGTAGTCTTAAACTCCTGGCCTCAAGTCATCCTCCTACCTCAGCCTCCCAAAGTGCTGGGATTACAGGCATGAGCCACCACACCTGACCCCCATATCTATATTTTAACAATGCTGAGAATATATTGTAATTTAGGTTGCCATCGATGCTCGCTATTGTTTTACTTTATAAATTCTTTACTTTCTGTATTACTATTAACCCACACAGATCTTTCCCCTTATCTCAACTTCAATTGCCCTTAAACTTTATATCACAGCATTGAACACTTATGGTTGTTTAGTTATGTCATGTATTTTAGTTTTTTTTCTCCTCAATTAGATTACGATCTTCAAGACAAAGTTGTACATGCTGCAATGTACATAATATCTCACATGTGGCACATAACCAATGCATACAAAATAAAGTATAGGAAAAAATGATAATGATTAATACATAGTTCTTACAATGGTCCAGGCACTATTCTAAGGCAATCCACATGTTCTCATTTAATCCTCAAAACAAGTACGGTTGTTGTCATTCTTCTAAGGAAGAAGTGGAAGGCACAGTTGAGGAATCCACTTACTACATGGAGAGACTGAAATTCAGCTCAGGCAGTTTGGCCCCAGAATCTGGACTTCTAATCACTCTCCATACTAGAAACTCAATAAACATGGCTAATTGGTTGAAACTTACCCTTAGGACAGTTTTCTACTGACATTTACCCTCACATAATTTTTAATCCTTTTTAATATTTACCTAAAACTCTCAAAAACATGTGAAAGTTTGCTGATGATATCCAGCAAAAATATCCATATTATTTCTTATATTGGTTTCAGCCCTGTGCTTGGAGTAAAGTGAAACAAAGTTTATCACATTAAGTGTGGGAAAAAGAGAACACAGCAAATAAAACTGTATCACTCATTTTACAAATTTACTAAACTGCATGTCAGAATCTTTTGAAATCAATCTGTTAGCTCTAATGATATGCTGTTTGGTTGATATCTTCTTGTATAAATTTATTTATGGCTGGAAATTTAGATTCTGCTTATTGATCCTGCAAAAAAAACTATGACATAACTAAATAATTTGGAAAACTCCATGTAAGCACAGAAAAAAGTGTTATTATGATGTTTTTGTTTTTGCTGTTTTGGGTCGTTTGGCGCTGCTCTAACTTGACATTCAGGGCAGACTGGAGATAAGACTTCCTTCAAGAAAACATCCCTGACTCCCCATGGCACCCTTGCATTTCCACCATCATAACACTGGCCTCATAATATTCACTTAATGAACACCTCCTGAGCACCAGTTATACATCCATCACTACTGAAAGTGTGAGGATAGAACAGTGAACAAAATGGACGATATTATTAGGATTGTTAAATGTTCATTGGTGATTTCCATAGTACTTCAATGCCAGAACAGAAGAAACATAATCTTTCCTATTGGCATCTGTCTTTGTTTGTGCTGCTGTAACAAAATACCTAAGACTGGGTAATTTATAAATAATGGAAAATTATTTTTCACAGTTCTAGGAGGCTGGGAATTTCACAGTCCAGTAACTGGCTGATGTCGTGTCTGATGAGGGCCCTGTCTTTGCTTCCAACATAGCGCCTGTTGCTGCATCCTCCAGAGAAGACAAATGCTGTGTCCTCACATGGAGGCAGGGCCAGAAGCATAAAAGAGGCCTAGCTAATTCCCTTCAGCCCTTTTAAAGGGTCATTAATCTCATTCATGAGGGCTCTGCCTTTACGACTTAATCACCTCCTAAAGGCCTCACCTTTTAATACTATCACTTTGGGTCTTAGGTTCCAACATATGAATTTTGGGGGATCACGAACATTCAAATCATAGCATGATCTCAATCTCCAATGCCCAGGATAGGGTGTGACACATAACAGACTCTTAATAAGTATATTTTCAATGAATGTTGTTGAATTACAAAAGCCTATTAATTTAGCATATAACGCATATAAGAAAAAACTTATATCTGCAAGAAAATAATTTTCTTTAGAATTTACTTAAATTTAAATTCTTATATTGTCATAAATAAACCAGTGACCACTGAAAACACCTAAGTAATCACTTATAAGAAAAATTCAAATACTTTTTGGTGTCATGTGAATTTGAATACTACATCAAAGCAAATATCTATCGTTATAATATTTAGAGAAAATGCACTTTATATCTTTCATTTTTTCCCTTTCTGAGAAATAAACCTTGCAGCAGCCAGCATACAGTTACAAAAGGATACCAAAAAAAACAAAACAAACAAAAAAACCCAAACCAAACAAAACAAAAAAAAACCCAACCTTCTTTTGCATCCAAATTGCATGTAATTGCATGAAAAGACTTTTCTGTACCCAAGTCCACACAACACCAAAAGCAGACATCAACATGGCTAATATGTAAATATGTTTAGGGAGATGGGCAGCTCATTCATCAGGTAAATTTTAGGTTGTTCCTTCCTGGGATGAAGATGAAGACTCCCAAGAAGTCACTCAACCAGAGTCCTGTCAATGGTGAGAGCCAAACAGCACCCCTTTCTGGTAACCAGCATTCTACTTAACACTCAACTCACCAGTTAAGATCTTTCCTCTGGGAGTCTATTTCCAAAGGCCCCATGTGACAAAGATGGCCCAGAAACCATGTTGCATGCATGCCAGTCGAGCAAACACAAAAGCTTGCCAACGTTTTTCTCAGTTTTCACTTTAGCTCTCCTTTCTATTTTTCCCTATTTCTCTCCTACTATCTTGGTTTGATGGGCCCCATATGTGAGCTACTCATGGAAATTCTTAAAACTAGAGAGAAAACGGATTACTAAGATTTATGAGGTTGAAATGATTTATTCACCTCTCAGGGAAAGAGACAATTCATGACATTTTGAAAGACTGGACAATCAAGCTCATATATTTATATGACATCATAAAGCTGTTTTCTTGAAGAACGATTGAGTCACCTGCTTAAAGATGAGACTGACATTCTGGGCAGACATTTTGAACATGGGTATTTTAGAAGCCAGTGTTTGTTTGTTTGCCACTGAAGACCTTTTCAGTGGAAAAGAAAACTCATCATTATAATCATTTTGACTGAATGTTGCATATCTTTTAATAAATTTATGTGCAAAAATGTTTACTAAACATCTAGTATAGGTTAAGTGTTGAGCTAGATGCATCATGTTCCCTGTCAACTAGGGGCTCACAGAGGTTCACAGTTGGGTAGGGAAAGAAATAAGTAAATAAATAATTATAATAAAGAGTTAATTGCTCAAAATAAAGTCAACCCCTACCTAAAACAAGAAGTTCAAAAATCTTTCTACAAGAGACCAAAATCATGTAAGTCATGTTCATTTCTTACTGTTAGCATTAAAAGATTTTCGATATTTTACGGAAGAAAGTGGATATTGTAGGAAACCCCAAATGTGAATAAAATACCTGTTTTCAGCATATAGAATAATACAAGAGGGTAAGGACATGTATACAACGCGAGACTTCAGGTTGACCTTCTCTCTTAGGCTCTTTTCAGAATTTACCAGTTATGTGCACTATTCCATCTCAGCCAACTCTAATGTTAGAAAATAATCTGATAAGTGAGTCCCCCCAAAGATATTAATGGTTTGTTGTATAACACATCATTTTACTGAGGGATTTGCCCACTAATAGGCCACTCTTAAAAATAAAAGCCTTAATTCACCATTATGAATCACGGGTTTTAGAGTACTAAGCATTATATGACTTTCATCTCTGACTCTGAATGTTCTACTCTGATTTGTTCACATTAAAATATGAAAGCCTTTGTCAACTCCATTTATCTTGCACAAGATGAAACCCTGGTCCAAGCCACATACATTTAGAAACAATTCACATAGTAGATTATACTTTTTAATCTAAATTTTTGTGACACAGAATTCATAATAACAAAAACAAAATAATCACTTCATGTGAAACTAATAACATTAGAAATTGTGGTGATTGTAGGGAAATAACTCTAGTTATTTTTTTAATGCCCTGGACCCTAATTATGTTTTCTGGTCTTCCTTTTCATAAGAAAATTCAGGATCATGATAAGACAACTTTAAAAAAAAGTACTTTAATATATCCACACACCTTAACTAAGTGTAACCCGTGCATGTAGTGATGTTTCCACCTTTCACAGCAAAATCCCAGTCTAGCAGCAAGCAGATTGTCTGTAATTCATACAACTCCTGCTAGGAAAAAAATTTAATAAACCCAAGAAGAAATTAATGGGGTAAAAACTATCTTTTGATTTATAGAACAGAATTTTTCACATAACTCTGAAACTAGAAAGTGTACCAGCAGTTTTGCAGATCACCCAAGACCAGTGATTACCTGGAAACCCTCTCCTAGTAACAAGCAGAGAGAAACTTTGCACTTGCCAAAGCCTGGCCAACTGGGATTCTGGGACCTGAGCCCAAGGGTGAGCTAGGTAGGTGAGAGTTCTTAAAACAGGAATGGGAATAAACCAAAGACAACTTCCTATCAAAATCAGCACTGAAAAATAGTCTCCACCAAGCATCAGACCAAAGGCTTGGACAGCGAGGTGAAAAGCATACCTAAGATGTTGCGGTGGCCCCCAGACCAGAGCAGGGAAGGTATGTTGGAGAAAAAATCAGAAACTCACTGACTTGCCTCTTAAAAGAGCACTCATAGCTTCATTGGATGGGGCAGAGAAAACAAACACACAGTAGATTTTAAACAGAGAAAACCGGCCAGGTGCGGTGGCTCATGCCTGTAATCCCAGCACTTTGGGAGGCCGAGGCGGGCAGATCGCTTGAGGTCAGGAATTCAAGAGCAGCCTGACCAACATGGTGAAACCCCATCTCTCCTAATAATACAAATACATCCGGGTGTGGTGGCACGTGCCTGTAATCCCAGCTACCCGGGAGACTGAAGCATGAGAATGCCTTATTCTCATGGGAGGCGGAGGTTGCAGTGAGCCAAGATGGTGCCACTGCACTCCAGCCTGGGCAACAGAGTGAAACTGTGTTTCAAAATAAAATAGATAAACAGGGAAACCCTTCTTAGAGCATACACTTTAAGAAAAAAAAGTTATCAAATTAAGCTAAAGGTTCACACTAGTGAGTGAAGGATAGGAAGCCAAAAGAGAGAGTGAATTGTAAATTTCTCTCAATTCTGTTCACAGATTTCATTTCCCAAAGTGCCAAATTATTTTGGTTTCACTAGACTTAATCCCAAACTCAAAACTTCGCTTCATTAAAATAGCAACACCTAACATTCTGAGGCTATTTCAGACTGTTTTAAACCTTCAGCAAAGCCCTTTTAATAGTTTCAAACAAATTACACATCAAAACAGCTATCAAGGCTGCCCATCAACAAAACTAATTACATGACATAAATGCACCGCAAAACCTTAGCAAATCAGATGTTTATTCAAATATAAAAGTTTTTCCCCATTAAAATACTTAAAAGAATGTATGATGTGGAAATATCATATAAAATGCCCTTTTAGACTATCTTGCCTTGTTTAACACACTCATCTTTTTGAAAAGAAAAACCAGTTTACCTCTGGAGATTGTGTAATCATCAAAATGAATGCTTTAACAAATCTCTTTGTTTCCTTCCTACCACCCCATGCATGTTGTAACATGGATTTCTGATTTTGTAAACTGGAGCTGATTTTTTTTTTGTTTTTTTGAAACCATGAATATCTGTTTGGCATCATCCAAGTGAGTATCCGCCCTGCTGAAGAGCCTTCCGCTCTAATCCCAGCACTTCAGTTTGATGGAAGAGCCTTTAAGCCTTCCCACGTCAGAATGCGTTCTCATGTCTGACTTGTTCTTACCGTGATGAAGACCATAGTCTTACTTATTCTAGAAAGGTATTTGGATACATGCTAACAAACCTACAGTAAAAATCAGGAAGAAAACTTATAGCCTATGTTACTGGACTATTTTCTACATAAGAATTAGATAAACTCTAAAATATCACTAAGTTCACTGTCACTAACACTGATGCAGGATTTTTCTTCTTGGTCATTTTGCAAGCCGGGGACTCCCAGCCAGTGACACTCCACCCAGGTCTACCTCAGCCACGCTGGCATGCCCCAGATCCCCTGAGTTATAGCTTGTACCTGCATCCGGTGGTTCCCAAGCTCTGGTACTGCACCCAAGAAGAATAAGGATACTCTGGACATTGAAGGGTAAGGAGGGTGGAGAAGAGTTTTATTGAGCCATGAAAATGGCTTTCCTCGGAGAGGGGATGCAAGGTTGGTCTCCCTACCAAAAGGCGGGAAAGTTCCCCTGAGTGGCTGGGTCTGGGGCCTTTTATGGACTCAGAATGGGGAGTGCATGCTGATTGGTTTGTTAGTATGTAAGAAAGGTTAAAGCAAAGACACCACTCAAAGGTAGGCATGACAGTGTAGAAAACCAATTAAGAAAACCAATAAGTGTACATATATATAAAATAGGTGAAGGGTGAGGTCCAATCAGAGGAAAGCTTGCCAAACAGGAAGACAAGGTCTCAATCTGGTGGGAGGGTTTAACTTGTAGCTTGGCTTTCAGACTTTAAACTATATTTAGCTTGGAGGTGGGGTTTCACCAGGGAACCACCCCCATATACCGAGGCATTTTGTTGGCACAAGATGGCTGCCTCTTGTCGCTATCAACACTAATAGATCATCCTTCACTAGTGATTGTACTGTCATAAATATCAAATACATTTAAAAGGCATGTTTTCCACTATGAAAATAACACTAAAGAAGAAAACAAAATTTTATTATGGTTTGATATAGTGACACTTTTAACAGTGACTAACTCTTATATGGAAATTTTAGGGGTTAGGCACTTTCTCTCCAATCTACAAGTTTTTCTTCAATGTAACTTGCCTTGAGATGTGATCATAAATGATTGATACCCTATTTAGTTACCAGGCTCAGTATTTACTGATATTCAATACATACTAATTGATAATGGTTTTTTTCTCTTCAGTATGTACTAATGTCTAATACTTTTATTCATCATTTATTATTCACTTGAAAATAATGATTACAAATAAGCTATATATCCTTCACAGCTTCAAACTCATAAAAAAACAATTTTAGTGGAAAACCTGCTGGTTTCTAAAAATATAGTGAAAGGCTTTAAAATTTAATGTGTGTGTGTGTGTGTGTGTGTGTTTTCAGCCTGCGTGTCGACTTGTGGAGTTGTTTATTCTGAAGGCTACAATCATTTAATTATTTGTTTATACCAGTATGGAAGCTTCTCACTATGGTGTTTTAATTTATGACCTCAATCTGTACTAAAGATTTGTTAGATAACCTCACCCTTCCTATTCAGTTACGACTGATAAAAACTTTAAATAATCTGATAGAGAAAGGCAACACTATCCATGTTAACACTTCACATTTTAAAGCCAGCTTTCATATCTCAGAAATCATAAAGCAAAGATGTTGATTAGCTCTAAACATTTCAGAAATCCCCCAAAATTTGCAACCTTTTCTGCGTGGCAAACTGAGCCAGGACAATCTTCAAAAAATCAATTGGACTGTGAGGGGTTAATCTGACCAAGAATAAACAGACCACTTCTGGTGAAACTGTAGGGAACTATTTTCAACTGTAACAGAAGGAAAACAACTGAGTTTCATGAGCAAATTGGAACTGGCACGAGATTTCAAAGCCATCCCATTTAGTGGTGCTTATACCAACACAGTACAGCATTACAACGCTTTAGAATTGAGCATCGAAAAACCAATATAATTATCTCTACCATTCTCTAAGGTAGTGACTAAATAAAGTCAGAAACATTCTTAAAGTCAAAATAAATATAAGTCTGTTTCCACTTTCAAAATAGTCATACCTTTGGTTGGAAATCATCCCAACCCAGCTCTATCTGACACATACTAAGACTGGACCACCTCGAGGCTTCCTGTAGGTTACAATTGTCCTGTCTTATTAACTTTAAGATCAGCTATGAATTCCAACACGTTTATGTATCTTCTATACAGTGCAAGTCCTTTATGAAAAAATCCCCTTTTTCAATCCATTGCAGGAACCAAGGGTGGCTAATATCAGAAGAAAATCATGCGATGGGAATGAAGATCAGAAGCACATACTGACCAGTCAACTGACTTTGCTGATCCCTTGAAAAATAATGTCATGGGGGATGTTTCTAAATTAAAGAAGAATTATTTTGCGTTTCTTTTCATTCACTGTTGTGTTTCTTCCTGCAATATCTCTGGAGGCATGTGAAATCAGTGGGAGTAGAGTAATAGGATATTTAACACAGACAGCTGTGGAGTAAGACAGTCTAGGTTTAAATCCTGGCTATGAGAATGGAGAAAGGGCACAGAAAGTTCTTTGCATCATGACTGGCACACAGTCTGTTTCTAAAAAATGATATTATTATTACTACAAATAGCGCTTCACACAGATGTTGATTGAATAGACAGACAGATGTTTGTTTCAAATAAAAGAAAACAGTTCCTGTAGGCAAACAACTCAATTGGTATAGACATAAGTCTCTTGTTCAACCTGTTTGCCATTATTTATCTGCCTGAGAAGACTATGAAATGTTGAACCAGAAAATATCCAGAAAAACAACAGCCCAGAAGGTCAGTGCAAAAGAACTGGGATAATCAGAAAAGCTAGTTATTCTAGTTCTGGCTTTAATTTGCTCAAATTTTCAATCCACATAGTGTTTTGAAAAGTCAGCCTATAAAAATCCTTCAATCCTGGGAGTTTCCCTCCTAGCCTCTGAAGGCATTCAGAACATGTCACCCAAAATATGGCATATTGATTATTTTGAGCTAAAAGAAATTAAGAGAAAGATAACACAAGGAAACTTTACCTCCTCATCAACTGCCTAAAAAGGATATAAATTTCCCCTTTCATATAGGAAATTTACATTTATAAGGAAAATTTACATTAGTAACTAGTTATCTATACCAGGAAGAGAGCTACTCTGAGAAAATTTGCCACCTGAGAGACTTAACTACATAACAAGACAAGCTTCATTCACTATGCATTTCCCCTACCCCTTACTTTCCCATAATTTACCTCCACCACCACAAAGAAACACCAAACCCTTACTCCACTTCTTTGAGTCTCATATTTTTGTGGGACTCCCATGTGTATGTATATAATTAAAATGGTTTTGCTCCTGTTTATCTGTCTGATGTCAATTTAATTCATAGACCAGCCAAAGAACCTAGAAGGATAGAAGGAAGCAATTTTTCCTCTCCTATATCTCTTAGTGTTAGAGATTTAAAGATCTCCATCTTAAAATCTACTGGGCTGTTAAATAAAATTTGCAGGAGTCCACTGATGTGGGTGGAGCTCCTGCACCAGGCCTAACAGAGTAAATCAAAATGGAGTCACTCATGCTGAAATTCCACACCAACGAGCTGAAACTAAGTTGTTTTCCTTCTGAGAAATCAGGAAAGAGAGAGAGATAATAGCCAAATCCCCAAATAGGCCAGGTTATCTTTAACATGATAAGAAAGTCTCCTCTGCTTTAACCTTTACAAGGAAAGTAACTCTGAAATGACCAATCCGCTTTTTCTCTGTTGCTGCTTTCCTCGGCCTCTCTCTGTCTAAAACTCAGCCTCCTCTGCTCAGGTTATCAGACCATCTATTCTATTTTATAAGTTGAGATGTTGCCCAATTTAGAATCACAACTAAAAGCTAATTAAGATCTTTAAACTAAATTCGTTGTAATTTTGGCTTTTGACAGGGCTAATAATAATGATATATGTCTCATTTTCATTTCAAAGCACTTGTGAGTAGGAATTATTCTACTTCATTGATAAAGAAATTGAGAGTCAGAAAGTTTTGATAATTTATCCAAAGTACACACCTACCAAGTGGTAGAGCCAGGACTCAATTCCAGGTCTTAGATTGTGCTTTCAGAGTAACTTGACCATTGCTTCAACAACAACAAAAATTGTATGGAATACCTACTATATTGTCAGACCCTGTTTGTTTCTACAAATACAACTGTCAATACTGCCCTCATACTGTTTATCATCTAATACAAAAGACAGACAAACACACACACTCTGTGAAAACTGTGGATTCCTGGGACCCATCCCAGATGCAATAGATCTTGGTTAGGTGCCAGCAGTCTGCACTTTTAGCAAATCTTCCCAGGGTAATTCTCTGAGACAGCAACTGGAGAAGGATTATAATGGAGTCAGGTTTAGGAACAGAAAGGAAGGTGTCCTGGGAAGATGATTCCTAAATTGAGTTTTGAAGAATCAATGGGAGTTGGCTAAGCAGAGTGGCAATGGTGAGAGAACAATTTAGATAGAAAAACAGCATCAATCAAACTTTTAAGAGATGAAACTCACTTGGAAAAATAGCAGTTTAGTGTAACTAAACTAAAAGGAGGTAGAGGGGAAAAGATTTAGAGGAAATGACTGTAGAGGTAGACAGGGCCTAGATTCCTAGAAGCAAACAGAAAGCCAGGGCAGCTGGAGGCAGGCTATGAGCACGGGAACAAAGGGGCCCAACCATGGGTTGCTGCCTCCCATACTCCTTGGAACCTCAGGTTGTGCTATATAGACACTTGCGTAAGTTTATTCCTGAATAACCAGATTTCCCTTGAAATGGCCTGATTCCATTAAAATGTGTCTCTAAGGAGCATTTGAACCAAGCCAGTAGCAGGCTTCAGCACACAAAACACATATTTTACTATGAAATGGTGAATCTTCAAATTACATTTAAGTCAATACAAGTTACAAAGCTAATGAAAGTACAGCAAAGATGAACCCCAATTAGTAGCCTTTAATCTTCTGCTCTTTGCCTTTCCAAATCTGAAGTTCTTTCCCCTTAGGTAAACTGAACAAATGTAAAATCATTATGCCAATGACCTTGTCCTGCTTAGAGCCTTCCGTAATCTAAACCATTTTCAATATTCCCTGGGTTCCAGGGATTAAGAGCACACCTCTTTACCACGCACCCTCTCCACTTCACTCATGGGGAACGACGTTTGTTCTCCAGAGTCTTTTTGAAGAAAGTGCTAGAACAGAATGGATATATTGAGATGGATAGGAAAAATGACACAAAAACATGCAAACTTGTTTAGTGGCATGGTTATTGATTGTTAGGGAAAGAAAAGAAGGCCAACCTTGCGAGTCAGGAAGATGGAGAGACTCAGTTTTAGCTGTCTGAGGCAAAGAAGCAGTGGAGTTTATCTGCAGCCAAAGTTAAGACCTCTCTGTCAGCCAGCTGGGGGTATTCCAACATGAAGGGCTAACACAAGAGATTCCATTAAGCAGACGAAATTACCCGGTGGCCGGCTGCTCCTGCATCCCGCATTATTTTCATGTGAACAGTTCTGTTTTTGCTTGCGAGACTTTCCTATTTACTGCAAAATGTTTGTCATTCCTACACTAATGTCAAAAGTGGCCACCGGTCATTATGACAATCCAAAATAACTCCCACATTTCCAAACTGTCCCTAATGGAGATGCTAGTACCCCAACCCCACCTTGAGAACCACTGAATAGAATCTTAAATTCCTGGCAGGGACCAACAAGCTCATCAAGTCCACTTCCCCATTTTGTAGTAAAGTGAAATCCATTCTAAACTTTATTAAGTAGGGACTGGCCTAGAAGACAGCTTTCATGACTCTCATGCAAACACTTATTCTCCAAACCTTGAGGCTGCCAAATTCTAAAAAACTTCACTGCCTTCCTACTGAAATCTCTCATGTACATCATCTGAAAACTCTCTATTGAACAAGCAAATGCAAATTTCTGGCAACTTCTCCCTTTGGCAATGTATGCGGTAATACCTTTTTCTCAAACTTAAAGTACTGGCTAGTACTAAGGCCAACAGGATAAAACTAGGCTTACATCTGGCAAAAAACCCAGGCATCTTCAGATGGACTGTGTGGGCAAGACTAATGAAAAAAGAAAATAAATGATTTACCCTCATGAAACCAGAATACCAAGCATAAAACAAGAACTTAAATACTTTCACAGAGATGAAAAAACAAATTTCTTCAAAGGAATAATAAGCAAATTGGCATCATAATTCTTGTCAAAAACACTGGATTATAGTATCAGCAGTGCCAGTAAACCTTATTACCCAAAAGGTAAAAAAACAACATCTTCCATATTTTGAGGAAAACACATAAAACTAGAATTCTTTTTCGCTCAAAGGAGAAGAGAAAATAATTTTTTTTTTTTTTTTGAGAAGGAGTCTCACTCTGTCGCCCAGGTTGGAGTGCAGTGGCAGGATCTCGGTTCACTGCAACCTCTGCCTTCTGGGTTCAAGCAATTCCCGTCCCTCAGCCTCCCAAGTAGCTGAGATTACAGGCATGCGCCACCATGCCTGGGTAATTTTTTTGTTTTTTATTTGTTTGTTTTTTGAGACAGAGTCGCGCACTGTTGCGCAGGTTGGAGTGCAGTGGTGCGATCTTGGCTCACTGCAAGCTCCGCCTTCCGATTCACTCCTTTCTCCAGCCTCAGCCTCCCCAATAGCTGGGACTACAGGCACCCACCACCACGCCTGGCTCATTTTCTGTATTTTTAGTAGAGATGGGGTTTCACCGTGTTAACCAGGATGGTCTCGACCTCCTGACCTTGTGATCCAGCCGCCTCGGCCTCCCAAAGTGCTAAGATTACAGGCGTGAGCCACCGCGCCCGGCCTAAATAAAAATTTTTTATACATGCAATAAAACAGTTTACCTAACATATGACCCCGACAAATTTATGTGTTCCACCAAAAAAATTAAAAGCTCAAGAAAGACATTAGTTTCATAATGTAATGCAACTAACCAAAGAGTCCAACAAAGAGCATTCTAAATCCTGGGATGCCAGCCATGCAACACTTCTAGGAATCCACTGTCCTAGTGCATCATGCATCTTGGAAGGCTCAGTGAGGGGAGGCCACTTATGGGAGTGGGCGGGGGAAAGGGCAGCCCTAGGGCTTTGGGATCTCTTTCACAAAGGACTTCACATTTAACTTCAAAGCAGGTTATGCCCACAGTCACAGAGATCCACCCAAGTGGTTGAACTCTTGAGATTTTTAGTCATTTGAGCTTCCTTCATAGAAACCCCAAGTAACAGCGGTGGCTTCAATAGCAGAAGGGTTTCTCTTTTTTTAATTAAATAAAACAATCCTAAGGTTGGTCATTCTTAAGTTTGGCCAGTATAGCAGCTCAAGGAAATCTCAGCTGAAAACTCTTGGGAATATCTGGCCCTCCCTCATGGTCATGCTGTAGCCTCTTTGCAACATTACAGGCAGGAAGGGAGAAGAGAAAAGGGACAAAGGACAAATGGTAGTTGGGTTTGACCTCCCATTAAAGAACTGTCCCTCAGTTACCACCAGATGACTTTCACTGAGGTCTCACTGAGCAAGTCTTTACCTCAAGTCAATCCCTTTTGCAACAGAAGCTAGGAAATGTAGTTTTTAAAACTGGGAATAGTGCCATTCAAACAAAATTGTAATACTAGTAGGGAAAATATTATGTAAGTAACCCAGTTCTGGTATTTCTTCCTTTTTTATAATAGACTTTAATGGTTAGGGCAATTTTAGGTTAACAGAAAAATTGAGGAGAAAGCACAGAGTTCCAATATACCCCTTCCCACACTCACACTTACCCAGTTTCTCCTATCATTCACACCTTGCTTATTGTGGTACACTTGTTATAATTGGTGAAGCAATATTTATACACTATTATCACTAAAGTCCATAGTCTACATTAGGGCTCACTGTTTGTGTCATACAGTTCTATGTGTTTTGACAGATACAAAATGTCATGTTTCTACCATATTTTAAAAACATATCAGGGCCTTCAAAAAAACATAAAGGTGGCCCAGGATTTTCTTGCCCTCAATTGGATGTTGCTAAGAAAATCATCTTCAAAACAAAGTATTTTTATTTCAACAAACAATACAGTAAGTTGGACCACTTTAGTGTCATGAAGAAAGAATAATGACGAATACAATTTCCAGAAAAAAAATATGTCTCCAAGGCCTTGCAGACGCCTTGTCCCCTGGGATGGGGCAGGTCAGAACACTGGCCAGGAGAGCAGGGTCAAGGCTGGGGCCTCCTGCTCAGGTCTATGGGCCAGGGAAGGCGGACAAAACTGCAAAACTGGTCCAGCATCTCTCTTTAGAATGTGGGGATATTCACCACCAAAAATTCTCAGCATTGCATGCTCAGCCCACCTGAAACAACATGCAGGATTCAGGGATGTTGTAGCAAGATCATTCTGGTTGTTGTGTGCAGAATGGAGAGGAGGAAAGCAAGAATGGAAGCACGACGACCAGTGAGGAGGCTGCCTGAGGAGTGCAGATGAGAGACGCTAATTTGTGAATGGTGTTTATTGGTTTTGGGTCCTTGTAACAGGGGTTGGCAAATGTGTTCTGTAAAGGGCCAGAGAGTAAATATCATAGGTCTAGGAGGTCATACGTCTCTGTTGCATTTCCTCAGTTCTGCCATTGCAGCACCAAAGCAGCCATAGACATTACATAAATGAATGAATGGCTGTGTTTCAATAAAACTTTATTTACAGACACTGAAATTGGATTTTCATATACTTTTCACATGTCGTGAAATAGTCATCTTAGTTTTACTTTTTTAATTATCTAAAAATGTAAAAACCACTCATAGCTCACAGGCTGTACAAAAACAGGCAGGAGGCCAGTTTTATCCTATGGGCTATAATTTGCTGACCCGATTTATTTTATTTATTTATTTATTTATTTATTTACTTATTTATTGAGATGGAGTCTCACTCTGTCACCCAGGGCTGGAGTGCAGTGGTGTGATCTCGGCTCACTACAACCTCCACCTCCCAGGTTCAAGGAATTGTCCTGCCTCCGCCTCTCGACTAACTGGGATTACAGGCATCTGCCACCATGCCCGGCTAATTTTTGTAGAGACCGGGTTTCACCACGTTGGCCAGGTTGCTCTTGAACTCCTGACCTCAAGTGATCCACCCGTGTAGGCCTCCCAAACTGCTGGAATTACAGGCGTGAGCCACCGCGCCCAGCCTGACCGCTGATTTAGAAGCAAATGAAAGACAAAGCATGAAGGACTTAATTATAATTACAAAACTGAAAGTAAGCTTTATAAACCTTTACATAACACTAATCTAATCATAATACTGATAGAAATCAAGAAGTTAAGAAGAGGTGATCCTGATGGTGGACAAGAAACTTTTACCTGTCATTTCAAATTATATGACACTTTAATTTTTTAAATCTAAGACTAATTGTAGCTACTACTTGTTGAGTTC
The DNA here is from genome assembly GCF_047675955.1 of Chlorocebus sabaeus. Lineage (NCBI taxonomy): Eukaryota > Metazoa > Chordata > Mammalia > Primates > Cercopithecidae > Chlorocebus > Chlorocebus sabaeus. Next base: position 13,475,566 of record NC_132906.1, read on the forward strand.
TTTGTAATCTACAAGACATGGGGCCATAAAATCATTCAGGAGCTAATGACATAAGCATGATATGATTTACTGACTGTGATCAAGTGGACATACTTGTTAGGAACTGGGGAGAGCATTGTTAACAAAATTGACCAGGGAAGAGCTCTAGGAGGAGTCGGCATGGGTGGGAAAGGAAGAGCTCCAGGAGGAGTCGGCATGGGTGGGAAAGGAAGAGCTCCAGGAGGAGTCGGCATGGGTGGGAAAGGATCCTAGGACGTGGAATAGCAGATCACAGTAAGAAGAGCATCCCAGGCAGAAGGAATGACCCAGTATGCACCAAGGGCAGGTAACCAGCCTCAGTAGAAGACTGGAAGTCAGAACTGACAGTTCTCAGCCTGTGGGCTGAGGACTCCGGCTATATAACAATTGTAAGAAGTCTAATACTGGGAACCCCATTCTCTGACCACAGGGTTTTGAACAGAAGGATGAGGGAGACAGTGTTTATGAAGTGGTGGAGCATCCCAGCCGCACTACAGAAAGTTAAAAACGCTCTGCTAAGTAATACTTGGGTTAAAGAGACAAGGAAATACATTTCGTATGTTTTAGAAAGGAACAAAAAAGTTTTACATTAAAACTTCTAGGTGAAGGTGGTACTTATGGTACAATTTACAGCCTCTTCTAGGAAATACAAATTGTCAAAATTAATTTTAAAAGAAATAGAAATACTGAATAACCCTTAAACATAGACAACATAGACAATACTGAAAATTTTAAGTAGCTACATTACAAAGGAGCTCTCCCTTCAAGAAATACATAATTCCTGTCATATTTAAGCTGTTTCGGAGAATAGAAAAATATAGTTTTCCAACTAATTTTGCAAGACTAGCACGACCTAGATATCCAAATTGGAAACAGAAAAAAAGAATCATAGACAAATATGACTTATGAAGCTAGTGCAAATATATGGAATTTGATGTATTAATAAATTAACTCTAGCCTTCTGTTAAATAATAACACATCGTGACTAAGTAGGGCCGATTCCAGGATGTTTTAATATTAGGGAAATCTACAGGAACAGATTAAAAGAGAAAACCCATACATCATCTTGATAGATGACAAAAAACATTTAGTAAATTTCACTTCACTTTCGTGATGCAGGAATTATATCTTAATACTAATTCATTGAGAAAAATACAGGATGAGACACTATAAATCCATTCAATAACACTTTTAAGTGGATTTGACTTTTCTTAACCATAACAGCTAATTTTATTAAGGGTGACAAGCAGGAGGCTCAGGCAAACTACCTAATGAAAGATTAGGTAGTTTGATTCCTAGAGAAAAATAAAATGGTCATTGTACCTCAATGACCTGTTATGCTGGGGTTAAAATAACACCCAAAATCTCAGAGCCTTACAGCATAGGTTTATTGCTCACAATTCATGGCAACAACTTATCAAGTTTGGTTTTGTCCCATGTCATATTATTGACGCAAAAATTCCACTTCTTTTGTCTTTATCATACAAACATCCCACATATGTACAAATACATTTCTATAAAGATGTTCATTGAAGCATTGTTTATAATAAACTTTTGGAAGCATCTTAAAATCTATCAGTAGGAAAATAACTAAACAAATTACAGTAAGTCCCTACCATGGATCAAGGAAATTTATATTTATAAATTAACAAGATCTATGACTGCATTAAGGAAAGATCTGGAAGGATACATAGAAATATAAGTCATCTCTGGGCAGCATGTTGAAGTGGGAAGTGTAATGGAGATGTTCTCTTTTCTAACTTTACACTTCCATGTTGTTTAAAGTTATTGTACAATAAGCATACATTACAGTTTTATTTGAAATTAAAAATGAAAATGTGTAATAATCTGTATCCTTATATTTTGTCGTCTAACTTTGAAATATATTTTTATATACTCCGATTATTTTATCAAGTTTTTGTGCTTCTATGAGATTTTATGTTTTTCCATTATATTGTTTGTTACATAAAAGTTTAAAATGATAATTTCTTTTTTGCAGATTGCACCTTCAATTATTATATTATAACCCTCTAGGTCCCATTTAATTTTCTGAGATTTGAACTCTACTTTTTACAAATTTGTATTGTCACTCTGGCTTTTATTTTGTTTGCGTTTGCTGAAAGTGCTTTGCCTCCTATTTTGTTTGTGCCCTTTCCTAGTATTTTTGTGTTTCTTCCAGATGTTAAATCACCCTGATTTAGAAAGTGTAAGTGAAGATCAAAACGTTACAGATTTAGTGAAACGTTGAAGCAGTAGAATATGGTTCAAACAGGTTCTCTGAGAAGGTGGATGGTCATTCAGCTAGCCATTACATCTGATTAGGCAGATAAGGAAAAGTGTAGTGAAATGTTACATACTTGTTATCCTAGAATTTAAAACATGTTTATACTTATTCTTTAACTTGTTATTATAAAGTTGGCCATGTAAGCCTGCTTGCTAACAAAGGGAAAATGTTTTCCTATAATGGAGAAGGGTTTATTTTAATAGTTCCAAGAACTGGTGATTTGTAACTTTGACACTAAGAATGTTTTCTATAGCAAACTAAATTGTTTATGGTAGAAAACTGTGTGTGTTCTTTCATGTGATAAGCCACTTTTGTCCTAGGAAGTTAATTTTGTCAACCAATCTGTATCTCACTATGATTCTGGCAAACTAGTACTAACTCTACTTCAAGAGATTGTGTAGGTTTTCCGAAAATAAAAACATAGCTTAAAATATTTCCTTCTATCTATGAATTATTTTAGAACAAAACACAAGTGACTCCAATGTATTAAAACACAAGGCACTTCCTCTATTTGCCATGGCATTAAGACTGGTAAGAGGAAAGCAATGCATCATTAGGTTTACTTTAGGGATTATTTTTATAGAGTCTGCAAAGGACACAGAATGAAAATCAGAAAAAAAAAAAAATTATAGATACAACTATCCCTGTTTTACAACGGACTCCGCTGCTGCCAGGGTAGCAAAGCCGGAAGAAGTTAAAAGTTCTATCTAGTCCATTCTACTAAAATTTTTGCCCCTCACCAAATCCAAGGCCTTGTTCCCACATCTAAGGGTGTCTGTAACAACAAGATGAAACGGTAAACCGATTCTCTTTCAGGGTCCAGGCTCCATGAGACACACCTGGAATGCAATGGACACATGTGCCAATTCCACTCTTCTGAGCTTTCAGGTTAACAGGGACGAACCTAGAGGACATCGTGTTAAGTGAAAGAAGCCAAGCACAGAAGGACAAATACTGTATTATCTCCCTCATGTGTGTAATCGAACAAGTTATTCTAATGGCAGTAGAGAGTAGAATGGTGATTACCATAGGCTGAGTCGAGTAGTGGGGATGGGAGAAAGGGAGTGGCTTGTCACCAGGTACAAAGTTAAAGTTAGATAGAAGGAATAAGTTCTGGTGTTCTATTCCACTGTAGCATGACTATAGTTAGCAACAATGTACTGGATATTTCAAAATATGGTAAGGCATCACTTAATCAGGGTATGTTTTTAGAAAACCCTAATTAGGCAATTTTGTCATTGTGGGAGGATCAGAGAGTGTACTCATACCAACCTGACAGTATAGCCTGCTATGCAGCTAGGCTCCATGGTATAGGCTGTTGCTCCTAGGTTACAAACCTGTACAGCATGTGTTCTGAATACTGTAGCCAGTTGTTACACAACAGTAACTATTTGTGTGTCTGAACACAGAAAAAGTAAAGTGGAAATATGGTATCAATCTTATGGGACCACTCTCGTAAGTACAGTCCATCATTGACTGAGAGCTTGTTATGCGGCACATGACTGTGTGTCCGGAATTGGTGGGTTCTTGTTCTCACTGACTTCAAGAATGAAGCCGCGGACCCTGGCAGTGAGTGTTACAGTTCTGAAGACGGTGTGTCCAGAGTTTGTTCCTTCAGACGCTCAAATGTATCCGGAGCTTCTTCCTTCTGGTGGGTTCGTGGTCTTGCTGTCAGGAGTGAAACTGTAGTTCACGGTGAGTGTTACAGCTCTTAAACGCAGCGTGGACCCAAACAGTGAGCAGCAGCAAGATTTATTGCAAAGAGTAAAACAACATAGCTTCCACAGCCTGGAAGGGGACCGAGGAGCTGCCGCTGGCTGGCTCAGGCAGCCTGCTTTTATTCCCTTATCTGGCCCCACCCACATCCTGCTGATTGGTCCATTTTACAGAGAGCTGATTGGTCCACTTTACAGAGAGCTGATTGGTCTGATTTGATAGCGTGCTGATTGGTACGTTTAAAATCCTTGAGCTATACAGAGTCACAGAGTGCTAGTTAGCTAGATACAGAGTACCAATTGGTGGCTTTACAAACCTTGAGCTAGGCACAGAGTACTGATTGGTGTATTTACAAACCTTGAGCTAGGCACAGAGTGCTGATTGGTGCATTTAACAATCCTTGAGCTAGACACAGAGTCACAGAGTGCTAGTCCTCCAAGTCTCCACTAGGTTAGCTAGATACAGAGTACCAATTGGTGCATTTACAAACCTTGAGCTAGACACAGAGTACTGATTGGTGCATTTACAATCCTTGAGCTAGACACAGAATCACAGAGTGCTAGTTAGCTAGATACAGAGTTAGCCAGATTCACAGTACCAATTGGTGCATTGGTTCCCACCCACGCCTCTCCCTCCACACCTCTTGGCAAGCAGACGGAAGGGGCTCCAGCCTCAGCCAGCCCAGAGAGGAGCTCCCTCCGTGCTGCAGCAGGCTGAAGGGCCCCTCAAGCACCACCAGAGTGGACCCTGAGGCAGAGGAGGTGCTGAGAGTGAGGGCTGCTAGCACTTTGTCACCTATTAACTGTACTTGCCTACTGTCAAGATCTGTGCTATCCAGTAGGGTACCATTAGCCTCATGTAATTACTTAAATCTGAGTTAAACAAAATTTGAAAGTCAGTGTATCAGTCACAATAGCCATATTTCGAGTGCTACATGTGGCTAATAGCTACCTTATTGAATAGGACAGATGGAGAACATTTACTTCATTGCAGAAGTTTCTTTTGGACAACATTGCTGTAGATGTCTGGTACTTATGACTTGGAATGGATTTTTACAAAGAACACATCATTAGATATGGTGACAAAAGCAATTAAGTGATGAAAGGAATCTGTTTCTGAGTGATAAGTCTTCTTAGGACCAAACATCTGTAAACCTGGACATTCACCATGGACCCTTACGTGGGGGGGTGGGAGGGGGCAACCCTTTCTAGTCCTTGAGTCACTGTCTTTTGCGGTCTCTTTGTTACAGAAAAATTTAAAACTAAGTTTTATCTCAGTTCTCATTAGCCCTGTCATTCAAGTGTCCTTTCACTCCTGTGCCTTCAGCAATTCTATGCATTCATATCTGTCCATTTCTGCATCCCAGAAGGCACTCATCTGTGAAAGTAATTCACACTGTGGTGTTAATGATCAAATTCCAGTGGCTAGCATATGTTGTGTTAACCCCTCTCAGGATCATTAGATTACAAAATAGATCCCAGAAAGTGAAGTAAGAAGGAATCTGTAACGGCAAAATTGCAAATATCAGCAACACATCCATGGGAGAGATATGTTGGGTCTGAAACTTTATTGTCATTTCTGGATACACTTATAGACAACACCTCTACTTACAGAGGCAGTATCCACATTCAGGATCCAATTGCAAAATCTACTGAGGAGGAGAAAAGAAATTAAGAAAGAAACACATTTCTATGCTTTCTCTTTGCAAATTCCCAGAGACTGAATACTGAGCCAAGATGTTCTCACTAACCAGCCCTTTCTTTGCAGGCATCTACCCACGGTGAGCATAGTTTTCACCATCTTCATTACCACACTAGCTCAGGCAAAGTGAGAACCCTTCTCTCCTCAATGTGAGGCCTAGGTAAGGTGGAGGGGCCCACACAGCAGGGTTGTTGGGTCCTCTGCACTGACCCACATGACTCATTGCTAAGTCTGAGTCTGGTGATACCTACCAGACCTTACAGAGGAGCTCTTGGGCAGGGATGTTACCATCTCTTCCTGCAACCTGACTTCTACTGCCCATCTTTCATTCTCATTCCCCAGTCCTGATCCTTAGACCCACTCAAACTGGTTATTGTGGATACAGGTCAAGTTTTATTTTTCCCCACGAGATTGCTCATTCCAATGAGCATTATTATTACATTGCTTATGTCATAATAGCTGATGGCCAGCCATGATATAGCTGTGCCTATATACATTTGGTTAGGGCTGTTCATGTTGTCATCATTTCAAGTAAGTGATGTGCATTGATACATAGCCATCTATTTGAATTACTATTTAAAATGTTTTCAGGAAGTTTATGCACTATGATTCAGCGTTTATATGAAAAGCTGCTGTGTACAAAGAAATGAATGAAAATGGCAGTGGGATACAAATTTTATCTAAGTAAATTAAAAATGTATTATTGGAAGAATGACTATAATTCTATATTTTCTTGCAAAAACAACCACCATGTACTTTGTAGGAATTAAGGAAAGAAGTTACTCACAAATAGGTGAATCTATGTTACATTTTGTTACTGAGACACATAGAAAAGAATTGGCAATCACACCTAAGAAATACATATGAAAGCAGAAGAAATTGCAACATCCGTTAGAATGGATAAGGAATTTTCAAAGCAATGAGAGATTGATGTGACAGATTGGTACATCAAGCAAGACTATCATTAAGGCATTGAACAGCATTTTGTCAAACAAAACTCCTATCTGACTTGGAACAGGAGCTACTTAACTTCCAACACAGGTGATTTGAAAAAAAAAAATGAAATTGAGTTTAGTCAAATAGAAAACTCTAATGAACCCCTAGCATGCTTTGATATGCCCTGAAATTAAACTATCAATGTTATAAAATCCAGGAGTCAAAGTCATGCATTTGGGCTATAAAAAGTAGCTTATCTGTGATACTAGATACTGTAAAAAATTACCAGTGGCCAGAGGTTAGCTTCATGTTTAATTTTAAACCACAAAAATCTAAGAATAAGGTATTTCTCAAAAAGTATCACTGTGTATTCCCCCTTCCCATTAAAAAAGGTGCAAAACAGCAGAGCACATGGTGGGCTGAGCAAATTCCACAAAAGAGGTGCAGAAGCACTAAGTTACCCATCAATTCTGCTGGTTCTTGACACTTTGACGTGTGTCTAAACAGTTCAAGAATGAGCTCCTTGATAATTATTATTCCTCACGACCTTATTGGACAACTGCAACTTGGCAACATTTTCATTTAAAATCATTTAATGATAATTTGAAGAAATAGCATAAGTCCCGGCTATTGCCTGTTATTAACAAAATGATGACGTGTCAATATCAAACTTGGTGGATTGGAAGAAAATCCTAGAGAATACAGTGGAGCTTTCCTTAAAGAAATGCTGCATCAACAAGGCTCTCGATGGCATAGAGAATAATATTGCAAAGAAAAATGCAGGTATTGATGCATCTGAGTCAAAAGTGATTTAGAGGGCCGAGCGGAGTAGCTCACGCCTGTAATCCCAGCAGTTTGGGAAGCCGAGGCGGTGGATCACGAGGCCAGGAGATCGCGACCATCCTGACTAACACGGTGAAACCCCCTCTCTACTAAAAATACAAAAAAATTAGCTAGGCGTGGTGGCGGGCGCCTGTAGTCCCAGCTACTCGGGAGGCTGAGGCAGGAGAACGGCGTAAACCCGGGAGGCAGAGTTTGCAGTGAGCCGAGATCCAGTGACTCCACTCCAGCCTGCGTGACAGAGCGAAACTCTGTCTCAAAAAAAAAAAAAAAAAAAAAAAAGAAAAGAAAAGAAAAAAAGTGATTTAGAAGAGTCAGACCATACATGGGAAGAGTTTTAGGAGTACTTTAACCCACCTGTTTCGTTATATTTTCCTTGTTAAAGGAAATGGTGACATGTGATATTTTAAACTATGTTAAATAACTCTAAATAAGCGCTTCAATATAAAATAATTTTTTTTTTAAATTTTAAGTTAGACAGAAGCACTGTGCCATGGTATGATTTGTAGTGTTTTATCTCTCTTAGTAGTGTATAAAATAATGATGCATCTTAAAATCAATGGCACCTTCAATTTGATGAAATTCAGTGCACTTTTTGGCTCATTGCTTTTTTAGTTAGCTGTAACCGTTTGGACAACCAGAGGTGTGTATAATAAGGATAGTCATTTTCAATGGTTAAAATTAAACTCCTAATTTTGCTGAGACGACTCAGCTTCTCTTGGAATGGTGAAAGCACACTAGGCAGGACCTCTTAATGGGACTCTCCTTAAGGAGTCAAGAAGGAGGGCAATATTTGGTAATAAAATAATATATAGTCTTTAACATTCACCAGACATACATCCAAATAATTGACATTTTCCTGTGTTCAACAAGGATTTTGGAGGATGTTTCCTAATGTCATAGATATTACGCTAGCCGGAACTCATTTTAAGAAAACTTACTTTTAGTATGCTCTTGTTTTTTTTTTGTTGTTGTTTTCTTTGTTGTTGTTGTTGTTTTTTGCCCCTAGCTGACCGTAAGTTAAAATATTAACTATCAAGGTGTTTAATTAGAGAGGCATGTTTTCATAGTCTTATAGTCTCTGTAAGAAATATAATTACACAAGACATAGCAAAATGTAGCCATTCCTACATCAAATGTCATAGTACCCACAGAAGCAGCCTGCTGACAAGTATGATAAGCTATTTTTAGTACATCACCTTTTTAGAACATTTGTGGTTCATTATGACCGTTTGGGGCTCACAGATGGCATATGAAATTGTAGTGTTCTGTTTTAGATAATGAGGATGATGGTATAATAAATAAATCATTGTGAAATCAAAGGACATAGTCGGTGCACAGCATGGTGTATTGGTTATTTATGACACACAGTACCTTGGTTATTAATAATGCTTCACACTTGGTTTCTAGCCACTGTTCCATCTGCCACCCTGGTCTCCATTTTAAATGACGTCCATCATATTGCCTCTTTACTTACAGTCACTGGCGTCTCCTTTTTAGCCTGCCCACCAAGCCTGAGTTCCTCTGCTTGGATCCCAAGGCTCCATAATGGGACACAACGGGCCAGTTGAAATTATTTCCCACAGCTCCCAACAGGCAATCTCTCCTCCAGTTAGTGCATTCTTCACCCTGGCTCTCCATGCCCTCTGCTCATTGCCAGTCAGGCTTTTGCTGCTGACCTCACCACATACAATGCCAATCCTCCTCCCTTCTGACTGCTAAAATCTACCGGTCCTTCAAAATACAGCTTAGATGCCAGGATTGTCACAAAGCCTGTGCTAACATCACCAATTGTTATCATTTTCCTCCTGAATGCCAAGTGTATACACAATAAATGCCACATCGTTTTACATTAATTGTTCCCCGATTGTGTGCTCGTTTAGGTCTTAGCTAAGATGACAAGGTTGCAAGCAAGAGAAAGGCTGACATGCTTTTCTGTGGCTTTCCCCAGCATGCACTTAGAGATGCAGGTAAGAGGAGGAAGAGTGGGTGGTGAGTGTCTGATTAACACAGAGATAATTTTCAGAAAAATATTCAGAAGATAACACTTGCTGGTTCATTTTCTTTAAAAAAAAAAAAAAAAAAAAAAAAAAAGGAAGCTGAATCTAGCAGCTGTGATAGAATGTTGACTCTGATCATGTGACAATCTCTCAGAAATTGCCATTCTGTAAGCTGTCGAGGACTCTTCAAGCTGCATGTCACAGGAGCCTGAAACTTTAGGGCTCAAATCATCAATTTTATAGTTGGAGCTTTGCTGTATGAGCAAGACTATGCAACCAAAGGAGGGGATCTATTTTTTAGGAACCATTAGCCATTTGTTGAAATATTCAGTGCCCCACTGATGTCAATTCAACTGTTTTTGGCATAGTGTTTTAGTTGTTATTCATTTAACATTTAGTATTCCTACTACTGAGATGAATAAAAACTTCAGGAAAGTGATATGTACTTGCATATTATGAAATATAAAAACTTACTTGAAAGCAAATTCTTAGATGATTTGATCAGTGATAAAATGATCTACATTTGGAACAACTAAATTTAGAAAGCAAAAGTTTGCCATGAATTAATATGACAAAAAGAGAAAGAAAGAAAAGATAGATAAAGAATCCAAGCTGAAGGGGATTCAGGAAATTCCATCAGTAAGATGAGAGGTAACTTACAAATTAAATAAAGCATCCACTTCTCACACTGCATTTTGAGAGGTTATCTATCTCAAAGGCCCTACTTTTATTGGTGTAAAAAAGACATGGAGCACCAAGTCTTTCCTTGCATGTGTGTATATTCTTAATGTAATAAATTCAATTATTCCTTTTGTGACAGCCTCTTAGTTTAAACCTACAATAAAAATCTATACAAAATACTATAATGGGCCAGCTGTGGTAGGTCATGCCTATAATCTCAGCATTTTGGAAGGCTGAGGCGGGCAGATTGCTTGAGCCCAGGAGTTCGAGACCAGCCTCGGCAACGTGGCAAAACCCCGTCTATACAAAAAATGCAAAAAATTCGCCAGGCATGATGGCATGCACCTGTAGTCCCAGCTACTGGGGAGGCTTAGGTAAGAAGATCACCTAAGCCTGGGAGGTTAAGGCTGCAGTGAGCTGTGATTGTGTCACTGCTCTTCAGCCTAAGCAACAGAGTCAGACTCTGTCTCAAAAAAACAATAAATGAATACGGCCGGGTGCGATGGCTCATGCCTGTAATCTCAGCACTTTGGGAGGCCGAGGCGGGTGGATCACGAGGTCAGAAGTTTGAGACCAGCCTGACCAAGATGGTGAAACCCCGTCTCTACTAAAAACACAAAAATTAGCTGGGCACAGTGGCAGGCACCTATAACCTCAGCTACTCGGGAGGCTGAGGCAGGAGAATCGCTTGAACCCAGGAGGTGGAGGTTGCACTGAGCTGAGATCACACCATTGCACTCTAGCCTGGGTGACAGAGCAAGACTCCATTTCAAAAAAAAAAAAAAAAAAAAAAAAAAAAATGCTGTGATGAAGAAAATGAAGCCTCACTGGGCAGTTTAAATTTGATAGCGGGGTGGCAAGGAAAATCAACATAATTTACAATCTCATGACCCTATTGCCCTTATGATTTGAACAACTCAAGATCAGTGCTACTAGAGACCTGACTTTCCAGAAAAGCTGTTGGTGAGAGAAGGTTAGACAGCTAAAGGCACATCCTTGTCCGTTATGTACTCTTTCCCTTCTCTGGTTTTCTACTTCAACATGTGTTGCTTCTGCTTTTCCAAATAGCGTAGGCATCTCAGAATACAAACTATTTTATATTTCTACTTATGTGTTCTACAACATCAATACAGTGCTGAGAAAACTGGAAGTATAAAATGCATACTTGGTTGATTGTTTTCTTGAGAGAAATTAATAAATTGTGGGTATAAGAAAATGCAAAGTTTTTTGTGGCTATTGTCAATGGGATTACATTCTTGATTTAGCTCTCAACTTGGATGTTTTTGGTATACAGATGTGCTACTGATTTTTGCACATTGACTTTTGTATCCTGAAACTTTACTGAAGTTATCAATTCAAGGAGACTTTTTTTGCAGTCTTTAGGGTTTTCTAGGTATAGAATAGTATTATCCTCAAAGAAAATTTAACTTATTTTCTTATTTGGGTGCCTTTTATTTCTTTCCCTTGTCTAGTTGCTCTGCCTAGAACCTCCAGTACTATGTGGAATAGGAGTGGCAAGAGTGGCCATCCTTGTTGTGTTCCCATTTTTAAGAGGAATGTTTCTAGCATTTGCCAATTCAGTATGATGTTAACTGTAAGTTTGTCATACATGGCTCTTATTATTTTGAGGTATTTTCTTTTGATGCCTAGTTTGTTAGGTTTTGTTGAAAGCTTTTTCTGCATCTATTGAAATGATCATGTGGTTTTTGCGTTATACATCTAACCCAGGAGGTGAAAGGTCTCTATAAAGAGAATTACAAAATACTGCTGAAAGAAATCACAGATGACAACAAAATGGAAAAATATTATATGCTCATGAATTGGAAGAATCAATGTCATTAAAATGGCTACACTGCCCAAATCAATTTACAAATTCAATGCTATTCCCATCAAACTACCGATGTCATTTTTCACAGAGTTAGAAAAAAAACTAATCTAAAATTTATATAAAGCCAAAAAAGAACCTGAATAACAAAAGTAACCCTAAGCAAAAAGAACAAAGCTGGAGGTATCACATTACCCAACTCCAAACTAAAATATAAAGCTACTGTAACAAAAACAGCATAGTACTGTGTACATAAGAAAAGACACATAGACCAATGGAACAGAATAGAGAGCCCAGAAATAAAGTCACACACCTACAGCCATCTGACCTTTGACAAAGTTAACAAAAATAAGCAATGTGGAGAGGACTTCCTATTCAATAAGTGGTGCTGTGATAGCTGACTAGCCATATGCAGAAGAAAGAAACTGGATCCCTACCTTTCACCACATTCATAAATTGACTCTGAATGGATTAAACATGTACATATAAGACCTCAAACTATAAGAACTCTAGAAAAAAACCTAGTAAACACCATTCTGGACATGAGCCTTGGGAAAGAATTTATGGCCAAGTCCTCAAAAGCAACTGCAACAGAAACAAAAATTGACAAGTGGGACCTAATTAAACTAAAGAGCTTCTGCACTGTAAAAGAAAATGGCCATACTGCCCAAGGTTATTTATAGATTCAATGCCATCCCCATCAAGCTACCAATGAGTTTCTTCACAGAATTGGAAAAAACTGCTTTAAAGTTCATATGGAACCAAAAAAGAGCCCACATCTCCAAGACAATCCTAAGTCAAAAGAACAAAGCTGGAGGCATCATGCTACCTGACTTCAAACTATACTACAAGGCTACAGTCACCAAAACAGCATGGTACTGGTACCAAAACAGAGATATAGAGCAATGGAACAGAACAGAGTCCTCAGAAATAATACCACACATCTGCAGCCATCTGATCTTTGACAAACCTGAGAGAAACAAGAAATGGGGAAAGGATTCCCTATTTAATAAATGGTGCTGGGAAAATTGGCTAGCCATAAGTAGAAAGCTGAAACTGGATCCTTTCCTTACTCCTTATACGAAAATTAATTCAAGATGGATTAGAGACTTAAATGTTAGACCTAATACCATAAAAACCCTAGAAGAAAACCTAGGTAGTACCATTCAGGACATAGGCATAGGCAAAGACTACATGTCTAAAACACCAAAAGCAACAGCAGCAAAAGCCAAAATTGACAAATGGGATCTAATTAAACTAAAAAGCTTCTGCACAGCAAAAGACACTACCATCAGAGTGAACAGGCAACCTACAGAATGGGAGAAAATTTTTGCAATCTACTCATCTGACAAAGGGCTAATATCCAGAACCTACAAAGAACTCAAACAAATTTACGAAAAAAAAAGAACAACCCCATCAAAAAGTGGGCAAAGGACATGAACAGACATTTCTCAAAAGAAGACATTCATACAGCCAACAGACACATGAAAAAATGCTCATCATCACTGGCCATCAGAGAAATGCAAATCAAAACCACAATGAGATACCATCTCACACCAGTTAGAATGGCGATCATTCAAAAGTCAGGAAACAACAGGTGCTGGAGAGGATGTGGAGAAATAGGAACACTTTTACACTGTTGGTGGGATTGTAAACTAGTTCAACCATTATGGAAAACAGTATGGCGATTCCTCATGGATCTAGAACTAGAAGTACCATATGACCCAGTCATCCCATTACTGGGTATATACCCAAAGGATTATAAATCATGCTGCTATAAAGACACATGCACACGTATGTTTATTGCGGCACTATTCACAAGAGCAAAGACTTGGAATCAACCCAAATGTCCATCAGTGACAGATTGGATTAAGAAAATGTGGCACATATACACCATGGAATACTATGCAGCCATAAAATAGGATGAGTTTGTGTCCTTTGTAGGGACATGGATGCAGCTGGAAACCATCATTCTTAGCAAACTATCACAAGAACAGAAAACCGCATGTTCTCACTCATAGGTGGGAACTGAACAATGAGATCACTTGGACTCGGGAAGGGGGACATCACACACCGGGGCCTATCATGGGGAGGGGAGAGGGGGGAGGGATTGCATTGGGAGTTATACCTGATGTAAATGACGAGTTGATGGGTGCTGACAAGCTGATGGGTGCAGCACACCAACATGGCACAAGTATACATATGTAACAAACCTGCACGTTATGCACATGTACCCTAGAACTTAAAGTAGAATAATAATAAAAAATTAAAAAAAAAAAAAAAGAAACTATCAACAGAATAAACAGGCAACCTACAGAATGGGAGAAAATATTTGTAAACTATGCATTCATCAAAGGTCTAATATCCAGAATCTATAAGGAACTTAAGCAGATCAATAAGCAAAAAACAAACAACTCTATTCAAAAATGGGCAAAGGACATGAACAGACATTTCTCAAAAAAAGGCATACCCATAGCCAACAAACAAATGAAAAGATACTAACATCACCAATCATCAGAGAAATACAAATTAAAACCACAATGAGATACCATCTCACATCAGTCAGAATGACTATTATTAAAAAGTAAAAAAAACAACAGATGTTGGCAAAGCCGCAGAGAAAAGAGAATGCTTATACATTGTTGGTGAGAATGTAAATTAGTTCAGCCACTACAGAAGGCAGTTTGGAGATTACTCAAAGAGCTTAAAACAAAAGTACCATTCAACCCATCAGGTCCATTAATGGGTATATATCCAAAGGAAAATAAATCATTCTACCAAAAAGACACATGCACTTGTATGTTCATTGCAGTACTATTCACACTAGCAAAGACATAGAATCAACCTAGGTGTCTATCTACTCTGGATTAGGTTTTAAACGTGTGGTACATGGACACCATGAAATAATAGACAATCATTTGAAACGAAATTATGTCCTTTGCAGTAACTGGAGGCCATTGTCCTAAGTGAATTAACACAGGAACAGAAAACCAAATACCATGTATTCTCACCTATAAATGAGAGCTAAACATTGGGTACACATGGACATAAATATGGGAACAACAGACACTGGGGACTACCAGAGGTAGAAGGAAGGGAGGGCCGCAAGGGCTGAAAAACTACCTGTTATATACTGTGCTCACTACCTGGGTGATGGGATAATTTGTCCCCCAAACCTCAGCATCACCAATATACCCATGTCACAAACCTGAATGTATACCTCTTAATCTAAAACAAAAGCTGAAATTATGTATTTTTAAAAAGATAATGAAGGGAGAATAATATACTATTGAAAATCTAATTACTAATTACATTTCCACTTAGAATTCACCAGAAGAAACAAATTTATTTGTGAACTTTGGAGATTCTCCAACTTCAGGTAATGATAGATATACATGAGATTCTAATGTAGGTAGAATTTATATATTTTTTTAATCTTCTGCTCCTTTTTTGTCATGTGAATTATCTCAGTAACTATTCATACACATTTTGGTTGACTCTTTTCAACATGTATACATTTATTCAGCCTTCAAGGGACACTTAGTGAGCACCTTAGTCCTAGGCTCTACGTATGCCACCAAAGACACAAACCAATAAGGCACAGGGTTTGTAAGCATATGAAATAGCACACAAGAGAGTTTTCAAGCAGTTGAATGAAGACAGAACTGCTGTAACAGGAGACTGATGAAGTATTTAATGAGAAGTCAGACCATTTCCCATTGTCTCTTGTTTGAACATGTATTCTTCTTCTATATCACTTCAGTCATTCTTCAGAAGACAAAGGATTCTATAAATGGAATAACAGGTGTGTGAGTGCTATGTATAATTATGTCCTAATAGAGGTTTCCTTTTCTATAAGATTTGTGATGATTGAGTGCTTGGTATGTGGTTTGTTTTCTAATTACAATCAATCATTTCCTCCTTGAAGTCATTCTGGTAACACATCACTGCTACTATTTTTAGATCTATGACAAATCATATATTCTGTACTAATTCAGAAATGTG
The DNA here is from genome assembly GCF_047675955.1 of Chlorocebus sabaeus. Classification (NCBI taxonomy): domain Eukaryota; kingdom Metazoa; phylum Chordata; class Mammalia; order Primates; family Cercopithecidae; genus Chlorocebus; species Chlorocebus sabaeus. The sequence goes on from NC_132906.1 coordinate 13,491,572, forward strand.
ATTCATTGAATAGCTCTCATCAGATACTGCTGTAAAGAAGATACAAATAGTCATGTGAACCCAAGGGTTGGCTCCTCTTCAAGCAGAAAGGAAATTAAGCCCATTTTACCAGTTAATCCATCAATGAGTGCTATGGGAAAGGCTAATCTTATGCCTATGTAAATAAGTCATTTGCTGTTGTTGAGAATGAACCCACATCCCCAAAATGTCTGCAAACACAGTCATTTAACTAGAATTTCTTTTAACAAAGGATGGCCTTATCTCTAATCCTTGATAAAATACAAACAGCTCTGGGAAAGGTAATATGCAGATCAAAATTCACACCAAAATAAAAGTAACTATATAGACTCCTCAGAAATATTTTTCTTTCATGTAAGAGGACTTCAAAAAAATTATGGAAAAAGAGAATTAAGAGATAAAAATAAACAATATAAACTTTACTTCCCAACAGAAGTACCATCAAGGTCAAGACACTTTGTAAATGGTGATACCAGCCTTTTGTCCATCACTAAAGAACGGAGTGACCTGGGAATTTAACCATATAAATGCATTATTTTTTTACGTTATTAACTGAGGAAAAGTTGGTGCCCTTTAAGGTTTTTTTAAGATTAGGAAACCAAAAGAAGTCAGAAGGAGCCAAGTAAGGACTATAAGGTGGAGGAATAATAATTTACCATTGAAATTCTCACCAAATTGTCCTTATTTGATGAGAGACACGAGCAGGAACATTGTCATTGAGGAAAAGGACTTTTATGGTAAAGATTTTCTAGGCCTTTTTTTTTTTTTTTTTTTTTTTTTTTTTGCTAAGGCTTTGGCTAGCTTTCTCAAAACATTCTCATAATAAGCAGATGTTATTATTCTTTGGTCCTCTAGAAGTCAACACACAAAATGCCTTGAGCATCCCAAAACACTGTTGCCATGACCTTTGCCTTCAGTGTCCACTTGTGATTTGACCGGACCACTTTTACCTCTTAGTAGCCATTGCTCTGATTGTGCTTTGTCTTCAGGATAATACTGGTAAAGTCATGTTCCATCTCCTGTTCCATTTCATCAAAGAAATGCTTCAGGATCTTGATACTGCTTGTTTAAAATTTCCCCTAAAAGCTCTGCTCTTGTCTGCAGTTGATCTGAGCACAATAGGTTTGGTACCCATCAAGTGGAAAATTTGCTTCATTTTAATTTTTAAGTCAGAACTGTGTAAGCTGAATCAACTGAGATATCTATGATGTAGGCTAATGTTTCTGCTGTTAATCATCAGTCCTCTTAAATTAGAGCATGAACAAGATTAACCATTTTCTCAAAAATTGATGTGGAGGAAACAATCAGGTCTGCCACTATGGACTTTATCTTCAACATCATCTCATCCCTCCTTAAAATGAGTTATACATTTGTAAACTGATTATTCTTTGGGGCATTGGCTCTATAAACTTTTCATGAACTATTAATGATTTCACCATTCTTCCACCCAAGCTTCACCATACATTAGATGTTTGTCCTTGCTTCAATTTTAGCAGAACTCATGTTATTCTAATTGAGGCTCTTTTCAAGCTGAAGTCTTATCCCTCTCAGTGGCTCCAACTATAGCCTGTTACAACAAATTAGTATGAACTTATTTTGGTGCAAAAAAAATTTTGAAATTCATGCACAGTTTTTTCATTATATTCATTTTTTGATATCCATAATTACTATATTTAAATTTTTATGTATATTTCACTTGGTTATTATATTTTTTGTTACAATGAAATTCACAGAAAATAAAATCAGCAATTTTAAATGAGACAATTCAGTGGCATTTAGTACATTCACTATTTTATGTAACAAATACCTCGGCCTAGTTCCAAAATATTTTCGTCTCTGTAAAAGAAACCCCTACATATATTAAACAGTTATTGCCCTTACCTTCTTCCCCTAGTCCCTGGCAACCACCCACTTGTTTTCTGTTTCTCCGGATTGACCCATTTTTGATATTTCATAAAAATGAAATCTTGTAAGATGGGACCTTTTGTGTCTGGCTTCTTTCACTTAGCATCATGCTTTCAAGGTTCATCTGTGTTGTAATGTGTATCAGTACTTCATTCCTTTTATGGTTGTATGTGCGTAACGCCATTTGTTTATTCATGTGTTGAAGGACATTTGGTATTCCTAAAACTTTGCTAAGTATGTAAAATGGCTCAACTGCTATAAAAATTTGTTTGGAGGCTTCTCAAAATGTCACACACAGAATTATATGTCCCAGCAATTCTACTTCTAGACAGATATCTAAAAGCATTAAAGCAGAGACTCAAACAGATAATTGTATACCAACGTTTACAGCAGATTATTCACAATAGCCAAAAGGTGGAAACATTATATTCATTTTCCATGAACTTTTTAAAGAGCCCCTCATACGGCTAACTGTAACCTGCAAGAATTAATTATGAAAGAAGGGAAGGGGATTTTCCATTTTGGAGGTACTAAGGACAAATTTCTCCTTATTTGCAATTTGGCAAGGATTGATGCTGACTTGGGGGCTGATCGAATTCTTGCCTGAAGTTTGAGATCTTAAACCCCATCCTTCTATTTTCAATTACTTGAGTTTCAGTGAGAAAGGATTGCAATTTACAAACTAAGCATAAACATATCAAATCTAACTTATTTAGTTAAAAAACCTAAACTTATCAAATCTTTATAGACACTGTAGTTTGATATATGTATATTTAAACTAAGTGTTCAGTAAAGTTTCTAAAGTTATATCCATGATGCAAACTCAATTGTTCCCAACTCAATTATCCTTTTGATTAGCTCAGAAAGAAGAAACCAAGCCTCTTCCAATGGTCTTGATTACCACTAACACAAACTAAACCCTCCAAGCTGTGGAGGCACTAAAATATTTATTGAATACATGAGTAAGTGAAAGAACAAAGAAACAAAAGAATATACAGAGTGGAAGCAACTTGGTAAGCAAGCAATCTGATGATAGTAAAATTATTTTCCGTGGGTGACTGGTTCAACAGCTGCAGGCTTTACCCAGAGACAAAGGTTCTTCCAGAGCCCTTCACATTATCAGACATACTGTGACATCAGGCATAGGAGAGGGGATGACAGTTGCATTAAAAAATGCCACTTCCCAGTCTACTTCCACTAATGGCATGAGTGCACCCATAGCATGGCTGTCCTGCTGTTTCTCAGTCTTCATATTCATCATATTTAGAAGAGCTGAGACTGATGAAGAATGATTATGTGATGATGTAAGACATTATCTGAAAAGCACTTGTGTTTTACTGTGCTCGGTTTTACTGGCTTGTGGAAAGTGATGGGATTGTGTTATGTGGTACTCCATGGTAAAACCTCTCATTTCCCAAAATATACGTGTGTGAATTTCAATCAGAGAAGTTCCAGCTGCAAGAGTGGTAACCACTCCATATGATTTACTCTTGGATTTATCATGCAAAGAATCAGAGGTTACACTCTTTATATAATACAAAGCAGTTTTGTCAGCTAAAGTTTGTTCTACACAGGCAGAGTGAAGAGGAAATTTGATAGAATCATAGCCAGAATATTCAAGCAAAACAATTACTCTTCTCTGACTTATGGAGGCTAAGGGATTTCTCCTCTTAAATAATGGTTTTATAAGAGCTATTTAAATAACCCTATCAGTATATCCAAATAAGACTTTATTTTAAAATAGAGATCACAGGTTTAAAGGAAGGTTAATTTTGAAATTACTAAGAAAATACATAGTTACTTTAAAACAATGAAATAAAATGTTGAAATGTACTTGTAAGGCATAAAAAAACACGAACTGAAGATACAGAGTTTTTGGTGCCAAGCAACATAGAATTCTTTTTGATTCTAATTTACCTGAAATATCTTCTTGCTTCTTGCTATCACTTAAAAGATTTTTGTATAGTCAAAATCAATCTCTCACACTCCCTTGGAACATTTTGTTGATTTTTGACATCCCACATATGCAAAATCATTTACTCAAAGTGACTAGAGAAGTGGAAAAATTAGAGTTTCATGGTTTACGAATTGGAATTTATACAGATTTTACAGCTTTGCTTTTAAAGAAAGGAAAATGTTTTCTGCAGTTAAGAAATCACTCCAACAGATGGGTCTATCTCCTCTATTTTTATTTCTAGTTGGCTTATGGGTGAACTACCCTGGCCATAGTTATAAATTTGAAATTATAGGAACTGCTGAGGGGTGATTTTTTTTCTGGCTGTAAAATACAATGAGGACACAGCTGCAGCATCTAGAAAGTAAGGGAAGCTAAAACTATAAAAATAATACTGTTCCTCTTCCTTGTTTTGGATACAAGCTCTAAAACAAGAGTCAGTTTATCTGGTTTCCCATTATTTATAATGATTAATCTAAGGCCACATTCCCAGGAGAGTAATTAGCCAGTCAGTTACTTCAGCGTGAATCCAGCACTGCTGATGAAGTATAAGTTTACAATTACAAGTGGACAAATATTCAATAAAACATAGTACAGGGTATCTTTTTTTTTTTATTGGGGTGGGGGGTGGGGAGTTGGAGAAGCCAAAAATATGAGAAATAACCAGTCTAACTCCACTGAAAAGAGATCTTGCTTGTGTGAATTGTGAATAACGTATTAACTCTAAGTCAGCAGTGAAATTCTATCTAGTTCTCTTTCTATATATATGTTTGTTAGGTTACGTTTTTTACATGAATCTGCTACATGTAGGTTCTGTACCTGTTTTACAGAACCTGCTACCTGCTCCACCTGTAACTACGTACTTTGTGTATTATGTTTAGCGAGCTTTTAGTTGTGAGCTGACTACTCTCTGAAATGCAATTGCCTCCAATATATTGGTGTTAGGAACAGGACTCTGACCAGCCAGTTTAAAAAAATATTAATCCTATCCTAAAATCCTTTAAAAACTAACTCCCCAGAAGCCACAGGGTCAAACTGGAGTTTTTTGGCATTATATTCAAGGCTCTTGTTCTTGGCCTAAATTTTTCTTGCCCTTCCATGTTGATCTTTGTCCCCTTCTTATGCTTTATGTTTCAGAAATACTGAGAGTCATGGTAATAGTAGAAATAGTTGTAGTGATAATTTATTGAGCATCAGTTACAGGAGAAGATAAAATACTAAATATTTTATCTCATATAAATGCCTCATAAATATTCTCACAAAAATACCGGAAGGCAGATATTATTATTCCCATTTTACAGCTAGAGAAAGTAAGGCTCTCAAACAGCAGGTAACTTGTTCAAGAATATATAGTTAATAAGCAGCAGAGGTAAGATTCTTCTCTTACCTCTTTGTTATACATGAAATAAGCTACACTATTCCATCACTCTAGGCCTTGTCACATTTTCTTGTATCTTAACTATAATACCTTTTACTACCTTGTTCACTTTGTTCGCTTTAGAAACTCTACTGATTTTTTAGGACTTTCTCTATAAGTCTTCTCTGACCTGCCTCCCTGGGAAAGGTGATCAGACTTCTTCCAGTCTTCTGTGGTTCTATCCCAGATTACACACACACACACACACACACACACACACCCATTATTCTACTCATCATAGTGCCTTATAATAATATTTATAATTGTAAATAGATCTCCTTACTAAGCTGCGATAACTCTACACTAATATTACAACAACAAAAAGTACTAAAAAATATTCACCCAATGAACAGATAAATTAACTTATTTAAGAGCAGTAGAGGCATAACCTTGATAATGAGGCATAGGCCATCAAAAGAGAGTTTCCTCAGACCATATGAGCACTAAAACAGCCTTGGAGACACTCTCATGTGTGATTTCTGTTATCTCCTGTCTTCTTTCTTCGCCAGTTCCTATCAAATTTAAATCACAATTTTTTTATCAGCCCTTACTCCTTGCTGTGATCTTATTCTTTTATTTAAAATTCCTTTCAGACATGAGATACCTGAAAAAGATTCAGCTGTTAGCTCTGCCCTCATTTTACCTGTATTAGACTCAGGTGATCTCTCTACTGTCATTCCAAGAATCTAACTAGTTTCTATCAATGAACAAGTGTTGGTTGTTTACCTAATATGTGCTAGAGATTGCTCCGATTAAAAAAAAAAAAAAAAAAAAAAGATAAGGCCTTTGGTTTTATGTAGCATCCATTACAGTGGTATAAGCTGGAAAACATGTAAACAAACAAAAAAAGATAATTTTAGGTACATACAATTTCCTATTCCTATGCAATAGCATATACCCCCTCCAGTATGAGCTATGGCTGTGCTTGGGAAATACAAAGCAATTTAAATGTTAGCTTAATCTACACAGAGATATCTACACCTATGTTTAATTTTACACCATTATTAGCTTTCTATGGGAAAAAAGACAAGGAACCAACAAATGGGGCAAATAGAAAATAAATAGTAAGATGACTATAAAACAAATAGTAAGATTTATACCTAACCATATCAATAATTATATTAAATGTAAGAAGTATGAACTTCCCCAAATAAAAGGCAGAGATGATCAGATTGTATAAAAAGTAAGAACCAGCTCTATGCTGCCTACAAGAAATGTACTTTAAATATTAAGAAACAAATAGGTTTAAAGTAAAATAGTAAAAAATAAAAATCATGCTAATTATAATCAAAAGAAAGATGGAGTTACTATATTAAGATTAGTCAAAGTATATTTCAGAGAAAAGAGTTTTACTCTGAAAGAGGGATAAAGGAGGTCATTTTATAATAATAAAGCAGTCAGTACAATCAGAGGATACAATAATCCTAAACATTTATGCATAGTAACAGAAATTCAAAATATATATGGAAAAGCTTATAGAAGTACAAGGAGAAATAGACATATTCATAATTATAGTCAGAGATTTCAATAACCTCCATCAATAATTGATTAAGCAAGGAGACAATTATATTATCAACCTACTGACCTAATTGACATATTTAGAATACACAATCCAAAAGCAATAAAATACATATCCTTTTCAGATACTCATGAAAATGTTACCAGGATAGATCATATGCAGGGCATTAAAATAAGTAGTAAATTCAAAAGAAACTAAGCCTTAAAAAATATTAATATGTTCCCTGGCTAAAATGAGATAAAATTAATCATCAATAACATAAATATCTCCAGAATATTTCAATTGTCTGGAAACCAAATAACATACTTATAAATAATCAATTGGTCAAAGGGGATTTGAAAGGGAAAAATGAAAGTATTCTTTAGGCTGGGTGTGGTGACTCATGCCTGGAATCCTAGCACTTTGGGATGCCAAGGCAGGAGGATCACCTGAGGCCAGAAGATTGAGATTAGCCTGTGCAACATAGTGAAACTCCTTCTCTACAAATTTATTTTAATATTAGCCTGGCATGGTGGCATGTGCCTATAGTTCAAGCTATTTGGGAGGCTGAGGCTGGAGGACTGCTTGAGCCCCGGAGGTTGAGGCTGCAATGAGCTATGATCATGACATTGCACTCCAGCCTGAGCAACAGAGTGAGACTCTGTCTTTAAAAAATTATTTTTAAAACAGTAGATAAGAAAACACATATCATCATATCAAAATTCATAAGTTGCAACTAAAATAAATATACATAGCACTAAAAATGTATATTATAAATGTAGAAATATCTCAAATCAATGACTTCAACTTCTACCTTCAGAAAGTGAGGAAATAAATTAAAAATGAAGCCCAAGGTAAGAAGAAGAATGGAAGTAATAAAAATCAGAGTGGAAGTCAATGAATTCGAGAACAGGAAATAAAAACAGAATCTGATTTTTTGAGAGATCAATAAAATGATTAAATCTCTAGCCAAATGATTGGGAGAAAAAGTAAGGAGACTCAAATTGCCACTGTTGAGAATAAGAGACATGACATCACTAATGATTCCACAAATGTTAAAAGGAAAATAAGGAAATATTATGAATTCACAACTTAGATGAAATGGACAAACTATTTGATAGACACTGGATGCCAAAACTTACCCAGGGAGAAATACATCATTTACATATCTCTATGCCTTTTTAAGGAATTAAATTTGTAGATAAAAACTTTCCACAAAGAAAACTCCAAGCCCAGTGGTTTCACCAGTGAATTCTATCATTCATTTAAAGAAGAAATAATACCAAATGTACACCATCCCTTGCAGAAAATTAGAAAGGAGGAAATAATTTCCAACTCTTTCTATGAGGCTAGCATTACTCTGATACTAAAGCCTGCCTAAGAAAAAAGTAAACTACAGACGAAAATCCTTCATAAACATAGACGCAAAACAGTAAAAAAAAAAAACTTCGCAAAAAGAATCCAATAATCCAGTAATATATTAACAATTACAACAATCACAACCACATAACCACATAATTAACTTTTAAAAATCAATGCACTGCATCATATTAACAAAATACAGTCAAGCCATATAATTAATATAATTACATAAGTAATATAAATAATTATCTCTCACTAGACTCAGAAAAAGCATTTGCCTAATCCAATATCCATTCCTGATTAAAAGAAAATTCTCCCCAAGCTAGAAATATAAGAGAACTTCTTCAACCTCATAAAAGCTGTCTCGGGAAAACTTACTCTTGCCATCATACTTAATTATAAAAACCTGAATGCATCCCCACTAACATCACGAGTAAGATGAGGACATCCACTGTCACTACTTCTTCTCAACAATGTACTGCAAGTTCAAATAAGTGCAACAAGATGAAATAAATAAATATGTTACCCAGATTGAACAGGTAGAAGTAAAAACGTCTTATGTGCAGATATCATGATCATCTGTGGAGAAAATAAAATGAATCTCCAAAAATCCTGTTGGAACTAGTGAGTTTAGCAACATTTCACGATACAAGATCCATCAATCTACAGAGATCAATTTACAGTGCTATATTGTAACAATAAACATTCACAAACTGAAATGTAAACATAATGTAATTTATAATACCATAAACATATAATATACTTTGGGATAAATCTGATGAAATATGTGTAATACTTATACACTGAAAACTATGAAACTTTGCTGAGAGAACTTAAGACACAGATAAATGAAGAGATATCCCTCAGGCATAAGTCAGAAATCTCAATACCGTTAACAAGTCGGCTTTCCCCAAAAATGATCTGTAGATTTAGTACAATTCTAATCAAAGTCTAAGCAGGATTTTTGGTGTTGAAATTGATAAGATCATTCTAAATTTTATATAAAAATGAACAGGACCGCGCCGGGCGCGGTGGCTCAAGCCTGTAATCCCAGCACTTTGGGAGGCCGAGACGGGCGGATCACGAGGTCAGGAGATCGAGACCATCCTGGCTAACACGGTGAAACCCCGTCTCTACTAAAAAATACAAAAAAAACTAGCCGGGCGAGGTGGCGGGCGCCTGTAGTCCCAGCTACTCGGGAGGCTGAGGCAGGAGAATGGCGTAAACCCGGGAGGCGGAGCTTGCAGTGAGCCGAGATCGCGCCACTACACTCCAGCCTGGGGGACAGAGCGAGACTCCGTCTTAAAAAAAAAAAAAAAAAAAAAAAAAAAAGAACAGGACCTACAGTAGCCAAAACAACTTGGAAAAAGAACCACGTTGGAAGACTAACATAACCTGATTTTAAGATTTATTGCAAGCCTCAGTTAATAAGACAGTGTGGTATTGGTATATAGATAGACAATAAATCAATGAACGGAATACAGAGTGCACAAATAGACCAAAATCTAGAAGTGGAAAACTGATTTTTGACAGACGTATTAATCAGTTTTCATACTGCTGTAAAAAACTGCCTGAGACTGGGTAATTTATAAAAGAAAGAGGTTTAATTGACTCACAGTTCAGCATGGCTTGAGAGGCCTCGGGAAACTTACAATCATGGCAGAAGCTGAAGGGAAAGCAAGCCACCTTCTTCACGAGGCGGCAGAAAGGAAAAGTGATCAGCAAAGGGGGGAAGAGTCTCTTATAAAATCATCAGATCTCACGAGAACTCACTCACTATCAGGAGAAAGGCGTGGGGGAAACCACACCCATGATTCAGTTACCTCCACCTGGTCTCTCCCTGGATATATGGGGATTATGGGGATTACAATTCAAGATGAGATTTAGCTGGAGACACAGAACCTAAACATATTATTACAGAGGAGTAAAGGCAATTCAGTGGGAAAAGAATAGACTGCAAGAAATGGTGCTGAAACAATTGCAGATCCATATGCACAAATGTAAACTTCGATCCAAACTTCATGCCATATAAAAAAATGACCAAAAACTGGGCCAGGCATGGTGGCTCATGCCTGTAATCCCAGCACTCTGGGAAGCTAAGACAGGCAGATCACTTGAGGTCAGCAGTTCGAAACCAGTCTGGCCAACCTGCCAATACTCCATCTCTACTAAAAATACAAAAATTAGCTTGGTGCAGTGGCGGGCACCTGTAATCCCAGCTACTTGGGAGGCTGAGGCGGGAGAATTGCTTCAACCCGGGAAGCGGAGGTTGCAGTGAGCCAAGATCACACCACTGCACTCCAAGCTGGGCAACAGAGCAAGACTCCATCTAAAAAAAAAAAAAAAAAAATTAACCCAAAATGGATCACAGACCTAAAGGTAAAACATAAAACTATACAACTTCTGGGTGGGGGGGACAGGAAAAATTCTTTTTATCTTAGGTTAGGCAACGATTTATTAGCATGACACCAAAAGCACAATTCATGAAAGAAAAAAAAAGATAAATTGGAAAAAAATTTCAAAAAGGAGTACATACTGTATGAGTCCACTTATAAAAAATCCCAGAAAATACAAACTTATTTATAGCCACATAAAGAACATCAGTGGTTAATTGAGGCAGGAGGCCAGGAAATAACAGAGGAAGAAATTATAAAAGAATGCAAGAAAACTTTGGGAGGAGATGAAAATGATGATTACCTTAATTGTGGTTATGATTTCACACATATATGTGTGTGTATGTGCATCAAAACTTATCAAATTGTACAAGTTAAATATGTACATTATTATTGTCAATTATACTTCAACAATGCTGTAAAAAAATTAAAGAAATAATTTCAAGATGTCAGCATATTATTGAGGATAGTATTATAACAGTTACTTTAAAACCTTTACTATTTGTAACATACATAAAAAACTGTCTATTTCACCTTTTAAACAGGTGATGCACATTGTTTATTTACTTTGAATTTACTCTAAGAGATAAATATCATGTTTTAACAAACTTAAAATGATCTATCCTGTTTACTTTGGGAGACAAATACATTTTTAATTGTAGATTTAATTATTCTTAATTACAGTATAAAAATAGAGAAAAAATGTTTTCAGGGCCTTTTATTGAGGATTTTTCTACTTGGAAAAGAAAGCAATCAACTGGCTTATATTTATGCATATTATATTCTATTCCTAAACATAATACAAAGGTGACTGAGTGGCTGACTCATGAGCTCTGCCATCAAAAAAGATCCAGAATGTAACTGCTTCCTCCCACCTCCATGGACTCAACTCTAGTTAAGCCATCATCACCTGTCTCCTGGATTATTACAATAGCATTCCACCTGTTCTCCCTCCTTCTGTCCCTGCCTCACCTATAGTCTATCTTAAACAGACTCCCAGAGCATTCTTTTGCTCAAGACTTGGAAGTGACTTTTTTATGAAGCCAAAGTTCTTACAGTGGCATTCGAGGCTTTCCCAAAACACTACTCCTCTCCTTGTTCCGTCTACTCCCATCACACTGGTCTTACTCAAATATGTCTGCCACATTTCCATCTCCAGTCCTTCCACTTGCTTTGCCTGGAACATTTATGCCCCTGACACTTCTCAGCTTGGATTTACCCAAATGTCACCCGCCTCCACTCCCCACCCCATCTTCTATCTTCTACCATGTATTTTACTTATTTGTGTAATGTATTGCCCTTTGTGTATCTATACATTTTGCAAAATGATTTACAGCTCCTCCCATCAAGAGGGGGAGTCTTTCTTACCACTCCTTGAACATGGGCTGGCTAATGACTTGCTTTGGCCAAGAGAATGCAGAGGAAGCAGCAGTGATTCAGTGTCAAGGCTGAGGTCAAGAGGCATCATGCACCTCTGCTCTCTCTTTTGCTTCTCTTCTCTACCTTTGTTATAAGCTAAGCCCAGATCTGACCCAAACACATGAGCATGCCCCGATGAGATAAGCCAAGCCCCACCTGCCAACCCTTAGACAAATGAGTGGTTGTACTGGGCATGGTGGATCGCATCTATAATCCCAGCACTTTGGGAAGCTGAGGCAGGAGGATCACTTGAGCCTGGGAGTTTAAGACCAGCCTGGGCAACATAATGAGATCCCATCTCTACCAAAAAATAATAATAATAATTAGCTGGGTGTTGTGGTGCACATATAGTCCCCACTGTTTAGGAGGCTGAGGTGGGAGGGTCACTTGAGGCTAGAAGTTGAAGGCTTCTATAAGCCATGATTGTGCCACTAAACCCCAGCCTGGGTGACAAGGTGAGACCCTAACCCTATGGAAAAATAATAATAGCAGTAGTTATGTTAAGCTCTTAGGCTTTAGTGTGATTTGTCTTGCAGCATTATTGTGGCAACAGACAGATCTATTTCTTTCTCCACCAGCTAGAATATAAACTCCATGGTAGCGTTTATCTGTTTTGTTCCCTGCTGTATCCTCAGGGCCTAGAATGCTGCTTAATAAATCTTACTAAATTAATCAATGTATTTGAATCAGATAACTCTAATTTACAAATCAGTTGGTCATTTTGAGGTGTGTGTGTATATATATATATATATATATATAAAATATATGGAGCATAACATTTTTAAATCATCAGGAATTTGAGAATTTAAGCATTAATATATTATAATTCCTATAACTTATAAATGGTTCATTAAGGATATAAAATATGCAGTACATGAAGAAAATATCTTTAATTTACAATGTAATAGTCAATGCTATGACTGATGCTCAAATGACGATAAACCAACTGAAAGATAGACGAGTGAGCTTTGATTATCTGTTCTCTCCCAACTGCTAGGCCTGATATGTACTGTATTAATTATTTATTACTGTGTAATGAGTTACTCCAAAATTTAGCAGCTGAAAGCAGTAACATTCATTATGTCATGCTTTCTGTGGTTCAGGAATCTGGGAGTGTTAAGTAGGTGCTTCTGACTCAGGTTCTCTCATGAGGTTGCAATTAAGGTGTTGATCAAAGACAGTGTCATTTCAACAGTCAACAAGGGAGAACCCACTTCCAAGATCACTCACACAGTTGTTCTCAGGCCTAAAAAAATCCACGTCTAAACCCAGTCACATGGGCCTCATGACATGGTAGCCAGCTGGCCTCCTTCACAAGAGAAAACTGGAGAGAGCGCCCAAGACATAAGCCACAGTCTTTCTCTCTCTCTTTTTATTTGTTTTATTTATTAATTTTTTTGAGAAAGAGTCTCACTCTGTCACCCAGGCTGAAGTGCAGTGGCACGATCTCGGCTCACTGCAGCCCCCACCTCCTGCATTCAGGGGATTCTCCTGCCTCAGCCTCCCAAGTAGCTGGGATTACAGGCGTGCGCCACCACGCCCAGCTAATTGTGTGTGTGTGTGCATGTGTGTGTGTGTGTGTGTATATATATATATATATTTAGTAGAGATGGGGTTTCACCATGTTGGCCAGGCTGATCTTGAACTGCTGACCTCAGTGATCCACCCGCCTCGGCCTCCCAAAGTGCTGGGATTAAAGGCATGAGTCACCGCGCCTGGCCACCACAGTCTTTTTATAAACTAATCTCACAAGCAACATCCCATCATGCTGTATCCTGTTCATTACAAGGGAACCAGTAAGTGCAGCCCACATTCAGGAGGAAATGATTACCCAAGAGCATAAACCAGTGTTAGTAGGGATCACGAAGGCCGCTTTCAAAGGCTGCCTACATAGGCACAGAGAGCCCCTCAAATTCCATTTTTAGAACACAAGATTTAAATAATAATTTCCATACTTAACTGCTTTAATTAAAATTGCATCAGATGCCATTATTGCATTTAATAATATAAATCCCCAAAACAATTTTCGAATATCTGTAGGTTGGAAAAATCTGGACACTAGGTTTACACACACACCCAAAATTCTAGAGCAAGTATTTAATCCAGGGGTGATCAGAGCAGGCAATGTGATGTAAAGCTACCAAGTAAAAACTCTTGCCAAAAAATTTTATCTCATATAATAACTAAACTTTCTTACACATTCATTTTATTTAGTATGAAAGATCTATTTTCAAGAGTCATTTATTTCATCAATTAATTACCCTTAAGTATCTAGTAGTAGCCAAGTTTAAACATACTGAAACTATCATCCCTGCCCTTAAGAGCTAACATTTAGTTGAAATTAACACAAGTAATCCCAAGAGTGAGAGGGTCCCCCAAATGATTTTGGCAAAGCAGTTCTTTCTGCTTAAGAAAATCAGTGGCTAGAACATTTACTAAATATATATCTTAAATAATTGAAAAATAACTTTTACATCTCCATTCTCCCTGGAATCACACGAATTGGATTATGAAAAGAGAAGAGAATTCCTCTAAAATAACATTTCTATTTCCATTGACTTTTTCAGCAGGAGCAGTAGGCTGCCCTCACCACCTGGCTCACGAAGAAACATGAGCTAACTCACGACTGTTCTACCATCACAATCTTCAGTTACACAGAATGCCAAAAAAGCCAGCAACATCACTTTGTTGCCTTTCTTTCTTCTTTCCTTCTTTCCCTTATTTCTAAGCAAGCAGAAAAAGAAAAAGAAATGTCTTTATCAAGGCTGGTCAGTAAAAGAAACAGAAGGTACACATTGCATTTCTTATTGTGTACATGTGAGTCTACTCACACACTGGCATATGAATTTATTGTTCTGATCAAATAAGCTAATTGCAATGGAAACATCACGTGGGTATATACCAATGACCTCTAAAACATATAGCCAGTTTAGAGTGCTGCGAAAAAAGATCCTGAAGCAACTGAGATTTCTGATCCCTAACTGCAAGTTCTGTGTCAAAGGGACATAGAATCTGGGGCTGAAAGGCCAGGTATGCTAGCAGATGGAAAGGGAATGAGGCAAGAGAGATGGAAGTTAACATCTTTAAAGCAATTTATTCACACGTACACATGCATACACACACACACACACACACACACACACAAAATGTCTTCTTGAAAATCAGAACAAGGAGAGAAGAATAATGATGTATATCTCTGGACATGAATGCCTCCAACAGGGATCCAATGATTCTCTTTAAAGAACTACTCTGCCTATTTGCTTTGTGTAGAACCATTAAAATACTGACTGATACAGAAGACACTGAAAATTAGACTTGTTTTCATACAACTTTCCAATATAAGATTTATATAAGCCCAACTAAGTACTTATTCCATGATATAACACGAGTACATCCTCTTTCATTGACTCCTACATTACATAGACTCACTAGTATTTGCATTTTAATTAGAATAGTATCTGTAAAATTTTCTCCTTACCATTTTAAAGAGTTTATCTTACATTTCCAGACAAAAAATGATCATTTTTTGAGAGAAAGTAAAATAAAAAAAAAAAAAACTCATGGTTTGTGGAATAGAAGCACAATTAAAACAACTTTACATCAATTATCTGACCAGGATACTAACTTTCATCTGCTACTTCACACGTGTAGTGTGTCTGTTTTCTAAAATGTCAAATAAAAAAAAATCAAGTACTAAAAGAGCCTCTCTCATTGGAGTTTGTGAAAAATCATGGAATTTAAGTTCGAAGGAATGTAATTAGCTTGTTTGGAATTTGGCTAGTTCAGCTGAGTTAACACCATAGTTCTTTCAAAAAATGTGCCACGAGACCGGTAAGCTTAGGAAATACAATAGCTATTCATGACCTCAAGGACAAATTGCTTCAAGAAAAGGTTTCTTCAAGTCAGATGCAATTCCTTGTCTAATGCACATGACCAGTCATCAGTTATAGGCCAGTGGAAAGAATAGTTTTCATCTCATTTACCAAAAACTCCTGCTGCAATAAATCAGCAAAAATGTACTGAGTGCATTGTGTGAAGAAAGCCTAATCTATTGTGCAATGGGGTTTGCTCATATGGGGTTGCTGAAGTAAACGCAGCATTACTGCAAATCCTGCTTAAAATCCCTTGCTCTAAGCTACACATGCAGAAACTCTATAACCCTTAATATTTCACTCAATCAGAATTTCTAAAAACTTCCGTTCTTCCCATTTTGTCCTACAAATTAACACTTTTTATTAACCTATATATTACAGCGTTTAAAAACTATTAAATTTTCTGTAGTTAATCTTGGTTGGATTATTAAAAGCATTCCTACGAATCTGAATGCTGTCTTTGGGCCTCAAGCTTGGATCTTTTTACGCACTTGTAAGTTTAAGGCTGGAGTACAGGGCTCAACTCTGCATTTGAGAAGCCTGTCTATGACTCTATAACCAGGAGTTTTTAATCTGCGGTTTTCCAGGTATCCATTAACCCTTGACATTTTAAGCAAAACTTGACTGGGCTTATGTACATTTTCTACAAAAAGAGCTATCTTGTAATCAAAAATTTGTCTGATCTTTATCCTAGGTTACTGGCATGGAGCTTCTATCCCAGGAATTTCCCAAGAGATAGTAATATATTTGTTATTCGTGAGTCCCTTGGATCACATCTCAGTTTACACAAATGAGAGGACTCAGGATGAGGGCTGGCCACCAGAGAGACAAACCACGTGACTGTAGGGTTGAGGCTTGGGCCAGCCTAACCTCTGTGGGGGAACAGAGGGATAGAGATGAGTTCAACCACATGACCAATGAGTCAATCAATCATGCTTATGTGATGAAACTCCCCAAAAAATACAAGACACCAAGACTCATGTGAGTTTCCTGGTTGGTGAACACACTGATACATCGATTGGTGGGGAGAGGGAGCAAGGGGGTGACGTTCCCTGACTCCATGAGGAAAGGACAATGTAAACTCTGTGAAACCCTCCTAGATCCCATGGTAAATGTTTCTTCTTTTGACTGGATCTCAATTGTAACTTTTATAATAAAACTGTAATTGTTAGTGCTTTCCTGAATTCTGTGAGTTCCTAGTGAATGATCAGACCTGACTGGGTTGTGGGAATCTCCAAATTTTTAAACAGTTGGTCAGAAGTGCAGGTAGCCTGGGGACCTACAGCCTGCAACTAGCATCTAAAGTGAGGACACTCTTGTGTAGGTGGGGCTCTTACCTGTGCAGCTGGATGCGAAGCCTAGGTAGTTAGCATCAGAATTGCACTGTAGCACACTCAGGGTCCATACCTGTTGTCAGATTTTCAAAGAACTCTTTGACCCAAATACTTACAACAACTGTTTTATAGAGTCCTAAGCAAAGAATTTTTCAAATGAAAGAAAAGTTCTTAAAAAGAGAACCAAGAAAGTCACATCAGCTATAAAGAACAGTCAGGTGGCTTCTGTTAACTTCAAACAAACAAACAAACAAACAAACATGACTGTGTAAATTATCAGACACTTTAGATGCTTAAAAGGCAGAATAAGTCTTAAATCCTCTCACACTCTAAACTTAACAAAACCACAAACAAGGAGGCACAGACAGAGACAGAAAAAAAGCTCAATACCTAACTCCTGATCTTCTCTACCCAACACATTCTTCCCACCCTTGTTCTCCCCACCCTACCCCACCTCTTGCTCCCTTCACAGTCTTCCCCATCAAATGATGACACCATTCTCCAGTTGCTCAGGCCATCAACCTTGGAGTTATCTTAGATTCCTCTACTATTCCTCTATTTTTCTCTTACTCCCTAAAATATCAACAAATCCTTCAAAATGTGTTCAAAAAAAAAAGATGATGTTACTTTTGACGGCAGTGTTTCTAAAATTGTGGTCCATGAACCCCTGGGAGTCTCCAAGATCTTTTCATGGAGTCCACAAAGTGTTCATTAAAGATAGCCCAGCAAAGCGAAGTTGTGACTTCAAGAGAAAGAAAAAAAACAACAACTTCATAATCCTGAAATATTATTTGACTTTTTCACTGGTTGACATTTGCAGTAATGGCACAAAGACAATGATAGATGAAACTGTTGGGGTTTTAGCATATATCGAGGTAATGAATGGCACCTTGGTGCAATGGAACTATCTTGGTCCATTTTGTGCTGCTGTAACAAAATACCTGAGACTGGGTAATTTATAAAGAACAGAAATTTATTTTCTCACCACTCTGGAGACTGGGAAGTTTAAAATCAAGGTACTGGTCAGTTTGCTTGTTTGGTGAGGTCTACTCTTTGCTTCCAAGATGGTACCTTATTGCTGCATCATCAAGCGGTGGGTGATGTGGCATCCTCACACAGGAGAGAGCAGAAGGGCAAGCCAGCCAAATGCTATATGCAGCCTGTTTTATCCCATTCACCAGGGAGGTGCTTTTACAACCTAATCATCTCTTACAGGACCTACCTCTTAATACTATCACATTAGCAGCATCTGAATTTTGGAGGGTACACATGCAAACATAGCATGCCCCAAATTGTACTTGTGATTTTGTAATCCTCAGTGCCACACACTGAGGGATGGAGAAGAAAGACACCAGTTTCACTTAAGAATGTCCTCAATAAAACAGTACTGATTTTTTACTTTGTTAAATATCAATCTTTGAGTACATGCTTTTTTAATATGGTGGGTGACAACATGGGAAATATAAACAAATCACTTTGTCACATGCTGAAACACTTGTGGAATTGTTTGCGTTGCAAATTCAGCTAACTATATTTTTCCATGGAACACCATTATGACTGAAAAGAAACACTTTGATAAACTGTCATCATCCACCCTGGATATTTGCCAGATATTCACTTGAAAAATGAACAAAGGTAACTTGTCACCTTAAGAAAAAAAACCACAGAACTTGTCACTAATGACAAAATTCAATATTTCAAGGGAAAGTTCAAATTTTGGAAGACTCATATCCATCATTGCAGGATTGACAGTTTCCTAATGCTTAAAAAAATTTTGATGAGATTTGTGATGATATTAGTGAATGTGATATTTTTATACTGTACAATATAATGTGTCAACATTTGGAAAATCTGCATAACTCAGTAAACTGATATGACAAGTTCATGACGCTATCAAATTAGTTATAGGTAAAAGTGTATTCACAGTACAAGACAGCTTAATGGATTTTAGCATAACATCATAACAACAAGTTCACTGATATAATTTCAGATTCCATGTTGCAATTAACCTTGAAGAACTATTACTTTTAAGTTTTGGTGGAATATCAAAGAAGAATATCTATTATTATCTAAAAACTCCTCCCTTTTCCAAGGACATATTTCTTAAGGGTAAATATTCTTCATAGACTTCAAACCAAACAGCATATTACAACAGATTGAATGCAGTAGCAGATATAAGAATCCAACTGTCTTCTATTAAGCCAAACATTAAAGAGATTTGCAAAGTTCTAAAGCAATGCCACTATTCTCACTAACTTTTTCCTTTGGAAAATATGTTTAGTTCTCATAATAATAAGCTAATATGTTATAGATTTAGTATTATCATTTATAGATGAATTAAATAAATGTATGTTAACTTCTAATATGATAAACATTAATAGATATAGTCTACATAAACAAAAAATTGTTAGGTCCCCAGTAATTGTTAGTACTATAACATGTTCTACGACAAAATGTTTGAGAAGGTTGCCTTACTGTTACCACTGTGTTCCAAGCCATTATCAACACTCCTTGAATTTTTGCAATCATCTTTAACAGGTCTCTCTGTTATCATCTTTGTTTATATGTATAATATTCCCAAAACACAACTAAGGTGATTCTTTTTCAGTGTAAATCAGGTCATATCCACCCCTGCTCAAAATCCTCTAAAGGGCTTTCTTCACCAAAAGGTGATGTTCCTATGGACCTACGAACACAAGACATGATCTTTACTCATATTCAGCCAACTTCCCCCTCCTCACTCTGCTCCAGGCAGGCAGCCTCCTTCTGTTCCCCACATAAGCTAGCCTCCCACCCAGCTATTCCCTCTACTTAGAACTCATTTCCCTCTGGAATCTGCATAGACTGTCTCTTCACCTCCTTCAGGTCTTTGCCAACATTTCACCTTTACTGAGGTCTTTCATGACCACTATGCCTTCTATGACTGCTTAAACTCACAACACTCCCAGTCTCCTCTCCTGCTTCATTACTCTCCACAACAGTTATTATATTGTATATAATATATTATATATAATATATAATAAATTCATGTAATATTTATTAATATTTATATTTATAATTAATATATCATTAATATTTAATAAATATTAAATACATTGTGTTATATGTGTTTCTATAATATAGTATATAATATGTTATATATTATACAGTCATGTACCACTTAATGACAGGGACACATTCTGAAGAATGCATTGTTAAGCAATTTCATCAGTATGGGAACATCGAAGTGTGTACCTACACAATGCTAGATGGGATACCCTACTACATACTTAGGCTGTATGGTATGGACTGTTGATCCTAGGCTACAAACCTGCATACCTGTACAGCATGTTACTGTGCTGAACACTGTAGGCAACTGTAACACAATGGTAAGTATTTGTGTGTCTAAACATATCTACACATAGAAAAGGCACGGTTGAAATACGGTATTGTAAGCTTATGGGACCACAGAGATGCAGTTCATCATTGACAGAAATGTGTGGCACATGACTGCATAGAATATATAAATATATGTATATATATGTATGCATAATAGTAAATATCTATCAGATGGTAACGTGAAATGTATATTTTACCAATTATTTGTCAGTTTATTGTCTGTTTCCTTCCAATAAAGTATAACCTTTTTGAAAGCAGGAGTTTTCCTATTTTCTGCTGTATCCCATGACATGTAATAGGCAGTCAGTGTATATTTGTTGAATGAATGAGATAGCATGAATATAAAGAAAGAAAAATGCCTCTAAAAGTTCTGAAAAATTGTCATCTAATCAAAGACATTATATGATGATCTTAAGGAAGAATCTAATCTTTTTCCATCCTACCTTGAACCAGGACTAGATACAATAATGAAGTAGGCGACCGGGCACAGTGGCTCATGCCTGTTATCCCAGCACTTTAGGAGGCCAAGGCAGATGGATCACCTGAGGCCAGGAGTTCAAGACCAGCCTGGCCAACATAGTGAAACCCTGTCTCTACTAAAAATACAAAAAATTAGCGGGGCATAGTGGCAGGCACCTGTAATCCCAGCAACTTGGGAGGCTGAGGCAGGAGAATGGCTTGAACCCAGGAGGCAGACGTAGCAGTGAGTCAGAGATCGCACCATTGCACTCCAGCCTGGGCAACAGGAGCAAAAGTCCATCTCAGAAGAAAAGAAAGAGACAAAGAGAGAGAGAGAAAGAGAGAGAAAGGAAGAAAGAGAAACAAGAAAGAAAGAAAGAAAGAAAGAAAGAAAGAAAGAAAGAAAGAAAGAAAGAAAGAAAGAAAGAAAGAAAGAAAGAAAGAAAGAGAGAGAGAAAGAGAGAGAGAGAAAGAAAGAAGGGAGGGAGGAAGGGAGGAAGGGAGGGAGGGAGGGAGGGAAGGAAGGAAGGAAGGAAGGAAGGAAGGAAGGAAAAAAAGAGAAGAAAAGAAAGAGAGAAAGAAAGAAAGACAAGAAGGAAAGAAGGAAAAGCAGGCAGGCAGGCAGGAAAGAAAGAAAGAAAGGAAAAAATTATGAAGTAGGCAAAATCAGGGCCAGATATGTGTGTACTCTTGTCTGAGGACTGGTCCATTGTCCAGATGCTTCTCCTCCAACCAATTTCCATGAGTTTTGCTCACATCTTTATCGGTGAATTTTCCAAGTAATGATCCGCCCCATGCATGACCCAGCTTTGGTCTCTGAGTCCATAGTTCTATCTCAGGCTGGCTTCAGATCACAGCGTTAGAAATGACCATGGGGGCCCTTTGTTTTCACCATGCCAGGTCAGTTTACAGGTATTCTGATAGCTGGACCTGCCATGCCTCAGAACCCTAGTGAACAGGTTAGGTTGCAACACTTGCCAGTTGTTGCAATAGCTACCTGCCCACCTCAGCTACATGGCTAACCTCTTACTCTGCCTCTGCTTATATAAACACCCGGGCCTTGGTTTCTGTTTATCTTAGCCAATAATACCTGTATCTCACCGGTTCTTTCCTTTCGGAGAGACTCTTGATTCACACTAACCTATGCTCCGTGACTCCTTAGGACAATCCCTAGAGCAGTGCTGTTCAAACTTTCTGCAAAGAGAAATGCTCCATCTCTGTACTGTCCAATATGACAACTGCTAGCCAAGTGAGTCTATTTAGCTCTTGAAAGTCACTAGCTACCACAACGGAATTTATTTTATTTCATCTTAAATTATTAAATTAGTTTATTTTGTTTAAATAATTCAAGTAGCCACATTTGTCTAGTGGCTACCCTATCAGGCAATGTAACCTTAGAATTCTAGATCAGCCCCACTCCTGAGATCCTCGAGAATCTCTAGTCCAAGACCACTGAGGTCTTCCTCCATCTCCCTCAACTCCATTAACTCAAAAGGTTTTACAATGCAAAGGCCATCTGCCTTTTAACAGTGGACTTCGAAACACCATTACTGATTCAAAGACAAGGGGCACGTGGAATCCCTTACACTCAAAAAAACAAAAACAAAAACAAAACAAAAAAAAGAAGTGGACTATTTCCAAACACTTGTAAAGCCAGAGTTGTCAGTAGGAATAAAAACTTTTAACTTCCTCCATGTCCATGACTTTATTTTTCTTTCAATTTATATTTGCATGAGCTGATTGACCATTATCTACACCAGAAAAGGTATCTGGTTTATTACCTCTAAATCACTCTGCCTTTTGTTAAAGCAACTAACCCTTTCTCTCTAATATTGATGTTTTGATGGATAAATTATTACCACCTTTCCAAAGTTAAAGAGAATTGATCCAAACATTTTAAATGTAAAAATCCATATGTATGGCCATTGGACTGGGGAGATGAAGTGTCTATACAATTAAAAATGAATTTACCATCTAAAATTGCATTCAGATATTCAGACTAACTTCAGGGACATTATCTTTGCAAGTAATTTAAACCATATCCATAAAGTTGTAGCTTGTAGCTATAGATGTACATATACATCTATATAAGTGGTGAGTGGAGGAATCTAAACAAAGAATCCTAAAAATTGTGAATGATAAATGATATAATATAAAGAAAAATCATGAGATGAGGAAGCCTGGATGCCTTTAAAAAAGAAAAACAATCCCCACAAACATACAGAAGCTGGGTATGCTAATGAGATAGTGATGATGTAGTAAAATAGCTTATTATCACCCACTGATTACTGAATTAACCAATATTTGAGATAATCCAAAATAGTGAGTGATCCGTTATCTAGTCAGGACTGTATCCCACTACTGCCCTGGAGGTTCACTGCTGCTGTAGCTACCACCGTCATACCCACTGGGAGCTCTCTTCTGACCCCAAAGGCCTGTTACTTGTCTTCCCTGAAACTACAACTTCGGAGTCAATTTATTAATCTGCATGTTCTCTGGAAGCAACAGTCAGAAACAAGGGAGCATACTAGGAAGGAATATAAGGGCGGGAAACATTGTTAGTTGGACTGAGGCCCTCTAGGGTCTTACAAGCTAGCAAGAGACTCTCCTTAAAGAATGTCTTTGAAATGTCTTTGCAGCAGAAAGTACTTGTGCATAACAACCAGATGCATGCTTCTATTTCTCTATCACTGATCCGCTGGCTTCATGAGCTTTTATTGAGCTCTTTTATGAAAAAAACAGTTTCACCTGCACCAATGTCTTTTGCATCGCACAATAACCCCAGGTGGTAGTAATGCTATTCCCATTTTACAAAAGCATATGGAGTCTATGAAACATGCCTGAAGCCCCCAAGCTGGTAAATGGTGGAGTCAGTTCACAGAGCAACTGACTCCAGGGTGACCTGGAAACTTCTATCCTCCTCCATGCGGATGATCTCACCACACAGAGAGTACACATGAAGGTCATTAGGAGTCATCTAAATATCGTGCTTCATTGCCTCCTACCTGCCAGTCTCCCTGAGTGCAGAGAAGAACAGCTGGGTTAATTCCTAGGCAGCAACACCCAGGAGAGCTTTCAACGTAAGTCTAATTTTATATGAAAATGCTACAAGATCACTTACAACGGAGACATCCCCCAAAGGAATCCATCTTAAGGGGAACACACTAGCAAATTATATTCATACTTAAGGAAAGAGGCTTTGTACAGACACACCCTAAAATATGCCATTGCATTTCTTTGGAATATGTTCAGGAGGTGAAAATAACCGAAGAAATTGGCCAGCTTTCCTTATCACACAATATTCCTAACCATCTGCTGCATGCGTTTATGAAGACAGGGCTCGGTGCTTAAAATTCTCATCAAAGAAAATGTGAATAACCAGTTTACAACCTGTGAGAAAAAGGGAAAGGATGCCTCCTTCCCATTGCCACAAGTTCAGAATTACAGCTAACATGCGTAGTTGTGGGTGGCTGTGCTTGTTTCTCAAAAGAAGATAATTGCACACCCCACCAAATAACAAAACAAAAGGGGAAAATGTGTGTGGGAGATGGGAGTGAGATGTTAGAATAATTTAATTACTGTCAGGTGGTTTTCAAGCTGTACTGGGAAAAAAAAAGCCTTGAACATGATCTATTACACAGAAAACAAATTGAGCTTCCATTTCAGCTCATTTTTATCAAATGATCTTAAAAGTTTTAAGAACTGGACAAACTTTACGTTGACACAGAAATCAGATCCTATTTGCTACAAACACAAAGCTCATGAGTTCAAAGTCTCAAGTTCAATTAAGGCCTTCAAGGGCAATAACGTTGACTCAGTTCCTTGACTCCTAGCTGCATATTGCACACTGGATCACTAGCTATTCTCTAGGCTATCACAACGATCACAGTATCATAACTCACTAGTAACATATGGCCCAGAGTTCCAGTAGAGACCCTGAAAATGCATTATATATTTGTGTGAGGTGACAAGTTTTTGAAAGGAGGGAAGCCCATCTTACAGGGGTAATAAGGAAAGTGTAAGTGGTCACTACAACAGGAAAGAGAGGCTTTTTAAAAAGAGGGAGATGGGGAAAATGATGTGTCTCCTTCTAGCATAACTAGGACCTGTAGGCTGTGCCCCACTTTAGTGGCCTTGGGCTTGGAGGACGGTGCTGAAATATACCACCGGTAAAGCAAGTGGCAGGCTTGGTCTGAGCCCTGCACTGAAGAGAGGCAACACATGACATGGTACCCAAGGAACCTCATGAGGTCCACCAGCTGTGAGATTGCAGAGGCCAGAACACTGGGAGGAGAGGCCCTGTGTGCTGGCGAAATACATAGCCATGAGCCTCTGCAGTGACAGTAGTCCATGCTCTGGTGGTGGCTGGGCCAATATCAGTTTTACCTGACAGTTCCATGGCAGTGATGAAAGTTGCAATGACAACAATGCTCTGGAAAAATCAGGAATTGATACCCTAGAATAACAAGGACCTGCTCTAGAAAGCAGTGGTGTGTATTGGTAACTTGGGCCATTCAGGACAGGCTTCAGCCAAAGAAGCACAGTAGGTTGGTTCAAATCATCTTTGGAATGACTGCCACACAGGCTGGCTCAAAGAGTCCTCAATCTGGGAATACTGGCTGCATGGACCACCCAATTCTCCCCTTGGCCTCTGTATTAGTCCATTTTCATGCTGCTGATAAAGACATACCCAAAACTGGGTCATTTATAAAGAAAAAGAGGTTTAATGAACTCACAGTTCCAAGTGGCTGAGGAGGCCTCACAATCACGATAGAAGACGAAAGTCTCGTTGTACATGATGGCAGGCAGAGAGAATGAGACCCAAGCAAAAGGCGTTTCCCCTTATAAAACCATCAGCTCTCATGAGACTTATTCACTACCACTAGAACAGTATAGGGGAAAACACCCCCATGATGCAATTATCTCCCACAGGGTCCCTCACAACACATGGAAATTATGGGAGCTACAGTTTAAGATGAGATTTGGGTGTGGACACAGCCAAACCATATCAGCCTCTCCACCACCCTCTCCACAATCTCACTCCCCAGCTCTTCCTCTGAACTTGGAACCCTTTGAATATTAAATATATAAGTACCATATGAAATGTAACAAATACACTACCGCTGTTAGCTATCAACATGGTCAAAAATATTGATGCTAACTATGAAAGTATTCCAGTGATATCACATAACCAGTTAGAATACTGAGGTCCGTGAGCATCTCAGAATGAATAGAAGATTACATCTGTCATCTTCACACAGTACAGAGATAATTATATGTTAATAAAAGACAATAACTATTATACCGTTACAGTTACTAAAAGCCAAATGGCATTGTATGTGAAGCATTGAATTAAAGCTATTAGGTCATTGGCTTCATCTTTGCTTTTTTTTCTTTTTCTTTTCAGTTTTTATTTTTTTAATTTTATTTGTCCATAAGTTATTGAGGTTCAGGTGGTATTTGGTTGCATGAGTAAGTGCTTTAGAGGTGATTTGTGAGCTTTTGGTGCACCTGTCACCCGAGCAGTATACACTGCACCATATCTGTAGTCTTTTATTCCTCATCCCTGCTCCCACTCTTCCCCTCAAAACCGCAAAGTCCATTGTGTAATTCTTTTTTTTTTTTTTTTTTTTTTTAGATGGATTCTCGCTCTGTTGCCCAGGCTGGAGTGCAGTGGCGAGATCTTGGCTCACTGTAAGCTCCGCCTCCCAGGTTCATGCCATTCTCCTGTCTCAGTCTTCTGAGTAGCTGGGACTACAGGCACCTGCCACCAGGCATGGCTAATTTTTTTTTTTTTTTGTATTTTTAGTAGAGACAGGGTTTCACCGTGTTAGACAGGATGGTCTCAATCTCCCGACCTCATGATCCACCTGCCTCGGCCTCCCAAAGTGTTGAGATTACAGGTGTGAGCCACCATGACAAGCCCCATTGTATAATTCTTATGTCTTTGCATCCTCATAGCTTAGTTCCTATGAGAACGTAAAATATTAGTGAAAACACAAAATGTTTGGTTTTCCATTTTTGAGTTACTTCACTTAGAATAATAGTCTCCAATCTCATCCAGGTAAATGCATATGCTGTTAATTCATTTCTTTTTATGACTGAGTAGAATTCTATCATATATCTCATATATACCACATATATACATATATAATACATATGATATATATAACTCATATATATACATATATAATACATATGATATATATAATATCTCTCTCATATATATGAGATATATGGTCTATGTGCCTATTTTTATACAAGTACCATGCTGTTTTGGTGACTATGGCCTTACAGTATAGTTTGAAATCAGGTAGTGTGATGTCTCCAGATTTGTTCTTTTTGCTTCGTCTTGCTTTGGGAATGCAGGCTCTTTTTTGGTCCATATGAATTTTAGAATTGTTTTTTCTAACTCTGAAGAATGATGGTGCTATTTTGATGGAGATTGTATTGAATTTGTAGATTGGTCATTTTCACAATATTGATTCTACCCATCCATGAGCATGGGATGTGTTTCCATTTGTTTGTGTTTATTATTTCTTTCAGCAGTGTTTTGTAGTTTTCCTTGTAGAAGTCTTTCAACTCCTTTGTTAGGTATATTCCTAACCATTTTTTTTTTTTGGCGGCTATTGTAAAAGGTGTTGAGTTTCTGATTTGATTCCCCACTTGGTCACTGTTGGCATATACAAGAACTGCTGATTTGTGTACATTAATCTTGTATCTGGAAACTTATTCTTTTATCAGTTCTAGGAGCTTTCTGGAGGAGTCATTAGGGTTTTGACTTCCTTTTTACAGATTTGGATGCCCAATATTTACTTCTCTTGTCTGATTGCTCTGTCTAGGACTTCCAGCATTATGTTAAAGAGGAGTAGTGACAGTGGGTATCCTAGTCTTGTTCTCATTCTCAAAGGGAATTCTTTCAACTCTTCCCCAATCAGTATTATGTTGGCTGTGGGTTTGTCATAGATGGCTTTTATTACATTAAGGTATGTCCCTTGTATGCCAATTTTGCTGAGGGTTTTAATCATAAAGTGATGCTGGATTTTGTCAAATGCTTTTTCTGCATCTATTGAGATGATCATGTGATTTTTTTCTTTTCATTCTGTTTATGTGGTGTTTCACATCTCTTGACTTGCATATGTTAAACCATTCCTGCATCCCTGGTATAAAACCCACTCGATCATGGTGGATTATCTTTTGGATATGCTGTTGGATTTGGTTAGCTAGTATTTTGTTAAGGATTTTAGCATCTATATTCATCATGATAGTGGTCAGTAGTTTTCTTTTTTGGTAGTATGCTTTCCTGGTTTTCGTATTAGGGTGATGCTGGCTTCATAGAATGAGTTATGGAGGTTTCTTCTTTCTCTGTCTTGTGGAATAGTGTCAAAAGGATTGGTACCAATTCTCTGAATGTCTGGTAGAATTCTGCTGTGAACCCATCTGGTCCCAGACTTTGTTTTGCTGGTAATTTTTAATTACTGTTTCAATCTCACTGCTTGTTATTGGCCTGTTCAGGGTATCTAATTCTTCCTGATTTAA
The DNA here is from genome assembly GCF_047675955.1 of Chlorocebus sabaeus. Taxonomy (NCBI): domain Eukaryota; kingdom Metazoa; phylum Chordata; class Mammalia; order Primates; family Cercopithecidae; genus Chlorocebus; species Chlorocebus sabaeus. The sequence goes on from NC_132906.1 coordinate 13,520,120, forward strand.
GCTAGGAGGGTTGTCCAGGAATTTATCCATATCTTCTAGTTTTTCTAGTTTATGTGTGTAAAGGTGTTCATAGTAGCCTTGAATGATCTTTATATCTCCTTTTTCTCTTCTCAGTGATGTTATTTGGATTTTCTGTCTTCTTTTCATGGTTAATCTTGCTAATGGTCTATCAATTTTGTTTATGTTTTCAAAGAACGAGCTTTTTCTTTCATTTATATTTTGTATTTTTTTGTTTGTTTGTTTCAATGTCATTTAGTTCTGCTCTGATCTTGTTTATTTCCTTTCTTCTGCTGGGTTTGGATTTTGTTTGTTTTTGTTTCTCCAGTTCCTTGATGTGTGATCTTAGATTGTGTGTTTGTGCTCTTTCAGACTTTTTAATGCAGGCACTCAGGGCTATGAACTTTCCTCTTAGCATCACCTTAGCTGTATCCCAGAGGTTTTGATAGGTTCTGTCATTATTGTCATTCAGTTGGAATAATTTCTTAATTTCCATCTTGATTTCATTTTTGACCCAATGCTCATTCAAGAGCAGGTTATTTAATTTCCATGTATTTGCATGGTTTTGAAGATTCCTTTTGTAGTTCATTTCCAGTTTTATTCCACTGTGGTCTGAAAGAGTGCTTGATATACTTTCAATTTTCTTAAATTTATTGAGGCTTGTTTTATGGCCTATCATATGGTCTATCTTGAAGAAATTTCCATTACTGTTGAATAGAATGTTCATTCTGTGGTCATTGGATGAAATGTTCTGTATATATCTGTTATGTCCATTTGTCCCAAGGCATAGTTTAAATCCATTGTTTCTTTGTTGCCTTTCTCTCTTGATGACCTTTCTAGTGCTGTCAGTGGAGTATTGAAGTCCCCACTATTATTGTGTTGCTGTCTATCTCATTTCTTAGGTCTATTAGTAATCGTTTTATAAATTTGGGACCTCCAGTGTTAGGTAGATATATGTTTAGGATTGTGATATTTTCTTGTTGGACAAGACCTCTTACCGTTATATAATGTTCCTCTTTGTCTCTTTTAACTGCTGTTGCTTTAAAGTTTGTTTTGTCTGATATAAGAATAGTTCCCCTGCTTGTTTTTGGTGCCCATTTGCATGAAATGCCTTTTTCCATCCCTTTACTTTAAGTTTATGTGAGTCCTTATGTGTTAGGTGAGTGTCCTGAAGGCAGCAGATAGTTGGTTGGTGAGTTCTTACCCATTCTTCAGTTCTGTATCTTTTCGGTGGAGCATTTAGGCCATTTACATTCAATGTTAGTATTGAAATGTGAGGTACCAATGCATTCATTATGCTCTTTGTTGCCTGTGTACTCTTTTTTGTTTTTGCTTTTTAACTTGTATTTTTGTTTTATAGGTCCTGTGTTATTTATGCTTTAAAGAGATTCTGTTTTGATGTGTTTCCAGGATTTGTTTCAAGATTTAGAGCTCCTTTTAGCAGTTCTTGTAGTGGTGGCTTGGTAATGGTGAATTCTCTCAGCATTTGCTTGTCTGAAACTGATTGTATCTTTTCTTTGTATATGATGATGCTTAGTTTCATTGGATACAAAATTCCTGGCTGATAATTGTTTTGTTTGAGGAGGCTGAAGATAGGGCCCCAATCCCTTCTAGCTTGTAGGGTTTCTGCTGAGAAATCTGCTGTTAATCTGACAGGTTTTCCTTTATAGATTACCTGACACTTCTGTCTCACAGCTCTTAAGATTCTTTCCTTTATCTTAACTTTGGATAATGCACTTAGGCAAAGATCTTTTTGAGATAAATTTCCCAGGAGTTCTTTGTGTTTCTTGTATTTCGATGTCTAGGTCTCTAGCAAGGCCAGGGAAGTTTTCCTTGATTATTCCCCCAAATAGGTTTTCCAAGCTTTTAGAATCATCTACTTCCTCAGGAACACTGATTATTCTTAGGTTTCTTTGTTTAACATAATCCCAGACTTCTTGGAGGCTTTGTTCATATTTTCTTATTCTTTGTTCTTTATCTTTGTTGGATTGGTTAATTTGAAGACCTAGTCTTTGAGGTCTGTTTTTCTTTCTTCTACTTGTTCAATTCTATTGCTGAGACTTTCCAGACCATTTTGCATTTCTAAAAGTGTGTTCAAAATATCCTGATGCTTTCATTGTTTTATCTTTAAGCTATCTATTTCCTTGAATATTTCTCCCTTTACTTCCTGTTTGTTTTTTGAATTGGGCTTTGCCCTTCTTTGGTCCCTCCCTGATTAGCTTAATAACTAACCTCCTGAATTCTTTTTTGGGTAAATCAGGGATTTATTCTAGGTTTGGATCCCTTGCTAGTGAACTGGTGTGATTTGGGGAGGCGAGTGTTGATAAGCCTTGTTTTGTCATATTATTAGGGTTGATTTTCTGGTTCCTTCTCATTTGGGTAGGCTCTGTCAGAGGGAAGGTCTAGGGCTGAAGGCTGTTGTTCAGATTTTTTTGTCCCACAAGGTGTTCCATTGATGTAGCACTCTCCCTCTTCTCCTATGGATGTGGCCTCCTGTGATCTGAATTGCAGTAATTGTTGTCTCTCTTCTGGGTCTAGCCACCCTGTGAGTCTATCCAGCTCTAGACTGATATTGGAGGTTGTCTGCACAGAGTCCTGTGATATGAACCATCTATGGGTCTCTTAGCTTTGAATACCAGCACCTGTTCCGGTGGAGATGACAGGGTGTGCAATGGACTCCATGAGGGTCCTTAGCTTTGGTGGTTTAATGCTCTATTTTTGTGCTGGTTGGCCTCCTGCCAGGAGGTGGCGCTTTCCATAAAGCATCAGCTGTAGTCATGTGGAGTGGGACCTGCGGTGGACAGGACCCTAGAACTCCCAAGACTATATGCCCTTTGTCTTCCACTACCAGGGTGGGTAGGGAAGGACCATCAGGTGAGGGCGGGGCTAGGTATGTCTGAGCTCACTCTCCTTGGTTGAGAGTTGCTGCAGCTGCTGTGGGGGATGTAGGAGAGATTCCTAGGTCATTAGAGTTGTGTACCTAGGAGGATTATGGCTACCTTTGCTGAGTCATGCAGGTTGTCAGGGAAGTGGTGGAAAGCCACAGTCACAGGCCTCACCTAGCTTCCATGCAAACTAAACGTAGGGTCTCACTCCCACTGTGCCCCCTCAACAGCCCCAGTCTGTTTCCAGGCAGAGGGCAAGAGGTGCTTGAAAACTTGCCTGAGGCTATCTGGCTCCCAGCTGCGAAAGAAAAGGACTTTGGTTCTCCCCGCCCCTGCCCCTGCTCCCGCAGACTCTGCAAGCGGGGATTCGTGCCCTCCCCTGAGTTCAGGCAAGGAGGATTCTTGCCTTGTTCAAATTGTTACAAAGTTCAGTTACAGAATTCCTTCTCCCTGTGGAGTTTTACCTCAGGCTCCTCTGACCACCCTCCTGATGGATCCCTGTGGTGCTAGGCAGGAATGGGCTGCCTGGGGATCCAGTGAGCTCCCAGGGCCTTTCTGCTGCTTCCTCTACTGCTGTATTTCACTCGCCTTGGCTCTTTAACTTGACTCAGCTCCAGGTAAAGTCAGAAACCTCTCCCACAAACAGACCTTCATCTTCTGCAGCGGGGGTGTGTGTTCGGGAGACGCGGGTCTCCCTTTCCCACTTCCACAGTTGGGGCACTCACAGTGTTCGGGGTGTCTCCCAGGTCCTGCAGGAGCAGTCTGCTTCCTTCAGAGGGTCTCTGGGTCCTCTCCGGATTGCTGGTTTGTTCTTGCAGTTGATCTGGAGATAAAATTCACAATGCAAGCCTTCGCATGCTGCTTTGTCCGGAGCTGCAATCTAGTCCTGCCTCCCATATGCCATGATCCCCTAATCTTTGCATGGTTTTTTTTTTTTTTTTTTCAGACATAGCACAGAAAAGTGCCTGTTTACTTGGCAGGCACCCTGGTACCCAGATAGAAGTGCTTGGGCTGAGCCGAGTGCCTTGGTTACAAATACGTCATCAGCCACAATTAAACCAGGAAATACAGGACTCTCAGGAAGTGCACTTGATAACGAAGCCTCACTAAGCCAAAATTAGCCAATAATCAGCATTGCTCTTCATCCTGAGATGATGCAACCATATTTTACAAGGCAGTCCAGTGGTGGAAGACAGGCCTGGGGACACACTAGATCCCTTGTCTAGCTTTGTCACCAGTTCACATGATTTTAGACAACCAGGGTTAAATGCCTTCCCAGTGTTTCAGCTTCTCTCTTGCAAAGTCTCAAATCTATCCATCGGTGGCAGGATTTATAAGTTCATATGAGTGGCAAATTTATTGGACAATGACGTCTTTAATGCCAGGAACAATGTTTTATTGTTCTTTACATACACTGAGCATAATGCTTGCTACAGTAGTCATTGAACTATTATTTGCTAAATTATTAACAGTCAGAAAACTAAGTGATAAATGAGACCCATTAGTCACTAGCTGTTTGGACAAGCTTTCTGGTTGTCCATTGACACTATTAAGCCCTGGGCTAGGAATGACAAGCCCAAGATCACTTACAGAGTCACATGGAAAAGTCTAGGGTAGCATTCTAGCCACAGAGCTATGCAGCCTGCCCAAACAGGGCTGTCTCAGTAACATAAGCTCTCCTCCTACCAAACCAAAAAGAAAAGCAGCTTGGTTAGAGTCTTAGGATTCCAAGAGCTACTTATTTCTGGTTATTTGCTTTTGGCAGGCACTGCATAGATATCAAAGGAGTAGTGCTGAAATTGAAGAGATTTATCATTTTCATTCCTAGAAAGTTCGTAGGAATCATCATGTCTTGTGGTACATAAGTACAGCTGGAATTCTTTGTATCCTGGAGAGGAGAAACACACAGGTGACCACGGTACTGAGGCACCATTCCAAGAGAACTATAGAATCTTGTTTCTGTCCTCTAGTGATTTGCAATCTAGCGTCTTCGTGACTCTTTAAGGAAAGAACACCTATGGTTAGCATTAAGAAACTGTTAAGGAGCATGTAGCGAAGCATAGGCTCTGAAGTGAAAAGAACTGGGTCTTAGTAGTTTTGTGACCTCGGGCATATAACTTCATCTCTATGGGCCTCAATTATCATAACAGTTCCTATCTCTCAGCCTTCCTGTAAGACACAGATGAAATCAGGTATGTTCAGAGAGGCACTGCAAACTGTAACACACATCATACATGCTAGTCATTATTGTTTTATAGATACTTCTTTCTGCACATCCAGAAGGTAGAGATGTGAGCTTCAAAAAAAAAAAAGATCAATTTAAAAGCAGTAATTCAGAGAACGATGACTGCAGACTGGGAGTGAATTCCAGCAAGACAGTGACCAAAAATTGAATGATGGATTTAGCCAGGTGCCCAGAGATATCAGTGCACACCAAGGAGCTAATAATGTCTTTCCGCAGAACTCTGCTTAGAACACAAAGGAATTTGGCCGTCAATTCTGGTGTCTCCAATACCAGAGTGATTTTTGATACCCAGGAATTACAAGAATTGGCATTTGCTCAACGTCTATCACATTCACTTATTTTTTTCACGAAACGTTAAAATTTCTATCACATAGGCAAGTTGAGGTTTTTATTCAGCTCTAAAAATCGAATGATAAAACTTTCCGATCATGCCTGTGTGAAAGTATTGCCATTCGTAGAAACAAATTAAAATGCTGGAATGTCCACAGTGTGAGCACAACAGGCTCTCAATGAATTTATGCTTTCCTATAAACCTGTAAGCTTTCTCTGTAAAATAAGCAATTTTTTGGACAGTTTTTTTTTTAATGACCCAGTTGCTCTAGTTATTAGCAGACAAAATTTTTATGGATTTTAATACTTCTCTATTAAGAATAATTGTGTAATTTATGGTGGAATATGTGCCCAGTTACCATATATTTCTCGAGGTTTCTAGTTAACAGCCTTTCCCATGCACAGTTGGACTGCTGATGTAAGTTTGTAAGAGAGATGCTTAATTATCCTTCTGTTCTGTGCCTGCCTCTGCTTCCCCCTGGGGTCCTTCTGGCAATTGTCTTAGCTCTCCTGACACCGAAGCAAAGGAAACACAGAGCGTCCCAACTTTCCTCTCAGGGTTTTATCCAACTGCATCTGCAGGACCACAGGGAGGGAGGAATTTAGGTCCCAAACACATTTTTGTTCCTCGGTAGATGAGGTAACTCCTCCTCCTTTCTGTACTGTGCTCAGAAACAGGATGCACCCACCCACGAAAGGTCCAGGGAGGCTCCTGGCTAGAAACTGTGCAGGGCCCCGCCCTTGGAGCAGTCTGTCTCCATGGAGACCGACGCGCCGGAGAAAACTCACACCGGGCCAGGTGGAGACCACAACAGCGGGGGAGATACGAGAGTCAACAGATGGGGAAAAACAAGAAACACTAAATGGGAGACTGAAGTGTTCGGGTGGGAGAATTTACTCCTTTGTAGCTGTTTTTTAAAATATTTCCTCATCTCAAAGACAGAGAGTGAAAGGGGTGGGAGGGGGAGGGAGGGAAGGAGGGAGGCAGAGGAGAGAGGACTATCCCTAGATAACTAAAACGAAAGCGTTAGCTTTTCATTTAATTACATATAATTTCCTCCAGGTCAGAATGTTCTGTAATCCATTCAATGTTTATAATTGTGGATCTGCTCCATTTTCATCATGCAGCAGTAGTGAGAAAGTAGCTGATCATGGAAACCACTGCCTACACTTAGCAAATAATCAGTCCCCATTTAAACCCCTCATCAAGTTGTATACATGATATGATCTCTTAAGCACTTGGATTTTTCTAGAATTTCATTAATTTCAGAGGGTGATTTCTAATGATCGCATTTCAGAAATTGTCAGAAATGTTTTTTTTTTCCTTTTGTTGCTTGTTGCCAAGTGAGAACAATCTTGTAATGACACCACATTTTTTAACATGCTTTTTCATAATGAGTCTTCAGGGGAAAATTCAACTTATGAGAACTAAGAAAACAGTCTGCTACTTTGCATATCATCAAAACCAAAAGAACATGGTTTTGCATGCATAATACGACATGGTTACAATGCCTGCACTGGGTCAGCCATACCCGACATAGATTATGAGCCATTGCTGCTGATCAATACAAGTGTAGTATTACTTGCACTTGCCAGTACACTTTAACATAATCGATAATATATAATTTGTTAGCGTTTCTAAGAACTAGGGAATAGAAGGGAAGTGTAAAAGATCAAAACACAAAGTCTCAGGTTTGCCTCTGAACAATTCTATTATGCGCCGCAAGTCACGAAAAGCTAATGTGCTCAATGGCATAACTTTAAAAAAGCACGATTACGTTTTGTTACTTTCTGTTACCACTCAGGATTTACCTTAGTCATTAGTATTGTTTTCAGACCACATAGAGAATAACAGTGAAGGGAGAAGAAGCTCATAAATAAGATGCATTTATCTAAAACCCCCTGTCCTTAGAGACCAAGAATGACTTTCCTCTTGGGACTTGAGGAGCCAAGGTGACAGCCTTTGTCACAGGAGCTGAACGTGAAATGAAGTGATGGTATCAACCACACTCCCAAGGGAATGATTTTTAAAGAAATACCTTTGACTTTATTCAGTGACACAACACCTTTTTCCCCTTTTACTGCAATGTTGTTCTGTTACATTGTCAAGAATCCTTGGATACAGCACAAATCTGTTATTTCAAAGCTGTTTCAAAAGGCCTAATAATTCCTTATATTTATCAAGTACTCTAACAACCAAGACATGAAAATATTCTAATTTTCTTTGCTCAGTGTTATAGTTTAGTTTAATTCATGATGCTCAAAGTCAATCCTTCTGCAGATTTTGAGTCAAATGAAAAGGTCTGCATGCCCAAAATATACCTCTTTTGTCAACCTGAAGCCTGTTATTGGAGTCCACATAGATTCTCACAGTATTTCCTAAAGAACTACAATTTTAAATTCTATTATCGGTAGTTAATTCATAGTAGTAAAAACTGCTTAGCTAAATGAAGATACCTGAGGAAATATGACCACAGCAGGTAAAATAGGTAAGAGATATTCAGAGATAGAGATTGAGGGAGAGAGAAAGAGAGTTTATTTTGGCATTTATTGAAAACGTACTCTGCACATGAAACTGGCCATTCTCTGTGCAGTATATGTTTTAATCCTCACAATAAATTATTACTGTTCCCATACCACACAATAGGTCGCACAGCCTGAATCTAGCTATGCTGATGAGAGAACAGGGGTGATGGGTAGGTGTGGAAAGTCTAGAGAAGGCTCACTGCCTGAGACGATCTGGTGACAGCCAGGACATAGGATGCTAGATGTCAAAGGAAAAAGCTCCAAAGGCAAATTCCACCAAAGGGGTGACCCAAAGGGACATAATGGAATCCTAAAATTACCTCTATTTCATGATCATTTTTAAAACACTTGAAAAACGGGGAGGACAATGATTCATCGAGAAGAAACTACAAGGCCTCTTCAATTCTCAGATACTTCAAAAACAGCAATAAAGTGTTAAGAGTTTATTGCGGCCGAGAGCTGTGGCTCACACCTGTAATCCCAGCACTTTGGGAGGTCGGGGCAGGCGGATCACTTGAGGTCAGGAGTTAGAGACCAGCCTTGCCAACATGGTGAAACCCCATCTCTACTAAAAATACAAAAAATACCCAGGCATAGCAGCACACGCCTGTAAACCCAGCTACTCCAGAGGCTGAGGCAGAAATTCTTCATCCCAGGAGGCAGAGGTTGCAGTGAGCCGAGGTCGTGCCACTGCACTCCAGCCTGGGTGACAGAGTGAGACTCCGTCTCAATAAATAAATAAAAGTTTATTGCAAGAAGTATGTACAATAGAGCTTGTGAATGTGGTGAGTGTGTGTATGTAGTGTGATGTGTGTGAGAACACACATGAGAGTGCAGTACGCATGTGAATGATGTGTATGTATAGATACGTGTGTATATGGGGCAGGGTGATAAGCACATTTCACACATTATTGCTTTGTGATCCTCTAAATAAATTTTCACACACTTGGAAAAATAAGCAACACCACATGAACTATCCATCTATCTGACAAAATGCTCTGGAGAAAATAAATGTAACTGTGATAACTGGACTCTCTTTAAATGCCAAACAGGTCCAAAAAATTTCTCATAAATTTAATATGCTCCCTAGAAGCAAATTTCTCCCATTCTTCAAGAGGTCCATTTAACACCTTTTCATCTGTTTTCTGATCCCCAATATTCCCTATAACCCACTTGTTATAATAACTGTTAACTATTGACCTTACCTCATACTTCACTGAGAAGCTAGACACAACCATATAGGAATTCCCCTATCTTCCTAGCATCATCTCCACCTGTGTTGGAAAACACACACTCTGCTTTTCTTCCTGTTTCAATGGAAGAAGCGTTTGTCTTCCCAGCAAAGTCTACCACATTGTGCTCTGGATCAGATCCTCTCTATGCTTCTCAAGGATTTCTGACTCTCTTTGGAATTTTTAGTGTCTTTCTTGTTGCCATGAGCGTACACATTTGCTGTAGGGTCTCCCTTCTTTAACTAGTGTTCCCATGATCCTGCAATCCTCCACAAAGATTGCTCCCAATTCTCTGCTCCTTATTACAGCAAAACTGATTAAAATAGCTCTCTACCATCCACTGCCCCTATGGCTTCACTTCCAGACATCTCTTTGATCCCCTTCAGTAGTGTTTCTCTCTTACATTCCAACCCAGTGGAACTGCCCATAACCAGGCACCAGTGACTCCCCTTCTACCAAAGACAATCTTTAATTCGCTGACCGTATTGCACTCTCTCAACAACAGTTTACAGAGTGAACAGTCTCTCCTTCCTGAAATATTTCTATCTCTTGGTTCCCATGAAACCCACCTCTTAGCTTTCCTACTACTTCCCTGTCCATTCTTCCTCAGTTACTTTACTGGCCACTCCTCTTCTGCAAGACCCCCATCTGAGGTCTCAGGAGTCAATCTTCATCATTTTTCTATCTTCGATCTATGCTCTCCCTCTTGATGATCTCCCATAGCTATAGATGATACCTAATTGCATCCAATTTTATGTATTTGGGCCCAACCTCCTTGATGAGTTTCATACTCTAATATCTAATGGACTACTTACAATCTACACTTAGATGTAAACTTAACATTTACACCTCCAACTTAACATATTCAAGACAGAACGTGTGTGCTTTGCCTTTTTGTTATTGGGGTGTGTGTGTGTGTGTGTGTGTGTGTGTTGGCCTCCAAAACCTGTTTCTTAACCCCAGTACTCTTCTATATCTCAGTAAATAGTGCTATAATCCAATTAAATTTACAACCCAATTTAGGGTACAAAACCTAGGAATCATATCTACCTTCAAAATATACCCTGATTCTACCCACTTCTCAGTTTCTATTGCAAATACCTGGTATCAGCCACTGTGTGATCTCCTATCTGAACTATCTCTTGCTTGCAGACCTGCCCCATCCTAATATCTGTTCTTCACACCAAATCCAAAATAAGGTGTGTAAAACATTCATCACATCAATTGTCTGGTTAAAAACCCCCCAATGACTTCTGAGTGCGTGTAGAGTAACATCCAAATTCCTTACTGCATCCCTTAAGGTGTGGGCTTTCTGTTAATATCTTTGTCTATTCTCTGACTTCCTCTCCCAGCTCTCCTCTTTTGCTCACTGTGCTCCAAGCAATGCTCACTGTGCTCCAACCTTTGTTATACTTTCTAAATAAGACAGCCCTATTCTGGTCTCAGGAGTTTGCACTTGCAGTGGCAAGTCACTCTACCTGGGTCATTCTCCCCTCGGCTCCTCATCTAACTGATCCTAATCACTAGGTCTCCTCTCAGATGCCAACTCTGCAGAGATACTTCTGCAGACCAACACATTTAAAATTGATCCGTATCCCCCACTTCATTCACTGTCACACCATCATGTTTTATTTTCTTCATGTAACCTGTAAAAAAGAAAAATTCTTATTTGTGTGTTTAATCTTCACACTAGAATTTCAGTTCCATGAGAACATGTATGTCTTGTTCATTTACTGTATTCCAGGTGCTTAAATCAGGGTCAGCAAGTAGTTGATGTTCAGTAAATACGTGTTGAATATAGAGATTAATTAATTATAGTATGTTGTGAATCCTCAATCAGGTAGAAGTGCCATAAGCTAATGATCTAAGCTGACGCATGAAGATAGTCTTTTCTTGATAGTTTTAGTCTTGTGCTAAATGATAATAAATACCCTCTAGGCTTAATAGGAGAATGTGACCCAAACACTTCAGGCATGTGGAGAATATTTTAATGACAGTAAGAACATGCGAGGGGAATTGTTCAAGCTCTATGCTTCATTTCTTTCTTCAGCATGGCAGTATAATTTAATTACACAGTGCTATATCCCTATGCATCTAAAGTCAACAATATGTTTACCGTAGCCGAGCTGTACAGTTATGAAAAATTAATTTTTAATCATTTGGTGAATTCATCTTTACTGTATCTTACTAGATACAATTACTTTGAGATTTGCTATGTGTTGAAACAAGATCAATGTCAACTGTCAAATTGCCAGAGTGGCTGTAGTAATATCATACCAAGTAGATTTAAAACAACAACAAGAAAAATGTTTCTAGAGTTAAAGAGGGACATTTCAAAATGGCAAGAGGGTCAATTCATCAGAAAGATAACAATTAAAACATGTATACAACTAATAAATACACAAAGCAAAAATGGACAGAATTAAAGAAATAAATTCAACAACAACAGTTGGAGGCTTCACTACCCCCACTTTAATAATGAATAGAACAAGGGAGAAGATCAACAACGAAATAGAGGACTTGAACAACACCATAAACCACCTAGGCCCAACAGACATCTATAAAACAATCCACCCAGCAACAACAGATTACACATTCTTCACAAGTACACATAGAACATTCTCCAAGGTTGATTATATACTAGGCCTTAAACATGTCTCAGTAAGTTCACAAGGATTAAAATTATGCAAAATATGCTCTCTGACCACAATGAAATTAAATTATCAATTAATATCAGAAGGAAATTTGAGGCATTTACAAATATGTGGAAATTAACAAACAACAAAATTCTAAATAAGCCATGGTTGGAGAAGAAATCACAAAGAAAATTCAAAAAATGCTTTGATATAAATAAAAACAAAAACACAATAAAACAAAAGTTATGGGATGCTGAGAAAGCAGTGCTCAGAGGAAAATTTATAGCTGTAAATACCTTTTTTCTTTAAAAAAAAAAAAAAAAAAGAAGGTGATCTCCAATCTAATTTTCCACCTCAACAAAGAAGAAGAGGAAACTAAACCCAAAACATGTAATATACTTTCTGTCTGTATAGATTTGCCTAGTCTATAGATATAATATAAATGGAACCATAATAAACGTGGTCTTTTGTGACCAGCTTCTTTCCTGGAGTAGACTGTTTTCAAGATTTATCTATGCTGAAAGCATGTATTGATACTTCATTCCTTTTAATTGAGAAATAATATTCCTTTGTAAGAATGTACCTCATATTATTTAGCCATTTATCAGTTGACAGACATTTGGGTTGTTTCCACTCTTTTGACTATTATGATTAACACTGCTTCGAACATTCACTGTAGTCAGTGAACCTACATTGATACATCATTGTTGCCCAAAGCCCATGGTTTACATTAGGGTTCACTCTTAGTGTTGCGCATTCTCTGAGTCTGGACAAATGCGTAATGACATGTACCCAGCATTATAGTATCAGACAGAGTAGTTTCACTGTCCTCCGTGCCTCATCTATGCATCCCTTCCTCCCCTCTAACCCCTGGCAACCACTGATTCTTCTACTGCCTACATAGCTTTGCCTTTCCAGAATGTCATATAGTTGGAATTATATGGTATGTAGTCTTTTCGAATTGACTTCATTCACTTAGTAATATGCATTTAAGATTCCTCCATATCTTTTCATGGCTTTTTAACTCATTTCTTTTTAGCACTGAATAATATTCCATTGTCTGGTTGTACCACAGTTTATCCACTCACCTACTCAAAGACATCTTGATTTCTTCCACATTTTGGTAAATATGAATAACGCTATAAACATTCATGTGCAGGTTTTCATGTGGACATAAGTTTTCAGCTCATTTGGGTAAATATCAAGGAGCATAATTGCTGGATCATATGTTAAGAGTACGTTTAGTTTTGTAAGAAACTGCCAAAATTGTTTTAATGTAAAAAAACTGTATGATTCAGATGGAAAAATAAAGCTGCCTAAAAGGAAAACATTAGAAACACCTAATATATGAATTCCAAATTACATTACCAAAAGACAAGGACTGAAATTCTAGAGAGTTTAAGCAAGTGGAGCTGTAATTAAGACTTTTCTATGTGAGTATTGTCATTCATTTATGAAACCAGAAGACAAATATTCTCAGAGATACAAGGGCTCAGACAATCTGTTACCCAGGTAACCTTTCAAAAATCGCTTGAAATGAACTCTAAGCATCCAAAGGATAAAGCAAATTAAGAATTCAAGCATGGAAAACTATTGTGTAAGAGGACTGGTAGTAAATACAATTTGCTACCTCACTAATTACACTAATTACCTCCCTGACCTCACTAATTACAACAAATCCCACATTACAGGTTCTTTAGGACTTGGTACTTCTGAGTGACACTTGTCACAGTTGCTGGTGTATACATGTTACTAAAACTGCTTGATCAAGGTCTGCAGCAGAGATTCTGCTATGTGGTCCCTCTAAGAAGGCAATGAGCACTGCTGCTCACCTTTGTAGGTACTTCTGCCCCCAGCATGATGCCTGGCATCAGGGCCGGCACTGCCTTTTTTGTAAATGAATGAGCATGAACAAATGAACCTGACGCTTCCTCTACTCTTGTACCCACCCTCACCTGATTATAATGTATGTGTGACACATGAATTACTCAAGGACAAAGACGGCGTCACATTCATCTCTGCATCCTAAGAGTGTCAGAACACTGCTCAAGCTAACCAGAGTCACTTAATATTTTCTGAATTATTGAACTGAATTCTCTGCCACATATTCCCACTCACCATATACCCCCACCACACAAAACAACCAAAATGGCATATGCTCTCTCACACCTCCATGCCTTTGTCTATGTTGTGTTTTATCCTGTGATATTTTCCCCCCCACCTTCCCCACCTCATGTGGGTAGTTGCTTATCTATTCAGAAGGGTTTTGACTAGGTAAATAAACTGTTGGCCAACTTGGAAGTAGCAATATTAAATTGGGTACCATGCATCCTGGGAGACTATCAATGATGGCCAGGTATTTCTGAATTTACCTGAGTATGGTTTTAGTATAGAGGAGAGCATTGTCTTAGAGGATACAATGTTTTCAAGGTTTGGTAAAAGAAGCTGGGCTTAAGGTTGAGCTACATTGTACTCAAATTACTTTTCAGTCTTTTGGTTATACTCATGAAGTTAACTGCTTTTAAGCTCTTTCCTTAAAATTGGAAGATGAAAGGATGGAAATTCCTCAGTGTCTTTTAAACTTTTAATCTAATTAATAGTTAAATCAAGAAATGTTCCTTATCAAAATTTCCTTTGGTTTACTGTACTAGACTCATTTTTTTCTATCATGTGAAAGTGCCAGAAGTTTTGATACTTAGAGGATTTAATTAAAGTTTTAATCGGAAGATTTAGTCAATCTTTAAAAATCTCTGTTTTTTTAAAGATTATACTCTCTTAGATGTCCACACTACAGTTAGATTTACTTGTCTATAAATAGTCACTTTTTTGTACTTATTTTTCCTGAGATTTTTTTCTGCTCTTGAAAGTCTGAGAAAAATCTAACCCTACTTGGCTACTGATGAGAGCTTTCATGTACAGTAGTTATAAGTAGCACACCTGCTGAGAAACTGTTTGCACATAAGGAGAACTGAAGTGCACAGCTTTCCCTGAGAGAGTACCAGCAATTTGGAGTGAGCAAGGAATTCTAAGTAAAATGCGAATCAACATAAACTGATAGGCCCATGGGTCAAAATATACTAAAAACAATTCAAAATTGCTATTATAAATTCATGTGGAAAATATTACACAAAAGTCATCGCTGTGGATATCACATAAAGGCATCTTACTGAGACAGAAAATGCCAAGGTATTACAAGAACAGCCGCACCATTCTTTATAGCCTAAGCAAAACGAGGATGTCCTAGAAAGCAGCCTTCAAATTCTATTTTTGACAATGTCAAATTCATTTTATAAAATCTGAAAAGTTCTAGAAGCAGTCGAACATGGGAGCAAATATTGCCCGGGATACCATTTCTTTGATATAAGAAAAAGTGAAATGTGTTGGTTCCTGCCTACAAATGCAAGAAATAGAAACTTGAAAAATTAAAGTTCTATTATTAATCTACTTCACCCAATTGTCATCGTAATTGTTACTGATTATCAATTACTCTTGTCACTTATTGATTTGACCTTGAAAAATAAGAGTTCTAGGAGAGGAGTCGGGGTTTCAGGAGACTGGTTTCAAACCTGCCATTTTCTAGCTGTGTGCCTGTGGGTTAGTCTTTTCCTCTTTTGGAGTTTCAGTTTCCCTACTTGTAAAATTAGGAGGTTGAATAAAATGATTGCACTTTTGGTTTTGTGACTAAAGTTAATTATATAAAAATGAGATATAGTTCATGATCTGGAAATGAGAACAAGATAAAAATCTGACAAAAGTTAAGAAAGGAGAGTTGACTTACTTAAAAGGCAGAAAACAGCATTCGATTCATATATTGGCGTATCAACATCTACGGATAAGTTTGATGTTAAAGATACAAAAATAATGGTAAAACTTTAAGCCAAGAAGTCCAAATAAATAGGTGACTGCATCCCAACTTTCTGTGAATGGTCGAGGTTGTCTGGAGCAGGATATAAAAGACTCTAAGGCTCAGTCTGGCCTCAGTGGAAAAGAATGCTGTGATTTATTAACAATATCTGCTTAGGCTCAGAAAGGGAAAATGGCGGTGTTGCAAGATGCTTTTGCCACATAAGTTCTAAAACAGTATTCTAGCCAGATATAGAAGATAGCTGTTACTACTTTCTGAAGATACATCTAAAGACTTTAGGGCAACCTCTACTCCCAAATATCACAGCATATAATCTAGAACATAAAACACAATAAAATATAACATTAAAATGTAAGTGAATCCTTTCAGGCCTATACTGTTCTACAAATACAAATACTGTTCCAACCCAGTAAACACAGTACAAATACTGTTCTACAATTCAGATGAAAACAGAATAGTTAGTTGCAACAAAGACTGCCACCCACCCTCCAGTTGTCACTGATCTTTTCTCTGGCAATAGAAGCCCTGGTTTTATGTAGGCCCATGGCTGCCCAGAATATGTACACATTTCTTAGCCTGTCCCTGTTTTGCATATTGACGAGGCTGTGTGACTAAGTGCTAGCCAATGAGACATGAACGGAAATGATGTGAGCAACTTCAATGTTTTACTTTGTTGGGGCTCAGAAACCTATACCCCAAATACAGCACTTTGACAAGCTGGACTAAAGAAGCAACCTTGACTGGCTGCTGTGGTTCACGCCTGTAATCCCAGCACTTTTGGGAGGCTGAGGCAGGCAGATCGCTTGAGGCCGAGAATTTGAGACCAGCCTATACAACATAGTGAAACCCTGTCTCTACTAAAAATACAAAAATTAGCCAGGTGTGTTGGCATATACCTGTGATCCTAGCTATTTGGGAGGCTGAGGCATGAAAATTGCTTGAACCCACGTGGCAGAGGCTGTAATGAGCCGAGATCATGCCACTGCACTCCAGCCTAGGCAACTGAGTGAGACTCTGTCTCAAAAAAAAAAAAAAAAAAAAAAAAATGCAGCAACCTCAAGGTATCTCTGACCTTCCCCCTCATACACACACCTGTCTCTCAATCCTGTCTGTCCCAAAGCACAGGATGAAGCTGTCTGTCCTCTGAAGTCTGGACCTTCCTTATCTGCCAAAAGTATGGACCCACCAAAGAAGAAAACAATTATCTCTGGTTCCTTCCAGGTGTGGCCATTAACTGAACTCAGGTCACAGGAAGAAAGACTGAAGTCTGTCAACACACCTGACAGATGTTTGCCACCAACCATTGTCTTTCAGCCCCATTTAGTTTTTCAGAGAGAATCATTTACCAGCTACTGTCTGCTCTGCAGGCCCAACAGACTTTGTCCCAGGCCACCGTATGTTCTCCAAGTCCATTCATTTCCCCAAGACTTCACTTACTATCCCTCAAATTGCCACATTCACCCCAGCTCCTTTTCCCCTATGAAGAAGGGTATACCTCGTTTATACATCTGCACCTCACTGGATTACTGGGTAATCAATCTCATGCAATTGTCCTGTGCCTTTGAACATTAAAATAAATTTTGTAGGCCTTCTCCTACTAATCTGCCTTTTGTCAGTTGATTTCTCAGTGAAACTTCAGAGGGCAAAGGGGATGTTTCTTTTTGGCTGCTACACTCCTAAAGAGAAGGGATATGCCTACCCCTTTCCTTTTTCCTCTTCCTTCTAGCCGCAATGCAGACTGGGTGGCATGAGCCATGATGGGATGAAGAGGAGGTAACACCCAGGAGTCACCTATCAGCCTTAGCCTGTTTACACGCGGGAGTTACGTGCAACAGAAATTATTTTCTCTCTTGCTCAAGGCACTATTTTTCCAGCTTCTGTTAAACAACCAAACACATACCTTACCTAATAAAATAGCTACCTTGGGGTATGGGAATATGCATAAGAAATTCATGTTTCCTTGTGGGAAATGTGACATGATTCAGGAGAAAGTTATTCCCACAGTGCAGGTATTCCCAAGTAACAGGAGGTGAACATTGTGATGTAGCTACTAAACAGATCTTTTCTTGAGGCTTATCTCTTTTATCAGAGTTGGCAACCTATGGTCCGTGGGCCAGATCCAACCAACAGCCTCTGCTTGTAAATAAAGTTTTAGAACACAGCCATGTGCATTCATTTACATATTTTCTGTGGCTGCTTTTCAAGTTACAATGGCATAGTTGAGTAGTTGTGACAGAGACTACGTGGCCTACAAAGCCTAAAATAGTTACTACCTGGTCCTTTCCAGAAAGTTTGCTGGCTCCTGTCTTCAAAGATGGCAGCCTTTGCACCCATGGGAACTCTAACTAACTGACTTCAGATATCACTTTTTCTTTTTTCCATCTGGCAATTTGCTCACATCTATGTATTAATATACTCAATACCCTTCTTTCAGTGTATCCAAACATGCTATTTTCTGCTAAAGAACTATTTAGGAATTTTTAATTTAGTAGGAATTTTAATTTCCTACTTCTCTCCTTGTAGTTACACTTGGGGACCATAAGGACATTTCCCACACAAAAAAGTGTTATCTCTGCAATTGAATTAGTACATTATAAAGGTGAGTGGGGAAAACAAGCGGGGTGAGGCACAGTGTTCGGGCTGTTGACTCTCCTAACTCGCATTCTGGTCTCAAAGCCAGTGAAACCCAAGTTCACACCCTGATCTCCAGTGTCGCTGAGAACAGTGACTTTCTGCCACTGTTAAAGAAAATATATCTAAAATACCTAGAGCAAGACTGTGTCAAATCCAAGAATGCTATGGGTCTATTTTAGCAGAAATTTTAAGATATTCAGAGCCAATCTGAGTCTTGAAAGGTGAATTTGACTTGAAAAGAATTTTAAATGGAAAGAAAAAGTAAGATATTGATAAAGAATATGATGCATTCATCCTAGTAACAGTCATTAACCAAAGGGAAAAGCAAATGATTTTGTTTCTAAATGTAAATTTAAAGCCATGCCTATCAGAAAAGTGGGTTTTCAACTAACCGAAAAAAATTGCACTGTTGGTTCTAAAACTGCTGTACTCCTGAATTTATTCATTCAGTATATTTTTAACAAGAAAAATTAAGAAGACTCAAGCCATCAAGAAGTGATAGACTATGGAAAGCTATTGATCAAAATTAAGACAAGACAGAGAAACTCAATTGATATATGTGCATAAATCTACACATGAAAGAGAAGTTGTGCCTTTCTTTTTAAAAATAATTTCTAAATTACATTCATTTTAAATATCCATCAACTATAATATGCCTGTCTTAATACCTGTGAGATTCCACAATCTAATAAAAAAAAATTTATGTTAAGAAAAATCTAACGTTGCTGGGAGTATGTTTTAAAACTATATATAGTTGTGTATATATTTAGAACATGTACTAATTTTATTATACTTATATTCTAGAGCTGTGCTATCTAGTATGGTAACCACTAATC
Organism: Chlorocebus sabaeus; assembly: GCF_047675955.1. Classification (NCBI taxonomy): domain Eukaryota; kingdom Metazoa; phylum Chordata; class Mammalia; order Primates; family Cercopithecidae; genus Chlorocebus; species Chlorocebus sabaeus. The sequence continues at coordinate 13,539,306 of NC_132906.1, forward strand.
ACACGTGGTTTCAAGGGCTATTTAGCCCTTGAAATGCAGCCAGTCAAAATTGAGATCATATAAAATACTCTCAAGATCCTGAAGACTTAGTGTGATAAGAAAGAATGTCAAATATTTCAGTTCTTTACATTTTGATTACATGTTGTGACAATAATGCTTTAGATACACTGGATTAAATCAAATATTCTGTTAAAATCAACATATCCTTTTTTAGCTTTTTAAACATAGTGGCTAGAAGATCTTAAATTATAAATGAGGCCCATATTATATTTCTATTGGACAGTACTGGCTTAGAGCACTGGTCCTCAAGCCCTAGGTCATGGATCAGTATTGGTCTGTGGCTTACTAGGAACTGAGCTGCACAGCAGGAGGTGAGCAGTGAGCAAGTGAGTTAAGCTTCATCTGTATTTACAGCTACTCCTCATCACTCACAGCACCCGAGCTCCGCCCCCCGTCAAACCAGTGGCGGCATTAGATTCTCAGAGGAGCATGAACCCTATTGTGAATGGCTCATGTGAGGGATCTAGGTTGCATGCTCCTTATGAGAATCTAATGCCTGATGATCTGTCACTGTCTCCCATCACCCTCAGATGGAACCATCTAGTTGCAGGAAAACAGACTCAGGGGCTTTCACTGATTCTACATTATGGTGATTTGTATAATTATTTCATTGTATATTACAGTGTAATGATAGAAATAAAGTGCACAATGAATGTAATGCACTTGAATCATCCCCAATCCAAACCCCAACTCCAGACCATGGAAAAATTGTCTTCCATGACACCGCTGGTCCAAAAAGTTTGGTTTAGAGTATCTAAGAGTACTTTCTTCCTCAGAGGCAATTATCAGCTTTGAACTTCTGAGAAACTACCACCATGATACTGGTAACCAATACATGTAAATTTTATGTTGGATATTTCAATGAAACTAAAAAAGCATTTTGTCTAATCTCAAAACATGGATTATAGTTTTAAGACTCTATTTAGAAATAAGAAAATAAAATGTTGAACTTAACATTTTTCTCCTTACTTTTCTCATTTTAATTTTATTGATTTCAAAGAGAAGATTTTGTTTGGATGGAAAGCAAGATGTGGTCTCAGTTATAAGTAGGAGGAGGGAAAGAGACCAAAAATAGAACTGACAAGAGAATGTTGCCAGATAAGGAACAATAACTACACTTGCAATAAAATTCCACCAAAAATAACCTCTGTGAAGAACAAAAATGGAATACCTGAAATTATTTCTTTAAATGAAAACTTCTTCAGTGCTGCATTTTTACAATCAACGTAGGGTACTAACATGGTATAGGATTAGATGAGGGAATGGCTTCTACAGAAAAAACACTTATTACTCCTAAGATTCTTCACTGATATGCTCTCTACAAATAAGACAATCTTACTTACCTAGTGAATTTTTTTAAATTGGTACATCATAATTGTACATATTTGTGGGGTACAATTGAATGTTTTGATACATGTATATGTTGTATAATAATCAAATAAGGGTACTTAGCATACCCATCACCCCTCAGATTTGTATTTTATTTGTAGTGAGTTAGTCTATGAACTCCAAAACATCATATTACAAAGTGCTTTTCTTCTTGAAACAGTTCTAAAATCCTAACTTGCTTTTCTGGCCATTTAAATTTACTTTAATGAACTATCTATTCAACCAATCACCATTCTTGTAAGTTCTTCCACAGAACAGAAGAGCATGTGCTGACTGACAGTACTCATCCGCCTCCCGGTCTATTGTTTTGAATGATTTACTCACAAGAGAAATATTTCACCCTGCAGAAAGGTGGAATATCTGAATCCACCTTTCAATCCTCGTAAGACCCACTTGAAAGTTACCTCCTACTGCTCTTTCAACATCATCTGTCAAGAATAAAAGTGTTGTGTCACTCAATCCATTGGTTTGGACCTTGAAACCAGTAAAAGATGCTTGTTTTAATGGGTCGGCATGGTGGCTCACATCTGTAATCCCAGCACGTTGGGAGGCCAAGGTAGGTGGATTGCTTGAGCCTGGAGGTTGAGACATGCCTGGGCAACACAGTGAGATCCCATCCATACAAAAAGTCTAAAAATTAGCCAGGCACTATGGCACACACCTGTATTCCCAGCTACACAAGAGGCTGAAGCAGGAGGATCACTGGGGCCCAGGAGGTCGACGCTGCAGTGAGCTATCATGGTGCCACTGCACTCCAGCCTGGGCAACAGAGTGAGACCTCGTCTCTTAAAAAAATAAACCAATCTTGTTTTCACTTCCAAGATGTCAGGAGAAGAAAATTAACCTAACTACTCAGTTATAGAAATGCCTGTGTGATCATTTCTGAAGACCAGTTGCTATTGAGGTCAACAGGAAGACATAAAGTCTGATTCTTCTGTTTCTAATTTACAGGTGAAGGAGTACTTCACTTGCCCCTGCACCTCAAAAACAAACAAACCCAAACAAAGAAAACCCCCAAAATGCTTTCCTTTTTCTTTTTAAATTACTGAAAGACCAAAGGCAAAAAGAAGCTGTGTTAAATGTTCAGAACATGGTATTTTTCTTTAACAGGACTTGTGATCCTAGGAATAACAGCCCTACCTCCAACTTAACCAACCTACAGCAAGATCTTGCAGCTATGCCTCACCTAGAGTTGCAGAAAGGATATTCACAGGAGCATTTAGTATTTGGACTGATGGAAGTAAGAAGAGTTTGTGCAGGGGGAAAAGAAACTTGAAAAAGACTAGAGAGAGAGAGAAAGAGAGAAAGGACAGGGTAGCATCTATTCTCAATCAGCTTCTGGGACTAGGTCTAATCTTCCCCAGAAAGGAATGAGATAGGCCATTTTGGTGAGGAAACTTACGAGACTGTACTCAAGCTTGAGAGTCTAATGGACAGGATGTGACTCCAGAGTCCAGAGGTATGGCCAGGTGCTGGATGTGATGAAGCAAACCAGGGCAGGCTGGCATGGCACTGGTGGTGGACCCCTCACCAGGGGTAGCTGAGGAAGTGAGTGTCCATATGAAAGACACTGTGTTCACCTATGTCCTTGATGGCATCATGCTCTCGCTTTCATCATCTTCTTCACTGCTGCCATCACAGTCTTCACAACCTCAATGTCAATGTGTTGCCTTAAAAAAAAAGACTTCTAATGAAAATGTTTTTGGAGGATATGGCCAGTAGAACTATGGCTTCCGTCACAACATCTGTGCAGCAGTGGTGAGCTGTGGGCCAAGGATGGACACCAGCAAGGAAGTACTATGGCCACTCTCCCAACGCAGCAAAGTTCTCACAATGGGCGCCAGCTGCAGCCACTGTGGCCAGCTGCCTCCTTCCTGTGCATGGACAGCTGAGGTGGACAGATAGGGAAAGATCAGAGGACTTGATTGAGGGCACATGTGAGACAGAGCTTCAGGAGAGACTGAGGTCTGACCAACGTGTTCATGTGGCCTCCTAGTTCAAACTCCAAGCCTGCAGGGGCCTCTGTGTTTTCAGAGCACATGCAACCTTTCTACCAGAGAAGGAAGTATGAGTCAAGTCAGAATCCCCAATCCCAGGAGTGATATTATTACTATATATTTGGAACAATAAGCACAGAGAATCATATTTCAGACTGGAATTTTCCATTTGAACAGGTGTTTCAATATTTATCTCATACTATTCAATAGGTAGACTCAACAACATGATAGTAAATATTTTTTGAAAATTGAATTATGTTTTATATTTCTTTAAGAAAGATCATGTGAAGGCCACAACTCCATCTTAGATGCTAATTCACCATGTTAATTTCTGGTTATTCCCCATTCCAGGAAACTCTCTAAGATTTCTACTTTATCTACTGTTACTATAAATCCTGCCCTTAGGCAGATACCTATAGCATTCTTGCCTTTCTCTACAATTGTCCTACACATTCCTTCCCTATTGTACACGAGTCCTGGGTCTGGGGGATGATAGTGCAGAGATTCACCATCTTTCCTGACAGCTATCCAAGACTAGGGCTTCTGTTGGTAAGTCCCTACTGTAATATTTACGTTTCTTTCTGATAAACTGGATTTGTCAGCCTCTTTCTTCTGCCCCTCAGGTTCCTTGCCTTTTGAGGGTAGGTTTGCAAAGATCTGTTCACCACAGAACAGATCATATACAAAAGAATCCATAATAACAGCCCTGGTTAAAATATCACCCACTAAATGCAATTGTTTTCTACAACTGGATTTTTACATCCTATTTTCTAGAAATGAAATTCTACTTTTTTTTTCTTTCTTTTTTTTTTTTTTTTTGAGACTTTGTCTCGCTGTGTCGCCCAGGTCGGAGTGCAGTGGTGTGATCTCAGCTCACTGCAACCTCTGCCTCCTGGGTTCAAGCAATTTTCTGGCCTCAGCCTTCTGAGCAGCTGAGACTACAGGCACCCACCACCATGTCCGGCTTATTTTTGTGTTTTTAGTAGAGACGGGGTTTCGCCATATTGGCCAAGCTGGTCTTGAACTCCTGACATTGTGATCCACCCACCTTGGCCACCCAAAGTGCTGGGATTACAGGTGTGACCCACAGCAACTGGCCAATTCAACATACTTTTATTGAGCACTTAACATGTGCTGTGCTTTGAGTTAGTTGCTAGGGACTCAAAGATGAATAAAACACAGTTCTTGTCTTCATAGTGGCAAAGGATTGTCAGAGAAGATAGATATGAGGTCCTGAGGGAAGTATCAGGATCCAGGAAGAAGTGATTAACTCAGGACTGACAGGGAGAAGTGAAGACAACATTATGGCATTGAAGTTGGAGCTTAAAAAATATTTGAGATTATACCAAGGTGCAGTGCCACATGTCTGTGGTCCCAGCTGCTTGGAAGTCTGAGGAAGGAGAATCTCTTGAGACCAGGAGTTAGGGGATGCAGTGAGCTATGATCATGCCTGTGAATAGCCAGCACTTCAGCCTAGTCAACATAGTTAGACCCCATCGCCAAAAAATATATATACCAGGTAGTTAAGCAAGGGAGGGGTATTCCAAACATAAAAAAAAAATATGTACCTGGGGGAAGCTAGATGAAGAGTACACTAGGATCTCTATATCATTTGTGCAATATCCTGTGAACCTATAATTATTTCAAAAGTAAATTAAGAAAAAAAGAACACATGCCAATGTTCATACATATGAACATGCTTGATTTTTAGGAGAAATGACAATCCTGGATGAAGGATTGGGATAGGAGGTGTTTTAGTCCATCCTCACACTGCTATAAAGAACTGCCCTAAACTGGGTAATTTATAAACAAAAGATGTTTAATTGACTCACAGTTCCACATGGCTTGGGAGGCCTCAGGAAACTTATAATCATAGCAGAAGGGGAAGCAGGTCTGTTCTTTACAAGGCGGCTGGAGAGAGAGACAGCATGTGGAGGAGGAGTTGTCAAACACCTATAATATAACTCATTATCATGAGAACAGCATGGGGAAACTGCCCTCATGATTCAGTCACCACTCACCATATCTCTCCCTCAACACATGGCGATTATGGGGATTACAATTCAAAATGAGATTTGGGTGGGTACATAAAGCCTAACCCTATCAGGAAGATACTGGACAGGGAATCAGGAATCAGATTGTATTGGAGAAAAATAGCTGGCAGCAAGTGGAAGAGTCTTTGAACATATAAACTAATTAATATATTATTTTAATAGCTCCAAAGAGAAATTATGAAAACCTGGGACTACATCTGTGGCAGCGGTAAAGGAGAGAAGATAAAAGGCTGAAGAAAAGAGCAACAGGCGTTAGTGATTCTGATAAAGAGGAAGCAAGCAAAGATAACTTTATGATTGGGGGAAAATTCACACTATTCATCATTACAGAGAATAACCAAAAAGTCTTTTAGCGTGAAAGACAGTAAATTCAGTTTGGAACTATTGAAATTAAGGCCAACATCATGTAGAACATGGATTGGAATTCAAGAATAAGGTCTTATAAATGTACATTTTCTGTACTGTTTAAGAACATTCAATTCTGCTATAGAAGACAAGAAAAGAAACAGGACGGACTGAATTTGTAATAATTGTTAGGCATATTTAACAAAAGTTATAAGAAATATGTGAAACTCAGAGAACGTGTTAAGTATAGATAATGGGTAAGCAAGTAACTTGTGAGACATTGGTAAAATTAATGTGGCAAGTTATATATAGACATAGTAACGTGTAAGGCCTGCCAATCATTGATCAATAGAATAAACCAAAATTATAATGGTGCATAAAGGAGTTTTGTTTAAGATCAGATAGAAATAGATAGAAAAACCAAATCATGGTACCTCTAGGATGACAGCTATGTCACCCTCAAATTCAGCCATCTATTGATGATACCCACTACGGTCTCATTCTGGCCTATATGTACTTGTGTAGAACAAGCATGTATCATTGGATCAGGACTCCTTTTGTCTGTGAACCTGTAACTCAAACCTCACCTCTGGTTCTCATAATCACATTACTGACAAGGAAGGCTGACATTCAGTTTTTATCCATTTTCTCAGCATTGGCAAGTAAGAAAAAGAAAGAAGATACACGAACATTATGATACCCAGGACTCAAGTATTGTGTTCCTTTGTGCACTTAGACCCTAATCTAAGAATGTTAACTTACCCCATCTCCTTACCCTTGACTCTCTTTGTGTATTTCAAATTGATTCAGTAAACTATATGATACAAGTATCTTAATTGGCCCCTAAACCTTTCTGCTCTTTGATCTCTGAGATAACGTGCTTCATAGTACACTTAGAAGCTACCATTGCCTCAAGGTAATTCCCTGCATGATTGGTCTGGTCTGGAGGACTATAATCATTCAGGTATTTGAGGATCAGATAGCCTAACTAGACCCCAATTACTTTTTAACACAGTAAATTTAATGTATAAAAGTTTCCAACAAATGTAAAACCCCATAAGACAAAATCAAGCCTCTACCTTCAAAATACTAGAAGTTACCTCTTTGTATATGCTTCTGAAAATTTATGATATAAATTTTGCCTTTGAGGGCAAAAACCATACCCTATTTATCTTTGTATCTCCATACCTAGCTGAACACCTGTAATAGTGCACTCATTGTATTTTTGTTGAATTAAAAAATAAGCTTCAGTGCATTTTTGAAATGCATATATTTACATAATAATATTTATATGCTGACTCTGACAAAGCTCATTATTAGATTGAATAACCAAACTTATTTAAAATTGTACGGATTAAACCATTCATCCAGACAGAGATTGTTGTGGAAAAAAACTGAATTCCTCCTGGACAGGATGACAGAATGAAAATGACTTAAATGACACGTTGGTTCAAGACCCCAGGATCAATGAACCTCAATTTGGTTTTCAGCAGATTATGACAACGATCCCAAATTCTCTATTCATTGTCAAAGTAAGTTAGCAAGCAGATGTGACGCTGTGTAAATGTGGAAAAGTAAATCCATGTCATACATGCTGTGTTTGTTCAGGAATAGTGGAGCAGATAAGTGACGTGAGTGTCTAGGTAAAGTCAAACCCCAGCACGTGAGAAAAACAGAGAGAAAACAAAATGAGAGTCTTTTTGTTTCTTCATCTGGGAAGATGTTGAAGTCTGAGACATGTTAAATACGTTATGGTTTGTTCAGACAACAAAATATTTTCAGTTGTTTAAAAGATGAAAAACAACTTATGAACTGATTTAGAACAATCTATCAGATACATTGCCAAGCAAAAAAATAATAAGGTGAGAAGCAGATTGTATGTCCTGCTAATATTTTGTGCATAAAGTTTTCTGGAAGAATACACAGTATGTTGATTACACTCATTACAGTGGTTGACTTTAGGAAGGAAAACTGGGTTGGGTAAGATGTGGTAGAAAGCAAACTAGTTTTTTAATTTGGCATATGTTTTAAATTTTTTATAATTTTTCAGGCATTATGGTGTCAAAAAGGCAAAATAGAGTAAAATAAGTAAAAGAATTTTTAAAATTTAAAGTCACTTTTTTTCTAAAATGTTCTTTCATCAGGGTATGTAAAACTCAGTGCAGTAAACAAACGTATTTCCACACGTTTATGTCTATAGCACATTGCGCATTGGAGGATTTTTAATTTACTATCTATTGAGCCTCCCAAAACAGGATAAGAGATTACCATTTCTGATTATGTTACGCATAAGGTTATATATTTAGAGTGCTTTTCTCTTGATTTAATAAATATGCCACATAGTCCATTAACTCACTAAGCCCTATTCAACTCCAAAGGTTCCAATATACCTGATTTCACAAATGAAAAAATTTAAAAAAATAAAAACCTTGATGCACAAAAACAATATAGAGAAGAAAATGAAAGACATGCACCTTGGTTTTCTCATCTATAAAATGGGAATGATAAAAGTATTTAGCCTGACAATAATGTACATGTAAAATTCATAATAAATGGTAGTTGTAACTAATGTAACTTAAAGGTCAAATGAAGAGATGCTTGTTCTGTGTAAGTATTTATGTCCAGAAAACATAAGCTTATTGTCTTATTTAAATAAAACTGTAAATGCCTAATGATGCTTGGTGATGGCTATTATCTTCCTATCACAGCTTGCCAAGGATCTCTCCCAAATATCTATGATTACCCATTTGAGTTGGTAATGGCCCATCTCCCAGCATATTCACAATTAGCTGCTTCAATGGCATTGGTAAACAAAATAACCAAATTGTTGTTCAAATTCCTTACACATTGTAAAGTTCATGGAAAATGTCTTTTTAAATGTAGATTTCTTATTTAAAAAAAAGAAAAAGAGGTATATCATATATTGACCTCTGAGTGATGAAGAAGTCGAATTAAGATCATGAAGATGCTAAGAATGCACATTTGGAAGAGAGATAATTAAGTTTATCTTCCTAAAGACAAATATAAAGACAAGTTTAAAAACAATTCATTCTGATTTGTTAAATTGACCAGGTAACCATCCTGTAGTCTATTTTTATTGCCTTTGTAAACACAGATAGGGCATCATTTATCTGGAGCTTTAGCGAAGAATCATGTTGGTGTCTTAAACCTTCTAAAGAGGTTTATATTTAAAGGACTAGTCCTTGAGAATAAAGATAAACCAGGCTAAATCACCTTTGGGTATACATGCCGTCCACCAGCAATTACCTGATTGATTTTTTAGTTATGCCTGCAACACAAACTAATTTCTTTGAAAATGAACAGCCACGGTGTTCTATAAACATTCTGATCTATTATCCTACCAGGGAGGAAAAAACAGGCAGACCTAAGAAAGTAGTGGAGATACACAATTATTAGACAAAAAAGATCATGTGTAGCCTTGAGCACAGGAGGATCAGTCATGGAAGAACAACGACCCTGCAAGTTCAGACCTGGTCCAATCCTACCTTTTCCAGTCCCTCAGTGATGTCTACCCTCAACCAGTTAAACATCTCATCACCACCATGAAGGGAGAAGTGCATCAAGAGCCACTCACTACCTGTCAGTGACCACTCAGAAGTTTGGGGCAACAGGGAGAGAAAGAGAAACAAAGGCAGAATGCCTGTACATGTCTCTGTGAGTCTGTGTATACAAAAGGAGAACCGAAAGGGGAAAGAGAGGGAGGAAGGATCAGAGAAACCTTGAGGAGCCTGGAAGATGGACCATTTTTGGAGGAGACTTGGTTCTATGACTCAGACAGGGGAGGAATCAGGATGATTTTCAAAGGTATTATTTCTGAGACTTAGCTTATGTTCAGTCTACTGAATTCCATGGCTGGAGCAAACAAACAATGAAATCGGCTCAGGATAACAATGAAATGGTAACACAAATGCATGGTTTTGTTTGTTTGTTGTTTGTTTTAAAAAAGAAAATTCATCAATCTCATCAAGGCGCCTGGAGCCTGAAAAGGAAGAAGAGAACATATATGTTTGAAACAAGGAAAATCATGCACAACCATTCCTAGGACACCATTCACTAAGTGTCAGGAACTAGATGCATTCCTGAGCTCTTAATATTGAGTGGGTACAATCTCATGACATGAGGATGGAGAAGCAATTCTGATTTCCAGTGCATAATGGGGTGTCAGGAGTCCTTAGAAAGCAGATTCGTGCTTCTAAAAAAAATCGAATTTTGGTTTATATCTGCTAAGAACTCACTCACTGAAATGAAAAGGTGTATTTTGAAGTTATTTCTGAAAGTGGAAAAAGAAATGCTCCACTTTTGAGCCTTAAAATCATTTTAGGGCAGTAAAGGCCATCTACTTTAACAAAAGCAACCGCGTCCAACTATATCATTTATATTGAGTGGTGAAAACCATTGTAGGATCCACTATAGCATATCAGAATTACAAAGAGTAAAACAAAACAAAATGTTTGCTCTTTTTACCTCAACTCAGAAATTGCTGAAATTCATAACCATATTAGGAGAAAATAAACAGAATGGGCAAACTTTTCTCACAGGCAAAAGAGGCTTAAATTTACTCTGATTTTTAATTTCATTTAACATGTATTGCTATACTAAGGAAGCCCCTTCTGCATAAATAATAATCAGAAAAAGAGAAGGTCTTTGAAATGGGAGAGGACAGTCTAATGTTTTCACTGGTATATGCAACCACAAGTCCAGTTGTAAATATTTTCAGTGCTGTCTAGCCTGGAAAGGGGAGAATTACGTACTGGAATATGCAAGAGAAGGCTGGAAGTCCTTATGCAGATGTAAGTTGATTAAAATTAGCACTTCATGAAATTGCTTCTTTTTTTTTAGATGAAAAGTGATTCTAAGTGGGACACAGCTATAAAAGTAAAAAGTCCTCATTTTTCAATCTGTGCTAAAGGTTCTTTCCATGAGTGACCTTATTTGGTGCTTTAACATGAGATTATAATATGCAAGAACTTTTAAAGTCATTTTTCCTTTTTCTTGTTTCGGGTGTTATGAAAAACCACCACGATTATCTGGAGGCAGAGTAAGTAGCATGGTAGAAGGAGGATTCAGACCTCAAGCCTAGGACGAATAAATGCCACATAACTTTGGACAAATTACTTAACTTTGTAGCTATGGATTCTCCTTTACGTTTCCCTCATAAAGTGGCTGAGAGGAGTAGGTAAGAGCACTCCTGCTGAGCACCTTCTCAGTGTCTGGCACCATCCACATGGCTGTCAGTAGCTGTTACTATTATTATCAGTGTCCGTAAGTGGTGTCAGATTCAGTGCCAATGCTGCTACTCTTGGGAAGGAAAAGAAATTCTACCTTCTACTCATCTTAGGTTCTCCAACTGGTACCCTGCAAATTAGATTGACAACGAAATAGCAAGAGAAAAACAGAGTTTAACATGAGCATCTTGCATATACATGGGAATACTCAGTGATGAGTAATTCAATAAAGGTGGTTAAGACTTGGGTGTATATAGTATCACAACAAATAAACAATAAATTTTAGCGAGATAAAGGAAAAAGACTGAATTTCTAGTGCAGGCTGGGCCTGATGGCTCATGCCTGTATCCTAGCACTTTGGGAGACTGAGGCTGGAGAATTGCTTGATCCCAGGAGTTCAAGATCAGCATAGGCAACGTAGAGAGACTCCATCTCTATTAAAAAAAAAAAAACACTAGGGCAACAAACTATAGGAAGGTAAATATATGAGGGAAGCTAACGGAAGATAAGGGCTAGTTAGTAAGGTTTGTTATGTAGATTCCCTGTGAAGCCAAACATCTGAAAGCTGACAAGCATCTAGAGTTGTCTCTGGTGATTAACTTCCTCCTTGGTAGAGAGGAGAAGGGAGACACCTGTACAAATTTACATCTTGCTTTTAGGAAAACTGGGGGAAGGCAGGGAGCTTTTCTTGTATCTGTTTCTTCTCAATTGCTTTCAGCTCAAAATAATCCTATGCCAAAGTGATATATTTGAGGGTGGCACATTCCTCCGTCCTTCATTATTCAATTCTGCAAACTTTGGTTGCACAACTGTGATATGCCAAGTGCTACACAGGAGCCTACAAGGAGTTTATAATCTTGTAAGTACACAAATAACTTGAGTCCATTTGATTTGGGAAAAAAAAAAAAAAAGGGAGGAGAAAAGAGGTTAATGTCAATTGAAATTGAAAATCCCCTTGGATTGCTGACTCAGCTCCACTACTACCATGACACTGCAGAGGCTGCAACCTGGTGCTTCTGAAAATTATACTGAAAGATACAAAGGGCCCGTTTTTGTTGTTGTTGTTGATTCAGAGTCTTGCTCTGTTGCCCAGGCTGGAGTGCAGTGGTGCCATCTCAGCTCACGGCAACCTCCGCCTCCCACCTTCAAGTAACTCTCTTGCCTCAGACTCCCTAGTAGCTGGGATTACAGGTGTGTGCCACCACACCCAACTAATGTTTGTATTTTAGTAGAGACGGGGTTTTACCGTGTTGGCCAGACTGGTCTCGAACTCCCAATCTCAGGCGATCCACCCACCTCGGCCTCCCAAATTGCTGGGAGTACAGGCGTGAGACACCGCACCCAGCTATTTTAAGACTACTTTGTTCCATTAGTATTTCTAAGATAATATGCTCTTCTGAGAGATCTTTCTCGAGTTATCAAACTAATTGGTTCACTACCCTACCAGTGTTGCCAATTACACCCAAGTATCTCCCATCATGTACTTGGGTTGCTTCTATTCAAGCCCTCAGTGCTGCTGACTCACCAACATCAAAAGAAGTACATGCTGCCTATCACTGACATTTCTTACCGACATACAAATTGGACCGAAGCACTGGTAATTAATATTTCCACTCTTGTCTGCCTGACATATATATCATTAGTGGTACTTCAGCTGTAGAAATGAAATTAAACTATTGAAAAAATAGGGATTTTTAAGACCCAAATCAATGACAGGTGCACTTTACTTCCAGATATGCTTATAAAGAAGAGGGAAAGACTAAGGCATTGTGTACTTTTGAGTACATACTTTTAATTACTGTTTTTGTTTTGTTTTGTTTTTCTGAAACAGGTTGAGGCAGGAGTGAGAGAGCATTCATATCATTGCATCACTTTAAGGTCCATAAAAGAATCTGACTGACTCATATGTGGAATCTAAAAAAGTAGAACTCAAAAACGTAGAGGATAGAACAGTGGTTAGATCCTCTAGATCTAGATCCTCTAGAGGCTGGTTGGGGCACAGGAAAGAAGAGGAAAAGGAGAGACCTTTGTGATCATTCCACAATGTATCGATAGGTTGAAACACTACATCATAACCCACAAATACAGACCCCATAAATTATCTTTTATCAATTAAAAATACAAGTTTAAAAAATTTTTAAACTCCACTAAAAAAATAAAGCTCTTAAGAGGATCTGATGATTATTTTGTCATTTAAGTATTTTTGGCACTCAAAATTAATATAATCTGTAAGTAAAAAAATCACAAGTAATTAGTGTGAGCCCCAAGTCTCCTACAAGCTACAATCAAACCCAAACCTTACCAAACTTTTTTAGAACCATAGACAACAACAGTTGTCAGGCTTCTGAGCCCAAGCCAAGCCATCACATCCCCTGTGACTTGCACGTATATGCCCAGATGGCCTGAAATAACTGAAGAATCACAAAAGAAGTGCAAATGCCCTGCCTCGCCTTAACCGATGACATTCCACCACAAAAGAAATGAAAACGGCCAGTCCTTGCCTTAAGCAATGATATTATCTTGTGAAATTCCTTTTCCTGGCTCATCCTGGCTCAAAAATCTCCCCCACTGAGCACCTTGTGACCCCCACTCCTGCCCGCCAGAGAAAATCTCCCTTTGACTGTAATTTTCCTTTACCTACCCAAATCCTATAAAACGGCCCCACCCTTATCTCCCTTCGCTGACTCTTTTCAGACTCAGCCCGCCTGCACCCAGGTGAAATAAACAGCCGTGTTGCTCACACAAAGCCTGTTTGGTGGTCTCTTCACATGGACGCGCATGACAACAGTAACAAGTCCAAAGTTCTGCCTCAAGTGGCATCCAGGCCCACCCCTGGCTGTGAGGGGTTTCTCTCTCCTAAGTTTCCAAAACTCAGGAGAAATCCGGAGGACAGCATCGACTCCTTCTTCCTGTGTGACACTTTGGCACTCTCCTGTTACTCACAAAGCCAGTCCCCCAACAGATGAGATCTTTCCCCGTTTGGTGTCACAAAGCCAATACATAAAACCGAAAGTGAGTGTTAAGCAGTGCAGGCTTTATTTGCTGGCCATGGACTTGAGACGCAGGAGCAAGGCTCACAAGTCAACTTCTTGACTAAGGAGTGGGTTAAAATATAGGGTTTCTCTAATGAAGGGGTTGGACCTTAAAAGTGAAGGGAAGAATATTCATGTCTTTCCAGAAATGGATGGTGAACTTTCCGGAACCAGAGCGCCACCTTCCTGTCTGTCCTTTCATGGCTTCTTCCGGTTGTTGTCACGGCAATTATCAACAGTCATGGTGCTCATCTAGCATGGCAATGAGATTTTAATGAAGCCTGAAGTCTTGCTGAAGTTGTTGGGTCAGCTATCTTGGTTCTAACCAGTCTCAACTGGCCTGGTTACAAAGGGAAATTTTTATCACAGGTGTCCTGTTTCTTAAGCAGAGTTAGGGCTGGTAGAAATTCATCAATGTCTCATCTCCTTCAGATGAGACTCAAATGTCACTTCCATGAAAGCTTTCTGGGTCACCTTTCCTAAAAGGGCACTTCTGCCACAGCCCTTATCTCCCACTGACATAGAATACATCTGGCTTATCACCTACCTCCCCCACTAGAATATTAGGGCCATCAGAGACTTTTGTATGTTTTGTTCATGGCTATACAGCCAGGGCTATACTAGTACAGTGTCTGGTACATAATAAATGTCAAATATTTGTGTTGAATGCAGGAAAGATACCTTTCCCTCCTGAATGTGGAAATCTACAAGTCCATGAAGTTCCCTGGAGCCTACTACAAAAGCAACTTATATTAACAAAATTAACAAAAACTTGAAAATAAGGTACAATAGTCCCCACTTACCCAAGTTTCACTTTCTACAGTTTCAATTATCTGGGATCAACCACAGTCTGAAAATATTAAATGGAAGATTTCAGAAATAAACAATGTATATGTTTTAAATTGCATGCCATCCTAAGAAGTATAATTAAGTCTTGCACTCTCCTACTGCATCCCACTCAGGATGGGAACTGTCCCTTTGTCCAGCAGATCCACACTATATTTCCCGCCCATTAGTCACTTTGTCACTTGGTGATCAGATCATGTCATTGTACCACAGTGTTTGTGGTCAAGTAACATTTATTTTACTTCATAATGGCCCCAAAGCACAAGCGTAGTGATGCTGGCAAATAATAATTATTCTATTTTATTATTAGTTATTGTTGTTAATCTCCTGCCTCCTATGCCTAATTCATAGATTAAGCTTTATCATAGGTATGTAGCATAGGAAAAATAAATAGCCTATGTAAGGTTTAGTACTACCTACAGTTTCAGACATCGACTGGGGGCCTTGCAACATATTCCACTGTGGATAAGAAGGATTACTATAAAAGGATGGCTGCCTGTCTTAATTCAATGGCATATTGAATCATTGGCCTGATATGCCCATGCAGGGATTATTTAGTTCTTCAGGAGAATGAATCCTTGAATCTTTTTTTGTCATACTATGTACTACTGATTAGGGCCTAGACTCTGTGAAGTTACATGGTAACTTGGAGATTTTTGTCTGATAGAGATGAAATGAATTATGTGCAGAATTTACAAAAACCAAAGGTTATATTTTTATTGTGCTATCAGACATAAATCAGTTTCTATCTAACCTAGTAACCTTATTCCAACGTTCTGTCTTCATTGCCTTTAAATACTCAGTACCTCAAAAGCAATTTGAGCTGGCTTTATCACCCTGCTGATTCCTTCACCATGACTTAAATAAATCTTTCATGTGTGCTCATTTTATATCTGTATGACAATCAAGTTAATATTTTGACAGCTTAGAGGGGTTCCCCATCAATATGTCCAAATGGATGATACAGATTGCGTCGGAGGTAGATCTGGTTTGTTCATCTTTTGTTTATTTGTCAGACTATTGGTTAGCTCAAATCAACGTTAAGATGTTCCCACTGGAAAGGGGAACCACTCTTTGAGATCTGAGACTGTCAGTTGTGATTCTAAGTTCACCTTTAACCTCTGGCTGATGTTATAGAACTGAAGCAGCGACCTCTCAGTCCAGATAACTTGTAACCCTTTTTCTCTTGTTATGTGAGCTTGAAATATTGAACTACACCTGGAATGTATTAATAAAATAGACTATAAAGTCTCACAAAGAAGCTCTGTTCTGATTGTTTTATAGAGAATAATAAATCTTTCCATAAATCTAATATTCCCAGAATGCCTAGAAAAAAACTAAAGTTCTAATACTTCAAATATGCTTTGCCCACATCCCCAACAAACAAACAAATGAAAATCAGAAACTGCTGTTTCACAAACATTATTATATGAGAATCCAGGTTTATGTAATCAAAGTGACTTTTTAGACATATTAAACTTGTTTAATCACTTTGGTTTAAAAACAGCTATTTGTCTTCTGTCTGACTTTATGTAGAATATAATACAACAAAACTTATCACAATAAATCTTTGTTTTCTCTTGAATACACTAATCTGAATTCCTCAAAACTCTTATGCTATTTTACTAATCAGACAAACCAACATACTTTCACAAAGTTTTGAATTATGAAAAATACAAAATTATGTATTCAATTAAGCATGGTTATATTCTGATCATTTTTTACATCAACAGTGATTATGGTCTATAGTGCATCAGTTTTCACATAATTTTCAAGATCCTTAGTTAACATGAGGAACATAGATTATTATTAACTTGACTTAATGAATAATCTTTGGATATCTGGATAATTTCTACCAGGAGAATACTAAAACATTGGTCAGCAAACATTATTTTTCACATATCTATGAATACGCATGTCTATAGGTATGTGTATATGTATATACACAAACATATATGTATTCTGACTGTTCCAACAATTGACCTTTCCCTCATATCTCTCTCTCTCTGTCTCTCTCTCTCTCTCCCCACTCCCCCTGGGCCTCTCTATTCCCTGAGACACAACAATATTGAAATTGGGCCAATTAAGAGCCCTACAATGGCCTCTAAGTATTCAAGTTAAAGGAAGATTTGCACGTCTCTCACTTTAAGTCAAATGCTGGAAGCGATTAAGCTTGGTAACAAAGACATGTCAAAAGCTGAGACAGGCTAAAAGCTAGGCTTCTTACACCAATTAGCCAAGTTATGAAGACATAGAAAAAGTTCTTAAAGGAAATTAAAAGTGCTAGTCCAGCAAACAAGCAAATGATGAAAAAGCAAAACAGCCATATTGCTGTTAGGGAGAAAAGTTTAAGGAGTCTGGATAGATCAAACCAACCACAACATTCCCTTAAGTAAAAGCCTAATTCAGAGCAAGGTCCTAACTCTCTATAATTTTGTGAAGGCTGAGAGGGGTGAGGAAGCTGCAGAAGAAATTTAGAAACTAGCAGAGATAGGCTCATGAGTTTAAGGAAAGAAGCCACCTTTGTAGCAAAAAGATACAAGGTAAAGCACAAGTGCTAATGGAGAAGCTGCAGCTAGTCATGAGATGATATAGTTACAATAACTGATGAAGGTGGCTGCACTAAGTAACAGGCTTTTTTATTTTATTTTATTATTTGAGACAGAGTCTTGTTCTGTCGTCCAGACTGGAGTGCAATGGCACAATCTCGGCTCACTGCAACCTCTGCCTCTCAGGTGCAAGCAATTCTCCTGACTCACCACCCCCAGTCTGAGTCGCTGGGATTACAGATGCCCACCACCATGCCTGGGTAATTTTTGTGCTTTTAGTGGAGATGGGGTTTCAGCATGTTGGTCAGGCTGGTCTCAAGCCCCTGATTTCTTTTTTTTTTTTTTTTTTTTTTTTTTTTTTTTTGAGACGGAGTCTGGCTCTGTCACCCAGGCTGGAGTGCAGTGGCCGGATCTCTGCTCACTGCAAGCTCCGCCTCCAGGGTTTACGCCATTCTCCTGCCTCAGCCTCCGGAGTAGCTGGGACTACAGGCGCCCGCCACCTCGCCCGGCTAGTTTTTTGTATTTTTAGTAGAGACGGGGTTTCACCGTGTTAGCCAGGATGGTCTCGATCTCCTGACCTCGTGATCCGCCCGTCTCGGCCTCCCAAAGTGCTGGGATTACAGGCTTGAGCCACTGCGCCCGGCTCAAGCCCCTGATTTCAAGTAATCTGCCCACCTTGGCCTCCTATAGTGCTGGGATTACAGGTGTGAGCCACTGCATCCAGCTAAATAACAGATTTTAAATATAGATGAAACAGCCTTCTATTGGAAGATGATGCCATCATCATAGAAAGGAGAAGTCAACGTTTGGCTTCAGAGCTTCAAAGGATAGGCTGACTCTCCTGTTAGGGACGGATGCAGCTGGTCACTTTAAGTTGAAGCCAATGCTCACTTACGATTCTGATAATCCTAGGAGTTATGCTACATCTACTCTTCCTGTGCTCTAAAAATGAAACAACAATCCCTGATAACAGCATATCTATTTACAAAATGGTCTACTGAATATTTTAAGCCCACCATTGAGACCTACTTCTCAGAAAAAGAGATCTCTTTCAAATATTACTGCTCATTGATGCAACTGGTCATTTAAGAGCTTTGATGGATGTGTACAAGGAGAGGAACATTGTTTTCAGTCTGCTAACACAGCATCCATTCTGTGGCCCATGGATCAACAATTCATTTCAGCCTTCATGTCTTATTGTTAAAGAAATACATTTCATAACGTTTTAGCTGCCATAGATAGTGATTCTTATGGATCTGGGCAAAGTAAATTGAAAACCTTCTGGAAAGGAGTCACCATTCTAGATGCCATTATGAACATTTGTGATTTATAAGAGGAGGTCAAAATGACGATGATAACAGGAGTTTGAAAGAAGTTGATTCCAAACCCCTGGGTAACGTGGAGAGATTTCGAGACTTCAATGGAGGAAATCACTGCAGATGTGATGGAAACAGCAGGAGAACTAGAAGTAGAAGTAGAGCCTGAAGATGTGACGGAATTACTGCAATCTCATGGCAAAACTTAAAACAGATGAGGAGTTGCTTCTTATGGATGAGCAAGAAAGTAGTTTCTTGAGATGAAGCCTACTCCTGGCGAAGATGCTGTGAACATTGTTGAAATGACAAGAAAAATGTTAGAATAGTTTGTAAACTCAGTTGATTAAGTAGCAGCAGGGTTTGAGAGGACTGACTTCAATTTTGTGTGAATAAAATGCTATCAAATGGCATCTCATGCCACAGAGAAATCTTTTGTAAAAGGAAGAGTCAATCAGTGCAGGAAACTTCATTGCTGTCTTCCTTTCAGACAGCAACAGCCACCCAACTCTGATCAGTCAGCAACTCTCAGCATCAAGGCAAGACCCTCCACCCGCAAAAAGATTACAACTTGCTGAAGGCTCAGATGATCATTAGCAATTTTTAGCAATGAAGTATTTTTAAGTTAAGATATGTATATTGTTTTTATACACAATGCTATTGCACCCTTCATAAACTACAATCTTGTGTAGGCATAACTTTTATATGCACTGGGAAACCAAAAAAATTCATGTGACTCTCTTTATTGCTGTAGTCACTTTATTGTGGTGGTCTGAAACCAAACCTATAAGGTCTCCAAGACATGTCTGTATTCCCTGAAGGCAAAATTGAAAACTCTGTGTTAATGAAGACATCATCTTTGCCATTTTAAAAATGTGATAAAATGATACATGTGATTATACAAAATCATATTGGGTGTCTTCTGCTGACTTTCTAAAATTTGAGCATTTTAGAAAGCGAACAGAACACTTACTTAGTTAAAAGTTAACTAAAGTAAGTAACTTGTTGAGCTTTCAGCGAGTCCTAATCTTGCAGGTGGAGGATCTCGCCTTGACGCTGATGGCTGCCGACTGATCAGGGTGGTGGTGGCTGAATGTTGGGGTGGCTGTGGCTGTCTGAAAGTAAGACAGCAATGAAGTTTGCTTACTTGACTTACTTGAGTTAAAAGTTAAAGTTAATGGCCAGGTGCGCTGGCTCACACTTGTAATCCTAGCCCTTTGAGAGGCTGAGACAGGCAGATCACCTGAGGTAGGAAGTTCAAGACCAGCCTGACCAACATGGAGAAACCCCATTTCTACTAAAAACACAAAATTAGCCAGGCATGGTGGTGAAAGCCTGTAATCCTAGCAACTCAGGAGGATTCGGTAGGAGAATCGCTTGAACCCGGGAGGTGGAGGTTACGGTGAGTCGATATCACGCCATTGCACTCCAGCCTGGGCAACAAGAGCGAGGTTCCATCTCAAAAAAAAAAAAGTTAAAATTAATATGTGTGATTAAGACTGCTAGAAAAAGAGTGGCAGAGAAATATAACTTTGGATAAAAGGTAACGGAGTGTTTACGAAGAAAAAAAAAAGAAAGAATTTTGTCCTAAAATTAAGTATCTTACTCCAGAACACGAACAAAGATTGTGAAGATTAAAACTTGAATAGATACATACAATTGTAGAAGAATGTGAAAAATGATTTTGTTGCCTTGCTTTATAATAAATACTAATAATGTAAAAATAAGCATGACACATGTTAAAACTTTGGCAAAGTTGGCTTAGTTTTGATTCAAGAATTCCTAAATTTAAAAAAAAACAGAAAGAGTTCTGTGAATCTTCTACAGCCAAATACAATGTTAATATAAAATTAGAATTTGGTCTTCTTTCCATTAAAGTTGATCATGGAGTATTTTGTCTGCTCTTAACAAGCGGTAAGAAGGGTTATTCTGTAATCTTCTCAGGTAGCAGAGATTCCATGTGTCACTAGAATCATTTTCTTTCCTTTGGCTGAGTTAGTAATATCCTCAATTTAAAAAAAAAAAGAATGTCATGATAACTTCTTCTGCATTTACTTTAATATATTTCATTGTCACTTTGATTAATGCATAGCCCAGCTAAAACTATTCATGTACTGTGACATCTATGATTCTCTTTTAGTAAATTTCCTCTGATAGCTCTTTTGATTTTTGTCTCTTCAAGATCAGATTCTAAAATTGAGGGGGAAAAAAATTTCAAGATGTCTTTTATACCTAAACGACTTCTGGGATTTTTCCTGAGGGGTTCTGAGAGATTGCAAATATTTGTGGTTTTTATAAATTTATGCATTAGTTTCCTATTGCTGCTTTTGCACATTACCACAAAGTTAGTGGCTTAAAACAACACAAATTTTATTCTCTTCCAGTCCTGGAAGTCAGAAGTCAGGAATGTTTCAATATGCTAAAATCAAGGTGTTGGCGAGGCTGGGTCCTTCTGCAGGATCCGAGGGGGTAATTCATATTCTTGCCTTTACCAGCTTCTAGTGGCTGTCTGTATTCCTTGGATTGTGGACACTTCCTCCATCTCCAAAGTAAATCACTCCAATCTCTGCTTCCATTATCCCACCACATTCTCCTCTCTTACATTTTACATAATCCTCATATAAAGAGGTTTTATACTGGCCCACCTCAATAATCCAGGATAATTTCCATCTCAAGATCCTGAGCTTAATCATACACCTGCAATATCCCTTTGGCCATATAAACTAACACATCCATACATTCTGGGGATTAGGACGTGAAGATCTTTGGCGGACCCATGATTTTGCCTACCACATCTTATCAAAAGAGAAGTGCCAGAAATAATGAGGAATTCTAATAAACTCCATATTTCTTAAGTAGCTCCACATCATGGCAAAAGCTGTCAAGAAAAGTTGCTAAATAAAGGAGAAACTCAGTCTTCCTTAGGTTAATGTTCTACAAATAAAACATTATTAATATAAATATATTTTATAAATTGTACACTTTTTGCAAAACAGATTGAAGACTCTGAAGATTTGTCAGCACCTTTCCTATCCACATTATGTTCTTATGCCGAGAGAAAACATTGGTCAAACACTTAAGAAAGAATGATGGGCTGGGTGTGGTGGCTCACACCTGCAATCCCAGCACTTTGGGATTTGCTGAGGCAGGTGGGTCACTGAGGTCACGAGTTCTAAACCAGGCTGGCCAACATGGCAAAACCCCATCTCTACTAAAAATACAAAAATTAGTGGCCAGGCATGGTGGCTCACACCTGTAATCTCGGTACTTTGGGAGGCCGAGGAGGGCAGATCAGAGATCAAGAGATTGAGACCATCCTGACCAACATGGTGAAACCCCGTCTCTACTAAAAATATAAAAATTAGCTGGGTGTGGTGGTGCACGCCTGTAGTCCCAGCTACTCTGGAGGCTGAGGCAGGAGAAGCACTTGAATCCAGGAGGTGGAGGTTGCAGTGAGCCAAGATTATACCACTGCACTCCATCCTGGCAACAGAACGAGACTCCATTTAAAAAATTAATAAATAAAAATAAATTAGTGGGGCATGGTGGTGGATGCCTGCAGTCCTAGCTACTCAGGAGACTGAGGTAGGAGGATGGCTTGAACATGGGAGATGTGGCAGTGAGCTGAGATCGCCTGGCTGTCATTTAGTCTTATCATCAAGAGATGATTTCCACTTTTCTGACTTCCTCACCTGAAAGCTTATAAGCCTCAAGATAGAAAATAGGTCTTTGGGCCAGGCGCGGTGGCTCATACCTGTAATCCCAGCACTTTGGATGCCGAGGCGGGTGGATCACCGGAGGTCAGAAGTTCGAGACCAGCCTGACCAACATGGTGAAACCCTGTCTCTACTAAAAAATTAGCTGGGCATGGTGGCGTGCACCTATAATCCCAGCTACCTGGGAAGCTGAGGCAGGAGAATCGCTTGTACCTGGGAGGCGGAGGTTGCAGTGAGTAGAGAGTGTGCCATTGCACTCCAGCCCGGGGAACTAGAGTGAAACTCCACCTCCCCCCCCACCAAAAAAATAATGGAAAAGAAAATAGATCTTTGACAAAAACAGTCTTAGAGCCTGATGGAATGAACTAAACCAGGTACTCATAACCACTGATATTTTAAGAAATCAACTCATGAGTACAGGCTTTGGAGCCAACTCAACATTACTTAGGCAATCATGAAGCTGTACTAGAGAACTCAATCAGGATATCAAGGGTGCTTGTTAGTTCAGAAGCAGAGTACTTTCAGGAAAACTGTTCTGCAGACCTACAAGGCAGCAGAACAAGACAAAAGTGAGAGCGGGATGTGCTGAACTGATGAGGGAAATTTCACAAATTTCATTTCTTTGGAAATTCTTAGAATTATTCTTGATTCTCTACTGGTGCTTTAGGCTCTAAGGGTGGTGACAAGTCCACCATTAAAGAATAAGGATTGTTGGTCTGGCATGGTGGCTCATACCTGCAATACCAGCACTTTGGGAAGCTGAGGTGGGAGGATCACTGGAGCCCAGGAGATCAAGACAAGCTCAAGCAATATAGCCAGATCTTGTCTCTACCAAAACATAAAATAAAAATAATAAGGATTGTACTTCATATGTGGAACCAATGCCCACAAATTTTTCCTAAGAAATGGGCTGCTACCTGATCTGTGGCTTTCTAGTTCCCAGACTTAAGGGAAGTAGAGAGAGTTAGGAAGCTTAGCCCGGATTGTTGGGATGTGGAGGAGGAAAGAAGCCAACCTAATTTATAGGTACTGCAGGTGACAGTTGTAAGAAAAATCTCTTTGGGTTGGTTTTCTAGTGTCAGAATACAAGAACTAATAAGGCTGTTTTGTTTAATCTTTAGAATAACAGAGGCTATTGAAAATGTCACCTGAGATTCTTTATGAAACTTCCAGACAGAAGTTAATTATCTGGTCTTATAATTGTTCAGCACCATATAAGTCTAGATTGGTTAACCACACTCAAAGAGGCTCATATGTTTAATTAAGACATCTTACTCAGCCTATGTAAATTAATCAAGCCAAAACAAAAAGTAGCCAGCCTCTCTTTTTTGTGATCCAAAATAATCCTTAGGAACAATTTATGATCACCCTTTAAAACTCCCTTGCCCTGTGTTAAAGGACAATGTGTTGCTGCTTAAGGTAAAATCATAATTCATACCAATATAAAATGAACACATATTAAACATTTTATTTAAAGCTGAGTGTGGTGGCTCATGCCTGTAATCCCAACACTTTGGAAGGCTGAGGCTGGTGGATCTCTTGAGGCCAGGAGTTTGAGACCAGCTTGGGCAACATGGCAAAACCCCATCTCTACTAAAAATACAAAAATTAGCTAGGCGTGGTGGTAGGCAACTGTAATCCCGGCTACTCAGGAGGTTGAGGCAGGAGAATCACTTGGACTTAGGAGGCGGAGGTTGCAGTGAGCCAAGATTGAGCCACTGCACTCCAGTCTGGGTGACAGAATGAGGCTCTGTCTCAAAAAAAAAAAAAAAATTATTTAATATATTAATTAGAGAACCAGCAACATATGCCAATAGTGTCAAAAGAAAATTCAAAGAATTCCATCTATGTAGGCAAAAAGAATGCTGAGACTAAATTACAAATAGACACAAATTAGCTTCTAGAGGGTGGGGAATGAACAGAAAATCAATTATCTCTCTACTAGACACAACTCATTTGCATGTTTATGAATCAGAGTCATTTCCATTGCTAGTTTTCAACAACTAACAGAGTTGAAAATAGCTCAAAGCCAATAAAAGGTAGAGAGATACCCCAGAAAGGTACATTAGATAGAATACTTGATCACTATTTATTTAGCCCAATTCCAAGTCTTCCACAATCTTTTCCAACATCTATGATATACAATTTCTATCTTCTCAACTCTTTCTGTAGAGGGCTTCTAAGCACATCTTATGAAGTTTGGATTTCTCCTCCCTTCCGTCTAAGCAGATTACTTAAACCACTTTAGTGCTAAGACACCCTGATAGGGGTACACCTTTCCCACTAGTTTCTTCACAGGTGAGCATGGTTTCCCCAGGAATGCTTCTGAAGTCTCATTTACTCCTCCCAAGGGGTTCCAGTTTACCAGCTCCTTGAAGACCCTGAGTCTCAAAAAGAAAATACTGCATTGACATGAAATTGTTATAGACCACCGGTTCTTGGGCTCTCAATGCAATAGAAATTGAAATGAAGGCAAAAGAGTTTTCCCAGACAAGGCTTCACTGGAACTTGTGCCTGGGCATAAGGGAGGCAGCACAAGAGAGAGAGAGGGAATTCCCTGATTTGACTCTCCAAAAAGAGCCAGTTGGGATTTTTTATTAGGCAAAGTGTGGGAATTGACATCGGGGGAAGTGTATACTGGCTGGGCTGGGCAAAGCACAGGACAGGTAGGAGATGCAGGTCAGCAGATCTGGTTGCCATGGTTATCTTGAGTAACGGGCCACCTGGTGGTCTGGCTGGAAGCAACAAGGCTATAAATTAATTGTTGAAACTCTGTCTCTACTAAAAATACAAAAATTAGCCAGGTGTGGTGGCACATGCCTGTTATCCCATCTACTCCAGCGGCTAAGGCATGAGAATCACTTGAACCCAGGAGGCAAAGGTTGCAGAGAGCCAAGATCGCACCACTGCATTCTAGCTTGGGCAACAGAGCAAGACCCTGTCTCAAAATAATAATAGTTATTATTATTATTATTACTATTATTGAACATTCCTTCTCAAGATAGGACACTCCACAACCTTGGTTCAAAATTTTGGACCTTGGCTGGGCATGGTGGCTCATGCCTGTAATCCCAGCACTTTGGGAGGCCAAAGTGGGTAGATTACTTGAGATCAGGAGTTTGAGACAAGCCTGGCCAACATGGTGAAACCCTGTCTCTACAAAATGCAAAATAATTAGCTGGACTTGGGGGTGAGCGCCTGTAATCCCAGCTGCTTGGGAGGCAGAGGCAGGAGAATTGCTTGAACCCGGGAGACAGAGGTTGCAGTGAGCTGAGATCGCATTGCTGCACTCCAGCCTGGGTAACAGAGCAAGATTCTGCCACCAAAAAAAAAAAAAAGATTGGATTCCCTAAGGCCCATTCCTGGAATTTTTTTAAGTAAAAGGTATGATTAAACATTATGAGAGCACAGAAGAACAATGTAGAATGGTTATTTTCTTTGTATGACCAAAGCCTCAGGATTAGCAGGTGTGATGTCAGTGAGGTAGTGGTGTGGGTTTTGTGATCAGTGGGAATGCTTGAAAGAATTTTCTAGTGGAGGTGAGCTGAAGCAACACCCTGTTCCTACTCTGTCTCAGAATAACAAGTCTCTTAATCAGTTCTGAAAGGCAGCTCCTGTCTTCCACTGTGAAAAAGAACACAATTTAGTGTTACTGTTAATAATTTAGCCCCATCCAACCAGCTATCCAATTAAACAAGCATCCCTGGGGCTGGGCCACTCAAAGGTACCTGGTTTGCAAAATCTGAATGGACAAAGTCCTTGCTGTTCAGGAAACTGGCCTTTTCTCCAGGATCTGCCCAGAAGGAGAATCTTTACCTCTGTGCCACATCTCTGTCCTAAGGCACTTCCTTTTGTTCTCTATGAGCTATTTTAAAAGCTACCTTCTATTTCAATGATGTTAGGCTCTGAAGGCAAGGTTTGCTATCAGCTGAAGTCATCTTAAATCCCTTAAAGGCTTCACTGAGGCATATGCAAATATATGCAAATGAGATGCTCCATGGACTAATTAAAATAAAATCTAATAGCCTTAAATAGGCATCAAATAATGGTCCTAGGAGAGGCAATTAATTCTATTGTTTACAACCACTCCCTTTGTTAGCTGGTTTTTTTCCCCAAATGAAGAGGCAAATCATTTCCTCAGCTTCTCTACCAGAAAGACAAAAATCATGGCATTTATTATCCGCCTCATTGTTGTCTGTAACATAGCCAAACAACTGCTATTAACAAGAGGAAAAATAGTTCAAAAATGGGGCCACAACTTATGAGGCTTCTGAGTCTGGCCACTGCCCACCCCATGAGCCTCATCATACCCCTAAGCGCTTGCCACAACTCCAAGCAACTTCTGCACCGAATTTCCTTCAGTTTCACAACCCTACCAAGGCTGATTCTTCTTTCAGGAGTGACATGCTGTTCCCTCTGCGAGAGAAGGCCACAGTGTCACCCTCAGGAGCACACAACCCCAGTAGGGAAGGAGACAAGTAAGCAGATGACTATACAATCCCGGGCCATGAGCACAGGGATAAAAACGTGGGTAGAACACATTAGGCAGCTTAGGAGCATCTGTGGCCCAAGGCAGAGGGGTCAAAGAAGAGTCTGAAAGAGGTTACACTTGAGCTGAGGACTGAGAGAAGAATAGAAGGCTAGTCCTGGTGATATGGACAGGAGGCAGGGAAATACTAGGTAGAAAAGGGTGTGGTCCCTGGCGAGGGCTCCACCCTCAAGCCTAGATCCACAGCACGAAGTAAGAACATGCATTCATGTTTTCCCACCCAAATATTGCCTGGCCCACCGTGCCCCCCATCTTGTACCCATAAAACCCCCAGTTTCCACTGGCAAAAGGGCAGCAGAGCAACAGAGTAGCAGAGTAGTGTAGCAGAGCAGTAGAAAAGAGAAGCGTCTAAAGGTCAAGAGAAGCAGCAGCTGGACATCAGACACTATTGTTGGAGCTGAGTTCAGCTGGGAATGATCAGAGAGGAGTTCCCCAGAGAGGGGAAGGCCACCCTCCCACTCCATCCCTTTTCCAGCTCCTCATCCTGCTGAGAGCCACTTCTACCCTCAGTAAAGTCCTCCGCATTCATCACCCTCAAATTTGTTCATGTGACCTCATTCTTCCTGGATGTTGGACAAGGACCTGGGTGTGGGTGCGAAAGGCTGTCACACTGACCCTCCACTGAGCTGTTTAACACTTAAGACATCCACAGATGACAAAGCTAAAGGAGCACACTGTAACACACACCCTGTGGGGCTCCAGGGATCACGGGCAACCCCTAGACACTGCCATGGGGCCACAGAGTTCCACTCCTGCCAGCACCCAGAAGCACTCATCCCAGCCTCTGTACCTGATCACCTGCATGCTCCCCCTCTCACAAAGGGTTTGAGAGCTGCAGGCTAAGTAAACGAGCCACCCCTTCACAAGTCCCACAAAGGGGTAAAGGGAATTATCCCATTTTACTGGCAGAGTCTTAAAATATATAATTTTATCAGTTGTATTTGAGGGAACTACTAGGAGTTGTGTCACTGGTAAACTAAGTTCTTTCCCTTTGTGTGGGTTGCAAATAAGGAACATCCAAATTGGAACAAAAGGCAAGCAGGTTTTATTTCTGTTCAGAAATGGAGAAGGAGTGAACTTCCACTCTAAAGACCCCTACTCCTCAAACAATAGAAGGCATGCGTTTTTTAAGGGCTGGGTATACGGATAGCAGAAAAGTGTTAGCATGTGCAGGGCAGGGTGCCTGTCATAAGGCTCAATTCATAAACATGTATCTTCATGCAACCCATGTATATAAAATGGTGGAGATTTTCATTTTGGAGAGGGAATTTCAGCATTACAATGATATGATAATGATCCAAAGGCAACTAGAGGTCATCTATTCCAGTTTGGGTTGGTTTGGGGGGTCTTATCTCCCTCTGGTATCCAGTCAGGGGTCATGAAGCCCTGGCACCATCCCAGGTCATCTGGTTTCTTTAAGCAGCTGTGCCTATATATAAATAAGGGACTAAAGGAAAACAGTATGAAAAAGAACTTTCCCAGCTATCTCATCAGGGCTTCCCTGGTGAAACAAAGCATAAGGCCAGAAGAGACAAGAAATTAGCCTCGAGAGGTGGAGAGGCAGGCCCTGGAGGACGGAATTTGTCATGGTAAGGAGCTTGCACTTGGTCCATTGTGGGAAATGGAGCCATTAGTGGGTGAGTAATAGGATACACTTTTCATCTGGCATCAAGATCTCCCATCTGCATCTCCACAAAAGGGGAAAAGAGGGCAAAGACTAAAGGGAGTAGCTCCATCCCCTGGTGATGTCTAATCAGCCTCACCTGCCTTTAGCAAGAATCCAGTTCAGTCAACTTAGCAAGAATTTCTCTTCCCCCTGAAATTTCCTCTTAGTAATTGTCCATCCACTGACCCCTCATCCTGTTCCTTTGCTATAAATTCCATATTCCCCTTTTGTATTTGGAATTAAGCCCAGTTCTATACTGAGGTCTCTTGTTCCCTACTACTATGGCCCTGAATAAAATCTGTTTTCTACTACTTTAAGAACTATCAAGCTCTATTTTTCCTTTGACATAACCCAAATCCCACAGTTAGTCAGTGGCTGATATGGTTTGGCTGTGTCCCCCCAAAAATCTCACCTTGGATTGTAATAATCCCCACATGTCAAGGGCAGGCCAGGTGGAGATAATTGAATCACGGGGGCCGTTTCCCCCATGCTGTTCTCTTGTTAATGAATACGTCTCACGAGATCTCATGGTTTTATAAATGGGAGTTCCCCTGTACAAGTTGTCTTGCCTGCTGCCATGTAAGAAGTGACTTTTCACCTTATTCACCTTCTGTCATGATTGTAAGGCCTCCCCACAAGGGAACTGTAAGTCCATTAAATCTCTTTCCTTTATAAATTACCCAGTCTCAGATATGTCTTTATTAGCAGCATGAGAACAGACTAATACAGCAAATTGGTACTGGATAGTGGGGCTCTGCTGTAAAGATACCCAAAAATGTGGAATCAACTTTGGAACTGGGTAACAGGCAGTTACCCAGTACTTCCAACGGGTAAGTGTGTGGGAGGGCTCAGAAGAAGACAGAAAAATGTGGGAAGGTTTGGAACTTCCTAGAGACTTTGGAGGGCTCAAAACACAGGAAGATGTGGGAAAGTTTGGAACTCCCTAGAGATTTGTTGAATGGCTTTTACCAACATGCTGATAGTGATATAAACAATAAAGTCCAGGCTGAGGTGGTCTCAGATGGAGATGGGGAACATGTTGGGAACTGGAGTAAAGGTCACTCTTGTTATGCAAAGAGACTGGCAGCCCTTTGCCCCTGCCCCAGACATCTGTAGAACTTTGAACTTGAGAGAGATGATTTAGGGTATCTGGAGGAAGAAATTTCTAAGCAGGAAAGTTCAAGAGGAAGCACAGCATAAAAGTTTGGAAAATTTACAGCTTGATGATGTGATAGAAAAGAAAAACCCATTTTCAGGGAAGAAATTCAAGCTGGCTGCAGAAATTTGCATAAGTAATGAGGAACTGAATGTTAATGACCAAGACAATGGGAAAAATGTCTCCAGGGCATGTCAGAGACCTTCACAGCAACCCCTCCCATCATAGGCCCAGAGGCCTAGAAGAGAAAATTGGTTTCATGAACTGGGCCCAGGGCCCCCCTGCTGTGTGCAGCCTCAGGCCTTGATACACTGTGTCCCAGCTGCTCCAGCCATAGCTAAAAGGGGCCAACATTAGAACTCAGGCCATTGCTTCAGAGGGTGCAAGCCCCAAGACTTGGCAGCTTCGATGTGGTGTTGGGTTTTCAGGTATGCAGAAGACAAGAATTGAGGTTTGGGAACCTCCACTTAGATTTCAGGGGATGTTTGGAAAAGTCTGCCTGGAGGAATAAAGTCTGCTGGGAGGAATAAAGCCCTCATGGAGAGCTCTGCTAGGGAAATGCAGAAAAGAAATGTGTGGTTGGAGCGCCCACACAGAGTCCCCACTAGGGCACTCCCTAGTGGAGCTGTGAGAAGAGGACCACTGTTCTCCAGATCCCAGAATGGTACCTCCAGTGACAGCTTGCACCATGCACCTGGAAAAGCTGCAGACACTCAATGCCAGCCCAGAAAGCAGCTAGCAGGGGGGTTGTACCCTGCAAAGCCACTGGGGCAGAGCTACCCAAGGCCATGGGAGCCCACCTCTTGCATCAGCGTGACCTAGATGTGAGATATAGAGTCAAAGGAGATCATTTCAAAGCTTTAAGATTTGATTGCCCCACTGGATTTCAGACTTGCATGGGGCCTGTAGCCCTTTCGTTTTGGCCAATTTCCTCCATTTGGGATGGGTGTATTTACCCAATGCCAGTATCCCCATTGTATCTAGGAAGTACTTGCTTTTGATTTTACAGGCTCATAGGTAGAAGGGACGTGCCTTGTCCTAGATGAGACTTTGGACTGTGAACTTTTGGGTTAATTCTGAAATGAGTTAAGACTTTGGGGGACTGTTGGGAAGGCATAATTGGTTTTGAAATATGAAGACACGAGATTTGGAGGGTCAGAGGTGGAATTACATGGTTTGGCTGTGTCCCCACCCAAATCTCACCTTGAATTGTAATAATCCCCACATGTCAAGGACGGGCCAGGTGGAGATAACTAAATAGTGGGAGCAGTTTCCCCTATACTGTTCTCCTAGTAGTAAATAAGTCTCATGATATCTGATTGTTTTATAAATGGGACTTCCCCTGCACAAGCTCTCTTGCCTGCTGCCATGTAAGATGTGCCTTTGCTTCTCATTCGCCTCCACCATGATTGTGAGGCTTCCTCCAGCATGTGGAACTATAAGTTAATTAAACCTCTTTCTTTTATAAATGACCCAGTCTTCGGTATGTTTTTATTAGCAGCATGAGAACAGACTAATGCAGTGGCAAAGCTGGAACTGGAATACCTTCTGGCTTTTGCTGCTGTAATCTTTCCGCTACACTGCACCTCTGCTGGTCTCTCAACATTGCATTTGCTTGTAAATATTTAAACAGCCCTGGAAAGATCTACAGAACATCAGAGAAACCACACTTTAAACAATCCATTCTTATCCCCAAAGGTACATTAGAGCTAAAATCATAAAATTAATAGCTACTTCCTTACCCAGGATCAATATATTTCCTAGCTGAAATGAGTGATTGTTTTTGGACAGAACATAAGGGGCTCCAGAGGAGTGAGTGCAGCTAGAAAAGGTGTTGATGACAGAAAAGCAAAGCTAGGGAAGGTTAGAGAGCCTGCAATGCAACATGAGGGGCAGAGGCCAGCTTCAGCCAGGCTAATCCTTAAAACATGTGTGATGGCATGCCCCAGAAAGGGTTCGTGGAAATGGGAAATTAGTACTTAAGACTAAGAACTCTGAGTCTTAAAACTTTCAGGGAACCCAGTTTCCTACTCCAGCACTTCTACTGTGCTCTGACACGGGATCAACAGCTTTATCAGATAATGTTTAATTGATTAACCTTATGTGATTGTCCCTGGACCAAAATAGGAATCTCCCACAAGGACCTGACATTCTAAAGAAAAACTTGGAATCAGAAGAGAAGAGGGGATGCTCAAGCAACATGGCCTTAGTTTAGGAATAAAGCCACATAATGTATATAGGCTATATAGATCCCTAAAACAAGTCAGCTTTATTCAAGTTATTTTATCATAAAATGAGAAAATCTTAAATTGCCATAATACAATGAATCTAAGCTAAAATGTCAAATTCTCTATGACTGACTTGCATCTTCAGACTATGTCAAGAGCGAGTGTTCACTAAATGCATTTTTAGAAGCTTTTTTAATGTGGAAGTGAAATACCATATACACTATTTCCATGGTAACTATTTTCTTACTGAATGGAAATAGCATAATCAACATTTAAGAACTTCTATTTCCTGAAATGTTTGTCTTATATGAATGTCAGTTGAATTCATAAGTTACAAGTAGTCTCCTTTTAATTAAAATTTTTAAAAATTTAGTGTCTATGTATTGATATATTTTTTTGCTCTGTTTATAAAATGTATTCCTGGACTACTTGAACATTTTGACATAATAACTTAGCATACCTGTTTTCCTCATAGTGTTGGGAATTTGGAGCTTTCAAATAGATAACTCAGTCACTATGTATCTTAGATGTGTTTGGTTAACACTACAAATAAATGCTTTCTCTGTATTAAAAGATAAGTTTCAGAAAAAGGTAACATCACATCTTTCCTACAGATACAAAAATGAGTATGTGTTAAACATTTTTATTTTCTTCTGCCTGGGTGTGGTGGCTTACATCTATAATCCCAACAGTTTGGGAGGCTGAGGCAGGTAGATTGAGCCCAGGAGTTCCAGACCACGCCTGGCCAACATGGTGAAACTTTGTCTCTACAAAAAAATACAGCAATTAGCCAGGCATGGTTGTGCGAGCCTATAGTCCCAGGAACTCGGGAGACTGAGGCAGGAGAACTGCTTGAGCCTGGGAAGCGGAGGTTGCAGTCAACTGAGATTGCACCACTGCACTCCAACCTGGGTGACAGAGTAAGACCCTGTCTCAAAAACAATTTTTTTTCTTCAGTATTAGAGAACCAGATGTCAAAGTCTTGCTCCTTGACCAAACCTTAGTCAGGCTTCTCTGAGCCTCTTTTCCACTAGGTCTCAACTTTGATTTCCCACCCTTGCCAGATCTTTATAACCCAATTTTAGTGAAATTAGAATTCTTCTAAGTCAGTTTCAAGAGAATCCCAAGATATACTGGATAATCCTCGATCTCTGATCACCCTGGCCTGCCTTTAATAACATTCCTGTCAAGTTGGTTTTGCAAAAATCTTCCCGACCCTTGATGTCTCCTCTTAGCACATTTTCCATCCATTGGCCCCTCACGCTGTTCATTGACTATAAATCTCTGGCTGTCTTTACTGTATTCAGAGTTGAGCCCAATCCCTCTCCCCTATTGAGATAGTCTCCACATCTTTTGAAACAGTCCTAAATGAAGTATTCTTTACTGTTTAACAAGTGTCAGAATAATGTTTTCTTTAGCACAGGCAGATGTTATAAACAGTTCAAATGAAAAGTTAAAAAAAAAACTTATAAATAAAAAGGAATTGAATTTTAATGGGAACAAAACTTTTTGTTCTGTTTTCTGTTTGCTTGTTTGTTTTACAAGGAACAGGGAAGTGTGCTGGAAACAATGGAGTCTGCATGTCTATCAGTTATCTACAGTTTATAAACCCATGCCAAATAGCTCAAAGGCAACAAACTGTTGTAGGAAAATACAAGTTCTTGTCACATAACTGGGATAATGTAGGCAGGCGGACACATTAGGGTGAGTAGAGTGGGGTTTATTGGGTGAAAAGGAAAAAAGGGGAAATAGACTCTCAGCAAAGTCAGAGTCCTGCTAACAGATTTGCCGCCCCACAGATTGAATCCCCAGTTACCACTAGAAACAAGAGAGGCCAGGCTCCTTCCCACTGCAAAGGGCATAAACTTCTCAAGGCTCTACCCCATCCTCCAAGTGCATAGGCCAGTTGAAGATTCTCCAGGGACCTTTCCCCTTATCTGCCTCCTGCATCTATCAAAACTAGAGTTGGCTGTAGCACAGCCTGGAAAGGTGTGCTATGGATAATACATTGCTTTCCACTGATGTATAATTTTTGTTTTGGAGTAGAGCACAGTAACCATATATAGCATGAGTCACATTATAAATTCTTTAAATATCAGCTTTGCAACCACACTATCCCAGAACTCAAAGTATGACTTCTCATAATTTGGACTTAGAAACAATTAATCATGACAAAGTAGGAAAAAAGTTGATATTTAACTCTCACAGGTCCTCATTGCAGGGTAATCTACACACCTTTGAGAAGACATGTCTAGTCATGGGCTGTCCTTACTCGCAAGATTGATTTAATGAAGGCTGTAAAATTTCTCCCAATAAGGCCAAAAAAGATATAAAATATATTAGAATTTTTATTTTCAAAGAAAATACATTTTTTTCAATTTTAAGAAAAATATATTGGAAACAAAATTGGAATCTAGTTAAATAAAAAGAAAGCTCTAGGGAGATTAAGGAGTTCTTAACGTTACTTCATTGAAATTCTTATATAACTTTTATTGCATTTATTTCACACTGTCTTTTATATACTTTTTTGCACATATTTTTATCCTATTCTATTCAAGACATGGTCCCTCTACAGAACCTAGTACTTTTCCCATAATACATGTAGGCCAAATGATTGAAGATTGAATGAAATTCACTGAAGGGTTCTACCATGGTTTGAATGTTTGTCCTCTTCAAAACTCATGCTTACATTTAATTGCCATTGTAACAGTATTAAGAGTTGGGACCTTTGAGAAGTGATTAGCCCATGTAGGCTTAGCTCTTGTGGGTGGGATTAACGCAGGTATAAATGGGGGAGTTCAGCTCTCTCTCTTGCTCTCTCTCTGCCTCTCTCTTTCTCTTTTTACCCTTCTGCCATGTGATGTCTTCAACCATATTAGACGCAGAATGAAAGCCCTTGCCAGCTACCAGCACGTTGATATTGTGCTTCCCAGTCTTCAGAACCGTGAGTCAATAGATTTCTGTTCATTATAAATGACTCTGTCTCACGTGTTCTGTTATAGCAGCACAATACAGACTAAGGCAGCTTTTCTATGGTATAAATGAAGTACCATTTCCCAGATATGCTGCTTTTTATTGCCCTAATTTAATTTAAAAAGTCACTTTAGATGGCATTACTATCATTTATTGAGCACTGATTATGTGCCAGGCCTTGTTCCAAGTGTTTAACATTCATTATCTCATTTAATCTCTGTAACAGCTGTATGGGCTTATTTCTCTCATTTTATCAAGATGTGACGGGAGTAAGTTTCACTATTATGCAGGGCTACCCAAATATACACATGCATTTTGTCTTCTGTACCATCATCATCTTCCTGGGATTAAAGCCTATCCCCACCATCCCCACCTGTTCCTAACCCATACATGTTGTGCCTTTACAAAGAAGGGTATCCACATGGGGCAGTTTGAATGGAGCTCCACAAAGTGTCGGGATGTACCTTCTGCTGGATGATCCCAGGTAATTTCAGGCAGCTTGGAAGGAGAGCCTCACTCCTAATAAGGAACAGGACACCTGACCCCTCAGTTCAAACATCATACAGTGGCCATTCCAATTGCATGTGGCCAGCAGGCAATGACTTGTCTTCATGGGGCTGGCAGGGGATGGTCAACAAGGTTCTCCTCCTTTTGGCCCACTGACCTCCTCCAAGGAGAGACCAGCCACCCCATTCTAGCACATTCTCCACATGGTCAACAAGATTCTCCTCCTTTTGGTCCACTGACCTCCTCCAAAGACAGACTACACATCCCATTCTAGTACAACCAACATTCTTCTCATCTCCCTGGGGCAGGGCATAATGAGTCACCATCTCTTATTTTTCTAATAAATTATTATGGTACAAACTTCTTTCTTGATTCCTAAGAGTTTTTGGGTTTTTTGTTTTGTTTTGTTTTTTGTTTGTTTGTTTGTTTTGACTATGCTCTTGTAAATGAAACATCTTAATTTCTGGAACTAGTGGTCTGCAAGGCCTGTTTAGGATTCAAAAACTATACACCTTTTCTAGTCTGTACATTTGTAAGAAATGAATTCAAATTCTCGTGAGAACATGTAGAGGTCTTTGAGTTGCAGGGTGGCAATGATTTTCTATAAAGGGCCAGGTAGTAATATGTTGGAATTCGTAGGCCATACACAGCCTTTGTCACATAGTTGTGTTTTTTGTTTTTAAACAACTCATGTTAAAGGGAGAGACGAGTTCAAGGCATTTGTTTGTTTACCTGAGTCCAAATCAATTAAGAATTTTATGCCTACTGAAAAGTAGGTATCTGGACTGGTAAGTTTTCTATTTCTTAATTTATGTTTGATCCATGGCTGAAATCATGACATTTAAGCTATAATAAGCTCTTTCTCAACCACATGAATGTTTAGACCTGTAATTCAAAAAAGCCTTTAAATATCATTGTGTGAGTATATATTTTCCTACCTCCAAGTGATGTTAAATTAGATTATAAAATATCTTAAATTAAAAGAGCTCTATTCTGATTGACTTACAGAGATAAGTGTTTTATAACTGAATATTCCTAAAATTCCCAGAAATGTTGGAAATTAAAGTTCCAATCATTTCCGTGTGCCAAAAAGGGGACATTCTTAATGAAACTAACCCAAATGTTTTAGGAATTCAAGTTCACATAATTTGGATAAATATTTTACAAATGAGACTAATTTAATGTTGTTGGTTTAATAAAAATAGTTATGTCTTCTCTGAGTTAAATGACATATTTATTCTACTTGGATATGTTCTTCCTAAACTTATACAGGTGTAATGATTAAATAAACTAACATTACTTCTACTAAATGTTTAAGGCTATGAAAGATGCCAATCTGTGTTTAACCAAATTAAATATTTATTCTAACAAACTTTATTTCAATAGTAGTTATATTTTGTAATATGTCGGCTTGATGATAGTTTCCAAGATCTTTTGGTAATTTAAAATTTTGGACTGATACAAAATGAGTACATTAATGGACATTCATTAGATACTTAGGTAATCTCTAAGTAAGATGAAAAACTGAAACATTAATTATCAAGTGTAATTTTAAGTTTATACACTTTTTGTTATTTATTTTTATAGCATATAGAGAAGCTCTGTATTTGGAGTTTGTTAATGAATATGTTCATTTTTGCCACTTTGAAAACTTGTATTATAAAAAACATGTATAGATATAGAATGATATAGAAAGCTCAAGAAAAGTGAATTTTATTTATCCTGATCACTGCTAGCTATGGTTTGATGAGTTATTTATAGGATTTTCTAAAAAAAGCTTTAGTATCAAATATTATACTGATGCAAAACTGGAATTCAGTTTTCTCCCTGTTAAAAGACTGAGATTATCTTGGATTATTGGTTAGGTCTTGATAGGCAGTTATAAAAGTTTATTCTTTACTTTCTGTGCAATCTGCCTGGATGACAAGGATTTTAT
The DNA here is from genome assembly GCF_047675955.1 of Chlorocebus sabaeus. NCBI lineage: Eukaryota > Metazoa > Chordata > Mammalia > Primates > Cercopithecidae > Chlorocebus > Chlorocebus sabaeus. The sequence continues at coordinate 13,576,868 of NC_132906.1, forward strand.
GTCTTACAGAATAACTTCCATGGTTTATGTTTACTGTTTTTCCTTGATTATTTATGAAAACAAAGATTTCTCACATAGACAAAAGCTCAGATTCTTTCCAATAATGATACCTCCTGTATCAGTGATAGATCTTCAGATAAACAGAATTAAAAGGATATATAGAGATATCTAGAAAGAGGTTTATTATAGGGACTGACTCACATAATTATAGAGGTTGAGAACTCCACAATATGCTGTCTGCAAGCTGGAGGCCCAGGAAAGCCCAGTTACCACTTAACAATTCCAGCCTTAGCTCCAAGACTCAAGAACCAGGGAAGCCAATGGTGTAAGTCCCAGTCCCAGTTTAAGTCCAAAGGCCAGAGAACCAGAAGCTCCAGTATCCTAGGGCAGGAGAAGATGAATGTTCCAGCTCAAGCAGACAGCAGATTTATCCTTCGTCTACCTTTTCATTCTGTTCAAACCCTCAACAAATTGTGTGGTGCCCATCTACATCGGTGAGGGCGATCTTTGCTTCATCTACCAATTCAAATACTGATCTCTCCCAGAAATACCCTTAAAAACACACCTAGACATAATGTTTTCCCAGCTATCTATGAATCTCTTAGCTAGTCCAGCTGACACATACAATTAACCATTAGAGTTCTTATGTTTACTTTTATAATTTTTATTGTCACTTTGGTTTAATAGGTAGTTAAGGTTTAATAGGCAGGTATCCCATGATCATACATAGCTAACGATCCCATGATCTCATCTTAATGAAGCATTCAAATCTTCTGAAAATTTTTTATATGTTTCCTTTCCAAAATCACAACCTAAATCATATCTCTTGCATCTTAAAACTATCTTTGAGATTCCCCAGATAAATCACAAAGGATTTGTTTGCTCGTCATGTGAAAAGAGAGGTACTAGAAATAATTAGATTTATTTGAATATTACTATTAATGAGTTGCATGGGAAGAGATGTTAAATGTGAAGAGATGCTCAGCCTTCCCTAGGTTAAATTTGTATGAGTAAATGTTTATTAATATAAGGATTTCAGTAATTATATGCTGTTTGGGAAGTTCTTAAAGAATTGCCAGTGCCCTCACCATTGATGATACGTTTCTGTTTATTCAAATCTTGGCACTGCTTTGCCTATTATTAGACAACAACAGTCTAGTGTTATCAATCATAATTTCAGTTATTTTTTAACATGTGACTTGTCACAACTTTACTTCTTTAATTTGAATCTAGCATCTTCAAAGCCCATGGTTTTCAATTAGAGATTTTTATATTACTTACCTGTAGTATTTTACTAACATATAAAGATATTTAAGACCTACTCAGACTTAGTGAATCTCTTTACTTGATATATATTCTTGATGTATTCTTACTATAGTCTTTGCATATTCATGGCCTATTATGTCAGGATTATTATATATCTCAATATTTTTTTCTCTAAAATGATTATGATCATCTGTTTTTATTAATGAGGTATACTATTCTTTAAAATAGGTCTATTATGTTTATGAATATTTTATCTATCTTATTTTAAATTGTAATTATTCTCTTATTTTGCATGCCACAGAAACAATCAAAAATATTTTTTGCACTTGCATTATTCTTGTAATGAACTCTCATCAGATCTTTCACTTTTGGAACTTACAAGTGTGAAGCTAACCACAGCAGTTTTAAGTCCCTTGTCATCTACAGGTGGTTTTCTGTTTCACTCTGATGCTTCCTTGAAAGTGCAACCAGCTAGAGGCCAGAAAGAGACTTTTATGTGTCCTGGTCCAAGTCAGCTGTGGTTTGATAATGTTGCTTCATCTTCAACAAAGAAGAATCATCTCAGAGCCTGTGAAAAGGACTATACCATGTACTCCAAAGCACAGACTTCTGGCATCACTTACGCAACTTTGAGACCATATCCATGGAATGAATCAGGATTTCCAGAACATAGTTCAGAAACAGATGGGCTCATGAGACCGCTAACCCAAGATCAAGTGAAACAAGAGTTAGTTACATAGGACTGAATGACCTGATCAGAGATAGCTGTGGGGTTTTTTCTGGAATATTGTTGCTATTTTAATGTTCTATTTTCTGGATATACAAAGAAGCTCCTTTGCTTTCCTTATAAGCTACCTCGAACTCAACAATCGAGTAGACTCAGCTTTTGTAAACTGAAATGAAACATTTGTAGATGATAATATATCTTATTCCACCTGACTAACCCCTCCAGAATTTGGAACCTCTTATTTAATACTCTTATTTTCATCTCAATGTAGTTATTTCCATAGATTAATTAAGAATCTGTCCTACTTGTTATCAGTACAAAATGAGAAACATTGTGCAACCAAGGCTTTGTCTGGAATGTCATGTTGGAAAATGATATTCTTTTAATCAAATATGAACAAACACTTTTAAGAAACAAAGGTTGATTTTATGGAGGCAATGCTTTGCAAAGCCCTTTCGGGACTGGCTTGGTATCTGGTTTATAAGTTCTCAGTCTTACAGGTAATAATGAAGGTCACTTCTTGGCAGATCCAGGAACTGTAGTTTATTTTGTGGACCTCCAGAATGGAGGATTTACAAGAACTACAGGTAAAATATAATAGCAAATTCTTGGCTTGGCTTCCTATCCTCAGGAGGCTTTTAAAAGACTAATCTGAAATTCCTTCTGAAAACATTCATCAAATAAACTTAAGAAGGCCTACACGGTAAATTATTATTCTTGCTACACCAATGTAAGTAATCAGGTCAAATCTAAGGAGACTAGCCTTAGTTTATTATCAAAAATAATGTTTCTTTGAGATTATTATCAACTAAAAATAAAATTTTAAGCCGCCCACCTACCAAACAGACTCTCTTGACCAAGAAGACTGGAAAGAAATCTGAAAAACTGAGTTCCTGCCATGATGGGAAGGGAGGTTGAACACACCTCAATATACCCCCACCTTTTGGCATGTAGGCTCAACGACTGACCAGTACTAATGTTTAAATAAAGGGCCAGGTAGTAATGTGTTGGAATTCGTAGGCCATACACAGCCTTTGTCACATAGTTGTGTTTTTTGTTTTTAAACAACTCATGTTACAGGGAGAGACGAATTCAAGGCATTTGTTTGTTTATCTGTCTGAGTCCAAATCAATTAAGAATTTTATGCCTTAATTTTATGCCAGAAAGACCGTTTCAAACCAACTAAGAGTATCATGATAAAGAACAACAGCACTGCTCATGTGTGAGTCAGAAAGTATCCTATGCTTGTATATCCTTTCCTAAACATAAACTTTTTTTTTCCTTTGAGTTAATTTTTATTTATTTCTCTTACTTGGCTTTCTTTAAATCTCTGGCTTGATCTGACCACATTGTCCAAGACAAAACAGACTCTTAGTTGCAATAAAGTACCAAATTATAAACAAGTCCTAAGGCCATGCCAGGCAGGAGTTAATGCACATCTGTAGCCGTCAGTCTTGCTAAATAGGTCATATTGTGACTGATTCTGACATACATCCTTAATTTAACTTAAACAGGTCTTTCTGCTAACTTCAAGTTTTTAGACATTTCATTTCTTTAACCAACTGCAGATTAAAGAATCTCTGAATCCATCTATGACTCGTATGTCCCCACTTCAAGATATACTTTTTCAGGCCAAACCAATGTATGCCCTCCATGTGTTTTATGGCTTTGTCTGCAATTCTTGCCTTCCTGAAATGTATAAAACCAAATTGTAATCTGACCACCTCAGGTACCCAGTCTCAGGAATCTTGAGACTGTATTTCCTTGGACTGTGGTTGTTCATATTGGTCCAGGATAAATTTCTTTAAACTGCTTGTTTTTTCCATTAACATCTTTGAGGGTATGACTTTAGAGAGATGAGAGAAATTTTGTGTTTTGGAAAACTACGCATTGTCTATAGCATACCATTCCATGTTATCAAATTCTAGACTTGTTCACGGTCTTTGAAGCATGTTGCACATATTTGCACAATTGTATATTGTAGGTAACTGATGGACATGCATACTGGCTTGTCTAATGGCTACTTAATTGACTTCCTCCCACTCTGGAAAAATCAGTTTTGTTATCTATCTGCAAATTATACTGGAGCCTGTTACTTGCTCAAAATGTCAATCCACACCAACTTTTTAATTCTTTTAGTTTCCTTCACTATCTGGCTATAACCCTTTCCACTAACTTTTCCAATTTTTTTCTCTCCTGCCTGACTCAGCACCACTAAGAACTAAAACTCAACTGCCCAGATGATTATGAGGACTCTGGTTTGCCTTGCAATTGGCCATTCCTCCATTCTCCACACCCTGCCCCCACTTCCCACTCTCCATCCCCTGTCTAAAGAAAATGGCTTGCTATTAACCTTGATTGACTCACCATCACAGCAGATCATGCAGGGGCCAGATTTCTCTTTGGATAAGTCTCTGTCTGGGCCACTAGGGAATTCCTTTGACGGACTTGAGTCATGCATGTCCTTAAATGAGAGGAAACCAAGACTGTAGATAACTTCACCAACAGCAATGACATTCAAGATATTCAGCAGGTAGTACCACATAACCAGAAGACTTTCCTCTACCACATTGGAAATCCACTTGGAATCCAATGGATTGGTTACCCTCCAGTTTACCTTTCACAATATATATATATTTTTATTTTAGGCAGGTCTCCTTTAAAGGGCCTGATCTCCAGGAACCTAAAACAACTGACCTTTGATACCACCTTTCAACAGGTGGTTCAACTAATTTTACAGAACCAATGCCAATGAGAATCTTGGAGACACAAGTTCTTAGATACTGCTTTGTTCCATATAGGAAGTGTATGATCATTTATGAGTTCTTTGTTGACGAAGGATATTTATCCTTTTGAAAAAGGGGGAAGACTGACAATGTTGAAATTTTTCTGAGCCATGTGTTCCACAAAGCAGGGATGATTGGGAAGATTGAAAAATCTCCCCCACCCCTTTGTATATTGAGAAACCACCAACCTGCAAAGGATCTTTTTGCCGTCCTGCGTTTGGAGATAAGTTCTGCCTCCACCTTTCCTCGGTGAGTTAGCCAAGACCCATCTCCATTCTTCATGATTCTGATAAGACTTGCTGATGACTCTTTTCTGCCTCTGTAAAGCTCAAGGCTCCCCTTCCTTTTCTTTGACAAGTTCCTCATTGAGGAATGTTCTCCCTGTTGCAACAGCCTGAATAAAATAATCACCTAATTGTCATGTGCATTTTATCTTTCACATTGAATACAGAAAGACCATTTCAAACCAAATAAGAGTATCATGATAGAGAACAACAGCACTGCTCATGTGTGAGTCAGAAAGTATCCTATACTTATATATCCTTTCCTAAATATAAACTTTTGTTTTCCATTGAGTTAATTTTTATTTATTTCTCTTACTTGGCTTTCTTTAAATCTCTGGCTTGATCTGACCACATTGTCCAACTCTGTAAAAGGCTTTTCTGTACAGTTTCCCTTTTATTATTTTCTGGGAAACTTCTCCCCTAAGGTTCTTCATCCTCCAGTTCCAGTTTATACTGGTTGCCCTTTTTGTCTGCTACAAAGTGGTAATTATAGGAATTTCCTCTTTTTTAAATTGGGATCTCATTTTACTTTTTCTTCTGTGACTCACTGATTTTCAAGGAGCATATCCTACAGAATGTCCCTGAGAAAAGACATGTAGAAGACATTTTTTTAGACCATCTGGTAAGCTCTGTATTTTGCTCTCATACTTGATTGATAGTTTGCCTGGGTATAAAAATCCAGGTTCATGATCGTTTTCTTTCACAATTTAGAAGGCATTGCTTCATCGTTGTCTAGTCCCAAGTGTCACTATTGAAAAATGTCCCTTTGATTCCTGATCCTTTGTATGTGAATACTATTATTACTGTTATCATCATCATCATCTCTGGAAGCTTTCAGAATCTTCTCTTTTTCCTAATTGTATTGATATTTTATGCAAATGTGCCTTGGTATGGCTTTTATTAGTAGTAGTATTGCTTTCGTGAGTATTTGGAAATTTTGTTCAGTGTTTATATTCATATCTTTCAGTTTAGAAAAGTTTTCTTGCATTATTTCTTCTATTTTCTCTGAACTCCTCATCTGTTATATACATTTATATAACAGAAATGTTTATATAACATTTATATAACATTTCTGTTATATAAATGTTAGAACCTCAGAGTAATCTTATTTTCCTATACGTGTTCCTATTGTCTAATTCTTTATCTTTTTGTTCTATTTATCTCAATTTAACAAGAGCTATAAATAGCTCTTGTTAAAGAGATATCTGACCTCAACTCTATCCTCCTATCTTTCCATTATATTTATTTCTGCCATATTTCCAATATCCAAGGGCTGTTTATTGTTCTTTATATGTCCCCTCTTTATATAGCTGGAATGTATTTTTTTACTACTAGAATCAAAATATTTTCTTATATCTCTGAAGATACTAATGATAGTTTCATTTTAAGCTTTTCTCTGCTTTCCACATCATCTCTTCTGTCATCTGTTGGTTCATTTGATGAGAGGCTTTTCTCAAATACCAGTGATTCTTGGTAACTGATCCAAATTTAAAAGTGTGACAGCAAACCTAGGACTAGTAAGCCTGTTGTCCAGGAAGAGCTTATTGACTGTAAGATCCCACTCTGAAGTAGTTGAGAAGGTCTGGCTATTTTGTAGGGAACCCCAGAGGAGTAAACCTGGTTATCATCCTTCTCAGATGCAAGCAGAAAAAAAGGCAATTGTTTTCTTACCCTGTGGCCTATTGCCCCTTCCCTCAGGTTTGTCTGATGTTCCTAGGGCTGGTTACTCCATGTTTCAGTGTCTTCAAAAAGTAAAACTTGAATATTTTACTGTACTGAGGGAGGGGAGTCTCATTACTGTATGACATAGGGAAGTAGGTCTGAGTGTCTCAAGCTTATCCTTTTAAAGACATTTAACCAAACTGGTTTTCCACTTAGGTTCACACTTCTACCTTCAGAAGTACTTGGTGACTCCAATTCCTGGCTTTTCTAGTATTCGGTTAAGCCTATTGTTCCTTCTTATTTTATTTGTCTCTTACAGTTAGGTGTCAGCTTTCTCTGCTCTGTGACATCAATTCCCATGTGTTCATCTGCTTTTTGACTCCTAAAATTTGATTAATATCTCTAGCTATCAGTTGTCTACTTCCTTGTCCTTTTGTCTTTGTAAGTTCTTTTTTAAAATATTCCTTTATTGTTACTCAGTGGGGCTTTAAAAATAAAGACAAGCATCTGTATTAAATTTACCAAGTTTAATTAGTTTCTTGTTGATTGTTCAGTACTCTTTATATTTTCAAAGCTGTAATCTTTTACCTCCCACATATTTTGCAATTTTACCCTCAATTTGATATTTATCTTCTAATATTGAGGATAATGTTTTTTGAAGTATAGAACTTTTTTAATGTGGTGAGGCCTACCTACATTCTTCATGGTAAAATTTAAAAAGCCTTCTCCACATTGAAGTCAGAAAAAATTTACCTACAGTGATTTCTAGTTCACTTAAAAGTTAGTTAGTTGGTCTGTAACTTAACTAGTGCTATATTTTGAGTGAGGTATTTCAGAATAATTGCTTTTCAAACTTGGAATGTACTGCAACTTTAAATTGCCAGGTGCCATATTTTTATATTGAAAAACCACTTTCAATTTCAATAACACTACCCCTCAAATACGGAACCCTTGCTAGGACCTGTTGACTGAAGAAATGATAATGTTCTCATCTTCACTAGACCCCTGCATCCATATTCCAAAGAACAGGCCAAACTATTTCTAAATATAAAAAGTTACAATAAAGTCCTAGTTTTTCTTGTGCTCAATACTTTAATGTTTTTAACACCCAAAGTTGCCAACTAAAGGTTTCTTATGGCTTCAAAGGTCACTTTCAATTCAGTAAGAGAAGAATTCCGTCCACCAGGTCTATAACATATAAGCCATTACCCATGGAGTGGGCATTTCATTTGCCAGAAAGAAGATTTTTCCCCAATTTTTTAAAAAAGGCACGTCAAAAGAATATATAAAATGCATGATTAAATCTTTATTAGATTATATCCTCCTGAGAGCTAATAGATTCTGAAACAAACACTTAGTTAAAATAATTGCAAAAGAAACAATGAAAATATATGCCAGAGACAACTTCAAATAAGGACGTGTTGACTGAAGACGTTGTGATGCCCACATCTCCACTCTACCCCTGCCTCCATATTCCAAAGAAAATGTCAAACTATTTCCAAATATAAAAAGGATACATAAAAATAGGTCCAAATAAGGACAGTGGAGATGCTTAATTACTCACAAGTGAATGAAACAAGCCCTTCAAATCTTTTCTAGATGAAGAATAGTATAAATAACTAATAAATAAAACTAATAAATCTAAGATCAGGAGCTATCTTCAATTAGTCCCTCCTTTTTTTTTTTTTTTTTTTTTTTTTGAGACGTCTTGCCCAGGCTGGCCTTGAACTCCTGGGCTCAAGCCATCCTCCCACCTCAGCCTCCTGAGTAGTTGGGAGTACAGGTACATACCACTGTACCTGGCAGTCCCTCACTTTTAATGATCTCACTGGAGACTATTCAACCATTGGAGATGTGACAAGAAGCATGCTTCACATCTATTTGAAGTACCCCAAAGTGGGGCATGCACTCTGAAAATCTGATAAATAGTAAAGTAAGAAAAAGGAAACCATAGAACAGTTTCCCAGGGGAACTTGTTGGGGCTCAGAAGCCAATAACCAAAAATGCAGGGCTTTCACCTGCTGAACTGCAGAAGCCTCAAGATCTCTCTGAGCTTCCCTGCTTCCTGTCTCTCAATCCTTTCTTTCCCAAAGCACAGGATGAAGTTGTTCTCTGAACTTCCCTTATCTGCCTGAAGTCCAGACTTGCCAAAAAGAAAACAATGACCTCTGATCCCTTCCTGAGTTTTTATTAACTCATCGCAAGAAGAAAGACCAAAGTCTGTCTACACATTTGGACATATTTGTCACAAACCACTGTCTGCTCTGCAAGCCCAACAGACTTTTTCCAGGCCTTTGTACATTCTTCAAGACCATTGAATTCCCCATAAATATCATTTATTATCCCCTAAAATAATCCACATTTCCCCACCTTCCTTTTCCCTAAGAAGAAGGGTATGTCAGCATCTCTATCCCAATTCATGGTGGGATAATCACTCTGTGGTTCTCCCCTGTGCATGCTAATAAATTTGTGTGCCTTTTCTCCCCCTAATCTGCCTTTTGTCAGTTGATTTTCAGCAAACATTCAGAGGGTGAAGGCAAAGTTTTCCACTGGTCCCTAGGAACGGACAGGCTTTGGTGCTCATCAGAAGTGCACGTACAGTAGAGTAAAAAGGTGATGAGAGAGGTTACCAAAAGTAAGGAGGAGACACCAAGTCTATGCTTCTGTTCTCTAAAGTCAGGAATTTACTCCTGGAACTAAAATTTAGCTATCAAGTGATGTAACTGTGAGTAGGAAGACCACAGGGATTGACATGCAAATAGGCACTCCAGGCAACCCACACTGCTTGAATTCTGCCCCTGGGAGGAATATTTGGGGTACTCATTTGCATTGCATGTTGGTTACCAAAAAGCACATTCAGTTCACAGCCATTTTAAAGCACTTCTTGTCAGATCCTGGGAACAAACTGGAGTGTCTGAACAAAGGTGATTGAGGCAGTGAGTTCTCTTCTGTAACTCATAGGAAGACAATATGCCTTCTATTGCGAACATAAATATTCTTTTTAGATGTGTATCACGCAAACGGAGCCGACCAACTCATGTGAATACCTATTATTAGAGAAAGGATCTCTGACCACATTGGCCCCTTTTCTGCCTTAATCTCTGGATTCCAATGTCTTGGAGCTTCCAACTGAACTCCTCTTCTCAGAAAGAGTAATATCTCACTATTCTGTTTCTGCATCTGCTTTCTATTTATAAAGAGTGCACTTTGGGAAAAGAAATGTTTCTTTCTTTAATCCACAGCAATATTTATTGCTGCAGGGGAATTCCAGTCTTGTTCTTTGGCAGCCTCACAGCTCTCAAGTCAAATAGGCAAAACAAATGCATTTTCTCTCCTTCACTGAAAAAGATTGTGGCTAACAGGATGTTGTCTCTGACAAGTACAGCCATTTCAATTATTTTAAAACAAATAAACAAATAAAAAATAAACCAACCAAAGAAAAGATCGTTTTAAAGTCAGGACATTTTACTCTAGAAATTTCTTTCCTGCGGCATCTTTGTTAATCAGCGCATTCAGTTCTCCTCAACATTCTTCTTTATAGCGCCTACAATGCCTGGGCCCTGCTAGTTGTGCTTCAGAGTGCCCACCTCTGGCCTCTTTCCACTTACCAGAAAAAAAATAAATGCAAGGTCACTCCATAGAATAACATATACTAAGCACTTCTAAATCTCATAAAAAGATTAGTATTCTCCTAAGGACTGAATGCCAACAGGACTGTAGGTTGCGTGATGGCGAATGCAGATGCAATGGAATGGATGAGGTACTTTCAAATAGAATGGAACAGGAGCCACGATAACATCTCTTTCCTTTGGACTGAGGGAATGCTTTATTATGATGGTCAGATTTTGGCAGTGAATATAAATGAACTGGAAAAACCCCCAGCTGTTTCTGTCTCTTTGGTATGTATAAGACTAGTTCTTCAGGAATGTATTCTTAAGAGTAGGATAATTATTTTAGACACGCTGGTGTAATGGACTTCATCAGTCTCATTCACAAAGCTCATTTTAATGTGGATCAATTATCAACTACACTCAGAGAATCCCCTGGAGTTAAATTCCAGCCATTTTTACTAGCGACACTCAACAGGCAAAAATGGCCTTTCTCAACCTCACAATCAAGGACTATGCAAAGAAAATGCATACAAGTAGCTCAACAGATCATATAATGATTGTTTATGCACAATAAACTGCAAATAACTATCTCTTTAAGGAATGTCTTGCTGTGTACCTATTGCTTTTAATCTCACCTAACTCCTTTCAGTATATTAGTTTTGCTTCACATAGGTACAATACAGACATTTTTCATAACATGTAAACAACAGTAAATCACATCTTACCCTGCATTTACAACCCATTGCAAATATTTAACACATATCTCATTTCTTTATTTTCAAAGCACCTTCTGTCATGTGAAAGAAATAGTTTAGTTTCAATCACTGTACCAAAGAATAGAAATATAAAGAAAAAAATAACTTTTACTACACACAGTCTAGGACACAACTGAAACTGAATTCAGAATTTCTAAGGTGCATTGTTCTCATCAGTGGAAGTATAATGCGTTGAACTCTTGGCCACAGGAGCCATAGAATGAGGGCTGCTTACATAGTGGAAAGTGAGTATCCTGTAGATGTCTTACTTACCAATTTTTTTTTTCTTATTTTTAAATATCTATCTATCTATCTATCTATCTATCTATCTATCTATCTATGCAGAGAGAGAGAGAGAGAGAGACAGGGTTGTGCTCTGTTGCCCAGGCTGGAGTGCAGTGGTGTGATCCTAGCTCACTGCAGCCTCAAACTTCTGGGCTTAAGTGATCCTCCTGCCTCAACCTACTCAGTAGCTGGAACCACATGCATGCACCACCAGACCCAACTAATTTTTTTAACCTTTTGTTGAGACAGAAACTTGCCATGTTTCCCAGGCTGGTCCTGAATGCCTGGCCTCAAGCAATCTTCCCACCTCAGCCTCCCAAAGTTCTGAGATGATTGGTGTGGGCCACCCAGCCAATGTGTTTTTCTATAAATCATTTGTTCTTATATTCTTCACCAATGGCCTGAATAAAATAATGAATGGCATAATTACTTAAGATCTTTGAAATTGTTAAAAAAGAATCTGATAAATGGATTTAAAATTATCTTTTCTATGAGTATCGTTATTGTAATTTGGTTATATGTTGGGCTTTTATTGAGCACTTGTTTTAGTCTATCTGGTGCTGCTATTAACAGAATACCTGAGACCACATAATTTACAATGAACAGAAATGTATTTCTCACAGTTGTGGAGGCTAGGAAGTCCAAGATCAAGGCTCCAGCATCTAGCAAGGGCCTTCTTGCTGTGTCATCCCATGGCAGGACACAAAAGGGCAAGAGAGGGCAAGAGGGGGCCAGACTCACCATTTTATCAGGAAACAATCCTGAGATAACAAACACACTCCCAAAATACTAGCATGAATCAGTTCATGAGGAGGGTGTCATGGGGGGCACCTACACCTCCCATTAGGTCCTACCTCTCAACATCTAATACTGGAGACCAAGTTTCTAACACATGAACTTTGGGAGACACATTCAAACCACAGCAGCAAAATTATCATTCTTAAATGCTAAGACAGAAGATGTAGGCTTTTTCTTGAAGCTATCACTTAATGTTCCTAGGCCACAAAAACTTCTATAATACTTAAAATTTTGATATTGATAATAATTAAAATAAGTGTATATTTGATCAACAGAATAGAACTTTTCATAAGGGTAATATTTGTAATAACATTAGTAACTATTAGCATACTGAGTTATTTGAAATCATATTTCTCAGAGACTAGTTGTTTATCAAGGAGAAAATCCTATATTAAGTACTGACCCTTTAATTTTGGTATGAAATTAACTCCTTTTTTAAGGCAAAGTGCTGTTCAAACCAATGGTGATTTCAGACTCTAAAGAAAGATCAATTCTAATCGAAAGTTGTATTGCTCTACACAATCTTATTTTGTAGGAATTACATCTTCAGCTTCATATGTTGACCAAAAATTTTTTAAAAAGATGTGTTCACAAAAGACCTGGGATAGTTACTACAAGTAAAAAGAGACACAGAGATGAGTTTTACTATCATATGTTGAATAAGTGGTGAGTCCTGACTCTTTTTAAATTTCTTAATTCAAAAATGTGAACACATTTCAGTTCAACTTTGCCTAAATAACACAATCATTTTTCTTTGTCTTTATTTTGGTTTTCTACTATTGCCAATATTTTTCAGTTTGATGACAAACAAGACTTTCAGGGTGAATTACAGGGAGAGCGAAGAAATAAGGGAGGAAAAAAGTGAATGAGACAAAGGGAAGTATCTTAATCAGGGTACATTTACAAAATTTACAGTTTATAGAAACAAAACCACTTCAGGTAGCTTAAGTGTATTAGTCTGTTCTCATGCAGCTAATAAAGACATACCTGAGACTGGGTAATTTATAAAGGAAAGAGGTTGAATGGACTCACAGTTCCACATAGCTGTGAGGCCATGGGAGGCCTCACAATCATGGTGAAAGGCAAATGAGGAACAAAGGCGCATCTTATATGGCGGTAGGCAAGAGAGCATGTGCAGGGGAATTCTGTTTGATAAAACCATCAGATCTCATGAGACTTATCTGCTATCATAAGAACAACACGGGAGAGATCCACCCCCCATGATTCAATTACCTCCTACAGAGTCCCTCCCATAGCACCCGGGAAATATGAGAGCTACCAGTCAAGACAAGATTTGGGTGGGGACATAGCCAAACCTTATCATTAAGTAAAAGTGGGATCTCAGAGCCTCCAGAGATGAAAGCAAACTAGAGAGCAGTTCACACAAGACCAGGAACTGGAAGAGAATGTTTCTTGTATTAGGGTTCTCTAGAGGGACAGGACTAATAGGATAGGTGTATATATATAAGGAAGTTTATTAAGGAGTATTGACTCACACAATCATAAGGTGAATCCCCACAATAGGCTGTCTACAAGCTGAGGAGAAAGGAAGCCAGTCTGAGTCCCAAAACCTCAGAAGTAGGGAAGCTGACAGTGCAGACTTCAGTCTATGGCCAAAGGCCTGAGATCCCCTGGCAAATCACTGGTGTAGGTCCAAGAGTCCAAAAGCTGAAGAACCTGGAGTCCAATGTTCAAGGTTAGGAAGCATCCAGCACAAAAGAAAGATGAAGGCCAGAAGATTTAGTCTAGTCTATGTTCTTCTGCCTTCTTTTATTCTGGCCACACTGGCAGCTGATTAGATGGTGCCCACCCAGATTAAGGATGGGTCTGCCTCTCCCAGTCCACTGACTCAAATGTTAAGCTCCTTTGGCAGCACCTTCACAGACACACCCAAGAACAATACTTTGCATCCTTCAATCCAATCAAGTTGACACTCAATATTAAACGTCACATTACCCTCCTCCTCTCAAAGCCATGTGGCTTCCCTCCATTCTGCCTCTCTACTCTGGCCTCTAGCTTTCTAACTTTCTCTTCAAAACTGTTATTTCTTCTTCCCCTAATCTTGATAGGTAGACAGCTCTGGTTTGCCATGGTACTTAGTGACTCCACCCAGCTTGACAAGACCACGTTATCTTAATGGCCAACAAGGCCTCCACTCTGATCGACCCAGCTTGGGTCAAGCATTCACCCCTCTCCAATCAGCTCTGTTCAGGGGGAGGAATCATACTGCAGTAAGGTTGCCCCTTCCAGACTATGTGTCAGGCAAGATTTCTAAAATGGGGTTGTAGGAAGGCATTAAATGACCAGCATCTGTATACTATTAACTAGAATCAGCCCCGAGGGTTTATATAGAAACAGCCACTTGTTTTGCAGGCCTAGTCATGGCATTAGAAGGCTATGTTAGAGACTGAGCAGAGAAGAGTGAAAATGATAAGACTGATGTTAAAAAGGAATGAATTAAAATTTCTATAAGAAGTCAAAAGCAGGAGCCTTTGAAGAATGGCCATGATGATACAGTTAGGAACATTGATGTGTTTTATTTGTTTAGAACAAAATGTTAACCATAGCTTTGCCTTTTCATATGGTAGAAATAGAAAAGAATGCCAGTCAATAGTTGTGACTGGAAACTATAATTTCAATTGGCTATGTTAAAAATTCCTACCTATAAAACACAGTAAATCAAATAAATAGTAGTATTTCTATCTGTAAATATGGGGCAGAAAAAAGGCATTCATAATGTACCATCACAGAATACAAACCAATCTGTTGTCAGGTATAAAGACAGAACTCAAAAGTCTCAATTGCTAATCTCCTCTGGGCTACCATATTTAGTGTGTTTACAAAAATGAGTCAATCCCTCTCCTATATTTGATACAGAATTCCTTAATGTAAAAAGAAATAGAACTCTTCATAAATAACAAAATTAGTATGACTTAAGGGTTTTAAAGAACTTTGTTTAGTATATCAAATACATATTTACCAAATCAAGAGTAAGTTTACTTTCTTGTTTTACCCAGCATTCATTTACAGCTTAAATTCATTACATAATTTTTAATTGAAATATTAATTGAAACTTTTAATTGAAAAGTTCCCAATATGCTTTAAGGAATAATAAAAAATTAATTTGTGATTGTTATATTAATGGCACATCTGACTGAAAGGAGCTTCTTTTAGAACTCTTTTCCCAGGCCTGTAGGTTTAAAACATCTGTGACATTTTACATATTAACCAAGTATATGCCTAAATAAATAAGTCTGTATGTGTAAAAACACATAATACATACATATATGTGTATTACATATATGTGTGCATATGTATTACATACATATGCATATTACATAGAAGTGTATATGTACATATATAAAACAAACTTTTACAAAACACTATTCTTTATGTGTGCAATATTCTCTTATGTTGCCCTCTTCTCCTATCCTATTTCCTCTTTTAAAAAACGCTCATCACAACCCACTAAATTGATTTCACAAATCACTAATGAGTTGCAATCTGCAGCTTGAAAAACACTGCTGTAGGCCAATTAAATATTGTACTTTATTTCAGATTTCTTTAATTAGTTTGATATACCTGGAGACAGTGTCATTTGGAAATGATAGCCAAGACCAATGTAGGACTTAGATTGGTATACAGACACATAAACGTTCCTCCTAGTAACCCATGCATCCTTTCTCTATAAATTAGTATGGCTGGCATCACTGTAAATCTTGTAGGCATTTCCTTTATCTGTAGAAAGTATCTATTTTCAAATGGAGAAAAGAATCCCCACTGAAAAACAAACTAAACCACATAGTAAATCTAACAAAGTGATTAATGGGATTGGTTGTCGGCAGAGTCCAGCTTCCTTCCCTCAAGAAGTGTGAATAGCACCTCAAATTCATCTTCCTTAATATGTTACCACTTAGTGTGGTGTTCTAGAGATACATTTGCTAGTTAATAATTAATCAGAAGGATCTCTACTAAAAGCAGCAGAAGGGAGGATGAATGGATAGGTTTTGCCTTGCATAGAGGAAAGTTTCCAACAATGACACCATAGCATAATGTCTGCAAGACGTAAGTACACTGGCCTTTATGAAACCTGGATAGTGTGTTAGATTTTTTTTTTTTTTTTGCAATACTTTTCAGAAAAAAACAAGTTTTATTCTCACTACTCCAATAATGCTCACTATTCCACACCACCTCCCTTCTTGGCCCATATGCCCCCTAAACCTTTCCTATCCTCAAATATCCTGGGTTTGTCCATCAGAGCACTCATCCTGACTGTATTAATTATTCTGTAGCTGTCTTATGTCTGCTATTCTGCTTAGACTGCAAGCTGCCTGGTTCACCGAGGACTTCACAGTGCCTATCCCAGTGCTTGGAACATCAATGATAATAAATACTTGTTGAATGAATGGGTGAGTGGATAGATGAAAGTGAAGGAATATATCAGAATATAGATTATCATGTGTTTTCTGCTCCTAAATAGAGGTAGAGACTAAATACACCGGTGACAAACTCTTTGCATTCACTGAAAAGCATGCTCGCTTTCTTCCTGTTCACCCAAACCAAGATCCT
The DNA here is from genome assembly GCF_047675955.1 of Chlorocebus sabaeus. Taxonomy (NCBI): domain Eukaryota; kingdom Metazoa; phylum Chordata; class Mammalia; order Primates; family Cercopithecidae; genus Chlorocebus; species Chlorocebus sabaeus. The sequence continues at coordinate 13,593,611 of NC_132906.1, forward strand.
TTAGTTATGTTCAACTCTTTCCTCCCCACATTGTATCCCATTCAACTAAGGTTAATTGGATTCCTGTCACAAGCCAGCGACCACAATCTCTCTAATCTGTCTGCTTCTCTCCATGGTTTGTATCCCAGCTCACCATTTCTCCCTTAGGTGGTTGCAGTAGTCTCTTAAATCTTCCCTGCATCCTGCCTCCAATAGTGTTCCTGCCCCAGTCTATTCTACACATAGCTTCCCAAGGAATCTTCCTGAAATACATGTCATTCCTCTGCTCAAAGCCCTCAAAGTCAAACCTCTAAGTCTCGCAGACAAGGCCCCACCGTTTTTCCTACATTTATCTCCCTGACATCAATTTCGTATCCTACCTATGTAGCAAAACTCTTACAATTTGCTGAACATACTATGCTGTTGCATCACTCCATAACTTGAACATTCTGTTCTTTCTTCTTGATTATCCTTTCCACTTTCTTCACCTGAGATACTTCCATTCATTCCTAAAGATTTAATGCAATTGATATTTTTTGTGAAACCTTCCCTAGTCTATTACCTTCCTATGCTATTCCTCTTCTATGCTCCAACTTCACTGTGACTTACAGATCTATAACAGCACCTGTTAAATTGTACTGTTATTGTTTATTAGCACGCCTGCTGCTGCCCCTCTCCAAAAGACTGCAGAATATTTCAGGATGAACATTAATGAGCAAGAAAGAAGAGTTGAGCATAAATCCATTTTTCATCTATAGTACCTATTACAGATGTTGGCAATAATACGTTGTTTCCATCAGAATCCATAGTTTCTGGAAACATAATTCAATGTAGCTAGTTTATGCAAAAAGAGAATTATTACAAGGTTGTGACAGCTAACAAAACTTCTGGCAGGGTGTATAGCTCGAATGCTATTCAACTAACAACTTTCAGACTGTCCCTGTAAGGGACTATTCTAAAGGAAACTTTATTCCCACTGCCCCAGACCGGTGATATAATGACCAGCAGCTTCATTACGGGTGCTTCCAGAAGAACCAAACATTTCATCACCATAGTTACCAGAAGATTCTACATCAGCTACTCATTACTCAAATCTTCCTTCCAATTCTCACCTTTATTATAAAAGGGTGCCATTCGGCATAACTCCAGAGGGTGCCAATCTCATACGCAGAGCCTGGAAGCCACATGCTGAGGCACTCTTTACACAGGCATACGTGCTTGAGGAAGCAGGTATATGGAAGACTAGCTGCAAAGGAGTCTGGGAAATGTAGTTTTTACCTTCTCACTTCAATAATTCCAAAAGACATACTGGAAAAGGATTGGAGTGGGTGCAGTTCCTCTCACATAAATGCCTAATAAATGATGGGGAGGGAATGGACAGATAGAAAGATGAACTGTAAAAGTCATAATTACCATCTTAACTCCTCCATATTCTGCTGTTTAAAATAATTTTAATAAATAATTCAAATGTAAGCTTTTCATTCATTAAAGTATATTATTATTCTTTCAAAAATATTATTTGCATTTTTCTTTTCAGACGATTGTTTCTTTTGCTCTGGTCTTTAATACATTATCTGTTTCTAAATTTTTCTAATCCTCATTATATCTATGTGTTTCTTCCATTTTAGCTTGTGATCTGAAATACATTGCTTCCCTCATTGTTTGTATACGAACATGAACTCTCTGATTATGATACACATTGACTCTAAATAACAACAAAGATTATTTCAAATGTGAAACTATTGTTCTAAGTTATTTCTTTTCTTTTTTTTTTTGACAGAGTCTTAATAACAACAAAGATTATTTCAGATGTAAAACAATAGTTCTAAGTTATTTCTTTCCTGTTTTTTTTTTTTTTTTTTTTTTGCCAGAGTCTTACTCTGTCACCCAGGCTGGAGTACAGTGGCACCATCTTGGCTTACTGCAACCCTCGCCTCCTGGGTTCAAGTGATTCTCGTGCCTCAGCCTCTCAAGTAACTGGGATTACAGACATGTACCACTAAGCCTGGCTAATTTTTGTATTTTTAGTGGAGATGGGGTTTCACCATGTTGGCCAGGCTGGTCTCACAAACTCCTGGCCTCAAGTGATCCACCCGCCTCAGCCTCCCAAAGAGCTGGGATTACAGGCATGAGCCACCACGCCCAGCCAGTTCTGTTATATCTATCAGAATAGATATAATGGACACAATTTTATTTCTCTTTCTGTACTTCAATCTGTTCGTGATGTATAGAACTGTTTTTTTTAAAAAAATTCATAAGCCCAAATAAATCCATTTTTTTGCCTGTGGTTTTGTTCTTTTCTCCCAAAAATCAAGCCCCAAGTTAACAATTTTTTAGTGCATTTCCAACCCAAGTCTTTTTATATATCCAGACAGAGCTTCTAAAGATAAAATTATGCTTAGCGATAGTAGTTTATCCCAATTCAGCCACTGACTTACTGGGTGATATAGCTGAGCTATGTAAGATATAATGCTTTGTTTAACTAGAGCACATGAACTATAGGAAGCATTAAGTGAAAATTTTTATAACAATAGTGATGTGAATTCATTCTTATATAAGGCCTTATAATTTTTTAAAAAGTCTTTCTCTTATGAAATGGTCTTCACAACATTTCTGAGAAGCAATCAGATATTATCTTCATTTTGAAGACGAGGAAATTTTATTCAAATGAATGAAACAACAAATATATATTGAGCATCTACTGTATTCCAGGTCCTGTGTAGGGTGCTATGGTTGCCAGTCTAGTGGTGGAGATGCTGTGGTGGCCTCAGAGAGGAATGAGTATCCTAACTGGAAAAGATAGGGTGGAACAGAGGCACTAGGGTAGAATGGATGCACAGAAGCAGCTTTTAGCCCAGACTTTTGGAGATAGTGAGAGTAACATCCAAACAAATGTTTCTTAACCAGTGGCAATTTTGCTGCCCCTGCCCCATCCCTAGGGCATTTCCCAGTATCTGGAGACATGTTTGCCACAACTGGGGAAGCACTTGCTACTGGGCTCTGGGGAGAAGACAGGGATGCTACTAAACCCGTTTCCAAGTCTCACCACGGATAGCCCCCAACAACTAAGAATTATGCAGTCCAGAATGTCAAAAGCACTGCTGATGAGAAACCCTGATCTAAGCTAAGAGCTGCTACATGAATAGGAGTTGGCCAGGTGGAAGAATGAGGGGGCAGTATGGTGGGGGTGGAGCAATGACAAAGAATGGTGTTCCAGGAAGTGACAACTGCTTATGTGAAGGACCTCCACGTTGATTAATCTGCCAATACCTTTGTGTGATAAAATAGACATAACACAAAATGAACCATTTTAATTACTTTTAAGTATACAGTTCTGTGGCATTAAGTACATTCACATTGTAGTGCAACCATCCCCGCCATCCATCTCTAGAACTTTTTTCTCTTCCCAAAGTGTAACTCTGTATCTTAAACAACAACTCCACATTCCCCTCTCGCCCAGCCCCTGGAAACCATCACTCTCCTTTCTACTCTCTGTCTGAATACTCTACAATCTACTCATAAGTGGGAATCATACAATATTTGTCCATTTGTGTCTGGCTTATTTCACTTCATAATGTTTTCAAGGTTCATTCATGTTGTACCTTGTGTCATATTTTCCTTCCTTTAAAGGTTAAATAATATTCCATTGTATGTATATATCTCATTTATTGTTTATCCATCAATGAAAACTTGGGTTGCTTCCACCTTTTCACTGCTATAAATATGAACATGTATGTACAGATATCTGTTCTAGTCTTTGTTTTCAATTATTTTGGGTATATACCCAGAAGTCATCCACTAGTTATTGTTATATACCAGTTAATTTCCTGGCTTTGTTCTAGTGTTTGGTATATAGTAAGAATAAGACCCAAGATCTCTCTGTCATGGAACCTATATTCTGGTGAAGGCAAGCAAAATAAATAAACCAACAAACAAAAGAGATTATTACAGAAAGCACCATTAAGAAAATAAGCAGAGGTAATGTGGAGTGAATATGAGTGGATCTTGCAGTGCTAGGGAGGGAGTGGAAAGCAGGAAAGGTAGCAGAAGCCTTCTCCTACAGGACAGCCAGCTCAGGACTCTATGTTTCATTTTATGAGCAATCACAAGTTTAAAGAGGTTGAGAAGTTAAATAAATTGCCCAAAGTCCTACAGCTAATAAGTTCTACAAGCCAGGCTAGAACCCCGTTATTTTCTTTTTGAGCTGAAATGTTGGAATATGGTACATGTTTATTTTTATTTTATTTTATTTATGTATTTATGTATGTATGTATGTATTTATTTATTTTTTGAGACAGTTTCTCTCTTGTTGCCCAGGCTGGAGTGCAATGGCGCAATCTCGGCTCACCACAATCTCTGAGGCTACCTCAGCCTCCTGAGTAGCTGGGATCACAGGCATGCGCCACCACACCCAGCTAATTTTGTATTTTTAGTAGAGACAGGGTTTCTCCATGATGGTCAGGCTGGTCTTGAACTCCCGACCTCAGGTGATCTGCCTGCCTTGGCCTCCCAAAGTGCTGGGATTATAGACGTGAGCCACTCCACCCTGCCAATATGTGCTTATTAAACACGACCATCAGAACCCTGATCTTCTCCATTTGCTTCCATAATGCTTCCCAGAATCAACTCTGTGAGTGGCTAGAGGACATCTTACTCTTCTACTTATCCACACTCATTCTATCCTCAGCTCTGCCACTGGTTTCCTATTTGTTGAAAGAGATTTTCTACAAGTAAAGAATAAAATAGTATTGATTTTAAAAGGAAATGTTATACTTCCTTGTAACCTAGCTTTAAAATAAACAACTTATATTCCATACAAGATAAAAAGATAACATACAACCTCAGTAAGTAATAACAGACAAAAATACTGAAGTGTTCTGTCAAACAATAGGGATGCTGTTTTTTTCTGATCTTTGCTTTCAATTGAGGTCATGTGCAGCTTACATAAATATTACATGAAACTTCTTTTGCAAAGAATCACTGTCTATGATGATTTATAAAGACAGAAGTCTGTTGGCAAATCTACCTTTTAAAATATTACAAGCTTTTCCAGCAAGAGGAAGAAAGTGACCCTTTCTTGCTAAGAAAATGGATATATCCTTTCAGGTAGGACTAAGACCTTAACACAGCTAATGTGTGCAGTTCAGATTTGTCAAAGCTCCTTTATAAAAGCTTGTGTCAGGTGACAACATATATTGCAATCCAGTTGAAAATCCAAACTTTATTGGTTAAATGAGCAAGAAGAGGTTATGATACAAAGTTTATGTCAGGAAAAAAAGATTCTTTCCCTTTAAAATATTCTCATTTAATCTTTTGCAGTAATGAGTTGTTGTATAATTAAATAGTAAATAGACATTCTTAGCCTTTAAAATGTTTTATGAAAAGTGGCCAATTTTGCTTAATATATTTGCTCCATCAACAAATAGTTGCTGAACAACTATTATGTGCAAAGCCCTTTAATAGGTGCTATTAAAATTGTAATGTGTCATTGTGAAGTTGAACATTTTCTTACAGATTGGTCTGGTGTAATAAAAAACACCCTATGTGAAAATATTTAACGGGCTTTAGGAAAGTTTTAACTTATTAAGAGTCCCATAATTACTGCCAGGGGGCCTCTTATGGTTGTCACTTAGAATTGACCTCAGATATAGCACTTCATAAATACACTACTTAATGTAAGACTGGAGGAAGTAAAAAGAACTTTCCATTGCCTTGCTTTGTGCAGAATCACCTTCCACCTCTCTTATATCTCCTCTGCTTCTATTTCAGTTATTCCATAGTCAACACATTTTTATTATGTGTCAGGCACTGTGCTTGATTTTGAAAATACAAAGGTGAACAAGAAAGACAAGACTGCTGCTGTGTGAAGTGTACAATCTGGTTGGAGAAACAAACGAATAATGCAGTAACACGAAGTTCATGAGCACCGTGACAGGGAACGTAGAGATCACCAGTAGGGCACAGAGCACAGGCATCAAAACCCAGTCTCCAGCATAGCATTGGGAGATAGAAAAGGGAAAATGCAGGAAAAACATCCCAGAGGAAGACATATTTATCTCAACCCTCAAGAAATTCCCCAATTCTCATCATTACCAGGGGAAGAGCCCAGATTTTGAGCATAGGTTTTGAAGCCAGTTCCATCTGACTCCTCTATATCATACTGCTGGGCACTCCATTGCCCCCCGCTGGGTCATTCTTGAATTGGTCCTCCTCTTTTAAATCCACGACTTGATGAGCCTGAGGGAGCCCCAAAGAAGGTGCCACCCCAAGCTGTAATGTTATCACCACCACTCTGTTTGGTTGTTTTGGTTTTAGGAGTTAATCTCAATTTCTACCGAGACTGGAATACTCTCCTAACCCCAAGTAGTTTGTCCAGGATCCCAATTCACTGGCCTAGCTCTTACAAATTCTCCCACTCCCATCCTCACTCTTCCCCGGGATCAAAGGGCTCAGGCTTCAGAACTTCCACTGCAGGATGGATTCCCATTCCATCATGAGATTTGCCTTTCATTTCACCACACCCTCAAATTGAATCCCCAGAAAACAAACATAATTTCCTGGGGAAGGTATCCACATCTCAACTACTACTGGCCAACTGCCAGTTGTCTTCTCACTTAGGGTGGGAGTGTGTGTCCATTAAGGTTCTTTGGTTGCTTACAACAGAAATCATTTTGAGCTTCTTTAGTGGAAGAAAAATTAAACACATTGGGAAAAAAGTTGAGTAGTTCACAGAGCTAAAAGAAAATCTAAATTTCCAAAAATCAGAAGGCCAAAAACCAGAGCTGTCCTGGGCAGTGAGGTAGCAAAAATGAAGGGGAAAACTCTTCAGGAGGCCACTACTGAGATAACTTTACCTTGAATGCATTCCCCAAGACTTCAATTCCAGGGAGAAGACATCAAATTGGACAAGCTCAGGTCATATGCTCACCCATTGGCCAGAGGAAGACAAGCACCACTACTGACTACATCCAGTGGAAGAGAAGTGACTGTCCACAGCACAGATGGAATACTGTTACTACAAGAAGGGAGAGTAGACACAGTATTGCAAAAATTAAAGCATCCACTCTAGTGGTCAGTCTTGCTCCTGGGTGATTTTTCAGAGTCCCAGTCCTTAGAATTCCCAGCCTATACCTTTCTCTGTACTTGAACATAGCTTTAGCATGCCTTCTAACCAGGTTCACATGGGTTCCAAAGCTCTCAACATAGGAGCACCAGAAGTCTTTGAATATATGACCCTCAAATCAAAGTAACTGTCATACTTAATTTTAAATGATATTACTCCAAAATGGTACATTTTTAAGACTAGCCAGGTAAATAACAATGAGAACCCACAAATAAATCCCCTAGTATTTTTTTAATTCTATATGTTCTTACAATTTAGAGCAATTCCTTGAAGAGAAAAGGCATGTCCTATGCCTATCCTCACACTCAAAAAATTTTCTTCCTCTTGAGCTAAGAATTTTTTTTTTTTTTTTTTTTTTTAGCTACTTTTCCACTTGCAGTTTTAGGATTTCTCTAAATAAATTGCCATGGAAGGCAGCACTTAAAATTCTAACTTTTCTATTGGGCTCTCGCTATTAACCACCATGCAAGCACATGGACTTTATGGTATGGCTCATTCTTTCTTCATGTAGATTTCCTGAAAAAAAATTACATAAAGGCAGAAAATATTAGGAGGCTGTTTTGCATTCTTGTGATCCTTGTATACCTAACTGTTGGTCCTGGTGACAATCTTTGGAGTAAATTTTTTCAGCACTTGAGTAGGAAAGGTCTGATGCTTCTTATTGTGAGAAAGCTCAGTAAAGAGATCCTGAAGAAGATGATGATGATAATGTTGGTAATAACAACACTAATAGCCAACATGCAGTAAGACTTCACTGTGCACGGGCTCGGCCCTAAGCATTCTGTGTGCATTATGTTTTCATACTGATGCAAATTATGTAAAAGTGAGGGATACTCACAGGAGAGAAAAACAGAAAAGAAGAAGAGATCATTCCTGGAGCCAAATGCCTGACTAAATGGAAACTATGAGAGGATGGAATCCAGAGCTCAAGTGGAGAAGCTGGCCTTAAATAGGAGCGGAGGAGTCTGTCCATTGTAACATTGCTAAGAGACTGGAAGACTTGGTTTTGGAAACATGATGGAATTATCTTATGAAGGTTTCTAGTTTCTCAGCAAAATAAGAAGAAAAGGGTGGAAGAGAACAGGGTGGGTAGTTTTTGGAAGTATCAGCAAAATGGCAGGTGACAAGGCAGCAGAGTTGTTACTATTAACTTAAGCAGAAGTAAAAGACCTTGTAACTGTGTTGTGGAGAAGAAGGGGAAAAGTAAATTCCATGTGGAACAGATGCAAGATATCCCCAGGGTTATGCAGAACTCTTAGGAGATGGCTGTAAGTTCTCCTAAAGCCGGCTTGGGCAGGACAAAGAGCAACAATCTTTTGTGAATATCCTGGCCCTACTTCAAAATTTCACCTTTAAGAGAAAAGGGTTTCATAATATTTTTTCTTCATTCCTGCCTAATTCAATACCTGAGGAAGCAACACTGCACACTTCTTTTTTTTTTTTTTTTGAGACGGAGTCTCGCTCTGTGCCCCAGGCTGGAGTACAGTGCCGTGATCTCGGCTCACTGCAAGCTCTGCCTCCCAGGTTCATACCATTCACGTGCCTCAGCCTCCCAAGTTGCTGGGACTACAGGCACCTGCCACCATGCCCAGCGATTTTTTTGTACTTTTTACTAGAGATGGGGTTTCACCGTGTTAGTCAAGATGGTCTCGATCTCCTGACCTCGTGATCTGCCTGCCTCGGCCTCCCAAAGCGCTGGGATTATAGGCATGAGCTACTGCGCCCAGCCACTGCACACTTCTTAAGATAGGGTTTGCTATGGTCAACATAATGCCTGGTATGTAGGAGATACTTGATAAATATTTTATGAATGAATAGATGGATGAATAAATAAGGAATTTATAAAATTTTATATATTCCTCATTCTTACTTTTTCTTCATACAATTCTTTGTTGTACATGTTGTATGATAATGTCTTACTTGGCTTTTGACCTAAGATCCTACACAAAAACCTAAGAAAATCTCAGAAGAATTATTTTTACTAGAACTAAAAATGAAATAAATATTATATATTATCTAGAGATAGTTATAGCCACCTAATGTTCCCAAAATTTCCATAATAAGTGTCCTTCCTTATCACTTACTGACTTAGTATGAGAAATATTTTAATACTAAGTTCTTCCAAGAGGCAAGAGTCTGCTGGGATGGTCACTACAGAACATGTTCTACTCACTTTTCTCCAAGACGTTCCCCAGTACCACTCATGCTATCTTCTGATTACCTGGTTCAGTATTTTCAACTAAGAGGTACTTTCTTTTGGACCAGGAGGGCTCCTACTGTACCAAGATTTTCTAATTTATCAAAAATCCTCTCTGTACAACCTCTCTGTAGCAACCATACAATGTTGTTACTGTAAGATTTCCAATCAGTGATGTCCTCTTTTAGCCCTCCCTAATCTACCCATTTACAGATAAATCTTTGCACACACAGGGATTCATCCTCAAAGGAAAAGTCTGTGTCTTATTAGATATTCTCAGTAGTATGATGTTTGCAGAAGGAATAAACAAATGATTGTGTATTAAATAAATATTGAATTATTCTAACAAAGTGACACACAGAAACTCAATTTCTGTTCCATGCTGCAGGAGAGGCAGCAACACTGAGTCTTTTTTTTTTTTTTTTTCCTGATAGAGTCTCACTCCATTGCCAGGCCGCAGTGCAGTAGTGCAATCTCAGCTCACTGCAACCTCCGCCTCCCGGGTTCAAGTGATTCTCCTACCTCAATTTCCCGAGTAGCTGGGACTACCAGTGTGCGCCACCATGCCCAGCTAATTTTTGCATTTTTTGTAGAAACGGGGTTTCATCATGTTGGCCAGGATGGTCTCGATCTCTTGACCTTGTGCTCCACCCACCTCGGCCTCCCAAAGTACTGGGATTACAGTCATAAGCCAATGGGCCCGGCCCATTGAGTATTTCAAGATTCAGTGTCCTGCTTTCAAACGTAGAGTTAAGCATTCTTAACTCTAAATCTTTCCTCCAAGATTTAGCAAAACACTACAATTGTCCTCTGAGCCCAATTTACTCCCACTGAGTAGAAAAAAATTCACTTAAGGAATCTCAGTGTCTAACATTGACTGATTGTTCCCAACTAAGAGATGACAAAATGCACTCACTGCTTCTCCAATCTCTGGAAACCTACTTCCAGACTCTACAATCTCTGGAAGGCTACAAACTCTATAATCTCTGGAAGGCTACTTTCAATTTTTCCGGAACTACTCTTTACTAATAGCTTCATGCCATCTCCTGTACATGATCCTTCTTTCCATCATTTTCTTCTGTAGAGCCTGTGTTAAGTCTGAAATGCTTTGAACCAAGTGCCTGGGGAAGCAGGTTGACGCAAGTCCTGGAAATTGTGTCTAGCGCTACTTTCTTCTGATAGTTCAGATTTTCTTCTCTTCTGTTAAATACCAAAATCAAAATAAGCATTGCCCAGCCCTAAAATTTGAAATAATAAAAATAATCAACTTTTCTATTTAATTTAAACATGGATCAAATTCAATATTCTTCCTAGAGATGCAAACTATAAGAGGGTCAGATTATAAATCAGTGAAGACCGATTCTAAGAGTCAATTGGCATGGGTCTTTGGGGAAAACACATGACTTCCCTCTGCTTTCTCCATAGATTAAGTGAAAATCAGGCATTTTCTTCCTGAGACAGAATTGTGGTGATTGGCAAGATGATAGTCATGAAGCACTTGCAGATTTTAATAACACTGAGTATCCGTTTACTTAACCTGTAACAGCTTTTTGGCATATCCTGTACGTGATTCCTCTTCCAAACATTTTCTTCTATAGAGCCTGCATTAAGGACGAAAGCTTTTAACTAAGTGCACAGAGAAGAGAGGCAGCCTTTTTAAATCATTTATAGAAAGGAATTAATAACAAACATTATTGAAACATCCATAATTAAAATAACTCATGCTGTAGGGGGGAAAAATATCCATTACTCTCCTAGGGTGCAAAAGAGGCAACAAGCCGGTACTGAGCCAAGTTCTCCAAGTCAGGCTTTCTTCTAGGCTCCGTCCACTGCACTTTTCCATGAATTCTCAGAATAGCCCTTTGATGACTGTTTATAAAAAGCCTAAATCTCAAAGATTCCTGGTGCAGCATTTTAATAAATTACAATTAACCGGTTTTAATACTATCATTTTCAAATGTAAAATGAGTAAGATTTTGAATCTTATATAATCAGTAATGTGGCTTCCCTTTTTGAATTGGATCTAAAATTATGACACAAAGGAAGGGAACAAAGTAGTTCCATCTCAAGGGAGGAGTGGCTATGATACAGGAAGGCCACTGTCAGAAAGGAAGAGGAGACAGGCCCATGTAGAAAGGGGCAGGAAGAGATGAGGGGGAGGGGCACAGTCATCTATGTGTCTGGGTTTCCTCCTCAATTTTCTGCATAGGTCTCCCCACACCCCAGCCTGACAACATCCCAGTGAAGTCATCACGTACTGAACAGGTCAAAAAGCTATTATTGGTTAAGTAAACTGACACTCAGTGTTGTTAAGATCTGCAAGTGCTTCATGGCCATAATCTCACCAATCATAATTCTTTCCCAGTTAGGGAGAAAAGGCCTGATTTTCACTTAATCTATGGAGAAAACAGAAGTCATGTATTTTTCCCAAAGATTCAGGCAAATTGACTCTTCGAACAGAATCTGTCTTCACTGATTTATAGCCTGGTCCTCTGTACTTTTCTCATTGTTTTCCCCATGCTACCTTTGCAGCTGTAGAAAGGAGACTGCATCCCCAACTCTCCATCTCCCCCACCTGCTGGGGGCAGCCTCACAAGATTGCTATGGTTGGTAGGCTGTGCAGCATAGTTCATCTAAAAGGAAGACTGAGTCAATGCCCCTGAGTCGTGCTTGCCTTCCATGTCGTGTGAAACCCTGCATAGCTCTTGGTTGTTGAACAAAGTATTTAAGACTCCGGCCAGGAATCTTCCTAGAGGGAGCTGCTACACAAAGGGCAAAGTCACATTATCACTAGACAGAGCAGTGAGGCTGTGAAACTCAGATGGGGCCATCAACAGGGAGGAGCCTCTGAGCCCAGAGAAGAGACCAGGAGCTCACCAGCAGCAGATGCCCCAGGTGCCAGCAGGGGCCAGGGAAACAAGGGACATCATCATGGCACAGGTAAGCAGGGACCTAGAGAGTAAGCCAAAGACCCACACACGGAGCCATCATAAAGATCTTCACCCAGAGGGAAGGACTCTGAAATCTGAACATTTATCTACAAGTGATGGCCTTTTCAGTCCTTTAAAGAAAGGAATTAATAACAAGTGTTTTCAAAACATCCACAATTAAAACCACTCATGCTCCACACACACAGCAATCACCCTGCACAGTGTCTCATTAAACCCAAAGACACTGAGAAATCACTCAAGGCCTTCTCTGCAGTTCAGTAAGGCTCATGATGATGATGATATCTCTTTTAGAAAGTAAACTCTTTAGGAGCCAAACTACATTTTCTTTGCACACTTCAGTTGTATGAGTAAATGCGCAGCCCAACTACAGTATGATTACAAAGACAACCAAGTTCGTAAAGCAGAGACTACCTGGAGATTTTCTTTCAATCAGCGGAGATTATTAGCCTACATTCTTAGAAATGTGACTTTACCATAGACAATATTTTCTCCAAGATCACATTCTAGACAGTCAATGCTTCCAATGTGTGCCACCAAATTTTGACCACTGTGTAAATGTTTTTTTTCTAACCAAAGTTGCTTTATATAAAATAAAATGTTGAGTTAAATGTATAGTGATACAACAGAGTGGACTTCAAAAACACTTGCTGTGAATAAAAAGATAAAAGTAATTGTCCAATCACAACTGAAGGAAGATTCTATCTTTACAAGAAAAGGTAAAAATTTTGCTCTGTGTGTGTGTGTGTGTGTGTACATATATATATTTCCTATATAAATAAGACAGGAAATTGTTCTATTCAAATTGTGAGAGCCAAAAGGCAATTGAGTTCAAAAACGAAAACTCTAGATACAGACGTACCTTGTTTTACTACACTTCTTTATTGTGCTTGACAGACACTGCATTTTTTGTATGTTGCAGGTTTGTGACAACCCTGTGTTTAGCAAGTCGATCACCCACCACTTTTCAACAGCATGTGCTCACTTCATGTCTCTGTGTTACATTTGGTAATTCATGCAATATTTCCAACTTTTTTATTCTTATTATATTTTGTGAAAATCTGTGATAAGTGACCTTTGAGGTTACTATTGTAAATGTTTGGGGCCACCATGAACCATACCCATATAAGATGGCAAACTTAATGGAAAAATGTTGCGTGTGCTCTGACTGCTCCACTGACCAACTATGCCCCCACACCTTTCCCCACCCTCAGTCCTCCCTCTTCCCTGAGATAGAATAATATTGAATTTAGGCCAATTAATAACCTGACAATGGCCTCTAAGTTTTCAAGTAAATGAAAAAGCCATACTTCTCTCACTTTAAATCAAAAGCTAGAAATGATTAAGCTTAGTTACAGAGACATGTCAAAAATTGAGATAGGCCAAAAGCTAGGTCTTTTGCACCAAACAGCCAAGTTGTGAAAGCATAGTAAAATTTCTTGAAGGAAATTAAAAGTGCTACTCCAGTAAGTACACAAATGATAAGAAAGCAAAACAGCCTTATTGCTGTTATGGAGAAAGTCTGAGTGGTCTGGATAGAAGATCAGACCAGCCACAACATTCCTTTAAGCAAAAACCTAATCCAGAGCAAGGCCCTAACTCTACTCAATGTTATGAAGGCTAAGAGAGGTAAGGAAACTGCAAAAGAAAAGTTGGAAGCTAGCAGAGGTTGATTCATGAAGTTTAAGGAAATAAGCCGTTTCCACAACATAAAATTCAAGGTGAAGCAGCAAGTGCTGATGGAGAAGCTGCAGCATGTTACTCAGAAGACCTAGCTAATATAATTGGTAAAGATAGCTGCACTAAACAACAGATTTTCAATGTAGATGAAACAGCCTTCTATTGGAAGAAGATGCCATCCAGGACTTTCATAGAGAGGAGAAGTCAACGTTTGGCTTCAAAGCTTCAAACAACAGCCTCATTCTCTTGTTAACGACGAATGCAGCTGGTAACATTAAGTTGAAGCCAGTGCTCACTAACCATTCTGAAAGCCTTAGGGCCCCTGAGAATTATACTAAATCTACTCTGCCTGTGCTCTAGAAATGAAATAACAAAGCCTGATGACAACACATCTGTTTATATGGTTTACTAAATATTTTAAGCCACTGTTGAGACCTACTGCTCAGAAAAACAAAAATTCCTTTCAAAATATTACTGCTCATTGTCACCCAAGAGCCCAGATAGAGATGTACAAGGACATTCATGTTGCTCTCATGCCTTTTAACACAACATCCATTCTCAATCCATATGGATTGCAAAGTCATTTCTATTGTCAAATCTAATTATTAAAGAAATACATTTCATAAGCCTGCAGCTGCCATAGATAGTGACTCTTCTGATGGACCTGGGAAAAGTAAATTGATAACTTTTTGGAAAGGATTCACTATTCTGGATGTCATTAAGAACATTTGTGATTCATAAGAGGAGGACAAATGTCAACATTAACGGGAGGTAAAAGTTGATTCCAATCCTTATGGATGACTTTGAGGGATTCAGGACTTTATTACAGGAAGTCACTGCAGACGTGGTAGAAATGGAAAGTAAACTAGAATTAGAAGTATAGACTGAAGATGTGACTGAATTTCTACAATCTCATGATAAAACTTGAACAGATAAACAGTTGCTTCTTATGGATGAGAACAGAAAGTACTTTCTTGAGATGAAAACTACTCCTGGTGAAGATACTGTGAACATTGTTGAAATGACAACAAAATATTAAGAATAGTCCATAAACTTAGTTGATAAAGCAGCAGGGTTTAGGAAGATTGACTTCAATTCTGAAAGAAGTTCCACTGTGGGTAAAATGCTATGAACAGTATCGCATGCTACAGAGAAATCTTTCAGGAAAGGAAGAGTCAATCAATGTGTAAATCTTCAAATGTTGTCTTATTTTCAGAAATTGTCACAGCAACC
This sequence comes from Chlorocebus sabaeus, assembly GCF_047675955.1. Classification (NCBI taxonomy): domain Eukaryota; kingdom Metazoa; phylum Chordata; class Mammalia; order Primates; family Cercopithecidae; genus Chlorocebus; species Chlorocebus sabaeus. Next base: position 13,608,771 of record NC_132906.1, read on the forward strand.
CTAGCTGTCAGCAACTACTACCCTGAACCATCAGCAGCCATCAACATCATGACAAGATCCTCCACTAGAAGAAAATTATAAATCCCTGAAAGCTCAGATGATCCTTAGTGTGTTTTAGCAATAAAGTATTGTTAATTAAATTACATACATTTTGTAGACATAATGTCATTGCACAGGCTGTGGTACAGTGTAAACATAACTTTTATATGCACTGGGGGAAAATTCTTGGGACTTATTTTTTTTTGTTTTTTGTTTTTTTGGAGACAGGATCTCTCTCTCTTGCCCAGGCTGGAGTGTAGTGGTGTGATCTTAGCTCAGTGCAACCTCCGCCCGCCAGGTACAAGTGATACTCCTGCCTCAGCCTCCTGAGTAGCTGGGATTACAGGCACTCGCCACTACGCCCAGCTAATTTTTGTATTTTTAGTAGAGATGGGGTTTCGCCATGTTGGACAGACTGGTCTCAAACTCCTGATCTCAAGTGATCCACCCGCCTCGCCCTCCCAAAGTGCTGGGATTACAGGCAATAAGCCACTGTGTCTGGCCTTACATGACTGGCTTTATTGCAATATTTGCTTTATTGTAGTGGTCTGACACTGAACCTGCAATATCTCTGAGTTATGCTTGTATTTTTTTAAGTCCTAGGAGACATTACTCATTTACTCATTCAAGAAACATTTATTGGCCGCTATCATGCTCCAGACACTTCCCTAGGCACTAGCAATGCAGCAGTATAGGAACAGAAAGCACCTGCCCTCAAGGAATTTATGTTCTCACTGAAGAAACAAATAATAAATAACTATACAAAATATATGTCAAAGGATAAGTACTATAAAGAAAAAATTAAAATAGAGCAGGGTAAGAGGAGAATAGGAAGGGGCAGGAATTTTGTAGCTAAAATTATAAGAAATAGTGAGTACAAGGGTCGTGAGGTAGACGTGACTTTGTTAAGTTTGAAGAACAGCTACTAGACCAATCTGAATTGAATAGAGTAAGTGAAGGGGTTGTAGAAGGTAAAGTCAAAAAGTTACCCAGGCTGCACTAAAATCTCAGAATTCACCACTAAAGAACATATTAATGTAACCAAAAACCACCTGTACCCCAAAAAACTATTGAAATAAAAATAAACAAATAAAAATGAATTTTAAAAATGTCACCGAGGGTTCATTCCTATCAGACCTTGTAGGCCAATATACCACATTGAATTATATTCTAAGTGTGATAGCAAATCATTGGGAAGTTTTGAGACAAAAAAAAGATAGAATTCTATCTCCATTTTTTTAATCATTCTGACTACTGTGAGAAAAATAGATCGTAACGGGGCAAGATGAAAACAGGGAGAAGAGCTGTTATTGCAGAATAACCAGTTCTGGAATAAAATCATAGTCACTCAGATCAAAGCAGTGGCAAAGGAAGTGATGAGGAGTGCTCCAATCTGTGATATATTTATAAAATTGAGCCAATGTAACTTGCAAATAAATTGAATGCTGGATATGGGAGAAAAAGAAATCCAGATTGACTCCTAGGATTTAGCCAGAGCAACAGATAAATGGTGGTGCTGTTTACCACAATGGAGAAAACTCGGGAAGGGTCTGATTGTGAAGACACAGACAGTACCTGTTTTACATTTCTTTATTTTGAGATATCTATTAGACTTCCAAGTAAGGAGGCTGAGTTGATATTTGGATAAAAGAGTGTGGAGATCAAGTGAGACTGGTACCAGAGATATAAATTTGAGTTATCAGCCTGTGTGGCTTAATGAAATCACTTGGAGAATGAGTACAAATAGAAAAGAGAGGAATTTGAAAGGCTGAGTCCTGGACCATCCAACCTGACAGATTAGGAAATGAGAAGAAACCAGACTGAGAATAAGGTAGCCAAGGATGTAAGAGGAAACTAGGACTAGATGCTGTCCCAGAGCCTGAGTGAAGAAACTTTCAAAAAGGAAGGCATAATCTTTGTTACCTAATGCTGCTGAGAGGTTAAGTAAGCCAAGAACTGAGATGTAACTGTGCATTTAGCAACAGGAAGGGTATTCATCGCTTTGGTAAAAACAGTTTCAGTACAGTGGTTAGAACCAAACCCTCATTCAATGGGTTAATCTGAGACTGATATTGGAGTGTTAGTTTGAGCACATGGAGAAGAAACAGAAATAAAACTTCTTTATTAATGGATGATATAATTGTCACATAGAAAAGCCAAGAATATACAATCAAAACATTATAATCAAAGAGATCAGCAATAATTTTGGATATAGAATCAACATTAAGAATAAATAGGGTTGCTATACACAAAAACAAACAGAAAGTAATTTTTTTAAAAAAAAATTCATTTTCAATGGCAACAAAAAAGGCATTTAAGAATAAATTTGTAAAACTTCATGGAAAGACAATAAAGGTCTGAATAAATCAAGAGATAAGCTACAATCATGCATAGAATGAGTCAGTTTTGCAAAGATGTCCATATCTCCCGATTAAATTGGATACTTAAATGCAATTCCAATCAAATTCTCAATGGGGTTTCTCACAGAATGTGATAAGCTAATAGTAGATTTATATGGCTATGCAAAGGATCAAGAAGAGCTGTAATGATTTTTAAGAAGAAAAACAGATGGCAAGACTATCAAATTGTAGTAATTTTTAAAACATATGACAGTGGTGCAAGAATGGACACATAGATCATTGAAATCGGATAAAGAACTCATAAACAGACCCAAATACCTATGGAAACTTGATATATGACATCTGACATATGACATGATTACTGATCAGCAAGGAAAGAATAAACTATTTAATATAAAATGTTGAGTTCATTATTCAAATTGAAAAAAGAAGTGAACCAGATTGTTACCTAACTATATGCAAAAATCAGTTCCAGACACAATGAAACTCTAAAAGTGAGAGACAAATTTTACTTATTCTAGAATAAATTATGGGAGTATATTTAATATATTTATGATCTCAAGATATATTCAGATTTCTGAAGCAAGATGCAAAGGAAAGGGGGGTGGGAAGGTAAAACAGAAGGAAGGAAGGAAGGAAGGAAGGAAAGAAGGAAGGGAAGAAGGAAGGAAGGAAGGAAGGAAGGAAGGAAGGAAGGAAGGAAGGAAGGAAGGAAGGAAGGAAGGAAGGAAGGAAGGGGAAGGGAAGGGAAGGGAAGGGAAGGGAAGGGAAATGGGGAAGAGATAGAAAGAGAAAGGCAGAAGGAAGAGAAAGAAGAGGAAGGGAGGAGAGGAGAAAGAAGGGAAAGGATGAAAGAAAGAAGGGAGGGAGGTAAGGAAAGAGAGAAGGAGTAAGAGAAGGATAAAGGAAAATATTAACATATTCAACTATATTAAAATTCTAAACTTCTGTGAGTCAAAAGATGCCATAAACAAAGTCAAAAGACACATCACAGCCTGGAATAATACATTTGCAATGAATGTAACTGACAAAACATTAATATCCATAATATGTAAAGCATTTCAATAAGTCAGTAAGAAAAATAACCTAATAGAAAAATGGCAAAAGCATTGAAGAGATACTTCAAAGAAGAGGGCCTTCAAAGGGCCAATAAACAGATAGTAAGATTTTATATCTCATTAATAATCAGAAATGCACATTAAAACCATACTATAATGTTTCTCACCCATGATATTAGCAAAAATAAAAAAGTCTAATGCTATCAAGAGATGAACAGAATGTAGAGAAGCAAGAACATCTCATTCAACTGCTAGTAAGAGTGAAAATTGACACAATTCAATTTGGACAGCAATTTGGGTCAATCTTGAGTCAAAGTTACACCTATCCTATGATTCAGCATTTAACTCCTAGTTATATATCCCTGAGAAACTCTTACAGCAGTGCACAATGGAGACAGGTAAAAGAGTGTTCATTGCAACATTATAATAGTAAAATGTTGGTACAACATAAATGTGGCATTAACAGGAGAATGAATTAATAAATTATGGTATTTTATATAAAGTATTAATACAGCAATCAGAATGAATTATGAGCTACATATTTCAACACAGGTAAATCTTAAATATCGTTATACAAAGAAGAGCAAGTTGCAGAAGGCTGTATACAAAGTTTAATAACATAAAACAATAACATATTTATATATAAAAGAGAGGCAGACAAATAGACATAAAAATAATAAACACTCAAATCACAATAGTGCCTGTGTTCATTTGGTTCTCCAAGAAGCAGACGCCAAGATGGATTAGGTGTGCAAGAAACTTCTGAGGGAAAGTGGCTGTGAAATATAAGGAGAAGAAGAAGGAGACCGAAAGAACCTTCACACCACAGTGTGGGTCTGATCCCTGTGAGTAGAAAAGGAAAGGTAAAAGGATTGGAAGAGAAAAATCTCACACTACAGCAGAAAGTTGTAGCCAGACCAATGAGGAGTCCTTGAGCCCAAGTCACCTACTAGAGAAGTCCTGCATCAAACAGATACTGACCTGAACTTGTATCCATATCCTGCTTAGTCCTCACCTGCCTGGGGAAGGCAGGTAACAGTAGTAAACCTAGAAGGGAGTCAGCTGGGACCATCACCAACTTTGTTCCCTACAGCACAAGATATGAGTGGCTTATTTTCATTGTGTCACATTAGTGCTCTCTGGGATAGAGAGTAACGGGGAGACGGGATCCAGGAGAGAGATAAAAGAGCTCTAAATGTGTTTCTAAATATTTTAGTTCCGGATTCTAATATTTTGTAGTGGAGACAAAGATATTCATTATATTCTGCTCTTCATTTTAGGGAATGAGAAACAAAGAATGGAAGTTAAGAAGTTGAAGCAAGGCTTTCATGGAATTTTGCTGTAATGTGGAAACCAACAACAAGATTAAGGAATAAGAGCTGCTGTCGCCTTCTTGATGCTAAGCCAGTTTATGGGGTAAATCTGACGCATGATGATATAGTTCGGATATCTGTCCCCTCTAAAACTCATGTTGACCTGTAATTCCCAGTGTTGGAGGTGGGGCCTCCTAAGAGCTAATTGGATCATGGGGGACGATTTTTCATGAATAGTTTAGCCCATCCCCTTGGTGCTGTCCTTGTGATAGTGAGTGCTCACCAAGATCTGGCTGCTTAAACGTGTGCGTCATCTTCCTCTCTTCTCTCTCGCTTCTGTTTTCACCATGTGACATGCCTGCTCCTGCTTCGCCTTCTGCCATGAGTGAAAGCTCCCTGGCCCTAAGCAAATGCCAGCACCACGCTTCCTGTACAGCCCACAGAACAGGCTAATATACACAAGAAAGAAGGAAGCTGCAGGACCAAAGCCCTTAAATGCTAAGACAGGATGAGTTCCAGTACACAAAAGGAAAGAACTGGCCCAAATAAGAGAAGGAAAAGGTTATCCACCCTTGAAAAAGACAGGCTAAATTGATGAGTAAAGGTGAAAGTATAAGAATGGATTTTGCAGTGGGAAGATGAGGAAGTTCTCTAACGACTCTTATGTTCTCAGTAAAATAGGAAGCAATCTGACACGCTGAGAATGAGAAACAAGAAAGTGGTTTTGGAGGTTTGAGGAGTGGAATTACCAGGGAGTCTCAAGGACTCACTTGAGGTTTGTGGTCCAAGATTTAAGATGACACCAGTCAGCATGGCTGTGTGCTCTCCACCAGCCACACAGAGCTGCTCAGAGGCAGACCTGGAGGTTGGAGTCTTGGGTTTAATTAAAGTGGGATTTTGTGAGGCAAGTACCATGAAGAGAGATGAAGAGGAGGGATTTGAGGGTACAGGGAAAGGCAGTATCATAGTATTGGACTATGGGAAGTATGGATGCTATTGCAAAATTGGAAGACAGTAAGCAAAACAATTGAGAAGGTAATGAATGGGAGGTCACTAAGACAGAGTCAAAGAATTGTTGGAATGAGGACACTAGAAAGATAAGACATGGTAGTTAGTGCATAGGATGTTCAAAATTGTGATTCTGGGTATAGTAGAGTTCAAGGTTTAGGATGTGACAATGGGAATAGGGGTTTGAGGTGGGCTGGAGGAAAGGAATATCACAGTTGAGGAAATGAAGGAACCCAGAGGCCAGAGTACTGGGTGGTTGTTTGAAGTTACTTCACCTAATGCCAATGGTAGTGGTGGGGAAAATAGTAAATTAAATGCTAAAATATTCAGTGAATGGGTGAAAGTGATGAAAAGAACTATAGATACTTCAATAAAAAAGGGGTGAGTGGGTAGAATTAACTGGAGAATATAAAATGTTTTTCTGAGAGAGCAAAGTTTTGCATTTATTACTGTCTTATTTGCAGATATTTGAGAATTACTGCTTGTTTTACATTTTATTATGAAAAATTTCAGAGAGAACAATAGAGAGACTAGTATAATGAACACCAAAATACCAATTTCTTAGATTGAAAACTTGCTAAATATTAGCATATACATTGTTTTAATTTTGTTTCTCTTTTAATTTTTAATTTATTTACTGAGATATTTTACAGTAAATTTCAGATGTCAAGTATTTTACCCTTAAATGTATCCATATGCCTCTCTAAAAATAAGAACATTTTCCCATATAAACACAGCATCATCATGCCTAAAAAATTTAACAATTATTCCTCAATATCATCTAATGCCAATTCCATATTCAATTTTCTGCAATTATTCCAAAAATATCTTGTAGAGCTTTTTTGCTGAAAGCAGGATGCAATCAAGAACCACCCATTGCTTTCGATTGCCATGTCTCTCTGATCTCTTTGTAAAGAACAGTAATCCTCCTCCCAAAACACACACACACACGCACACACACACATACACACACACACACTTTTTTTTTCTCATGACATTGATTTGTTAAATACAAATCCAGGCCAGATCTCCCATACAATGTCCCACCTTCCGGATTTATCTGATTGTTTTCTCATGATATCACTTAACTCTTTTCCTGTCCCCTATATTTTCTGTAAGCTGGAAGTCAGATCTAAAAGCTTTAGTAGTTTTAGTGAAGTATTTCTGGCAAAAAATTAGTTTGTGGGCCATGCTGTGAATTTCATATTGCATCACATCAGGAGCCACATAATATCTAGTTGTCTCACTATTTTTTGATGCTAACATTCATTTTCATGAAAACAATAATCAGGATATACCTTGCAAATATCCTAGCCTGAAAATGTAAACCTCTTAGTTTTGTCCCCCTAAAAAGTTCAGTTACCAAAAGCATGAGGCAAACACAAAAAGTTAGAGACCCGCTGTTTCAGAAGTTTACAGACGTTTTTAACACTGAAGGACTCACAAGACAGAGGGAGACTAATAGTCATTGTTAGAAGGGCAGGAGCTCCAAGTGGGGGAAACTGTGGAGAATAGAAGGGTGTGCATTATTATACCCTTCCATTTTTACTCTAAGCCTGAAATTAAATGATAACTAGAATATAGATCCTTCCACTCAAAATTAAAATCCATAGATAAGGCCAAGCATAATTCTGTAATACAACTGTGTGCTGGCAAAACCACTAGATCTTGGGTTGCTTCTTAAAATAGAATAGCATTGAGTGTTTGTAGAGGATTTTGCTGCTTTTTGTAAGAAGCCTGGAAGGGCAAAGGCCAAGGAAAGAAACATAATTAAAATACATTTTATGTAGTATGTCAAGGAGCTGTTGGAAAGTAGCAATGGTTCCTAAAATACAGAGAATTATTTCAGCATTCACTTGGCTAACACAGACAGCAAAATTAACTTGTAACACACATTTTCTGTCCCTAGATTTTTTGCCATTGGGAAAGCAAATATGAATTCGATCAACGTTGTATATAGAGGCTTTCTACCTGCTAACAGTACTTCCACGGTTTACTTTGACTGTTTGTTTTAGGAAGCAGAAGGGGACTTTCTAACCTTAGAGGCTGCCAACATTAGTACAATTGTCAACTGCCAGGTCAGAGAGACACTCAGAAGCTCCTCCCAGGCCGATGTATGGGAGATATCCACTGTGTATTCCTTGACTAAAGGGCATATTTAGAGATAGTCAAGATTCTCACATGGTTCAGGCTGGTGCTGGTTCTGTTCCATATTCCCTGTATTACATAATACTTACACAGGCTGTATCTGGGCCAAGACCCAACTGCATTTCTGAATTGCTAGAGAGCCTATGAAAATTACAAATTCCCAGGCTTCATCTGAATTTGATTGTATTGACAAATCTATGAAGATGGAACCCAGGGTGAAGTCTTCTCTATTAGTGAAATCCACTAATAGAGCAGTTCCCCACAAAAAACAGGATGCTTTAATGCTCCTTTGTTTTCTCAGCTGTAAGAACTCTAGCTAATTATCAGTTCAGTTCTTATCCCCTCCGATCAGACTAAGTGTTAGAAATTCCGAAGGAAGATTCTGTACTTAGTACCCCTTCTCTCCAAATGGAAGTTCTTGCTGGTATATCTTGAACTGAGCATGGGAATTCTGTTACACACAAATGGGCAGTCTACAGTGCACTATCAGGACAAGAAACGCAGCATTTTAAAAAAAACTTAGACTTATAATTGACCTTCTTTTGTCACTTTGATTCAATGGGTACTTTAAAAGCAACATATAATAAAAGCCTTTACTGTTTTATCCCAATTTATTGATCTGTTCTTTTCATAGGTGAATTCACTTCGCTCACAATTGTTTTGAAAAGTAATATAAAATTGTTCCTTGGTATGTACAGGGGTTTGGTTCCTGGTCCCCCATATATTGAAATCCACGCGTTCTCAAGTCCTGTAGCCCTCCCTGTGCAGCCCGCACAGATGAAAAGTCAGCCCTCCGTATAGAGGTGTTTTGCATTCCACAAATAACTCTATTTTCAATCTTTGTGTGGTTCAAAAAAAAGCAACATTCACACTCATGTTGTCCAAGAGTCAACTGTAGTTTTGTTCTTGTTTTTTTTTTGTGAGACGGGTGTTGCCCAGGCTGGAGTGCAGTGGCGCCATCTTGGCTCGCTGCAACCTCCGCCTCCCGGGTTCCAGCAATTCTCCTGCCTCAGCCTCCAGAGTAGCTCAATAGCTGAAGAAGGAAATGTTTGCTTCCCCTTCCTCCGTGATTTTAAGTTTCCTGAGCCTCCCTAGCCATACTAAACTGTGAGTCAATTAAACCTCTTTCCTTTCTAAATTACCCAGTCTTGGGTATGTGTTTATTAGGAGTGTGAGAACAGACTAATACACATTTAATATATTGAATTTTAATTTAACATTGTAAAGCAACCAAAAAGAAACTTGCACACTGGAAAATGTAGTCACTGTAATCCCTACGCCATTCTTGCACAACAGATCATGGCATCATCTATTCTATCTTCAAAACAATGGATGGAAAAGTGTGAGATGTAATGAAGACATTAGAATGATTCTATCATTCATCCACAAAATTATATCCATAGTCACACATTTTATGTACGTCATACAAGTTCACATATCTGGTTTACTGCAGAATTCTTTATAAAGATTATATAAATTCTTTAGTTTAATATGGTCTTTGTATTTGCAATACCCAAGACAATGACAAAATTGATTTTTATAGCAAACTCTGTAACAATGTGTTTTCTCCTTCATGATAACCACAAGATGATAAACTGACAGTTTTTAAATGTATGTCAAATTTCTTTTGTGATCACCAAATTGAAAAATATTTCTAAATGCATTCCCTGGTGATAACTGACAGAGCCTTTGGTATTCTCAAATGTCTGATTCAAATACATCAGAAATCTAAAGAAATGCACTTCAGAACAAATTTCTTGAAGGTGAAATATTTCTTACAGATTTAATTCATTCTAGTTGTTCAACTGCTCCTTGTTTCCCCACATTAACTGTAAAACAGAATAAACATGAACTGGATTACATTACAACAAAAGTGACACAGCAGCCTATGATGTTCTACAGGAAAAGTAACTGCAGGCACAGTCTCTCCAGGAAAAGCACAGGTTGTTGCAATGAAGATAGAGACTGCTCTTGAAAGGGAATGTAAACTCTTCAAGTGATAATTTATAATGTCTCTTTAAGGCACTGATGGAAATGATTCTTTCCTTAAAACCAATGCCACAGCAATGTTCATTAACAAAGTAGGTGGCTGCCTGTGTGGCTTAATTTGAAGGTTGCTCCAAGCTCTCCCTTTTAATGTAGGGCCATGCTGCTTGGCATTCACAAAATGTGACCCATTCTTTGAATCTTTCAGGAGGTTCCTAGTAAATATTGAAAAGTTCCTTAGGAGAAAGGAATGGAGCTTAGAGCTAGGAGCGATTTTAAAGATCATGCATGCCTGATTTTTGCCCCAATTATTAGCTATATCTCCAGCAAGTTATATAACCTCTCTGCTCTACTTTAGGCTGTTATAAATAATCACTCAAACTCTCCTAAGATAATTTATTGTAAATTCAGCAAAGTATTATAGAAAACCAAGGAAAAATATCCCTGCCAAAGGACAGGCAGAATCCAAGGAAACTGTGGGGAGCAGTCACTTCTCTCACTCCCACCCCTCTTGCCACTTTGGTGATTCTCTATTGTTCACCTTTTCTATTTACCCATCTTAAACCTGACCATACATGGCAGCCTACTTATTAGACCTGCAGATCTTTAATTTAGCGACTTCCTGCTGAGTTTTTTTTTATTAAACAAAAGTAATTGACAAATAAAGATCATGTACATTCAAGGTGTACAATATGATAATTTGATAGGGTGTACATGGTGTAACGATTTTTACAACTAAATTAATTTCCATCACCACCCATACTGTACCTTAGATTCCCAGATCTTACTGGCATTCAAAAAATGTGACCCAGAACTGACTGGGAATCTAAGGTACAGCATGGGTAGTAATGGAAATTAATTTATTGTAATTGGAAGTTTGCACCCTTTGACCAATATCTCTCAATTTCCCCTATTTCCAGCACCTGATAACCACTGTTCTACTCTCTGCTCATATGAGTTAAACTTTTTTAGATTCCACATATAAGTGAAAGCATACAGTATTTGTATTTCTGTGTCTGACTTATTTCACTTACCAAAATGTCCTTCAGGCTTGTCCATGTTGTCACAAGTGACAAGACTTCCTTCTTTTTAATAGCCAAAAAGTATTCTATTTTATATACACATGTATATATGTGTATATACACATGTATATATACATATGTATATATACACATGTATATATACATATGTATATATATACATGTATGTGTATTATATAATATTGTCTTTATCCATTCATCCACTGATGGACACTTAGGTTATTAGTATATCTTGGCTATTGTGAATAATGCTGCAATAAACATGGGTTTGCACACTGCTAGATTCCTTCGTTCCATGTCCAAAGAGAAAAAAATTATATTGTGGTAGCTCATCTTTTCAAGCCAAATCATCCATTCAAGTCCCAGGTCAGTGGCAAGCAAATCTGAGCCAAGTGTTCACCTTAGCACAGGAACTATAGCCAGGGAGAACCTGGCCACACAGGCAGTAAGTCCATCCAAAACACTCAGGCAGCAGTGAGGCAGCAAGAAATCAAAGTCTCTAGCATGCTTTCTCAATCTCATTTTCTCATCTGCAAAATCTGCAATCTATTTCACAAACTTTCCTTGGGATTGAGGCATTTTATTGACTTTCTACTTAAGTAAACTTAGAGTGACATATTGCCCTTCAGTGCTTTTTCAGCAAATGCACTGACTTAATTCATTGAGTATAATCGACATCACTGATGGTGATTGTCTTCATATTTAATCTTCATTTCAATATTAGCATACATAAGAATTGGCTCCAGAGTACATAGATACTGTCTGATTTCTTGGAACACCTTATTGAAACCCAGTTCTGTTAATGGCTCATATTTGTAGAACATTTGATAGATTACAAAGTGCTCTAGGATTGACACCATAATTTCAGGTGGCAATCTATAGTGGTCATGGACAGTGCATAGACTTCCCTGACAAGGCCTGGCTGTTTCTAATGAATCTGACCTACACCTCAGGTAATTCAATGCTGCTTCTTTAAGGCTGGAGGTCACCACATGCTTGATTTATGATTTGATCTTTAAAATTATTTAAAATCAGATTCTTTAGATCTGACTAAGATCTAAACTGTTAACTGTTTAAGAAAAAAATTGCTCACAATATTTGTTAAAATACAGTAAGGCAGACTTTATTTAGGACCATTATGATAGATATAAGGACCACTGCAATCAGATTTTGCAGTGGGGGACAGAGATTGGGTTCAACTTTGAATACAACACGGGTGGGAATTTATAGCCAAAACTCAGGGTGGAGGTCAGAAGATGGAACATTACTAAGAGGAAACATTAGGAGGAAGGGGAATTCTGGGTAAGCTGACCTCACAAGATTCTTGCCAAAGGCAAGTCGCAGTGCTCAGACATTACCTGGGGCAGGGTAGAGGTTGAGGAACCTGATTAGATATTAAGGGTGAGGGATAAACTGACTTAACAGAGTCCTCAGCTAAAACTATATTTTACAAGGAAGTGAACAGAAGGACCTAGGAGAAGGTTCAGGAGCAAAAGTAAAGTTTGGTCAAGCAGATATTCTTTTCCATTACTGGAAAAAAAAATATTTCAACAGGGACGCTCTGGGAAGTCAGGCGGCTGGAGAAGCAGCGCCAATCCTAAAGTAAAGGAAGAAACTGAAGAGATTAACGTAGTTCAGAAACTATCTTATTTATATAGTTTCTCAGCTATCCATAGAGTAAGAAGTTACCTCATGCTCTTGCTTATTTCAGACCTATCGATTATCTTCCACTATCGGTAAAAATTATTGGGTAATTTATTACAGTATTTGCATCATCTCAGTGGTGAAAAAAGTAACGTGTAGTCTTCTTACAGCTGTCTCAAAGAACCAGGTGCCCTGCAAAAGGTGAGCTCTTTAAAGACCCACCCACATATGCTGCTATCCTTCCAGCCAGCAGGTTCTACTTCTTTACAAAAGGAACATCATACATAATTGGACCTGCGAATTCTATCCTATATTCACTTTTAAGTATGAATTTTAGGGAAGTAGTTTAAAAGCAATATAATAGCAACTTGTGTTGGGTATGTTTCTTATCAGCTTCTCACTTTCCAAACTCATCAAACATTGAAGTTCTTGGAGGAAAAACCAACTCTCCAGAACCTGAAACTTTTATTTGGAACTACACTCAGCATATAAAGATGTGGGACAGGAAAGAGAAGTCAATGCAACCACAATGTTCTGCTTCTCCCAGAATGTGTGTCCTGAAAGGGACTTACTGGGAGACAGTCACATAGGGTCCTGACTAGCTATGTCTTTTGTTCTCCAGCCCCTGGGACTCCCCCTTCTCCTGCACAAATTGTAGCAAGTGTAAAATTACCAACCACTTTGGTGAAACAACTCTCTGTGGATTCAGGAGAAATGAGAACCAGGGCTGGTACTGCCTCTTCCCCAGATAATTGCGTGACTTGTGCTTGTCATTAACCTCTTGATCTTAAATGGGATCATACAATACTATGTGATCTGCTTACTTCAGTGGGCTATTTAAGGTAATAGGATCATATATGTGAAATTACTTTGAAAAACTAAGAAACTGCTATGCAGAATCAGGAGTGAAATGAAGGTAGGATATTTTTGTTCAAAACCGAAAAAAACAACATTATTTCTGCTCTTAGTCACTGAAGTGAAGCCTCTAATCTAAGTAATTTTCTTTTCTTGGCTAAAAGCAGTTGGAAAAGAATGTTTGTCCTGCAATGTGGTCTCTCACCATCATCCTACCGGACCCTTTGGCTTCTGCTTACACTTTCCTTGCCACACCTGAAGATTTTACTGACATTTTTTCTCAAGGTCCTTTTGGCTTCTGACTGCAGCCCAGTTGCAAAGCCAATGCCCCTGTTTTAAGGGTTTGTTATGCAGCACCCCACTTCTGGGTACTGAAACTTTCTTCTGATTATCCACTGCAGCATTAATAAACCACTCCAAAACTCAGTGGCTTAAAATAAGAACAAACATTAATTTTGCTCACAGGTGTGCAATTGGGGCAGAGGATGGGAGAGTTGCGGCATTTTTGCTCCCCAGGATCATTTGGGGTTGCTGAATTAGAATCTGGAAGACCCAGGTTCAAGATGGCTCACTCACATACCCGGCAAGTTGGTGCTGGCCATCAGCTGAGAGCTGCTGGGGCTGTGACCTTGTCCATGTGGGCCTCCCCACAGCCTGCTCAGGGGTCTTCACGGCAGAGTGGCCAGGTGCCAGTGAATCCCAAGAGACAGGAAGAGGAAGTTGCTCATTTCCTGAGGTATGGAACTGGAAACTGCCATGGGGTCCTCTCCAACCTATTCGCTTTCTCTTGCCTTAGCGTGTTGGCAGAACCACCCAGAACAATAACGTATTATAATGCTGATAGTCAAGATTCTTAGTTTATTCTTGCCTTTAATGGGAATGCTTCTAATGTTCCAATGAGGCATAATAATGGAGTTAGTATTGATACATATTTATTTTATAATGCTAAAGAAGTGTCCATCTATTTCTATTTTACAAAAATATTTTATCAAGAATAAATTTTAAATTTTTGTCAAACGCCTTTTTGGCATCAATGACGATGATCATATGATTTTTCTTTTTTAATCTAATAAAATGGTGAATAATATTAAAATATTTTCAACGACTAAATCCTTCTTGCATTCCTGCAATAACCTGACTTGGTAATGGTAAGTGATTTTTTAAATATTCCATTATATTTATTTATATCATATTTTACTTTGTGTGTCTGTCTTTCCCACACCAAACTAAAAGGTGCTTGAGGTCAAAAGACATTTATTGTTTATTATTTCCCCAAGTCAAATACAGGAACTGGTACACACTAGATTCTTAGATAAATGTGTAGAATAAATTAAATAAATTACAGAAGTTTAGTAACTATTTACTGAAGTCTTCTCAGTCCCATTTCTTGTAAAATATTGCATCTGTGATTAGCAGAGCCTTGGTCTATCACTCCCTTTGCTGTGTGTGTTGCTTGGTTAAGGTTAGTCTGTCTGCAACCACAATGCTGTAAATAGGCAGATAGCCATTGTCCGGGGGATTTATTTAAAGGAGTCAACTCATAATAGCTGCAGTCCTTAAACACACACACACCCCTACATACACACACACCCCTGACCTGGCAGAGAAATGTATTATCACCCCTTATCAGTTAGCCAATGGGGCCACTATGCCAATGGTGAGCAGCTCCCAATTATTCCGGGTGAAAAAATGTCCCTTAATGTTTTTGTTACTACTATCTTTCCTCATACTATAGGGTTCCGAATCTCTGACTCTGTTCTTCATGCCTCAGTAGCCCAGCACAAGGAGCTAATTCAAATTGTAAATATATCTGCCAGATTTCAGTGTGTTTCCACGGCCAAAGGTATGCTGATGAGTCCTAAAAGTAGCCTTAATCACAAACGATCACATTAACCATTTGGGAAAGACATCACCACTGTTTGCGCTTTCAAAATTAATACATTTTTCAATATAAATAAGGCAAACGAAAGCTAGATAACCAAATTCAAGCCCTAATTCCAGACTTTTATTCAAAGGCTGACACAAAACTGTTCAACACCACTGCAACTTCCATTGCAAACAGAATATTTTTAAATGATTAATAAAATTCCTACTAGAGAAACTAAGAATCATAAATTAAGGAGTTGCTAATGTAAGCTTATGTGAAAAATCTATTTGTACATTTTAACAGGATTCTTCAAATAAGTCAGTTACATTACTATAAAATTTAGTGTTGCTCACCTAACTTTGACGAAAAATAGGCATGAAAACCCAATTTCACCATCTGGAAGAATTAGAGCCTCTACAAACAGTGTGTGTCTTGTGTATGGCAGACACTCAATAATTATCTAATGCCAGAATTGGAATGAAATTGGAAGATCCCATAGGAGTATCAAATGAGATAATATAGACGAAATGTATATATAAGCGCCTAACACAGAACTTGGAATGTTGTAGGCACTCAAATATTTGAACTGAATCTATTTCATTTGTCACTTATTTAAAATAAATATTCAGATAAAATCCCTGCAACAAAGGGATTGTTGCAAAATCCCTACAAAAGGATACATTTTTCACCATAATTCAAAGAATACAGAGAAGTAAGTGTGTGTGTGTGTTTGTGAGTGGGTGTATCACAGTAACAGTATTGTATAGGTATGCTGAGAACTGCACTGATTTATAGCCAAAAAATCTAAGTTCAAGTACCAGTTTTTCTACTTACCAGCTGTCTGATGTTAGAAACTTTGCATAGCTTGTCTGAACGTCCATTTTGTTGCTTATAAGCAAAGAAAGAATAGGATCTCATATCTTGTAAGGTTATTATAAGCATAAAATCAAGTGAGATAATTCTTTGGAAAGAACTACATAAATCTAAAATATCACAATGATTATTGCTGTTGCACCAGTATAATTTTACCCTCCAAACCCTCTGAAGAGTAGCTTTGGAAAATAACATATAAATTCATCTGCAGTAATATAGAAAATTTCAACAGGGATATGAAAATTAATACATGCTTGTAAAGTGGTTTCCCAAAGGTATGCAGTATTATAATAATAAAAAATCACCATAAATCAGATACAACAGATAAATTTTGCACTTAACACAATGAATGATTTAGGGTCCATGCAATTTTCATCAGAGAAGTTCACTGAGGGCTTGTCACCAAATAGCTCCACAGTAGCAGGTAGACAGCAGTATAACAATGACCTTTAAACCACCCAGTGACTCATTAGAGAAGTTCCTCAATTCTAGAACAGATTCACAAACATTTTCAAAATAAAAGATAAATCGACTAAGATGTAAAATATAAATCAGCTTTGGGAGGGCTAATACAAATAATTTTGAATAGAAATTAAATATGTGTCACCTAATTCATCACAAAATAACACTCAGAAAAACACGCAGAGGCTTTAAACATAAAAGGCTAAATAACACATCAAGATAGCTTTGCAATAACTGATCATTTTCTTTTCCACAATAAAATGCTAAACGATGAAGCATGGTTTCCTAGTAACAACAGTAATACTAGGTAAATAAAACAGAATTCAGCTTACAGCAATCAGCAACCATTCAGCTTCCAATGAAAGGTTGAAATCACTTGGATGCTTGCTTTTTCATTTCCATTATTATGAAAATGAAAAAAAATAAAATTGACTTTCCAAATGTAGAATTCATTTTTGAAAATCTGGAGGAGACACTGAAGTGTTGCCCCAGAGTTCCCTGACAGTATGGCCCCTTCCTAGCCAATGTGTAATTATTCTCAGCAATGTCACTCCTACCTAGTGAGTGAAGAAGGAAGCGTCCTACAGGGCATACATTTGGAATGGCTGAGGCCAGTCTTACCTCTATTCACTGATGTCTGAAACTCCACACTTAGAAGGAAACTTTGTTTTTTGTTTGTTTGTTTTTGTTTGCTTGTTTTTTGAGATGGAGTCTCACTCTGTCACCCAGGCTGTAGTGCAGTGGCACTATCTCAGCTCACTGCAACCTCCGTCCCCTGGGATCAAGCGATTCTCATGCTTCAGCCTCCCAGGTAGACGGGATTGTAGGTGCACACAGCCACGCCCAGCTAATTCTTATATTTTTAGTAAACACAGAGTTTCTCCATGTTGGCCAGGCTGGTCTCGAACTCCTGACCTCAAGTAATCCACCTGCCTTGGCCTCCCAAAGTGCTGGAATTACAGGCGTGAGCCACCATGTCTGGTCAGGACCTTTGTTTTTATTTGTCTGAGGGATTTTTTCTTTATTTTGTTCTTGCTTTTAATATAAGACTTTCGGATCCCAAATGTTTTAAATGCAAATGTTCCACTATACACCCTCGTATTCTAACCCTTCAACCAAATTAAATGTTGAGTATGTCTAAAAATCATACTAAGAAAAAGAAGCAGAAATTGTAGATATGAGGTAATATTTGTAAATAATTCAACTTGGTAACTACTACTACTGAAATGCAATGGGCCTGTATTGCTCCATAATACTAAGGATGTTTAAAAATCATGCTAAAATCAAAAAAAAAGCAAATCTATAGATAGAATTTATTTCCTATACTTAAACAACAGTTGATAGCCACAGCCAGTTATCTACCACCAATCACTGGCATATAACAAAATAGTAAGTAAAGAAATAAAGTGAAAAAAACTCAGAAATATGATCTCACTCAAATTTTATGTTTATTGCCTTTGACATGTAGAGACAGACATAAACACCAAATATTTTTACTTGAAAAATTATTGTATAATGATATAACAATGTCAATGATGTTCTTCAAAATGCATGCTATTGTATAGGAGGTACATTATTTGTTCATGTTTTGGAATCACTGCCATTGGTATAGCAAGCGCTATTGGTTGTCTACCCCATATTCATTCCTTCTCAACTTTTTTTCCATCCTGGAGGATCACTGCTTTGTTTGTTTCATTTGTCTACCCTACCTCTGCGGTCAAGTGTGAAGGAAAAATATTCTGATTCCTAGCTGAGCAGTAATGCTGATTAATCTATACCAATCATGGCAGTCCCTTGCCAGTGACTATCTTAGAAATGCGCATATGCTGCACATGTATGTTGATTGCAGCACTATTTACAAGAGCAAACACATGGAACCAGCCCAAATGCCCATCAATGACAGACCTGATAAAGAAAATGTGGTACATATACACCATGGAATATTATTCAGCCATAAAAAAGAATGAGATTATATCCTTTGCAGGGACATGAATGAAGCTGAAAGCCATCATCCTCAGCAAACTAACACAGGAATAGAAAACCAAACCAAACACCACATGTTCTCACTCATAAGTGGGAGTTGAACACTGAGAACACATGGATATAGAGAGGGGAACAGCACACACCAGGGCCTGCTGGGGGTTGGGGAGTGATGGGAGGGAACTTAGAGGACAGGTCAGTAGGAGTAGCAAACCACCACGGCACATGTATGCCTATGTAACAAATCTGCACGTTCTGCACCTTTTCTTTAGAAAAAAAAAAAAAAGGAGAAATGGGCATGTGTACAATTCTGAGCAATGAGATATAAGACTGAAGTCTGCTGGAGATTCTTCTTCACTGATTTGAAAAACACAGTGACACAGGAAAAGATGCCCTATATCCTCTCCTATTAGTGTTTTCTGGGTATGATGCCTGGAACTACCATAGCTATCTTATGACCCAGAGGAAAACAAGCCTAAAGGTGAGCCAGTCTACTATGGATGGTAGAGCATAAAAACAGAAAGATCCCAGTTCCTTGATGTCACTGAGCTGCTAAATTAACCAATCTTGGAACTACCCTACCTCTGGCTTATAATTATGTAATACATGTTTTTACTATTTAACCTGATAGAGTCTGAATTTTCCATTATGTGCAACCAAAGACTAACTACTACAGAACATATGTTAATCACAGCAAAGCATTTAAGAGGTCTCTCATAATATCTTTGTGAATTTGATGGGAAATGTGGATTGAAAGATAATTCAATTTGGAAGTTTAATAGATGATTAAATAATGGAGGGAGACTTTAGTAGTGTGTCTCAGAATTCATTTTGCCTTTAGTTTCTCCTGTTGAATATTTTTACCAACTATCGAGAAACATACAGATGACACAAAATATGTATGTGACTTAGCAGAGAAGGATAACTAATATGCTAGATGGCAGAATCAAAATTCAAAGTGTTTTTTCCCAAGGAATATTATGAATGCCCAATACTTCTATCCTATCCCAACATTTTCTTCTTCAACTCTTACCAAACTCAGATGTCAAAAAAGAGTGTTCACAGGCAGGGCGTGGTGGCTCATGCCTGTAATCCTAGCACTTTGGGAGATCGAAGGAGGCAGATCACCTGAGGTCAGGAGTTCAAGACCAGCCTGGCCAATATGGTGAAACCTCATCTCTACCAAAAATACAAAAATTAGCTGGGCAGGTGCCTGTATTCCCAGCTACTCGGGAGGCTGAGGCAGGAGAATCACTTGAACCCAGGAAGTGGAGGTTGCAGTGAGCTGAGATCGCACCATCGCACTCCAGCCTGGGGCACAAGAACAAGACTTCGTCTCAAAAAAAAAAAAAGACTTTATCCCACACTCCTAATCACAGTTTAACATACATAACAAATGCCACTCTGACTTCTGTATCTACCCTTAACAGAGTACCCACCACACCTTAATATTTATTTGCTTACTTATCTGTGTCCTTGAGCTCCTGGAAAACAAAAACCATGTCTTCTTCATTTTTAGACTTTCTGCTCCTCGTTTAGTGCTATTGGTGGAATAAAGACATGCATGAATAAGTAAGTGAATGAATGAAAAGCTGAATGGATTGACTTAAAGAAACAATTTCACTATTTGAAGTGAAAGACAAGAATAAAAGAAAATTGGGAAGGTAATGGAAACTATTGAAGACTAGGAAAAATCTGAGTTCAGATACAGTACAACAAATGATTAAGAGGTATTTCAGGAATCTGTTTGCTCTCCTGATAAACCCCCCTACTTTTCCACTTTTAGCTTATTCACACATGTGTGTTTACATCACAACAGAACATTACAGATGGTCACCATTTTTCACACTCTTCAAGACTTTCATTGCAAGTGCACTAACTAGCTTGTATTATGCTTTAAACAACAATGACTGTGCATTAGTTACTGTAGGGATTCAGTATTCTGTCCACTGGTAACTGGACAGAATAACTTTATACTTCAGCCTCTCTAAAAAGTCCTGTGCCATGATGGCGGCAATGTAAAGTACCTAGAATTAAAATATTTTAAAATGTTTTAATATCAGTTTTATGGTTTCTGGAAAACTTAAGTCCAAAGATAGTATATATGTTAAGAATTAAAGAGACATATCCAATTCACTTGAGGGGGAAATACAGATGCACTGTTTTCAGAGAATAAAAAGGAAGTCAGTATGGTGTGGATGTTTCTTCCTTCCAAATCTCATGTTGGAATGTGACTCCCAATGTTGGAGGTGGGGCCTGATGGGAGGTATTGGATCATGGAAGTGGATCCCTTATGAATGGTTTAGCACCATCCCCTTGGTGATGAGTGAGTTCTCATTCAATTAGTTTACACGAGATATCGTTGTTTAAAAGTCTAGGACCTCTGCCTTCTCTCTCTCTTGCTCCTGCTCCTGCTGTCACCATGTGACAGAGAGGAGTAAGGATCTCCTCTTCACCTTCTACCACAAGTGAAAGCTTCCTGACAGCGTACAGAACTGTGAACCAGTTAAACCTCGCTGCTGCTTCTTTTTTTTTTTTTTTTCTTTGAGATGGAGTCTCGCCCTGTCGCCCAGGTTGAAGTGCAATGGCAAGATCTCAGCTCACTGCAACCTCTGCCTCCCAGATTCACACAATTCTGCTGCCTCAGCCTCCCTAGTAGCTGGAATTACAGGCACATACCACCACACCCAGCTAATTTTTTGTATTTTTAGTAGAGACGGGTTTTCACTGCGTTGGCCAGACGGGTCTCAAACTCCTGACCTTGTGATCTGCCCGCCTTGGCCTCCCAGAGTGCTCAGATTATAGGCGTGAGCCACGCGCCAGGCCTAAACCTCTCTTCTTTATAAATTATCCAATCTCAGGTATTTCTTGACAGCAACACAAGAACATCCTAACACAGAAGCCAAAGGGATGATCTGCCAGTGCTTGGCTTGAACTCCAAGTTCCACTTACTAGAAATTTTTTTAAAAGGTGAATAGAACAGTTGGCTAAATAATAAAAAGCATAATGTTAGAGTTTCATTTCCTCATCAAAACAAGGCTCTAGGCTAACTTCTGTATATGGAATGAACCCTTAGTACACATTCTTAAACCTTCTCATTTATATTGTATTGTTAAATTAAACTGAGAATAGGCATGAAATCTGAACACCTGAAAATTCATGTATCATTCCTAGAGAAGATGAATTTAAATTGTTACTTAGAATTTAGGAAGTGTGACTTTAAAGCACTTGAGTTGCTTTTTTCATCTAAGCTTAAATGATTAAGTCAAGAGGTCACTAGCTTCTATTATCCCAGACTATTCCCAGTAACCACTGCCTCCTAAGGTTCTGAGTGGAAATTGTTTATAAGAAATATGGTATTCAAAGATATCCAGGATAATGGCTTCTCTATGTCATGTCTTCTATGATTCATCGGAGTCTTATGCTGAGTTACAGTGTGTTACATACAGAGAAGCTGAGAATGAACATTACGTGAAACTAAATATATCAATGTTAAGGAATATGAAGAAAGGTTCAAATATTAAATTTTAAAATTCTGCAAAATAATTACTCACTGAAATCACATTCTAGGTACTATTCTATATTATATGTTATATATATTTTTAATCACATGTATCATTAGACTCTCAAAAAATCCTCTTAAGAGAAGTACAATGGAATGTTTAAGAGAAATGGTTCTCAACCTATGTTCCACCACAACATATTCGATATTAACTATTCACATCACATTCTTGTGAGTCTGGGATCTGAACCTGATGCCAAATACAATGAGACTTTGCAGGAGCCTATAAGCAGAGTCTGCATCTGGGAAACCGGCCAGAGGCCAGATTCTTGAGGTTTTAAAATATGGCTCCAAATTCTTGGGCACTTCTGTCCAGAGGTGGGGTCTTTGTCTCCACCTCATGAATTTGGGCAGGCTTGTAACTGCTTCAACAAGAGAATAGAGTGCAAGTGATGCTTGGTGACTTCTGAGGCTAGGCTGGAAAAGGCCATGCAATTTCCACCTGTTTCTCAAATTCTTGCTCTCTGGATGCTTTCTTTTCGAGAAACTCCCTTTGGGATCCCAGGTGCCATGTTGTGAGAAGCCTAAGCCACATACAGAGATCATGCACAGGTTTCTGCTTGACAGCCCTAGCTGACCCCTCCTTTTGAGTCACCATAGCTATAATGCATAGGTGTGAGTGAAGATGCCTCTAGATAATTGGCTCTCACATTTTAGCATGCATCAAAGTCAGCTAGAGGGCTCATTAAAACATAGACGACTGAGCCCCACTGTTAGAGTTTCTGATTCAGTAGATCTGTGGTGAGACTGGACAATTTGCCTTTCTAAGTTTCCAAGTGATCTGGAGACCACAGTTTGAGAACCACCGCTCTAGCTGACCCGAACCACCAACCACTGGTGAGACTCCAACACCGTGGAGTATAGATAAGCCCTCTCTGCTCTGCTCTCTCTGGATTCCTAGTGTAAAAATTCAGGAATTATTCCACCTTTTCCACATTAAGAAGATACATTAGAACGAAGTAAAACGACACAGGAAATTTTCAGTACATTCTAAGGATCTTTAAAGTACAAGATCATAAACTTTCACACTGTAATGATTAGCTTTAATTATTCAAGTGATGTGACATATCTCACAAGTGATTACAAAACATCACGGCTTAGTCACCACATCTGAGGGCCTCTCCTGTTTGAATCAGTCAGAGCTGGTTTTGCATCTCACCTCTGCTACTTACAGGTTAACACAGCAATTAGTAAGGCAGGGAAGAGGCTTTTGGAGTTTGTGTGCCTGGGTTTAAATCCAGTTCTACCACTTTCTAGCTGTATGTGACCTAGAGTAACATACTTAACCTTCCTAAGCCTCTGTTTCTCCATTCCTAAAATGGCCTGAGACGATTAGTGCAGTCAGTAAATGAGATAATGCCCTTAAAACAGCGCTGGCGCTGAGAAGTCACTCCATAAATATCTTATGAAATGGTATGTGCCCTTGACAGGTTGTGTTTTTACCTCTCTGAGAATTAGAATTTATCTAAAAAACCAGGATAATAATATCTATCCCATGGGGTGATTAAGATTAAAAAATAAACAAACAAGTGCTTAATAAACAGCAGCTATTATTAATATTTGTATTACTGTGAGACAGGTGCACTTTCTAGTATGGAAAGCACAAGTCAGGAAGTTTTACTCTGATAAAATAAAGCTTTCATGTGGGCGACAGGATAGCAAAAGTGTCTTAGCCTGTCACTGATCAAACAGTAAAGGAGTAAGTGATATTTCAAGTTCGATGATAGAATCAAAGGGACTTCCCAGCCAGGAGAAGTGGCTCACGCCTGTAATCCCAGCGCTTTTGGAGGCTAAGGTGGGCGGATCACCTGAGGTCAGGAGTTTGAGACCAGCCTGACTAACGTGGCAAAACCCCATCTCTACTAAAAATACAAAAATTAGCTGGGTGTGGTGGCAGGCGCTTGTAATCCCAGCTACTCAGGAGGCTGAGGCAGGAGAATTGCTTGAACCCGGGAGGCGGAGGTTGCAGTGAGCCGAGATCATGCCTTTGCACTCCTGCCTGGGTGACAAGATTGAAACTCTGTTTCAAAAAAAAAAAAAAAAAAAAGAATCAAAAGGACTTCTAATAGTCTGTTCACATATGCTCTGAAGCAGGAGTAAGAACTGCACTAAATCATTATGGATCCTGGCAACTCTCCTGGTAGTGTCAGGTCCAAGCAGCTGTGAACCAAGCAGCATTTACCTTTGTTGCTTCCCAGCCTGCAGCATTTGCTCCTCTTTCTGCCCTGTGTCCCCAAGTACAGGTTTCAGGCACCATTCCTCCTGGGCCCTGCACTAATGGGTTATTAGATCCTTTGCAATATTAATCAGTAATGAATATGATAGCTAAGAACTGTGATATGATAGTTTTCACTAATGAAGAGGGAATAAAAAACAAAGAGCCTTCAGGGCCTATATCTATAGCACTGTAACGATGAGTGAGAAGATTGCCATTTTGAAGCCAGAATTGTTCAGTTCACTTAAAACACCTTTCATAGGAAGCTACTTTCTCCCTCGTCTGGCCTATTACAAATTTTACAAGGCATAGACATGGCTTTCTTTAGCCATATTTTCTTATGATCTGTTTTATTCTTCTTAAAACTGGAAGAATGCTGGAAGGAATTTAGGTAAATAGTTTTCTTCTTTCTGGAAGGGGAAGAACATTCCCCATTCATAACATAACATAATAGCATACATAAACAAATGAATAAATAAATAAATAAAATGAATCACAAGGTAAAAAGTATACAGATTTCACTACATAAAAGTTGAAACCATCCATATGTTAGTAGACACCATAAGCTACATTAAAACCGAGAAATAAGAGCATCCACAAAGCATTTATATTTATAATATACAAATAATCTATACAAATCAATGAATAAAACTCTAGCATCCCAGTAGAAATGTGAGCTAAAATATAAACAGATAATTTACCTTATTAATAGAAAAAGAATTGCAAATTTAAACTGTGTATCTTTTTCCCCATTAGAAAACTAACAAAGACTTAAAATGTGTTAATATTTTGTGTTGGTAAAAGCTCATTAGGACCAGGATTCTTACATTTGCTCATGAAATTGGTCTAATTTTTATGAAAAATAACTTGGTTAAATAAAGTAAAAGTTATGAAAATGTTTTCAATTCTTGGCCCAGTGAGACTAGCAAAATTTCCCTAGGAAATAGTAAGAGTTTCAGCCAAAATTTAAATATAAAGATATGAACAATAGCTTTATTTATAACAGCAAAATTTATAGAAAAAAACACACACTCCACACTAAGGGTTAGAGTTTTGTATATTTATAGGAATATTACGCAGTTTTATAATTTCAAACTGTTCTTAATGATTTGGGAAAATGCATACCAGAAAAAAGTGGTGGAGAAAAAAGTCAAGATACAAAACAATATACATGAGGGAAAGCTTTTGAAATTTTTTGGTAGTGGCTATGCGGAGTGCTGCATTCAAGGTTAAACTGAAATAACACCTGGGCTCAGCAGGAAAGAAGGCTGTGGCCACTAAATATCTGCCATTGGCCTGAAAGGTGGGAAATAACACCACATATGCACTCTCGCGCCATCCTGTGTAGTACATACAATATGGCTTTAATCACTTATCCGCATACGTGTGTGGAGGATGTGTGTGTGTGTGTGTGTGTGTGTGTAAAATCACTACATTGCAATAATAGTTTTCAGATTGTGAGATTCGGTGATTTGGATTTTTTGGTATTTTTCAAGTTTTCTTTTTTTTCTTTTTCCTTTTTTTTTTTTGGAGACAGTGTCGCACTTTGTCGCCCTGGCCAGACTGCAGTGGCGCGATCTCGGATCACTGCAAACTCTGCCTCCCAGTTCAAGCGATTCTACTGCCTCAGCCTCCCGAGTAGCTGGGATTACAGGAGCCCACTATCATGCCGGCTAATTTTTGTACTTTTAGTAGACACAGGGTTTCGCTATATTGGCTAGGCTGGTAAACTTCTGACCTCAAGGGATCTGCCCGCCTCAGCCTCCCAAAATGCTGGGATTACAGGCGTGAGCCATTCCGCCCGGCCTAGTATATTTCAGAGTTTCTATGATGGGGTTCAGGACGTACTACCACAAAATGTGGCATCTTGACATAGTTAATACTTTAAGCTGAAGGAATCTGAGAAAACAACAGAAGCAAGGATGTCTTGCTGACTTTTCTTGCTCTTCTGTCTTGAAGCAGGTCATAAAACCTAGGACCTTCCGGTGAAGCAGGTCTTAAAACCCACCTGTGAGAGGTGCCCTTCCTATACCCAGAGGAAAGGAACATCTTAATCTCTGAAGATAAAGGCACACAGAAAGGAAGCTGAATGAACAGGACTTGCTAAATTTCCCCCAATTTTATACAGTCTGCTCAACCCCCTTTGTCCCGTTATATTTCCCCACAGCTATCCACCCTCCATCAAACCTCATATAAAAACACTCAGGTTTCACTGCTTCTTTGGGGCTTCATTTTTTTATGAAAACGCCCATGTCACATAAAACTTATATTAAATAAATGCATATGCTTTTATCTTGTTAATCTGTCTTTTGCTACAGGAGCCCCAGCCAATGAACCTAAGTTGACAAAGAAGAAATTTTCCCTCCCCTGCATCTACATTGAACACATATTGGTTTTACATTAATTTTTGTTTTAGATTTTCAAACTGTTCAGATGATATTTTAACTACATTCACCCTGGGGAAAGCCACAGGGGTGGGGAATAATTTTTGTAGAGAAAATAAATTTTGTATGTGCTTTCATTTCTTTTCCAGAAGGGAAAATGTATTATCAGAGTTAGGGATATCTTTCCCAGTACAGGTTAGTTCTAACTCTCTTCAAATTTGGTTATGAATAAGAATGTGACCTTTTGTCTCCCACAGAAATTCAAGCACTTGAAAAAAGATTTCTGTGAATGAGCTTGAAAAAAGAATCAATTTTTGTCGGTATAGATAGCCAAAGGGCCTGGACTAATAAGACCATATTTGAAAGTGCCAGTGTTATGGTGAGCTTTTAAAATGTTAAACCAATTAATGATGCTTTTAATGTCTCTTACTAGCTTGTATACTGCTGAGTCATTCCCATGCTTGAAGCTGATTTTGATATTTTCACAGCTCAGATTTCTTTGCAGAGAGTACTTACCAGGTGAAGAAGCGAGCGAGCATGGTTGCATGACTGAATTTCTTCTACTTTGTGAGGCTGTCTCAGAATTGGAAACCCCAAGCTTCAGAGAGTCAGGGACCAAGGGCCCAGATGCAGCTCTCCCTTTAATTAGCTCTATGACCTGAGACAAGTCACTTTCTCTGTTCTCTTTTAGAGTTTCCATATTTATAATATGAAAACATACTACAACTGCCCTTCGGGGCAAAATATATAAGGATAAATTGAGTAAAAGATGTGAAATATACAAGCAGATGGGAGGCTATCTTTCCTTCTGGGTCTCACTCCCAGTTGACCATGTACAAATCCTTCCTAAGGTGTTAACTGAAAATCAGGATGCTAACTAGCAGCCAAGCAGTCAGCAACGTTTGAGCTTCTATAATCAACGTAAATTAAGTGCGATTGTCCCGAGTTTTGGAATCAGACAGTATCAGCAAGATATCCAGTGCCGCCCACAAGGGGCTTTGGGGGAGAATGTTCTCTGTAGTTTCCCACAGCCTCACTCAATTCTCTTGAATGTAAAATCCATGAACACAATTATGCATTATCTTCTACTCATACATATTCAACTACGGTTTAGCGAATTTGTCACCTTGCTCAAAGTTGATGTTTGCCTTCCCCTGCTCCTTCAATATGCTCTCATGTCCCTGGAAACACCAGAACAAGTGTTAAGATGGACCACCAGTGCTCAGAGAAGGAATAGTCTTTGTTTGAGAATTAGTTATTGGATAAGGTCCAAATAACTAGCATCTTCTTGGTAGAAACCTAAATATGCCAAGATACCCAAAATCCACAGGGAAAAATTTCACAGATTTGACTCATTAAATCTAAGGTATTTTTTCTCCTCTGTAGCAAAAACACTATCGACAAAGTAAAAAACACAACACAAACTGAAAAGTAATTTCAACACCTAGCAGACAAGGTAATATCCATAATTTATCATCATATCCATAAATCAATAACATAAAATATCATACATATTGTCTTTGAGAAGCCTTTACTGACCCTGAAATCTAAATCAAGATCCTCATTACATCATTGCATCGCCTCTTTTATCTTTTTTTCTTTACACATATCTGTATCCCAGTGGCATTTAACAAATGATCGCTCTGGACAGGCACTGTGCTACACGCTACCTATTCACACACAGACAAAAGAGCAACATGACAAGAGCTATCCTGGTTGGCATTAAATCACTTTTGGAAGTATTTATATTTCCAGCTTGTAGACTCTTTTTTATAATTATCTAAACTCAAAGAGTTTAAAGCATGAAGAGTCTTGCTTTGTACTTATTTAAATTTTAATGAAATATATAATCCAGACAATTTTTGTTTTATACATAAAAATACCTTACATTTAAACTATAATCTATTTCTCCATATTAAGTGGAAAGTTTTGCTTTGAAGAGGTTTTAAAAATGTAATATAAACACCAACCAAAAATATACACAGGTAAGAAAGCATGTGATGAAAGCACGTGATATGGCATTTTATGTAAAATTAAAGATACTGCTGAAGTTTGATTTTCTGTCCCAACGGTAGCTATTTCTTTGTGACTACAGTTTAATAATGTTACCATGGAGCATTAAAAAAGAAAAAGACACTTTTTCAAACTAAAGAATCTTTTAAAAAAAAAAAACTTAAATGTTGTCCTTGTATGTCTTTGAAAATAAAATATTTATTTCCACCAAAACTGATTTATTAGAGACAAACCATCTGTTCTCTGGTTTGACAGAAGTAATTTTTGTTTCAGTATTGAAGACTTCTAACCAGTTGATACTATTCTCCATACAAGAAATGGCAAAATCTAAACTTCCCCTCTCCTTTGTTTCTCTTAACTCTTAGGTATTAACGATGGTTTCCTGAGGGGTGGGGAGGGGAGCCAATTCTTGAATCATCTTAAGATCAAGTCACAGGGAACTCAGAAATTGTTTTATTTATGTTGGTTACAGTGCATTCATTTATGTGATATGATTCTACACTTGCAAGTTAGGTGCCTCTGCATCATGCCCGTCAAGCAAGGGTTAAATCCCTACCCCAGGATGCCCTGAAACTGCTGCCAACAAGATACCAATTAGGCTCAATAGACCAGCAGGAACTCCTTACAGCCACGTGGATGAGCATAATTGGCAGCAGGGAAGGTGCATGGGTACAAGCCAGCAGCAGGGACATCAATGGGACAAATTGGAAGCAGAGTAAGAAGATACAGGCGGGGCGAGGCTGAATCTGGGCTTTGGCACGTGTATAGTTTATGTGAGTGGCTTGCTCTGTTGGAAACTCTTGTCTCACCTTGGACTGCTGCTATCTCAGCTGAAGTGGCACAGTGTGCAACACCCTGGAATACTGTATTAGTCCAAGAAGATAGGCTTGCTTTTCCAATGTGGCCAAATGTCCCCTCTTTATAACAGGCCTCCTTTGTAGTAGACTTGGAACACCGGAAAGGCAGATTAAGAGAATTATCTGAACAATGCACTCAAAGGCAAAGGCTCTCTCACTTGCTGATGTGTTCCCTCCCCTCTCCATTCAGCTCCTTATTCTGATCAGGCTCAAACCCCTAAGTGAATACAAAGTTAGACTTAAGCATGATTATAAATACTAGGCTGAATTTTAGTTGACAAATTTGGAGAATAAAGGTAATGATTTAGGAAGCAGGCTTCATGTGAATCACTGAGGCGAGTACAGTAGCAAGTCATGCATTATTCTTTCATTTATCACATCTATCTAAAAATAAAGACATAATAATGGAACATTGAAAAGTATGTTATATTCATATGCTTTCGAAACAAGCATTTGTTGAGCATCTACTGTGTACTAGGTCCCATCCAAAACTCAAAGGTCATTTGATTTGGTAGGAGAGTTCGACATGTTAGTAAACATTTATTTCTACAGTGTGTGATGAGTGCAATCTTAGAGGTAATAACAAGATACAAGTAAACACACCAAGAAGGAATGGTCAGATCTAACCCAGAGGTTTAGGAAGGCACTTAAGGCAATCTTTAACCTGAGCCTTTAGGCTGAGCAGAAGTCTGGTTTGCAGATGAAGGTGGAAGGGAACTCTAGGCAGAGGAATGGGATGTCTAAAGATTCAGATGAAAGGGGCAATAACAATGTGCTCAGTGACTCCAAGTACTTCAACATGGGGATAGCGTACAGTGTGATGAGGAAAGAGGGGGAAGATTTTGTCGGCCAGTCTAAGCCTTTGACTTCTTTCTGAAAGCAAATGATAGCTATTGAAGGATTTAAACAATGAACCCATCTGCAGATTAAAATGAGGATTATGAAAGCAAAGAGGGGGATAGATTGAAGGGGATGTAAACGGGGGGCAGGGAGGCCAGCTAAGGAGCCAATTGTTAAAGTTCTTATGGGAAATGTTGGGGGCCTGAGATGACTTTTGACTATGAAAAGGTGATTTCAAGAGGAAAAGCATTGGATCATTAAGTCCCAAAATGAGCTGTACTAAAGCTTCATGCTATATGGTGTTCCGAGAAAGAGAGCAATGAACTAGAGAGACTGTGATGCTGCCTGCATAAAAAGAGGAGAGAGGTGAGAAGGTGAGGGGGGTATGCAGGCAAAGGCACTAATTACACAGCAGCTAATTGAAAATTATGCTCTTTACTTAGAACTACATTAAAATCTGTCATTATGGCCTGAACTGGAGATAAATGTAACAATAAATTCAAATGTTGAAGAAAGAGAAATAGAAAGAAGGACAGAAAAATGTATTTTAGCTAAGTTAGTTTTCTATCACTGGGTTCAGGTTCTGCTGCTGGGATACAGGACTAAAAACTCTACTCCCGGGTCTCCTTAGGCAAAGAGAATTCACACCACATGTTCAGCTTCTGTTCTGTAATCCCTCTGGGAAAAGAATGAGTATTAGACCATTTTAGAAGCATTTTCACAGTCTACCCTTCACTTTGTTTTAGGAATTCATTGAAATCCTCCTACAATGGTCTCTTCAGGAGTCAGTGTACTCTAATCTTACCTGCTTGGCTCCAGACTTACAGGCTCTCTTTCCCAAATAGAAAGAAGCCCTCTGTAAACTCTCTCCAACTGGACCTTAAGAACCAACTAGGTTTCCACCTGTTTGATGCTCCACTCTGAGATCTGCATTTCAGGAAGCTCATTCTGGATGCTAAATGGAGAATAAATTAGAAAAATTAAGACAAAAGCAGCAAGCCAGCAATGGTTGCCTAGACTGGATGGTGGCTACAGTGATGAAGAGAAACAGATTTGAGAGCTATTTATCATAGATTTAGCATAGATTTGAGAGCTATTTATCAATGTTTAAGGGGCTGACCAATTATGGGGGATGAGCAAGAAGGAAGAGTCAAGGAAACTTCTTAGGCTTTTGATGCAAGCACTCAGATAGCTGGTGGTTCCATTTATTGAGCTAAGGGACATAAGATTCAGGAAGTTCAATTGAAGACTTTATGAAATTGAGGCACCCATGAGACCTCTAAGTAAAAGTGTCCAGTAGTTTAGATATACATGCCTGGAGGTCCAGAGAAAAACCTGGACTGAATAAAATGATTCTGGTGTCATCAGCATATAGATAGCAACACTGGGATGTCCCTAGGAGAGTGCAAATAGCCAGAGCCTAGAGGAACACTGTATTTTAAAAATCAGAGAAGAAAGGAAGCTTTTGGTGAAGACCAAGAAATTCCACTAGAGAAGCAGGAGACAAACCAGGAGAGTGAAATTCAGAGAAATGCACAAGAAGGACTGCATTGTTAACACGATAAAACACCACTGAGAAGCCAAACAAGACAATTACTAAAAAGTATTTACTAGCTTTAGGGACACAGAGGCCACCAGTGACTTTGGAGAGAGCAGTTTGAATGAAGTGGTAAGCGTCAAAAACAAATTATAGTGCCTCGTGGAGAAAGAGTAAAAAGAAGAAATGGAGAGATCAAGGATAGACCATTTATTCACTAAGTTTGCCTATGAAGGAGAGGAAAGAGTCAGTAAAGAGGGACATTATCTTAGTTCATTTTCTGTGGGATATAGCAGAATACCAGAAACAGGGTAATTTATAAAGTAAAGGAATTTATTTACAACCGTTCCAGAGGCTGAGAAGTCCAAGGCTGAAGTCCTGCATCTGGTGAGGTCCTTCTTGCTAGTGGGGACCTTCTACAGAGTCCTGAAGTGATTCAGGGCATCACATGGTGAGGTGGCTGAGCATGCTAGCTAAGGTCTCTGCTCCTCTTCTTATAAAGCCACCAGTACCATGCCTATGATAACCTTTTAATTTATTAATCCATTAAGCCACAAAAAGATTACTCCATTCATGAAGGCAGAACCCTCTTGACCCAATCACCTCTGAGAGGCCCTGCCTCCCAATACTGCCATATTGGGGCTTAAATTGCAACACGAGTTTTGGAAAGGACAAACATAAAAACCATAGCAGACATATAATGAAGATAGGGTGTAACTGAGAAGACAAGACATAACAACAATAATGATCAGAAAGACAGAGGGAATCAGAGTGAGGGAGCAACTGTGGTGAGCTCAAGTGACGGCAAAACAAGTACTGCTCACTGTGAAAGTCAGGACCAGTGAGTTTAAATTCTTGCTGGGCCATTATCAAGTTTCCTTTCCTGTAAATTGTGCATAATCCTTACTTTTTTGAGATTATCTGTATAAAAGTGTACTTTCCAACTAGCAAAAAATTACCACACATCAATTTCTCTTTTTTTTTTCCTTTTGTAGGCTAGCACAATAAAGCAAAATGACTTCAGTACAAGAATAAAGATATGTGAAACATAGAATCCTCACATCTGAAGGAATATTTGTACATACATTCATATTTAAAATGCAGTATGTTCTATGGTAATGTCAAATCACATCATATATTTTACACCACTTTAAAATTTGCTCTGTTGTTTTCATTTTCATCTCACAACAACTCTATCAAGCAAGTAGGGCAGGTATTCTTATCCCTTGTTAAAGATAAAGAAACTAGGGCATGCTGAGGTTAAGGGACAGCCCATCCTCAGTTGTTAGCAGTGGAGGTTGGACTAGAATGGTCCCTGGAGTCAGTGCTTTCTTTAGGAGTCCTGTAAAAGGCAGATAAAAGCTAATTTCAGTATCAGTAGCACATCTAGAACGATTAAAGGTGGGAAATTTCTTGCCACTTACTTTTGGATTTGCAGAAATAAATACATCACTTTCAGTTTCTTCCAGCTGAATTTTATATTATTATTCCCACAGTGACTAGTTCTCTGGTTTTGCACCCTCTTTGCCTCTGATACTGGCCAGGTGCTAGCCTTTAAAGCTACAGAGATCTAGAAGCAGAGAAGTTGAATCCTGCTATCCCAGCAACAGGATCCGATCCCCGAAAACAATAAACCTATCCAAGAGTGACACGTCAACCAGAGCGAGGAAGCCAAGGTAGAACATCCAGGAGGGAGGGTTTCTGACCAAATGGAACTACAGACGAAGACTGATGTCAACCCAAACCAAAATACTACTACTACTGCTGCTACTAATACTACTAATAACAACAACTGAACAGTAACAGCAATACACGGAGAAATTCAACGTCACACATACTTAATGGAAAAAAAGACTCTTGGGAAATGTATTAACCTGCTTGGGTTGTTCTAACAAAGTACCACAGACTGGATATCAACACACATTTATTTTCTCACAGTTCTGGAGACAGGAAGTCCATGACCAAAGTGTGGACAAATTTAGTTTCTGGTGAGGTCTCTTTTCCTGGCATGCAGGCGACCCCCTTCTGGCTGTGTCCTCACATAGCCTTTCCTCTGCATTCAGAGGTGAGAGAGAGCTCTATGTTGTTTCTCCCTCTTCATCCAATAGGATAGTTCTATTGGATTAGGCCCCAACCTATGACCACATTTAGCCTCAAATCATACCAGTCCTATTGGATTCAGGCCACATCCTATGACCACATTTAGCCTTAATTATCTCCCTAAAGGCGTCATGCTTAAATATCATCACATTGGTTAGGGCTTCAACACATGAATTGGAGGGTTTGGAAGGGCAACACAAGTTAGCCCATAACAGGAACTAAAATCTATAATTTTCAAACAAAAAATATGATACTCATATCAGTAACCTGGAAGATCAAGTGGAAGAAATTGTTGACAAAAAGAAAAAGAAAAAAGTATAAAGGGCTAAAATTGATGGGGAAGAAACATGAGACTAGGCACACAGATCCAGCAGATATAACACGAGAATGACAGGAGTTCCAAGGGAAAAAAAAATCATCGAGGAAAGGCAATAATCATGTACATAAAAAGAAATAATGTCCCCAAGTTGATGGAAGAGAATAGATGTGAAGTGCTCACCTGAGTTCCATGCAAGATACACAGGTAGCATGCCCAGGTAAAATTTCTGACCTCTAAAAATTTTTTTTAAACTTTTACAAGATTTCCAAAAGAACAATTTAAAAACAAAATGAAACAAACAAAATATCAGAAAGGCTTGACTTCTCCTTTACATACCTAGAAAATGACAAAATACTATGATGAACTACTATTAACTGACCTAGAGAGAAAAGCACAGACACTTAATAATCTTGAAAACATCCAACATACCATTTACCAGCCAGGTTAAAGGTAAGATATTTGCCAAAAAGCAAGAATTCAGAGAATTCCACTGAGAAGAGTATAATCAGATGGCAAACTAGTAAGAAGAAAGACCTCAAGAAAAGGAAAGATGAAGATGAAACAGCAGTGAATATTTAACCTGCAATATGCATATTTAAGATTAAATGGATGATAACTAGGAAAGTAATAAAACATGTCCTAAATAAGTATTCTTGCAATAAAACTCTTATGCTATAAGAGAAAGCCTATAACAGTTTGGAAAGTAAGAAATTATCTTGGGCCGGGCTCAGTGACTCATCCCTGTAATCTGAGCACTTTGGGAGGCCAAGGCAGGCAGATCACTTGAGCCCAGAAGTTCGAGACCAGTCTGAGCATCAAAGTGAGACCCTGGCTCTACTAAAAATAAAAAATAAAATAAAAAAAATTAGCCAGGCATGGTGGTGTACACCTGTAGTCCCAGCTAAGTTGGGAGAATTGCCTGAGCCCGGGAGACTGAAACTGTGTGAGCTGAGACTGTGCTACTGCTCTCCAGCCTGGGTGAGCCAGATCTGTCTCAAAAAAAAAAAAAAAAATCAAAGAAACCTAGGAAGTAGGGTGGTAGTAACAAAAGGGGTGATGAAATGAGTGAGGTAAAAGTTTTCTGGAAGTTCTATTTGTATGGGGGAGTCAGGAGTGAGGGAAGTAAAATTATTCTAAAATCACCTCTCTTTGAGTTGGGTCAAAAACCTTGTAGTAATTGGGGAAAGTAGTTTCTTACTGTTACACAATAATATATAAATAAACATTTATGAGTGTTAGAGAAAGGATGATAACCACTAGCTGAATGAAAAATTACAAGGGACTTCTAAATTAAAGTGAGGAGGTGAAAGTGAAGAGGGAATTAATAGTAACTATCAAATCACAAAAAATAAGGAAAAGGAAAAAGAAATCTCAGAATAAAAGTAATAGTTACCACAGATGAAAGAATAAAATGTAATAATGATAGGATATAAAAATTTGCAGGAAGATATCAAACATGAATTAAGATGTAAAAATTCTTATTAAAATATTAACAAATAGATTTAAGTATTGTAGCAAAAATTATTCTGGGATTTCAAGAATTATTCACAACCAAGAGATTTACTAATATAGTACTTTATATTAACAAATTAAAGGAGAAAAACAGAATGATTCTATCAGTAGGTGCTAGGCCTTTGAAAAAATTCAACAACTATTCTTTTTTATTACTAATAAAAACTCTAAGTAAAATAGTAATAAAGAAAACTACTTAAATATGATAAAAACCACCCACCAAAATAAATTGCAAAATAACATTTCAAAATTGTGAAATGATAAAGCCTTTTTCATTAGAATCAGGAACAAAATAGAGATTCTTAATATTAACATTATTATGCAACACATTTCAAGGTTTTAGAAAATGCAATACATGAGGAAAATTAAATGATTCGTATAAATTGAAAAAGAAAAGATAAAAACTTAGTTTATATATGTTGATGACACTACTGTATACCTAAAGAATAACAGACCTTAGTAAGACCCTACTAGAATTTAGTAAGAAATTTAGTAAGGTAGTTGAATGCATAATAAATGTACCAACAATAATTACTTTGTTCCTCTATTAGCAAAAGCTAGTCAAACTATTACACTCACAATGACAATGAAAACTATTAAATAAAACATTTAAAAGTAAATTTAACAAAAACAACATAGGACTTGCATAAAGAAAACTCTAACATGTTAGTAAATGACACAAAAAAAGTTCCAGATAATGGAAAGTGATTTTATATCCTTGCACAGGAGGACATATTATCATTAAAATGTCAAGTCTCTTGGCTGGGTGTGGTCACTCACGCCTGTAACCCCAGCACTTTGGGAGGCCAAGGCAGGTAGATCACTTGATGTCAATCGTTCAAGACCAGTCTGGCCAACACGGTGAAACCCCATCTCTGCTAAAAATACAAAAATTAGCTGGGCATGGTGGCACACGCCTGTAATCCCAGCTACTCGGGAGGCTGAGGCAGGAGGTTGCAGTAAACCAAGATCATGCCACTGCACTCCAGCCTGGGCAACAGACCAAGATTCTGTCAAAAAAAAAAAAGGAGAAAAAAGGTCAAGTCTCTTCAAATTAATATATGCAGGAAATGAAATTCAAATTATAGTTCCACTTCTGAAGGGATGAAAAGTTTGAATAATAATATATTAAAGTAAATATGGAGGAATTCATGCCCAAGAATAATGAAGAAAATTATTTATAAAGGTAGTAAAGAGGAGGGCTTGCCTAACAGGATATTAAATATATCATGAGGTCACTATAATCAAAACAGCACAGTACTGACACAGAAATGGACAAATAGACCAATGATACAGAAAAGCCTGAAACATATCCCAAATTATAGGAAAATGCAATCCATTATAAAGATAACATTTCAATTCAGTTTCAAAAAAAGATGGCTTAAGTAACCAATAATGTTGAAATATTTGATTATCTATCTAGAAGTAACACCCTGTCTCACACAATCCTAAAACAAAATTCTAAGTGGATAAAGGACTTGAATGTAAAAATGATATTATAACTATTCTATTAAGGGAAATTTGGCTTGTATGTATAAACTAGAGTTTGGAAAGACTTTTTAAACAAAACAGAAAGAGACGGATGAGGTGGCTCACACCTGTAATCCCCGCACTTTGGGAGGCTAAGGCAGGTGGATCATCTGAGGTCAGGAGTTCGAGACCAGCCTGACCAACATGGTGAAACCTCATCTCTACTAAAAATACAAAAACTAGCTGGGCATGGCATCAGGTGCCTGTAATCCCAGCTACTCGGGAGGCTGAGGCAGGAGAACCACCTGAACCTGGGAGGTGGAGGTTGCAGTGAGCCGAGACTGTGTCATTGCACTCCAGCCTGGGCAACAAGAGCAAAATTTCATCTCTAAATAAATAAACAAACGAACCAAACAGAAAGCCCAACTCTCTAAGAGTGACAATGAACATGTTTCACTAAATCCAAATTTTGAATTTTGTATGACAAAAGATATGCAAAACCAAGTCAGCAGACTGAAGAACAGATTTTTAAAATTTGTACACATGATAGATTAATATCTGCAATAAACAAAGAGCTCATAGAAATTCGTGAAAATATAATAGGAAAAGGATATGAATAGGCAATTCAAAGAAAGGCAAATCCAAATCACTATTATGCATATGAAAGACAGTTTCATTGCCAAAGTCAGGGAAATACAAACAAAGTAACAATGAAATATCACCTAACAATAATTTAAAATGGTGATTCTATCTACTGCTGTTGGGGATATAGTTTAAAAAACAGTGCCTTCAAAAAATAGTTGAAAATACAGATTGCAATAGCATTTTGGGAAAGCAAATGGTGTGTGTATTAAAATGTAAAATACATATACCTCAGGCCCAGCAACACACTCCCAGAAAGTGAAAATTTCCAGTATATTGAAGAATATGATATTTATGCAACATCGCTTTAGTGGCAATGACAGAAACAAAGAAAGATCCATCCATTTGGGAATCATTGAATAAATTGCAGTATATCTACAACATGGAATAGGATGCAGTTCTTAGAAGAATAAGTTGGATCTATACTAACTGATTTGAAGGGATTTTCACGGTGTATTGCTAAACAAGAAAGGCATGATGAAAATTTTATTCTGTATATATTTAATATAATATAATTATCCTAAAATGAAAGTGTTTCTTGGTCAGATATAGTAGAGCCAAGCGGGGAGGATCACTTGAGGTCAGGAGTTCAAGACCAGCTGGCACAACATAGCGAGGCCCTGTCTCTACAAAAAAGCTTAAAAATTAGCCAGGTATGTTGGCTCACACCTGTAGTCCCAACTACTTGGGAGACTGAGGCAGGAGGATCATTATACTGTAGGAGTTTGAGGCTGCACTGCAACCCTGGGTGACAGAGCAAGTCCCTGTCTCAAAAACAAAACAAAACAAACCGGTTTCTATATACTATGTGCTGGGGTGGGGTTGGGGTGGGATGTGTTTTATTTCCTCCAGGCCTTTACTCTTGGTGTTCCCTGCTTGGAATATTCTATCTCCAATTCTCTCCTTTTACCAGGCTAAAAGGAACTCCCACCTAAGGGCCATATTCTCAGGAAGGCAATCCCCAATCCCTTAGCTGAAGTGAGATTCTCTTCTTATTAACTTCCTTATGACATCTTTTTCCTCTATCACAAGTTGCACGACATGTTAAAATCATTATTTGAATCTTTCCCACTAAAATACGCTTTGTGCAAACCGGGGCTGTCTGCCTTGTTTATTCTGACTTCTTGCATAGTTTCTAACATTAACTAGGAGCTTAGAGCTCAATGAATACTGACTGAAAGAGTGAATGATTTCCTTGTGAGAATCTCAAGGCCATGGGCAAAACCATTTACTTCTTATGTATCCCTCTCCTCTCCTAGTGAGTATAGTCTAGAGACTTTTGCCTCAGCAGGAACTTATTTATTGACTGAATATATGAATAAATGACAGGAAGCATCATAGCCATGGTCCATGAAGGGTATAACCACTTTCTACAACAGACTTAGATAATATTGAAGATGCCAGGCCACTTAGTGGCATTGAAGGGGAAGGGAGCTAACGAATAGGGCTTTTAGGGATGGAACGTGTCTTATTTGCTTAAGTCAGATTTGAGACAGATTGATCATGTCACTTTTCCTCCCTAGATCACTTGAGTGTTGAGGGATGGATGTGTTAATGCCTAGAGATCTTGCTGTAGAGATGGGTTTCTGCAGCCCTACATAGCAGCTAACCACACAGGCCTGCCTTTGCTTAGATAAGGTGTAGACACTTGACCCAAAATGTGACTAATTTTATTGCCTCTCTCAAATTTCAATTTGGGAAACTGAGAGACTCTAGAGCTAAAAGGACATACAAAACCGGGGTCAAGTCAGTACTACAACCAGACAAAGCCAAGGACAAGCACACCTGGAGAGAGCCGAGGGGTCTGTGCACAGCAGACAGAAAGAGATGAATGGAGCAGTCATTCAGGGATAACAGATTGCCTGGTACCATGAGAGATGAAGAGAGCTGGTGCATTTCTCATTCATCCATTCATCCATTCAAATATGTGCTGAACCTACTAGGATCCCTATATTACC
This sequence comes from Chlorocebus sabaeus, assembly GCF_047675955.1. Classification (NCBI taxonomy): domain Eukaryota; kingdom Metazoa; phylum Chordata; class Mammalia; order Primates; family Cercopithecidae; genus Chlorocebus; species Chlorocebus sabaeus. The sequence continues at coordinate 13,648,813 of NC_132906.1, forward strand.
ACAGGTGCTAGGGATTCAACAGTAAATGGGACAACAGAAGTCCATGCTTTCAGCGGGCTTGAAGTCTTATAAAAAGGACTGTCGGGAACTGATTATGATGAAGAGTCACAAATGTTCTGATAGAGAAAGTTCAGGATGCCATGTGAACATAAAACAGGGAACCCAACATGGCCTAGTCTTCAGGCAGACTTTTCAGTTCCAATCCCTGTGTGGCCCAATTATATCTCATTTCCTGTCCTTCAACATCTGTAAGATTCCTTTTTTATCCCTTCAAGAATGAGCCCCCTTTTCAGTTGAATCAGCATACTGAAGATCTGATACATTTTGTCTGCCCAGTATGTGTTTGGGTGCTGTCGTTTTAGGAACTGTCCCTTCTCTTCCTGGTGGTGCAATAGATCACAAGGTCCCACCTCTCCTGCCCCTTAGTCTCACTAATCAAAATATCCCATGTTCCCCCTACAGTGACGGACTCAGATGTTTGGAGACAACCTACTCTGAATGACACTTGGACTCCGGACTCCTTTTTTGAGGACTAAGGGGAAATGGGGGAAACTGTCTCTGCTCTTCTAGGATCTCAAGCACGAAGCTTCTTATAAGGTCAGAGTCACTGGGGCCATTCTTGCCACTACGTGAAGAGGGCTTGCCTGGGCTTGAAAACACCACAGAGGACAGCAGAGCCAAGAGGTGCTGTAAATTAGAAAAATTCCTGACGACAGCTTTTTAAGCACCTCAGGTTTCGAGTTCCATGAGCCAATACATTTCTTTTTTTCCCTTTAATTTAAATGAGTTGCTTTCACTCAAAACTAAAAACATCCTCCTTAATCCAGCTATTCTGGTTAAATTTCTGTTCCCTGTGCAAATAATCCCTGATCAAGATGGTTTAGTGGAGATAGGGGTGGAGAGGACAAAACATGCCCTATCTTTCCCCTACTCTTCCTAGGTTGTAATAACTCATTTGTGTAATGCTTTACCCAACAATTCCTCACACAGTTTCCTACAGCCCTCCCAACATTTCTGTGACATGGGTATTAGTATTCCCATTTGGCAGTGGTGTTCTGAGGTTGATTAGCTACAAAGTGGCTGATTTGGGACTTGGAATGTTGTTCTGGCACCAATGTCTGGTGTATTCCCATTCTGCCACATCTTTGATTCCTGCTCCCCCAGATGCCAGTCCCTCCATGCCAGTGCTACTATATTCAGCCTCCAGCTTCATCCCTAGTTCCTTAATATGCCAACTGGAAAATGCCCACTGGAACATTATGAATTCATTTAATTATTTTCTGAGAAATTAAAATCATAATATAAATTTTACTACCCAACTAAAGTCTAATTTTCATATGCAAATTTTGGATAAATTAATAGTATCATCCAATTTTTCAAGAACCTTGAATCATGCCAACTTATTTTTTATTGCTGTGAATAAATGCATATTTTTCGAAACTTGGCAAACATATCTAGAAATAGTTGCAAAAATATCTAGAAATAGTTACCGCAATAATCAGACATAGATATCCATCAGATGATAGAAAGATCATTTTTATCCAGATTAAATGTACAGCAGTCCAGAGCTAAAAAATGAAACACAAAAACTTCGATTTTTTTAAAATGAAAAATTCCCTGTACTGCCATGAAATTAGTCCTTAAACCTGTAAGATTTGGGGAAAGAAATAATTTTTTGCTCCATTACCCTAAAACATTCCAAAGGAATACTAAATTTGAATGAGAGCAATTACAAATACCATTTAAAAAAATTTCACTGATGATTAAACTGTTGTTAAATTATTACACTTATTTTCTTGACAATTTAATAAAACTAACCTCTCTCTTTCAAACTCCATTATATTTTTAGTCCTTTAGAATTCCATTTGGATATTATCTTGTTATTTTTGGTCAGTCTTTGAGGAATAACACCAACAATTATGTACCAGCAACTTGCCACTAAGTCACCTGCTAAAATAAGCCAGAGGCCATCACTACTCAATACACTTTTCTTTTGATGAGCTAATAATTAAAGCTTTATTTTAAATATAAATAGTGCCATTTGTACACATAAACACACACTAAGATTATTTACTAAATCTCCGTATTGGTGTTTATGAATCAAAATTTCTTCATTAAAATATTACCCTATTTAGAATATGAATTTTTAAAAATAAAAAATTATTTCCCAAGTCCATTCTAAAACCCTCTCTTGGTTATTATGAGGTTAATATATTTAAGAATTTGTCTGAACTTATTTCCGCGTCTCCTACACAAAGATTAACACAGAGCAGACTGAATTCTGTGTGCAGACTAAATAACTGTCTACACAACTTGATTTTAAAGACTGTCCAACTCTCAACATTGAAATCACTTAATACTATCTGGAAGTAGGGACTTTTGTACCTCCTTGCACTATTATTGTCAACTGATAACACCTGGCCACGGTAGATTAACAAATTAGATTTCCTATTAGCGTCTAATACCAAAGGAACAGAACAGAGAATCAGTGAGTTTCGTAGAGTAGAAGACAGGCAGGCAGACAGGTCAGATGACTGCACGGAGCTCTGAGCAGCTAGGAAGCATCAGAAAAGCACAGGCCCACGAAACTTCTGAGAGTAGTGAAGGCCCTAAATAAAAGGTAGGGAATATCATAGGACATTCTAAAGAGAAATCCACAAGTTTCACTGAATCCACATTTTAAATAGCATTATTTATATTTAGTGACATTTTCAAAATTTAGTATCAGAATCATGACATTGAAAATAGATTCTGAAACTAAGGGGGAAAAATAGTCTCTCAGTTAAGCTCATGGAGGTAGTTGGCTGACTTTGGCAATGAAATTTAACTTATTCTTTTTTCCATTCTCTCATACGTACACTCTGCTACACCTTACTGAACAAGCTGAAAATTCAATAAATAAATGCATTCATTAATGATTTAGTATAACCCGAAAGGAAAGGAAAGCTGCTGAAGCCACTCCACAGGTCTCCCACTTTGCCAAACGCGATTACTGTGTGTCAGGGCTGATGGCAGGAACCCAGCTGCGGGAGGCCAGGGATGCGGGGAGGCTGCTGCCCCTGCAGCTGTTGCTGTGAGAGAGATGCTGAAGACCTTAGAATCTGCACACCCACAGTGACTGAGAAATGAGGAATTTGAATATGTGCATGTGAAGGGTTCTTCCTTCTTCCCCTTCATTATACACTAAGGGATGTTCTAGTAAAACTCAAGACAGCAGCTTAGAATATGTTAATGCTCATAAATTAAATTGCTCGCAGAAGGTGATCAATTTTTAATGTTTACACTCAAGATGTTCTTTCTAATTAACACTTAGCTACATCTGTATTCTCTGCTCACTGTAGAAAATGTCTGAACTTGCAGAGAACTGCAATAAGTTGTAAGATACCAAACTACCAAAATTTTCAAAGTTACACTCTTCAACTAAAGAAAAAGGATTTAGCTTCAGAGCATTGACACCATAAAGGGACCTAAGTTATTTTTTGGAAGTAGTGGGAAGTTACTCTGTATGAACAGATATTTTTAGAAAGTTACTAATATTCCTGATGTGGAGGTGGAAATTACCTATCCATAATGCCTATAATGTACTGAGACATATATGTGAAAATTAAAAGTGATTTCCAAATTTAGCAAAAGCTCATTAATTTAGAATATATTGATTTTTAATTAATGTTAATTGGCCACTTGTGAGCTATATAGAACTATTTATAAAACAGATTATTTACTAGTTGTGTGACCTTGAAAAATTGACCTAACTCCTCAGAGTAAAGGTGGGAATAATATCCATATGATGGTTTTTATGAGCATTAAATAACATATGTGAAGTACATATCAGTGCTTCACATATACTATTACATTAGTTTCTTTCCTGTGTATATTACCGTATTTACTTGCATTGTGCTTCTTGGTACTTTCTCTCTGAAAATGGTAATAATAGTTTGTCAGGAAATATCTATGTATCTCACTGTGGAAAATACTGCTCTTGCAGCGTCTGGGGTTCTGTGCCAAGACAGGAACAATTCAGGGAAGCAAGCCAAGGACTTTGACTTACTCTGCAAAGGAAAAGGTATTATGCGTCAGTTATTTATTTATTTATTGGAGACAGTACCCCACTCTGCCACTCAGACTGGAGTGCAGTGACGAGATCATAGCTCACTGGAACCTCAAACTCCTGGGCCCAAGCAATCCTCCTTCATCAGTCTCCCAAGTAGCTAGGACTAGAGACATTCTTCACCATGACCAGCTAATTTTTTTCCCCCTTTTCATGTAGAGACAGGCTCTATGTTGCCCAAGCTGGTCTTGAACTCTCGACCTCAAGCTATCCTCCCACCTTGGCCTCTAGAGTTGCTGGGATTACAGGCATGAGCCACCACGCCCAGACATGTGTCATTTAGAGGAAAACTAGTCTCCACAGAAAACAGATATTTGCCGGATGCAGTGACTCATGCCTGTAATTCTAACACTTTGGGAGGCCAGGCAGGAGGATTGCTTGAGCCCAGGAGTTCAAGACTGGCTTGGGCAACATAGTGAGACCTCGTGTCTACAGGAAATAAAATTAGCCGGGCATGGTGGACCACACCTATGGTCCCAGCTACCCAGGAGGTTGAGGCAGGAGGATTGCTTGAGCCCAGGAGGTAGAGGCTGCAGTGAGCTGAGATCGCGTCACTGCACTTCAGCCTGGTGAAACCCAGCCTGAATGACAGAGTGAGACCCTGCGCTCTCTCCCCAAAAAATGGAAAGAAAAGAAAACAGATATTCATAGAGCATGATGGGTACAATGGCTTTCATGATGCTATTGCCAGTTCTGTGGAAAATAAGATTAGAAAAGAACAAATAATTGTTTAAAATATAATGGACTCAGCCAGGCTTGGCGGATCACGCCTGTAATCCCAGCACTTTGGGAGGCCGAGGTAGGCAGATCATCTGAGGTCAGGAGTTTGAGATCAGCCTGGCCAACATGGCAAAACCTTGTCTCTACTAAAAATACAAAAATTAGCTGGGCATGGTGGTGGGCACCTACAATCCCAGCTACTCGGGAGACTGAGGTATGAGAATCACTGGAACCCGGGAGGTGAAGCAGAGGTTGCAGTGAGTGGAGATCATACCACTGCAGCCTGGGTGACAGAGTGAGACAGACAGACAGACAGACAGAAAGAGAGAGAAAGAAAGAAAGGAAGAGAGAGAGAGAGAGAGAGAGAAAGAAAGAAAGAAAGAAAGAAAGAAAGAAAGAAAGAAAGAAAGAAAGAGAGAGAAAGAAAGAGAGAGAAAGAAAAAGAAAGAAAGAAAGAAAGAAAGAAAGAAAGAAAGAAAGAAAGAAAGAAAGAAAGAAAGAAAGAAAGAAAGAAAGAAAGAAAGAAAGAAAGAAAGGAAGGAAGGAGGGAGGGAGGGAGGGAGGGAGGGAGGGAGGGAGGGAGGGAGGGAGGAAGGAGAGAAGGAAGGGAGAGAGACAGAGAAAGTAAAGAAAGAAAGAAAAAGAAAGAGAGAGAGAGAGGAAGGAAGGAAGGAAAGAGAAAGAGAGAGAGAGAAGTGAATAAAATAGAATGGACTCTTTCATCCTTATATTCTCTCTAAATTGCATTTTTGTTTTCTTTTGTGTTTTTAAGGATCTGCAAGAGTATCTCTAACATGGAGATTTCCACGTTTTCTTAGTTTGATGATAGAGGAAATTTCAGGCTCAGATGGAGATAGTAACAAAGGAGAAAAATTGGCACTAGAATAGGTGGGTGGAGCCAAAACCGAATTTACAGACTGATGAAAGTATGATTTTGGCAAAATGGACAGAAATTTTTGGTTCTGCATATGCTCAAAATAGCTGTTGGGGTGTTAAAATATTAAATCATAAATGTATAATTTTTACCAGTGGTGCACTAACTTCCTAGGAAGATCTCAAGACATGACTCTGAAATTAAGTATCCTAAAGTGTGTTTCTAGAGCTATAAATAACCTCCCTCTTTGTGTAATTCCAATAATCCATGCAAATGTCGCTTTCAGATATCTATGGAAATTTTTGGTACATGACTAATTAAAATCATTGTTTAAACCCATGGCAAGTCACTGGTGCACTAAACATGACAATGAGAGTATGCATGATTGTCATATTTAAACCAAAGCTGTGAGAGAGCTTCCTGGTCCACTGTTTCTGGGATGTCTATTATAATTTGCCCCATGCTGAACTAGAAAAAAATGATTCATATTTAGCTAACTTGACTTTAATTTTTTTGTATCTTACCCAATTTCCCAAATATGTTCTAAGTATTGCAATGTGAATTCATTTTCTAACAGTGAAAAAGGATATAGTTTTATGGAGTTCTATTTTCTGAAGTAGATAACTCAAGAATGTAAGGAAGTAAAGCAAAACACAAAAAAAGACTCAAGTGACTTTTTTGTTAGCCTGACAATCAGTTTTTGTTTTCTTTTTTAATCTGAAGATTTGTGGAGGAAATGATTTTACTTTATAAATAAGAAACTTGGACTCATATCAGCAAGAATTCTATTGGCTGGGCTTACACAATCCGGATTAACAGGGAACACTCCTTGAAACTTTTTATTTTTTTATTTTGTGAAACTATTTCAGATTACTTTTTATATGATATTTGAGTCACTATGAGTCAAACTGGGTAGTGATATCATCTAACCTCTAGAAGGGTAAATAGTTCAAAAAATAGTAGCCGTGATCAATGCTTCAAAATTCTGTTGCACATTAGATTTGGCAGAGTACCTTTCAAAAGCATACAATACCCAGGTCCCAGGTGGGTCACGTCTTAGTATTAGTTCTTTAGAAACTCTACTCAGTGGATTTTAATGTGCAGATAGAATTAAAAACCTCTGCTTCAGATAAAACCTTTTTTTTTTTTTTTTTTAACATAGAAAAGAGCACTTCAAAGGGTTATGTTCATCACAGTTCCTGGAATATGGAGAATGATCAATAAATGTTAGATCCTTAACTATGTGAATCCATCAGGTTAAACTTTTTCTGTAATAGATCTGACAGTAAATACCTTAGGTGTTGAAGGTTGTAGGGTGCCTATCCCAGCTAGCTACTCAACTCTGCTGGTCCCTCGCATCTATTCAATCCTATCATTGTAGCACAAAAGCAGCCATAGACAATATGAACCAATAGGTCTAGCTGTGCTCCAATCAAACTTTATTTACTAAAACAGGCAACAGGTTGGATTTGGGCCACTGGTCATAGTTTGCAACCCCAGCAGTATATCACCTCTCAATTTTTGCAACTTTTTGCAATTTTATCACTATAGCTTTATTTTATAGTTTAAAACATTATTTGTTTATAAAATATTGCCATGGATTAAACCACTAACTATTATACGTGATTATTAAAGAGTTAGTATAGCCAGACACATTGGCTCACGGCTGTAATCCCAGCACTTTGGGAGGCTGAGGTGGGTGGATCACATGAGGTCAGGAGTTCAAGACCAGCCTGGCCAACATGGTGAAACCCCCGTCTCTACTAAAAATACAAAAATTAGCTGGACTTGGTGGCATGCATCTGTAATTTCAGCTATTTGGGAGACTGAGGCAGGAGAATCACTTGAACCCAGGAGACAGAGTTTGCAGTGAGCCGAGATCACACCACTGTACTCCAGCCTGGGAAACAGAGCAAGACTCTGTCTTAAAAAATAAATAAATAAATAAATAAATAAACAAATAAAATTTTAAAAATAAAGAGTTAGTGTAAATAAAAATGACCAAATAATAATCTTTGCACTTTTGATGAGATTACCATCTCTAAAGACATTGGTTATTAGAGAATTTAATTTGACTTTATTTAGCCTAGCTAATGTAACTTCATTATACCTACTAGGTATAATGAATTATACCTACTAGGAAATGAAGACATTAAATAGAAATTTCCTAGTGCTACTACTACTAAAGGACAAGAGCTGTTTAATTGTATTTCATAGAAAGTACTGCAGTCAACAGTAGAAAATGCGGAATATACATAAGGGCCACTTTCCTCTCCAGGAAAGACATTGCCAATCAATTATGCCTGATCCTAGATGTGATCTCCCAATACTTCTTATTACTCCAGGCAGTCACGACAAATCAAAGTTTGCAGAGAAGATGAAATCTGTATGACATTCTTAGCACAAGAGGAGATGTGTTTCCAGCTCGAACAACGTGCAGGAAATTATTATTTGCTCCAAGGGTATAAATGCCCTTCCCACCACCACACTGAAGAGTGTGCTGATCTTGCAGAAGAAATGTAGAATCACGTGTTCATGTTTGTTAGAGATGCAGAAAACTGCAGCAAGTCACATCTTATCCAAAGTAGCTAGTCAGCATTTTGTACAGCATACTTGGAAGAAAGAAAAGATTCCCATAGAAATCAATTGATTAAAAAAAAAAAAAAAACTATAGCTAAAGGCTGTAATTTAAACTTAAGCGAGAGAAAATAGTAAAAACTTTTCTATAATTTACATAAAATAAACCCTGAAGTAGAGGTTTTGGGGCAGCTAGTATGGGACTAGAGAAATGTGGGGCACACAAAAGGTGATTTAGATTGAATTGGAACTTTTTCCTCATTCTTTTAATGAGGAAATTTTAGCCTCATTCTTCATGACTGGTAGTTGGCACTGGCTGTAGCCTGAGCAGTCTCAATTCTCCTCTGGCTTCTCATCCTCCAGTGTACTAGATCAGCTTCCTTACATGAGAGTGGTGTTGGGGGACATTCCAAGAAAGCACAGGCCTTTGAGGCCTAGATTTCTGAATTTACATTACATCAGTTCCATTATGTAATCTATTCAAAGCAAGATTCAAGAGGTAGGAAAAGAGACTACACCTCTTGGTGGGAGGCACTATAAAATACTGGAATTATGTTTTTCAATCTGCCACTCACAGTGGAGCTGTAGTCTTACTTAACACATTCTTCTGATTCTTCATAAAATTCTGAATTAAATTATTCTGATTATTACATATGGACAGCAGGACCAAATGGGGCTTCTCTGACAACAACATCTTAAGATTCTGATGCTCAGAGCAGCAAAAATGGCCTAATAAAATTTCATCAGAATAAAGCATATTTCTGTCTAACGATGCTACATCTTACATATTCACCTTTCTTTCATGTTTGATTTCATAGAATCTTAATATTAAGAAAAAAAAAGAACCTTAAATATCATCCAATTCCACGGTAAGCAAAATTGCCAATACACAAAAAATATACAACTTTTATTTCTTTAAAAGAATTGATACAGGCCCATGGAGGGGAATAATATTTTTCTACAATTACGCTACCTTCTTTATTGAATTGTACAATGCAGTCATTTTAGTAGCTCAAGATTTAATGTCTGGTTATACTTCAGGAAAAACAGTCAGGCAGGCAACATGACCAGTTCCCAGATTTCCCAGATAAGAAACAGAGACAGGGAAACTAAGGGTCTTGCTCAAGGTTACAGAGCTACCTCCTGGCAAAACTGATGCCACAAGACAAAACTCCTTGCTCCAAAAACAATGTTTCCTCATTGCTCCATTAGGACAGTTACTCCAATTCGGGAAAAGTCATTATTCTCTAAGCCTTACTGATCTGGTGAGACTAGAGGTCAGCAGCCTGTTTCTGGAAAGGGCCACATAAAAATTACTTTTGATTTTGCAAGCCGTACAGTCTCTTGTTATCAGACTGACAATACATTTTTTTAAATGACCATTCTGTGACCCAATCAAATGTTTTTTACAGAAACAGGCAACAGGCCAGGTTTGACCCATGGCCCATAGTTTTCCAACCCCATGCACTTCATTAGAGTCTAAACTATTAAGACCCCAATTCCTTGTCCCTTTATGCATCCACATTCCTTGCCATTTCATCATTACGGGTTCAGTTTATAAGTCCTTTATTTTGGGCTTGACCCATTATTATGGGTCAAATTGTGTCCCCCCAGAATTCATATGTCGAAGTCCTAACTCCCAGCACCTCAGAATATGATCTTATATGGACATAGGATCTTTACAGAGGTAATCAACTAAAATGAGGTTATCGAGATAGGCCCAATCCAATCTGACTGGGGTCCTTGTAAAAAGGAGAAATTTGGAAACAGACATGCATACAGGGAAAACACTATGTGAACATGAACACAGCCATCTCCAAGGCAAGGAGAGGGACCTGGAACAGATTCTTCCCTCACAGTCTTCAGAAGGAACCAACCCTGTCAACCCCCTGCTCTTGGACATTTAGTCTCCAGAGCTGTGAGATAATAAATTTCTGTTGTTGAAGCCACCCAGTCTGTAGACCTTTGTTAGGATAGCCATAGGACACTAATACACCACGTGACTTGTTGTGCCCTGTGATGCTGGGCTGGAAGTGGCAAATGCCAGTCTGTAGACTAGGTCTTAAAAAACCTTGAGTTTTTCCACTTGCTCTCTCATCCACCTTCCTTTGCTATGAGAAAATTATGCCCCAATGCTATTCTGCTTGTCTAAGAAGCATGAGACACACTTGAACCAGAGCCATTTCAGCCAATCCTAATCTCCGGATGACCTGCAGATACACTAATCATAATAAATTATTTCTGTAAAGCCACTGAGTTTTAGAATATATAGCTACATAGCAATAACTAATTGATCTAAATGTTAAATTTAACATTAGATAAATTCCCAAAACACAGCTATTTACATTCAATATAGAACTATGACTTTTTTTCTGCATGTATTTTGCCTTTTCCACTGAAAATTTAAGTCAATTCCTAAACACATGGTTTGCTATCCACAAGCCGCCTCTGTTCCTTTTTTTCCTCCAGTGAAAATAGTGATATGAGCCAATGAATAAATGAAGTCGGTTTGCTCGTCTTCTTCTAACTCAGGCCAGCAAAATTGCTATGTAATCTCACTCTTTTCCACAGTTACAAAAATTTGTTCCATTTTGCTTTCAGCAGCCTTGTTTCATCAGTCGGGCTATTTCTTAAGAGATGTATCCATAGAGGGATAGTTTGCTGCTGTTGTTATTGTTGTCAACTAAATAATGTGATCCATTTTTAAACACACAGTTGCAAAATACCCTTTGAACAGACGCACAGTTTGTTTGCTTGTTTGTTTGTGACAGGACCTCTCTCTGTTTCCCAGGCTGGAGTCAGCAATCATACCTCACTGCAGCATTCAGCTCCTGGGCTCGAGTGATCCTCCCACCCCAATCTCTGAGTAGCTAGGACTACAAGCACATACCACCATGCTCAGCTAATTAAAAAAAAAAAAAGAAAATTGTAGAGACAGGGTCTCACTATGTTGCCTAGGCTAGTCTTGAACTCCTGATCTCAAATGATTCTCCTGTCTTGGCCTCTGAAAGTGCTTGGATTGTAGGCATGAGTCAGCACTCCCAGCCACACACATAGATTCTTAACATATTGGTACTTTTCACAAATTACCTAACATTTTTGGTCTTAGTTTTTGATTGGCAGGATGAAATTAGACTAATTGGCATGATGTACGGTGGCCTTGAGCCATGATGTGTCAGCTTGACCTCAGGAGGAACTGGAAACTGAGTAACAAAGGTCAGTCACACCATGAACTTCATGCCTACATGACCAACCCCCAATTAAAACCCTGGAACCGGCTGGGTGTAGTGGCTCACGCCTGTAATCCCAACACTTTGGGATGCTGAGGCAGACGGATCATGAGGTCAGGAGATAGAGACCACCCTGGCTAATATGGTGAAACCCCATCTCTACTAAAAATAAAAATAAAAAAATTAGCAGGGCATGGTGGTGCGCACCTGTAGTCCCAACTACTCAGGAGGCTGAGGCAGGAGAATCTCTTGAACCCAGGAGGTGGAGGTTGCAGTGAGCCGAGATTGCGCCACTGCACTCCCGCTTAGGCAACAGAATGAGATTCCGTCTCAAAACAAACAAACAAACAAACAGATCCTGGAACCAAAGTTTAGGTGAACTTCCTGTTTGGCAATACTCTGTGCTGTCACACATCATTGCTGGAAAAATTCAGTACTGCTCATATGACTTCACAGGGAAGGGATAACTGGAAACTTGTGCTTGTTCTTTCCTTGTAAGAACAAGTTTCCATGACTTTAACTTGTACCCTTTTGCTGTAATAAACCATAACTGTGAGTGTAACAGCTTTTGCCAGTCTATGAGCCCTTCTAGCAAGTCATTGAAACTGAGGGTGTTCTTGGGGATGCCCAAACACATAACTATGCAAACATACATGAAAAGAAAATATAAGATTGTGATGAATAACTTCTCCATGGCTTATATGTGTAATCACTGTACCCTGCCACACCGTATGTCACATTGGTTTAGGGATGACAGGTATGCGGGCTCCCGACCCCATGTGTAAGTGAGGAAGCCACTGAAGCTGGTGAGAGCCTAAGTTAGGGCCTTCCATTTGATAAAATGATGTCAACATTACCATTGACTTTCCCAGTCTTTAGAGGATGTGGATCTCTCTTTAACCAGTCACACGGAAAACTTGCCGTCCATGGTCTTACAAGACCTAAGAACAAGGATTAGCAATGCCCAGTAAACTATTTGCTGTTTATGAGATCTTGGTCAAATTCCATGAACTCTCTGAATCTTAGGTTCCTGGTTTTAAATAGGAAAGCAATAACTACCACAGAGAATTATTATTAAGTTTAACAAAGATAATGCATGTGTGATTGAGTAAAAATTAATAACAGAGGATAGCTCTTTGCCACTGACCTCCTTGTGAAAGAAGATTTTGTCTGTCTCATCTTCTCACCTTGCCCACCTTCTGAGAAGGATTCTGCTTTGCCAGTTGATTATTTGGAATTTGGTGTGCAGAATCAGAAAAGGGAAAGTGGTAGAAGCGGAAAAAGTATATGTATAGACTAAGGCTGTATGACAAGCTTTTCAGGAAGACTGGGGTTTGAGAGACAGAGAGAGATCTGGCAGCGCCTACAGAGAAGTAGAAAGTGAATGGGATATAGAAGAAAATGTTAAGAAGTGTGTATCCTCTTTATAAGTGATATTTGAGAATCAGAAATATAGACCTGAGTAACTTCAAACCAACTTATATCAAAATCCTATTTGAGAGACATAGTACAGACTGAAGAACAGTCTTTCTATTTTTCAGTGGATTAGGCCAGATCACACCAAGCTTCATACGCTTCTATTTGTCTTGCTTTCCAGAAATTCTTTCAGAGTTTCCCTTAAGATCCTTAACTTATACTGAAGGAATAATAAACTCAAAAAATGTATTTTATTTGGGGAGATTTTTTTTCAGTGTGATGCCACACTCAAGAAATTTCACTTAGAACATAAAGCCAGAGGAATTTCTCTCCTAAAGGTGTAATATGTTTTCCCTTCTGTAACCCTGATATACATGTGATTTTGGCTACCATTAAGATCAGAGTCAAATTTCTAGCTCAATTTTTGTCAACGACTTAAATTAAATTTAAATGATTTTTAAACTTCTGGCTGGATGCGGTGGTTCATACCTGTAGCACCTGCAGTTCCAGCACTTTGGGAGGCTGAGGAGGGAGGATTGCTTGAGCCCAACCTCAAGTTTGAGACCAACCTATTTAACTGAGACCCCATCCCCCAAAAATTTAAAAATTAGCCAGGCATGGTGTTGTGTACCTGTAGTCCCAGCTACTTGGGAGGCTGAGGTGGGGGGATCATTAGAGCCCATGACATCAAGGTTGCAGTGAGTTGTGATCATGCCACTGCACTGGGCAACACAGTGAGAACCTGCCTCAAATAAAGCTTAAAATTAAAAATAAATAATTCTAAGTTCTATCTATCTGCATTTGAGCTGCCTTCTCCCCACTTTCATTTGCTCACATCAGATCATTGGGAATGGAGGCAGATAATAATACCAGAACAGGAGGATTTTTTTTTTTTTTTTAAAGATAGAGTCTCACTCTATCACCCAGGCTGGAGTACTGTGGCGCAATCTCAACTCACTGAAATCTCTGCCTGCTGGGCTCAAGCAATTCTCCTACCTCAGCCTCCCGAGTAGCTGAGATTACAGGCACCTGCCACCATGCCCGGCTAATTTTATTTTGTTTTATTTTATTTTTGAGGTGAAATTTCATTCTTGTTGCCTAGGCTGGAGTGCAGTGGCACAATCTCAGCTCACTGCAACCTCTGCCTCCTGGGTTCAAGTGATTCTCCTGCCTCAGCCTCCCAAGTAGCTGGGATTACAGGTGCCCGCCACCATGCCTGGCTAATTTTTTGTATTTTTAGTATAGACGGAGTTTCGTCATGTTGGCCAGGCTGGTCTCGACCTCCTGACCTCAGGTGATCCACCCGCCTTAGCCTCCCAAAGTGCTGGGATTGCAGATATGAGCCACCACGCCTGGTCCAGAACAGAAGGATTTTGAAGTTGCCAGGAGAGGACAAAGAGGTAACAGACTTCCTTTGTGTGTAGGTGGGAGGAGTGTCAGTGGGTATAGCCTTAAGATAAGTAATAATCAATCAACACACATTTAGGAGCTATAGTAAACCAACAAGAATAGAGCAGTTTATCGGAGCTTCAAGAGTCAAGGCTAAATGACACAAGGCTAAAAGATCCTTATGAATCTTGACCCAGCTTAAAAGATCTAAGTGATGAGAACAACTTAAAGTGTTTTGGTTCTAGAATTTAGAATTCTTCTGTGTTAAGAATTTAATCAGGTGACTGCAAAGTGTACAGTTTTGATTTTAAAATAACAGGAGTTTGAACCTTGGAGCCCCACCAGAAAAGACGAAATGTGCTTAGGGATTACGGCTTAGAGAGGTTTAACCAGCTGGAGGTGAAACAGTGTGCAACTGAACAATCTAGATGGTTATGTGTAGTACTGTGCCATGCAGAGTCCTCATAATTTATCTCTGTAATTATAATATCAACCTTAGACCTTCATTTAAAAGAATAAAATACTTGAACCGTTATTGACTCCAGAAGGCAATATAAGAAGGCTTTTTTTTTTTTCAGAAACTTTTTATTGCTTTCATTAACAGAATCTGGCATGTCCCCTTTAATTCTACTTAGTTAAACTTAAACAGACATTTCAACGTAAGTCTACTTAAGTAAACTAAAAACATGACACATAGAGTGACGCCCAAGAAGAACCTTAGAAATCATCTAGTCCTAGGCTGGGCACGGTGGCTCATGCCTGTAATCCCAGCACTTTCAGAGGCTGAGGTGTGCAGATCACGAGGTCAGGAGTTCAAGACCAGCCTGGCCAACACAGTGAAACCCCATCTCTACTAAAAATACAAAATTAGCTGGGCATGGTGGTACATGCCTGTAATCCCAGCTACTCGGGAGACTGAGGCAAGAGAATCACTTGAACCTGAGAGGCAGAGGTTGCAATGAGCCAGCTGAAATCGCGCCATTGCACTCCAGCCTGGGCAACAAGAGCGAAACTCCTTCTCAAATAAATAAATAAATAAATAAATAAATAAATAAGGAAAGAAAAGAAATCACCTAGTCCTAGCTCCTCATTTTATAGGTTGGAAACTAAAATTCACAAAGGCCAGAATCATGTGTCTTAACTAATGGCAAGGACCTGAGGCCTCTGGATGCTCTGCACAAGATCCTGTTCTGTCAGAAATGCACGAGATTACTTTGCCCAAACCCCACCAATGCAAGTTATAAAAATGATTTTGAAGCCATTTCTGAGGCAAAAACAAAGACCCACAGTTCTGCAATTCCATGTGCCAGTCCCAGTTCACATTTGCCTTTTTTTCTATCAATTATACAAATTAAACTTCTTTAGTTTTCAAATTCCAGAATAATTTGCATATTCCACTAAAGTCCCAGGTGACTTTATTGAGTGTAGGCGTTAACGGTATAAACAAATTTCATCATTTGACTTGTTGCTACATGTCTTCCTTTAGGAATCCCTTCTGGTTTTTATGACTCAAGATTTTCTTTAAAATCTCCTTGGACCAATATTTCTATATTTTCACTAAGGTTCAGTTAGCTCTTTTAAATTCAAAGCTGTAATCTGTAGCTATAAATCTGTTCCCCAGCAGGTTAAGCATACTTTGCAATTCTTTGGCAACCTTCTTTCTCTCTCCAACTTCTTCCATCCCATAATATTTACACTAAGTCTTATTTGTTCTTAGTTTCACTCCATGAATATCTCTTTTACCTACCAAGCACCCTCAGCCCAAGTTCAAGCAAAGATACAGAACAGAATCAAAAGTACACAAAAGAATAGCAGATACATTTTCAGGATCATTGTTAATCCTTGTTTTGTGTATTTTACCATGTGTGTGTGCACCATTTTGTTTTTTAATAACACAATATCTTTCATCAGTTAAAAAACATAATTTCCATTTTTCCTATTGTAATATGGCCTGTTATTTCCTCTTATTTTTAAAAAATAATATGTTTGCTGTAACCTGTGTAACTGATATAGAAATAAGTTCACCAAAGATTATAATTTTTTTTTGCAATAAAGAGTTAGTCAAGGTCAGGTACGGTGGCTCACGCTTGTAATCCCATCTCAAAACAAAAAACAAACAAACAAAAACAAAGAGTTAGTCAAAACAAGTAGCTTGGTTGGACATGGTGGCTCATGCCTGTAATCTCAGCACTTTGAGAGGCCAAGGCAGGCAGATCACCTGAGGTCAGGAGTTTGAGACCAGCCTGGCCAACATGGTGAAACCCTCCATCTCTACTAAAAATACAAAAAAAAAAAAAAAAAAATTAGCCGGGCATCATGGCACAAGCCTGTAATCCCAGCTACTCAGGGAGCTGAGGCAGGAGAATCGCTTGATCCCAGGAAGTGGAGGTTGTGGTGAGCCGAGGTCGAGCCACTGCACTCCAGCCTGGGCAACAGAGTGAGACTCTATCTCAAAAAAAACCAAAACAAACAAACAAAAAATTAGCAAATTTTTGGAAGACTTTTTGCAAGGATTAAATTCACAAATCTTAGATGAGCCAAGAGCTGGAAAATTCTGGCAAATGAAGTCAGAGAAGTGAGTAATTCCTTAGAATGAGTCCTACCCCTTGCATTTATGGAACTCTTATGAGATTTAATATGATAAATGAGGCTGGACCCGGTGGCTCAGGCCTGTAATCACAGCACTTTGGGAGACCAAGGAGGGCAGACCCCTTGAAGACAGACAGGACTTTGAGACCAGCCTGGCCACCATGGTGAAATCCTGTGTCTACTAAAAATATAAAACTTAGCTGGACTTGGTGGCACGTACCTGTAATCCCAGCTAATCAGGAGGCTGATGCATGAGATTCACTTGAACCTGGGAGGTAGAGGTTTCAGTGAGCCAAGATTGCGCCACTGCACTCCAGCCTGTGTCAAAAAATAATAATAATAAGTAAATAAATAAATAAATGTATATATTTATCATATATTTTATATTTTACATTTATCATATATATGATATAGACTCCATTGTTTTTCAATGCCCCATCCCCCAAATTTGCCACCATTTAAAATTCACCAAAAGCTAAAATTTGAATTATTGCTTTATGACTAAAAAGTCTGTGAATCTGCTACCACCTATAAAATCCCTTCAAAAGTGTATATTCCCTTAGAAAAGATCAAATTCATCATAAGGGTAAATTTCAAGAGTATGAATTTTAAGCCATATTAAGAGTTCTTCCCAAAGCATCTCAGGGAAACATGTTCAGAAGTCCAGCCTCATGGCCACAGCCCAAACAATCCTGGAGTTATTTTAGTGCTCTGTGATACTTTTGTCCCTATCTTTTGTCCTCCTTTTCTATAGTATCGCTTTCAGGATTAGTATCACTCTCATATAACTACACACACATACACATACACACATTAAGAACCTGCCAGAGCGCAAGTCCTAAAAGCCTTGGACATAGATAATTTCTGACCACTTTCTGAGCCTCTGGCAGAAATTAGAGATCTAATTAAAATGTTACGGTCTAAGGTGCCTTCAGGCGGCCGTTGAGACTGGTTGTCTAATTTATATTGTGGCCACGCCACAGTGGAGCTTCCAAGTTTTGGAGGAGACACCCTAAGGGGGTGTTCCTAGGGATTTTGGATTGTGAGGTTCCCATTGTTTAACCACCAGAAATGGAAACCGACCTCAGGCAGTGGCAAAGCGTCCTTTGCCGCTGCTGGAGACTGGGGGCTCCTGGAGCCACTAACGGAGAATTGAGGAACTTCAAGACGGACGTCTCCGGGTTGAAGGCCTCACTGCGCCACAGGGTGGCTACGTCCTTGGGCGTAGGTACGACTCTAGGCCAAGGACACGGAAACGAACGGAGATGGTTAACAAAGGGGAGTACTCACCGAAGAAGAAATTGTCAGAGCGGCACCAGTGGAAAGCTGGAACACTTGTTCGGTGTTGGTGGCTGGTTGGGTTGGGAGCCGGTTCGCTGCGGAGGAGGTTTGTTAGACCCCTAGGGGATGTTGAGGAAGGGTCTCCTTCTGGGTCGGGTTTCGGCACCAACTGTTTTAATTTAATTTAATTTAATTTAATGTAACTTAATTTAGGAGAGCTAAGTAATTAAACATGAGGCCAAAGTACATAAGAAAGTGGCAGTCTTTTTTTGCAAATATGCATACACTCTCCGACGAGGTTCTCTTGGTAGCAGAGGATGGTTGCTGGGTTGATCTGCATCTTCCGGGGGTGGGCTGCATTTTCCCGCGCGCGGGAAAGTTGGTGAGGAAGAACCCGGAAGCAACATGGATTATGCCTTCTTGTTCACCTTCCTCCATCTTGTCCCTTCTCCCTCACCCAAACAATTTTCACCCCAATTGAGTGCTGACTGTGTACCTGGCTGTATCTATCTGTCAATGAACAACAAAGACAAAACTTTCTCCCCTCATCCAACTAGTAAAAGGAACACCTGCCCTGAACAAAATGAGGAAGTTAAATATATATTATACAGCTGTGAATACTCAAAAAAAAAAAAAAAAGGAAAAAGGAGAGATTGGGAGCTAGGGTAGAGAGAGCTGTAAGTCATTCAGGCAAAGTCCTAAAGGAAGGAAGAGTGTTGCAGGCAAAGACTAACAGAAGGAGCAGGCCTGGAGACTGGAGCATGCCTGGGGTTTTAGAAGAACTGCAAGGAAGCTAAAGGTAAGAACCCAGAAACTACAGCATTTAGAACTCCTATGACTAATATAAGGTTTTGTACTTTCTTAAGCTTTCTTGACCCTGTTGCATCCGAGGTCTCTAAGCTGTCTTAAGAACTCCTTAGCTCCAAAAGGAGTTAGAAGTATCCTTCAGCATTCCCTGAAGCTTAGGCCAGCGTATTCTGAGCAACCATTTCTTCTAAATGCATAGACCCTCATAAAACCTTTTTCGGATCTATTTTTGTTTTTCTTACCCCTGGCTGTGTTTGTAATTGCTTCATGATGACATCTCATTGACAGATGCAAGGCTGCAGACACCACGCCAGACTCACTGAAATGAAATCATTTGGCACCTGAGGGGATCTGGGCCTTCTGGACTCCTCATTCCTGGCTGAGAACTCTGTGCCCTACTTTGAGGGTTTGAACCCTAGGGGAAGAAGCTAACTTAGGAATTCTCATTGCCCTCATTGCTCATCTCTGAGCTACCTTAGCACCTGAAAAGGGGCCCGCCAATCCTGTCCCTTTCTTTATTCACAAACCTCAAAATTTGGTGACTGAGTGCAGGTGCCACAGAAACTTAGAGTCACGGTTGAACAAGGAGGGGCTGTGTGTTCGGATGCCTACAGAGGCTACTCTGGTCACGTATGCCAGCAAGAAGTTAGATGAGTGAGATCTACAGCAATTGTGAGCTTGTGTGTCTTTAGGGGAAAGCGAATTCTCAGATCTAGCCAGTCACTGAAATGTGGAAATAATAGTCCAGTGTTTCCAAATCTTATCATAAAAGACAGCAATCCAAATATTTGTATGAAATTTCCTGATGTTTTAATGCCGACAACTAGTAATTTCCCCTGCCCCCAAAACAAACAAACAAACAAAACCACTATTGAATTAGGCCAAACAAGAGCTATCTGTAGCCTGGGTTCTGCCTGGGGGCTGTGTCATTCTATGACTTCTGAAAGAATCATCTTTGATCCTGTCACTCATTGCCCATTTCATGGTGTTTGTGGGAGTTTAAAATTTTTAAAATAAGATGTGGAACAAGGATGGCAAATAATTTCTAAATTGCATGTCAACTCTGATTTATTAGCAGTGGCTGCCGTGAGCATTATATTTAGGATTCTGAGGCTATTTCTGGGTCTGCAGAAAAAGTATGTGTTAAATTATCAATGTTGAATGATGGTACACAAGGCAAGTATTTGCAATTCTCCAACCAGACAATCCCCATGAAGGTTAGTGTTGGTGCTGGAATAAATGATTGCAGTTACTCCTCCTCCTTCCTTAGCTCTTTAATTCAGTAGTGCTTCTCATGTTCCCTAGGGCCTGGGAAAATGGAGCACTGACTTTCAGTGAATGAGGGTCCTGCCAAGTCATCAGGTGTCTTTACTTATAACTCACGAGGCACAAATCAAGCCAATGCATTCAGCACCACAGGAGGAGAGTAACCAGTCTTATCTATCACTCAGACACCTGTTATAATTTGTTCAGATTTCTTATGATGTAAAAATATCAGAGCAAAGTTTTACTACTCTAGACCAATCAGGCACCAGATTATAAATATTTTAATCCTAGTTGATATTATAGCTGATTTTAATATATCAAAATGAGTTTACTTTGGAATAAAAATGACCTTAAATACCAATTTCAGATACTTTATTTTAAAGAGAAACAATAAAAACTAAAAATGGAAAGTAACCTACAAAATTAAATTATTGTTAGTGTTTTAATTCTTGATAGGGAAACTGAACCCAAGAAAGTAACTGAAAAATGTTATCCTCTGCAAGTATATCTTAGAGGCAAGGGCATTTGAATGTTTGGCAATATATATATTTAAATATCCACTTATGTTTACTTTGAAAGGAATTTCTTGTAGAAAAATGCTAGCAAATAGATAAGTTCTTACCTACTAATTCACTCTGTTTTCTGATAATCTGCCAAAATTTCATTCAAAGTAGTTGATGATCTACAAGCTCCCAGTTTCCAATAATTGCTAACTCAGTAACTAACATAAACTACTTGTGTGAATAGAATAGGTAGTAGTTGGCTGATATGTGATTTTAGACTATATATAGAGGATTTGATATAAAAAAACTTCCCACAATGCCCCAAGTCTCTTTTTCATCAACACAATGTTGATGCCTGAAACTCAGCAATCAGACTCCTTCTGAATTTTTATAATTCATTATTGCAATATTGTTTAATTGGAGTATCAAAATGTCAGTGTCTTTGAGACTATTAAAAAATTAGTGCTTCAATATAAACTATTTATTGTCTATAGTACATTCTTCCATTTATTTGATTCTGATTGTATAGATTTCTTCCAATTCTGTAACTTATAGGTAGCTAATGACATTGCAAAACATGCAACTGAACTGTCTGATAGAAGGACCAATTCTCCCACCATGGAAAAAAATAGTTTTGTCTCTTTTTACACATTTATTTCAATAGTCTTGATATAGAAATGTGTCTGTTTTTTTGTTTGATTGTTTGTTTTTGGATTTTCTTTTGAATTGCTTATAATATCTGCCTAGTTCTCTCACCGATCTATGAGTTAAGTAAGATCTTTAGTACATGTTTCTTTTATATCTATATGAGTCAAGATTTGACTTCTTTATGAAAATTATCTTTTAAAGATACTTTCCTATTTGATCAATATAAATTCTTGACAAGTAATTCCAATATTTATCCACATTTATGAAAAAAATGACCCTTTGAAAAAGAAACCTGATTAATGATTTGCAATTTTATTTTATTCTATCAAAATGTTATTGATAAATGTGTTTCCAAAAAGTTTATTCCACAGCTAAGTGTCCTTTCCTATTTTATCCTTAAAATGTTAAACTTCAAATTTTGGGAAATGTAATAGGGAAAATAAACACTTAAAAAGTAATTTAACAAGTAATTATTGAGCACTTGCTGTATTCCAGACTTGCTTATATATCAGACCAAGGATCCCAGTATGCGTCTCACTTTTGAAAAGCCCTTTTAAAGTCCATCTAAGAACAAACTCATTTCTCTAGCATCTACGGAAAAAGAGCCAGTCAAAGCATATGTTCCAAGTCCTCCCAGTGTTTCTCCAATGTAACAGCCACTGTCAGCAGGGTGACTGGGCCCCCTCCCCAGGCTGTCATGCCCGATGCTTCCTTTGGTGACCTGGACTTCTAATTCAGCTTAACCTTTCCCCCTTCAACCTCAGCCCTGTCACCAGGACAGCCTCTCATTCCACTCAGTCCTGCTTCCAGTGGAAATTGGATGAGTGATTCTACATCCATGGTGGTCAAGGAAATGGGTTGCAGTGATGTGGGAATGGAATTTGAGGTGCAGACATTCTACTGTTTCGAAACAGAGCTATTGAAGTTCCCCAAAACTAAGAGTGCTGAGGAAGACCTAGAGATCTTACAGTCCTTACAGCCTTAAGAACGAGGCAGACCGTAAACAAGCAATTAAAATATTGTCTGATCTGTAGATGATTAGGGAATGCTGAGGAAGCCCACCGAAGGTAAATGGATCCCAGTCTGGGTCAGTATGGAGTATTTACAAAGGGAAGGAGTGATGGAGAACTAGGCACTGTTTATTCAGCATGATCCAGAGAGAAACACTAAATATGGGCAAAATAAACTTTCCAGTCACTGGGAAAGCATCTCTGTAGGTGAAGTAGAAATGATTGATTAGGCATTGCCACAGAGCAATGAATCTCTTCCATGCTTACTGATCAACATTCTAATTGTTAGTATATCTTCCTCAGTACCCTAATCTCAGCAAAGGAACATCCTGGGTGGGGATACATGCACTCCAGCAACTAGAACTGGATATCTCCCACTATAAATTACCCAGGCCTCTTGTGAGTAGATTGCCATGAATCATCTATCCTGAGGCTTCCACTCTGAGAAACTGACAGGGCTGAAGGCCAGACTGGGGGCCTTGTTAAATTCACCAAAGGTAATGTCACCTGTGAGGCTTCTCGGTAGACAGTTTTCAGCATTCTCCTGGAAGCACCCCAACCTTCTCTACAGCCCCTTTGCAATGTTTAACAATGGGCAAGGTGAATATGAATCGGATGTCACCAGTCAGCTCTGTGGAAACGTAAACCCTCTTTATTTTGATGGCTACACATCCTTTTTTTTTTTTTTCTTTTTTTGAGACGGAGTCTCTCTCTGTCACCCAGGCTGGAGTGCAGTGGCACTGTCTCAGCTTACTGCAACCTCTGCCTCCCAGGTTCAAGCAATTCTCCTGCCTCAGCCTCTTGAGTAGCTGGGACTATAGGCGCACACTACCACGTCTGGCTAATTTTTTTTTTTATTTTTATTTTTAGTAGAGATGGAGTTTCACCATGTTGGCCAGGATGGTCTCAATCTCCTGACCTCATGATCCACCCACCTTGGCCTAAAAGTGCTGGGTTTACAGGCATGAGCCACCACGCCTGGCCACTCCACATACTTTTATTTGACAAGCCCTGTTACTGCTCAGCAGCAGAAAAACTAAATTGGTCCAATCAGAAAACTTGGTCCATCCCAGTAAATTTTTCAGTTTCTGCTGATTTAAAATTGAGCATCTCTCAGGTAAATATTCAATCAAATGCAAGTGTAATTATTTTCTGTTGCTGTCTAGTTCAATGCTTGTTCTGTGCCTATAATCCCTCCACTGTCCATCAAACTCTTAGGAGGCCACCAACACCTGTGTGGCGGACGATCTAAAATTAAGATCCAATATTATGTGTTGACTTGACATCTGGAAAAATCAGCAGGACCTCAAATGGCCTGATCCCAAGTTTACCTCCTCCTCCCATGGTTGAGGTCCCCCAGTCAAATAACCCTCCTTAGTCAGGGGACCAGGCACTGTTTCTACTTATCCCTGTAGTGGGTTTCAGTTCCCTACCTGCCTGAGGAATTTTTCACACAAACCAATCACATTCTCTCACAGAAATCACGAGTCACCTTACCCTCTTGATACTACAAAGTCTGCCTTTCCCAGCCCTGGCTTGTTCACTCAGTTTTCGGGTGGAACTCTAACGTGACCCTGCGTGGTGTGCCATGTTCTCCTTCCCCAGGTTATGAGGACATGTAACTAATAAAGTTACAACACCTCCTCTGCCTGGTGTTGGGTATCATGTGTTTGCCTATCCCAATACCTCTAAGGCACCAAAGGATAAATAGGAGGTGATTAAAACAACCTGCACGAAGCAGCAGGAGGGAATGGAGATGTGTTACCTGACTGGCTGCATGGTGGCTGTAAGGTGGCTTCCTCAGGTGGGTCTTGCTGCTAGCTAGAGTCCTTCGCTAGTCTAGTCTCTGGCTCTGGTGTTTTATCACTGCCAGCTCTTTGGAGTGATCTGGTAGATGGTGGATAATAGCCTATAAAGGCTTAGGGTGGCTTTCTGGTTTGGGTAATCCAATAAGGTGACCCTTATGTGCTAAACCCTCCAAGGTCTGCCTCACAGGCTTAGGACCTGAAGTCTTGTCCCCACTGAGAAACTCCTTGTGAGATGGCTGACAAGCCAGCAAGGACCTCAGCTACCTAGTTCCCTAGTGAATTCCAAGCCTACAAGAAAGCTAGGAATTTCCCCCAGCTGAGCTTGGCTCCAGAGGAAGCTGAAGGTAATCTTTCCCTTCTCTTGCCTCACATTGCCATCTCATCAGGGTCCTTGTTGCTCCAAAGGCGACAGAGGATTCTGCAGATTCTATTGCTCAGCAAACTCTAGAAATGGTGTGTCAGTTTCTTACTTATTTGCCTACAGCTGCAAAACTAAAAATGATGCTTTAGAATGTTTCTTGTGTGTAGACATGTGGTCAGAATAAGTCTTCTCACTCAAATGCTCTCTTTTTCTCCTCTTCGTGTCCTCTCCTGACTCTCCTTCCCTTCATAGCCAAGCCTCAAGAGTGGTTCTATGCTCACTTCCTCTACTTCCTCCCATCACATTCACTCTTTGCTGCAGTCAGACTCTAGTCCCTGAAACTCCTTTCCATAAAGTCATCATTTATCCTCAAATTGTGAAATTCAATGACTGTGTCCTGGTCTTATTGAACTACAATGTGGCTCAATGTGCTGTCCACTCCCTCTTTAAAACTCTCACTTTAGTGTTAGTGATGTCATACTTGCCTAAGTATCATCTCCTTCTCTGAGCATCTTTCTGTCTCCTGCATGCAGTCTCTTCCAGTTGCCCTTCAGTATTGCTACTGCCACTGCTCAGGACCTGATTTTTGCATTGTGCTCTTTCATCCATATGGTTCTCATTAGGTGACCAGAAGGAAGCCTCTGCTTTCCTTTAGCTACCACCATGTATGACCCAATGCCTCCAGCTCCTTCTACTGAGCTCAGACATTATCACTGGGTTCTGGACTCATATAATGTCGTCTTTATTTGAAAAGAAATGATGACTTTATGGAAAAGAGTTTCTACCTGAAACTTGCCTAGACACTTCATACTTAACATGAATTAGAAGCCCTTCTTCCCTCTGTATTCCCTTAGTTGAAGGCGCATTCATCCAAGGACCTAGTATTCCAGCCATTCTACATTCTGTCTCTTCTATCCCCATTGCCTGAGAATCTGATTTTACTTCCTAAATGTACATGTTTGGGCTCTTTTCTTCCCTTCTATTGCACTGCCATGGTCTGGGTTTAGGCCCTCATTGCTTTATCCCAGGATTATTGTTCTCTCAGCCTCTAGACTACACAAGCCCTTTCTCCTACCCAATCTCTACCAGAGTGACTTTTTAACTGTAAATCTGCTCATGTCAGGTCACCTTCCTGCTTAAAACCTTTCAGGGTTCTATTACATTCAAGGTAAAGGTCAGACTCCTCAGCTAGGCACACTAAGTCCGTCATTAATACTTTGGCATCACACTCTACAGCACTAGTGAGAGTGTAGAAAAGTTATTTAACCTTTCTATGCCTCAGTTTCCTCCATCCACAAAATAGAGATAAGATAGCACATGTGATAAGATCGTTGTCAGCATAGAATGAGCTAAGACATATAAAGTACTTAGGCACACAGTAAGCAATCTGTTTTTGGTTCATTTGTTTTTTTGTTTTTGAGACTGGGTCTTACTCTGTCACCAAGGCTGGAGTGTAGTGGCATGATCTCAGCTCACTGCAACCTTTCTGCCTCAGTCTCCCAAGAAGCTGGGACTACAGGAGCATGCCACCATGCTCAGCTATTCTTTCTTTCTCTTTCTTTCTTTCTTTCTTTCTTTCTTTCTTTCTTTCTTTCTTTCTTTCTTTCTTTCTTTCTTTCTTTCTTTCTTTCTTTTCTTTTCTTTTCTTTTCTTTTTTTTCTTTTTCTTTCTTTCTTTCTTTTTCTTTCTTTCTTTCTTTCTCTCTCTCTCTCTCTCTCTCTCTCTCTCTCTGTCTTTCTCTCTCTCTTCCTTCCCTCTTTCCTTCCCTCCCTCCTTCTCTGCCTTTCCCTCCCTCCCTCCCTCCCTCCCTCCCTCCCTCCCTCCCTCCCTCCCTCCCTTCCTTCCTTCCTTCCTTCCTTCCTTCCTTCCTTCCTTCCTTCCTTCCTTCCTTCCTTCCTTCCTTCCTTCCTTCCTTCCTTCCTTCCTTCCTTCTTTTGTAGAGATGGGTTTTCACTATGTTGCCCAAGCTGGTCCTGAACTCCTGAGTTCAAGTGATCCACCAGCCTAGGCCTCCCAAAGTGCTGGGATTATAGGCATGAGTCACCGCACCCAGCCAGCAATCTGTTTTTGATAGTAGCAATTCTTATTACCATTTTAAAATCTCATCTCCCCTCTCTCCCCTTCCCTTCAGCCACCCTACTGGTCTACTTGACATTTCTGAATACCGCCTATGAGTTCATTCTCCTAGGCTTACTTATGGTCCTGCTTCCTCTGCGTGTAATACTTTCCTCGTCTTTCTTCATCTAGCTAGCATGTACCTAGTTTTAAAGACCCTTCTCACATCACTTCTTCCAGAATGTCTTCCTTGATTTTCCTGCTCCAGTCGGGGTTTAATTTTCCATGTGTTCATAACTCTCTGTTAATACATTTACCCCAGCACTCAATAACCCTGCATTGGGCTTGATTACATGTTTGTCTCCTATACAAGACTGTGAATTTCTTAAAGGCAGAATACAACTTTGTCTGAGTTCCAAGGACAGGGCTTGACAATATTGAACTGGGGGTTCAGTAAATGACTGCTGGGCAAATTAAAAGCTTTTGTCAGGTGCCTGGAGACTGTAGGATACCTTTGCTTCAAAAAGCACGTTACTTCAAAATTGTTATCTCATTTCTTCCTCTATTTAAAGTCTCTATTTTTAAACTGTGAAATTAAGCACTGTTAGTTTACTGTCAGTGATGAAACTAAGCTAGTCAACTGAAAATGTATTACAATTCATTTATACTTCTAAACAGCATATTTACCCTTTCAAACAAAGAACTTGTAAAGATAATAGGATGAATTTTAGTGATGAGTTTTAAAGAAATATAACAGGAGGAGAGGGTGTAGTGTGAGAAGATAGGAAGAATAAATTTGTTTTTGCCCAGGCACAGTGGCGCATGCTTATAATCCCAGCACTTTGGGAGGCCAAGGCAGGAGGATCACTTGAAGCCAGGAGTTCAAGGTTACAGTGAGCTGTGATCATGCCATTGCACTCCAGCCTGGGCCACAGAGGAAGACCCAGTTTCTTAAAAAAAAAAAAAAAAAAAAAAAAAAAATTAAGTACAGAAAAAATTAAAAAATAAAAAATAAATTTTATGGGAGAGTTGCTTGGAACTCTTCAAATAACATCAAATGGGAATCCAGCTTCCACTGGTAGGGGTAAGGTGATGGCCTACTAGACAAGGAGATTTGACTGGAAAAGCACCCAGAAGCTTTTCGTAATTAAACTAGTTGGTGAAATACTGAAATAATATCACTAATAAAAAGGCAGCATGACAACAAAAGGAACTAAAATCTTGATACATGATACAACATGCTAAGTGAAGGAAGCCAGACAAAAAAAGCCATATGCTGTGTAACTTCACATGTATGAAATGTCCAGAACAGGCAAACCCACAGCCAGAGGATCAAGGGCTGGGGAACAGGGAGTTATTTCTAATGAGTGTGGGTTTCTTTGGGGCTGATAAAAAAAATTCTGAAATTAAATAACGGCGATGGGTGCACAACTCTTTGAATATACTAAAATCTACTGAATTGTACATTTTAAAAGGGTTATTTTTATGATATGTTAAATTATATTACAATAAAAGTATGTCAGAAAAGTGATATTCCAGGAAATACTGACAATAGAAAAAAACTACCATGAGTTATTTATTATTACTAATTGAAGGTCCACAAATAAAATTATATTTTCTAAGTATGAAGGATTATATAGCCAGCCATTTTAATAGCTTACATAAAGCAGTTTTATATTTCTTTTCCTCTAGTTTCACAGAACTCTTCTGTTGTATTGTGCCATTAATTAATAGGCTCTAAAAACTGCAGTTGTCTGTTAGCTCGTGTTTTGTTTCTTCTTTCTTTCTTTTTTTTTTTTTTAG
This sequence comes from Chlorocebus sabaeus, assembly GCF_047675955.1. Lineage (NCBI taxonomy): Eukaryota > Metazoa > Chordata > Mammalia > Primates > Cercopithecidae > Chlorocebus > Chlorocebus sabaeus. The sequence goes on from NC_132906.1 coordinate 13,677,258, forward strand.
ACAGAGTCTCTCTCTGTCGCCCAGGCTGGAGTGCAGTGGCTGGAGTGCAACCTCCGCCTCCCGGGCTCAAGTGATTCTGTTGCCTGAGTTTCACGAGTAGCTGGGATTACAGGTGCCTGCCACCACACTTGGCTAATTTTTGTATTTTAGTAGAGATGGAGTTTCACTACGTTAGCCAGGCTGGTCTCAAACTCCTGACCTCAAGTGATCCAACCGCCTCGGCCTCCCAAAGTGCTGGGATTACAGGGTTGAACCACCGCGCCTGGCCCTAAACTTTCAATTTTTTAAAAATAATTTATTTTAGTTTATAATGCTCTCAATTTAGCTCATTCATTCAAAACAATAACCTATACTATTTTTGGTTCAATTCAAATGTTCCTTTTGATTATTAATTCCAGTTTTAAGATGAACATTTATAACTTTTCAAGCTGGTGCCACAGATATACTGCAATTAATAACATTTTATGTTTCCTTTTATTTATCATAGTGACATAATTTTATATAACTGTCCACCATAAATGTCAGTTGAACAGAGGCTTAATTGAAACATTCTTTAGATGACAGAAAAAGATAGTGATGTTATACTTGTAATATTTCTCAAAGATTATACAAGGTTAAGAAATCAGTGAACATATGTTTATTGGAGGTCTACTATGTAAACGATGGCTCTCAGTCTTCTTACATTTCCAAGTGTACCTTGGAAACCAACTCTTTTGAGCAACAACCTGGAGAGATTAAATGTGCCACACAAGACAGTAATAATTACACTGAAATCCCAGACTATCATGGCTCATAGTGTCTGTAAAAGTGTCCAGTCAGCACACTATTTAGCCGTTTACACTTTTACACTGAGGCCTTGTTGAAGAAGGAGAAATAGTCTCTTCCTTGACGATCCTCATTTATATGCTCAAACAGAAGGGTTTTTTTTATGTTATAGTAAACACACATAATCCAGACATCCCAAAATTTTCTAAAATTTGATGTCATGTTTTTGATAATATCCAAATAAAAGAGCTCCTCCTCTTTACAAGTTCTGGGATGCCAGCGCTCTCCTTTCTCCTCCATCAGTATTTTCTTGCACCTCCTGGGGGTGCACATTTTCTCAGATGTTGCAGCTGCTTTCTCACTGTGGTTTGACCATGAACCATTATTTATGGCTTCCATGCTAGTTGTTATCCAGTTAAAAAGCAGCAACCAGTCTAGGGTTCTGTATTTGTCAGCTGAAACTACCATAATAAAATGCCACAGACTGGGTGACTTAAGCCACAGAGATTTATTTATCTATTTTATTTATATATCACAGTTTTAGACCCTAGGAAGTTCAAGACCAAGATGCCAGCTGATTTAGTTCCCGGTGAGGGGGCTCTGTGTGGCTGGCAGAAAACTACCTTCTCTCTGTGTCCTCACATGGCAGACAGCTCTGTTGTCTCTTCTTTTAGGACACCAACTCTGTTGGACTATAGCCCCACCCTTGTGACCTTGCTTTATCTTTATCACCTCCTCACACAGTCACATTGGGCATAGGGCTTCAACATACGAATTTGGGTGGGGGGAGGGGACCCAATTCAGTCCATAGCATTTCTTCTGCAGCCCTCCAAAATTGATGTTCTCACATGCAAAATACATCCATTCCATCCCAACAACCCCAAAGGCCCTAACTCATTTCAGCATCAACTCCAAAGTCCAAAGTTCCATCTAAACATCATCTAAATCAGATATTGGTGAGATTGGAGGTATGCTTTATCCAGCTGCAAAATTCCTCTGCAGCCATAAACCTGTGAAACCAGACAGGTTATGTGTTTTCAAAAGCATACGGTGGTGGGACAAGCATAGGATAGACATTCCCATTCCAAAACAGAGAAATCAGACAAAAGAAAGGGGTGACAGGTCAGAAGAAAGTTTAAAACCTACCAAGGCAAATTCCATGAGATCTTCAGGCTAGAGAATAAACCTTTTCAGTTTGATGCTCATTTATGTAGTTAAAAGCTACAGTTGTCCGTTAGTTGGTGTTTTGTTTCTGTTTTAAACTTTCAAAAAAAAATTTTTTTTTTTTGAGATGGAGTTTCGCTGTCACCCAGGCTGGAGTGCAGTGGCACAATACCGGCTAACTACAACCTCTGCCTCCCGGGTTCAAGTGATTCTCCTGCCTGAGCCTTATGAGTAGCTGGGATTACAGGTGCCTGCCATCACACCCAGCTAATTCTTGTATTTTTAGTAGAAATGGGTTTCTATTAAACCTACTTTGGGGAGGACAATTGTCTTTACTCAGTCCAGCAATTCAAATGTTAATTTCATCCAAAAACACCCTCGTAGAAACACCCCAAAAAATGTTTGACCATATCTGGGCACCCTGTTACCTAGTAAAGTTAACACAAAATTAACCATCACATTTTCTAACAGAGGGTACTTAATACAAGGAATGTGTAAAAGAACAAAAATGGTTACCTAGGGATGGAGGAACAAAGGGGAAATAAAGCTACCTAGAGTGGATGCTGAGGCTGCCAGAGCAGCCACTGCTGCTGCTGCAACTGTGTTGCTGCACTCTGTGGTAACTTTTGCACCTGTGTTGTCACTGACACCACAGGTGCACAGAGGCCAGAAGATGCCTACTTTTGTTGCTGCTGCTGCTGCAACTGAAGCCAGAACCTGTAAGTGCTATGCTGCCAGTTCTGTTGCTGAAACTGCCTGACCAGGAACCCAGGAGCCTACACTTGCCTATTTGCCACTGCTACTGTCCAAGGTGCTGCCACAAGCAGGGCGGAAAAAAATGGCCTCTTCCTCTTTCCACCCTTCCCCTAATATCCTACCTAATGCCTACCTCAGGCCACTGCTTATGCTTAACCATAAACTCTCAGGCAAGGCAATCTAGCAAATATCATTTGCAGCCTTTCAATCTCCTGTGATTTAAAGGATAGCATGAGAGGATAGGAATAGGGCTGAAAGCCAACAGCCACATCCCCAGAACAGCGACACTAATCCTATGATCGCTATTATTTTGCTGTACAGTTTGTCCCACATAGAGTATCAGCTCTGCTCTTTTATTCTCCAAGCCTTGTTTTGAAAAAGGCTGCTATGTGTAGCACACTTTTTTGAAGGCTTTATGTAATTGAGGATATAATAACATAAGGAAAAAATCTCAAAGTTGGATATTGATTATGATTATTTCCATAAACCAAGGGAACAAAGCATAAATGTAAATACTTCCACGGGAGGTATCTCCGGTCTTGCTCCAGGTCCCAGTCTTGCTTGTGTCTCTTGCTCAAGTCCATCTACTTGGTTCAGTCCCCAGCAGTCCCATATCTCCTCTCCACTCACTTCCTACATCCTTACCCTGGCCCCACAACTCACTCTGCCCCATGGAATGCGGCCAGTCAGTCTTTCTTTGACAGACCAATTTATCTTTCCTTGTTTTCTCAGTCTACCCTATCAAGGTACTTTTAAAATAAAATATCCATCCACCCTGGATATGAATTTTGCCATTGCAACAGCAATTGCAGTCCATTTTTGTCTTTAACGGCCATTTTTTCTTGCAGTTATTATTAAGATCTCTTTAAAAATATGATTTTAGGAATGCCAAGCCTCTTAGGTGCAGCAAATTATACCTCGCCATCCACTCAACTCTATACTACCATCCACTCAACTCTATACTACCATCCACTCAACTCTGTGTGTCATATGCAGACATTACTGTAACAATGTATGTTCTTAGTTATATAGTAAAACAAAGTTTTCACATCATTGAAAAGTTGGTAGCACACCCCTGAAGATTTTCAGCACAGCAACTGAGAATCTCTAAAGTAGCAGGTAATTGCAGGTATGAAAGTAAATACAATGAATAAGACATCAGGCTTACTTTCCAGGAGTTTCTAGTCCATGGGGGTTAGTGTACCACGTGTAAAAACTATAAAATAAAGTGCTTCAAGAAAAGGAAGAAGAGGAACAGGAAGAAGAAGAAGGAGAAGGAGGAGGAGGAGGAGGAAGAGGAAGAGAGGAGGAGGAGGGGAGGAGGAGGAGGAGGAGGAGGAGGAAGGAGAAGAAGAAGAAGAAAAAGCAGCAGCAGCATGAGAGCTTGAACGGGCTTTTGTAAGAAGTGGTCCCAGAGCTGAAGCTTGGAGAATTAGTTGAGACAGGCCATGAGAGGGAGGAAAAAAAATATGTAGATGGGAGCATGCCATAGGAGGGGGCAGGGATGCAGAAGAATGCAGCCATGCTCAAGAAACAGAGTTGTTAATATAAGAAAGTCTTAAAATTCTAATTGACCCGAATGGCTTTTTCATTCATGCTTTTACATGGGGTTCACATCGCTGTTTCAGCAAGGAGCCACAAATCTATATTCTTTGTTTTACTCTTACTTTTTTCAGATACAAGAGGTAGAGGATAACAATACATGTTCAGAGGGGACAGGTACTACTTGCAAAATGCCAGTGAACCCTGATTGAGGAAAATAGAATGCTAACCAAACAGGGTTAACCTGTGAATCTGGGGCAGGTTGAAGAAGAAAAGCTTAGGAATATTTAAGACTCTTCACTTCTCTTTTGTATTAGTAAGCGGTTCATTTTATCTTATTCTGTTTAAGCCTATGAATGTTCTCTATCTCTATTCATTGACTTCTGTTTTTCCTAAAATTGGTAAATTTGATTCTGCATTTCCCTGCTTTCCTGGCTTCACTTTTCTATTTGATAGTGTTTCCAAATCTTATCTAGAAGTCTAATGTAGATTCACGGTTGCTTCCCTCCTTTCAGTGGTTCTCAACCCTCCTTTCAGTGGTTCTCACCTCCATAGAAACGGGAAGGAGTCATAGTTTTGGTTGTCCCAATGTCTGAGGGATGTCACCAGCATTTAGTGTGGGTGGGGGATGCCAAATACTAAAAGTCATACAATTTGTGGGATACTCTGGCAAAGTAATTTTCTCATCTGAAATGCTAATAGTCCTCTTCACTGAGAAATATTTTCTTTTGATGTCTTTATTTGTAGACTTATCAAATAGCCCAAGCACTTCAGCAGAATGGACCAAAATTCTTTCACCTACAGTCCAGTATAGTGCTTTGTACAGTACAAATTAGGAATCAAGAGGAGCTTGTTGATGTAATAATGGATTTACTGCTGTGGTCCAGGAATGCAGAAATCCAGCCCTAGCTCCCCTGCCTGCTTAGGATGCTGTTTTCCTTACAAGAGGTTCACAAGCATTTTATAAATTGTCTTTATCCATTATCAGCCTGCTTCCTCCCACATCCCATCCCCCAAGATTGCAGAAAGTTCTGCACAGAAAGAGATATAGAATGGGAAGGAAAATATCACTTAATTAATGGCTGAACAAATGCTTGATACACCAAGGAGAGCATTTTTTTTTTTTTTTTTAGTTTTGTATTGGAGACTAAGGTTTATATTTGGTGACCTATGCTGAGCTGTTTACCCCTACTCAGCCTCACCCTAACCTCCTGTCCACCCCTCCACCCTCATAAATACAGATCTTTCCAAGTGGCTAGATTGAGGAAGAAAGTTAAAGAAGGAAAGAAATATCACTAAGTAGCTAGGGTAAGCCTTAGTTTAACTTATCTATTTGTTTCAGTTTATTAGCCAACGGACAAATGTATAAGGAATCCAAAACAGAAAAAGCGAGAAATCTGACTGTGATCACCCGCAAGATCCAAGCCCTGTCTAGTCCACATCCTAGAGACAGATGCAGCAGACAAAATGTAAAGAAGACAAATAAGACTGAGCTTCCCAGCTCTAAGTATAGAACTTCTTAATGCTGTAGTAATCCTGTTCAGTAGAAAACAGTGACCTAAAGAATGACCCTTTCTCCGACCCCTCATTTCCTTTCCCCCTTCAGAGAGATGAAGAATCAAGAACAGGGTCAGCAGAAACAGGCCTTGGAAGATAAGTGGAAGAACCCACATGCCCTATATCTTAAGTCCATATGTGCTTTTTGATCACAACCATAAATAGGATTTTTGGGTGTCTTGACTTGAAATTTGGTTTGGAGATATGAGGGGCATACCAGAAAGAAAGATGTCTCCATCTGGAAGATTATGAAGGGAAAGCATAGTGAAGGGGAGAAAAGGTGACCAGCTATCTAAGGGTAGAATCGGCAATATTTGATGATGAAGTGGACATAGAAGCTGGGGAGAGGCGGGAGTAAAGTAAATAATCAGTTTTCAGAGTGAGACTCCTGACTAAAACGCAGAATATAGGATGAGAAACATGTTTGGTGCAAGAAAATTTCTTTTTGACATCAGTTAAATCTAGATGAGGTGGGGTATTCAGATGAAGATCCCCAGGAGGCGAGGCAATTGCTGTATGCACTAGGCTTTCGGTAAAGAAGTCTAGGTCATTTATTTCCTTTTCTGACGCTAAGCTTCTATTTATTCTTTACGGCCCAACCCAAATGTTTTCTTTTACTGATCCAAATGGACAGAGTTGTATGTAATTGTTGTTCTCAACACATTTTATACCACTTCTGATAAAGCACTTATTTTTTTTTTTCCTAATTGTTTTCATCTCTTTTGTTATACATGAAGTCCTAGATCATGACTGGTTCATCTTTACATCCCCAATAGTTAGCATAGCCTAAATAATGCTTATTGAAGTGAAATTAATGAATATTTTTGTTAAATGATTGATAGAACGTTCTGAGAAATTTGGTAATTCATATGATATTTAAGGCAATTGGCAGGTGGTAGTTTATTATCTACTCAATATTCCCCAGTCATTGGGTTCTTTCATGTTTCCTAAAGGGTCACACTGACTCCCATTTTAGGTTGTGAGTGTAGATAGGAGTTCCTCTGCCTGGAATGTTGTTACTTCAGATCTTTCTATTGTTATTACTTATTTTTCATATGATCTCTTCAGAGAGGCACTCCAATCTAAAGGAATGCCATCCCAACTCAGAACCCTTTAACTTATCACCCTGCTCTGCTTTCTTCATTGCACATATCACTACTGTCTGTCTGCTCCCATACAAAGTTAGGTCTGTAAGAGCAGAGAACTCCTCTGTTTCATGCTCTGCTAGATCCCTACTGCCTAGAAGTTGGCCCTCAATAAATATTTGTTGACTAATAAATGAAGCAGGTCATCCCTAAGGGACAGTTATGTTGCCATGAACGTTTGTAAAAACCTTTGCATTTGCTCCAATTTGGATTTATGCATTGAGAAATAAAGACTTATGTGGTAGTTTTCACATCCTCGTGTGTTTTTCTCTCTACCTGCAGTTTTCCACTTCAGTGAATCCTGAGGCATACACTCAAGAATCCTGCAGCCCTTTGTTTTCACAGCGGAGTTGCAATGATTACAGCTTCAGCGATAATAGACTGGATTCCTCTAAGATCTCTTTGTTGGAGATTTTATCTTCTTTAGCATCACCCATGAGCAGGAACAAAAAATAAGTATGCCATTATGGCAGGTTCATGAATCTCCTCTACGTTAGCAGGAAAACAGATAGAACATCTGAAGGAACCATATGCAATACAATTGTTGCTGCCTCAAGAAATGTGACCAAGACTCTGTAACACCCTGTCTGCACAGTTTGTAAATTGCCTAGTTAAGTCTGGACTCAAACTGTGTTACCACTTTTAAACTGTGTTAAATTTCTTAGTACTTTAGACTTGATAGGGTGAGCCCATTTACTGTGACAAAAGGATTACCTTTAAGTCGGTCTTCTACTTTAAGTAAGTAGTATTTAAGTAGTATTTCTCCTTTAATGAGTCTAACAAAAGAGGGCTATAGTTTATTACCCACGGGCAAGATTAAAGAAAAAGAGGACTCTGAAACACATGGGATTCTAAGAGGAACAGCTGTGAGTACATGTGCATGCTGGCACATAGTAGGTGTTGGGAAGTAGTATTAAAAAGTCATTAGAAGGCCGGGTATGGTGGCTCATGCCTGTAATCCCAGGTCTTTGGAAGGCCAAGGTGGGTGGGTCACTTGAACTCAGGAGTTCAAGACCAGCCTGGCCAACATAGCGAAACCCCATCTCTACTAAAACTACAAAAATTAGCTGGGTGTGGTGGTGGGTGCCTGTAATCCCAGCTATGTGGGAGACTGAGGCAGGAGAATCACTTGAACCCAGGAGGCGGAGATTGCAGTGAGCTGAGGTCATACCACTGCACTCCACCCTGGGTGACAGAGTGTGACTCTGTCTCCAAAAAAAAAAAAAAAAAAAAAAAAGTCATTAGAATGATGGGGCTTGGCAAAACCAATCCTGGGTCAGGAGTACATATTCAAAAGTAGATTAGAACATTTATAAGCTTAAATTTGAAATTTTGAAAATATTTTCTTTTAATCTGTATAAGTCTAAATATTTGCCTTTCCTTAATAATTTTGAAATTAGTACTCATCAAAGGGGCTGGCAATCATGGCAAGTGGCTATTAATGATTGATTTTTAACATAATACTAATTGCATTCATTAATTCATTTATACATTTTTAAAAGTCCTTCAACATTTTTTCATATTCTCCTCTGCTCATAAGCTTCAATATCCACATTCTTTGATCCTTATTTTGATCTTTTAAAATGCCTGTTGAGTATCCCTTATCCAAAATGCATGGAACCAGAAGTATTTGGGATTTTGGATTTTTTTCAGATTTTGGAATATTTACATTATACTTACCAGTTAAGCATCGCTATTCTCCTTTGCAACAGGGTGCTAATATTCTCTTCTGTCTTTCTTGTTTTGTATGATAGTCTATGCCCACTTTCCTCTGGAAGTTAACATCTATGCCAGCAATAGTTCTTTAAATTTGTCCTCATCGTTCACGTTTCATTCTTCAAAGATCTCTCGAGATTTTTGGTTTCTATGCTCCAGTTAATTTTTGCTTTAGAATCTTTCACTAGTTGTCCAGTCCCAAGAAACCCATCAAACTTCACATGTCTTCTTTGACAAATGGACATTGAATTTCTCATTGATTTTACTGATCTCTGGGGAGGTGTGCTCCCTGAAGGCAACACTTTCATTTCCAGTGAAAAAGGCACAGTTAAGCAATATGGGAAAGGCATTTCTGAATTTTAGGACCAGTCCTAAAACTGAGTTTGGTCAGTTCTCTTTAGAAAAGATTCTATTTTATTTACAGAGCAAAATTATTTTATTCCTTACAATAATATCAGAGGAATTTTGCTACCATTTACATTCAGTCTTTTGCCCTAAGTCAAATAATCAACTCTGAGAGGAGGGGATCTTTGAAATAAACTTATTCTGTACCCTATGGACAGAGAAGAGTTCTTTAGAAGCCTTTAGTTATAGCTCCCTAAGAACTATGAGGGAAGATAATAGGCAACTGACTTCAAAAAATTTTGTTCTGTTTTTTTGAAAACTCAACTCATTTATGCTCTCCAGTGTCTTATCTCCATCCTGCTCTGTGTTTTACTTCTGAATCAAACTTCCTTCCCTCCCAAATATTTTCACTGTGACTTCTGGAAACCTCATTAGAGGACATCCCCTCCATTTCTTTGCTTTAATTAAAATGCAGCTACCTCCATGGGGACATTGCTTCCCTTGACATGTGCTCAACTGAAGGCTGGTCATTTTCCCAAAGGCTAAGGTATCATAGAATTTAAATTTATTTAATTCAAGTGGGTTGGCATAATTTTAGCTCCATATTTCCTATTCCCAACCACTATTCCTCTCTTTTAATATAAAAGCCCCTTCTTTACTGTCTATCCATTTAACTATGATGTCTTCTAACAATTGCCACATTTATTCCAGAACTTCCTCTCCACACAAGCGACATCATTTTCTCATTGGCTTCCCTTTCACATTCATGTGGTTGACTCATCTAACACCTTAACCTCATAGGTTCTTCATTTCCTCAGCTCTGAGACTTTTTCTTGAATTCAACCTTCTACTGCCTATGTCTTAGACATTATTTTAACGGCCTCAACTGTTCCATATAAAAAAAAAAAAAACAGTAAGCTTAAATATCCATATTCTCTGATCCTTATTTTGATCTTTTAAAATACTTGTTGAGTATTCCTTATTGAAAATGTGTGGGACCAGAAGTATTTTGGATTTTGGATATTTTTCAGATTTTGGAATATCTGCATTATACTTGAGTATATACAGTTGAGTATCTTTAATTTGAAAATCTGAAATCTGAAATGCTCCAATGAACATTTTCTTTGAGCATCATGTAAGTGCTCAAAAAGTTTCAGATTTTGAAGTATTTCAGATTTAAGATTTTCAGATTAGGGATATTCATTGTTTGGTTGCCTTGGTTTGGGGCCACAATTTTATCTCCTGCTAGGGCAGCCTCTTCAGAGCCACTTCTTACAGCTGCTTCAGTGTGGGGAAGTAGTTGACAGGCTTACTGTGAAGCTCCTCCCAGACTTTAGCCAACTTCAATCTCAAGTCACAGGCAGAGAGTCTTCTTAGTGTAGTTATAGTCCTTTCCTGCCCTGTTTTATGTTGGTTAGCTCCAGCTTGAGTTCCTCTCTTGGAGCCTTTCTAAAAGTAGCAAGAAGCAAGCATCTTATGCCAAACACTTGAAATGTTTTACTCCATGTTCTTTGGAGTTAGAGGTTCAGATGGCATGTGCTCTACCTTCCATGACATCCTAAATGGTGGTTTTAACAAACATTTGTCCATGGCCTAGCTAAACCCACCAGCTGTATCACTGTCACTTGCTGGGAATTCTGAGTACATGCCACATATTTCAGATTCTGTTCTGTTCAGTTTCTCTTCCAGGTACAAAGTTTTGTGTTAGTTAAGATATAGGTTTGGTGGTTGTGATAGAAGTTCAAAATAAGACTGGCTTAGACAAGAATAGAGACTATTTCCCGGTCACATAATAGAACAGGTTGTTAAGGTGGCATAGCTTTACAGGGCAGTCAGTACTTGCGTATCTTCTATTTTTCTTTTATCCAATAATTAAAGCATGGCCTTTGAGGCCCAAAAGAGCTCATCACCACATCTGCATGTTAGCTGGGGAAAAGGAGAAAATACTCCCTTCACTGACATGCAGCAGTCACCAAAGCTGGTCATGTGGCTGTTGAGAAGGTGCAAGGGCAGCTGGGAAAACTGCAATGCATTCTGTGTATTGGTGAGGAGGCAGCCACACTCATTTACTCTGATATTGAGAATTACATGTGATTGCTTTTAATTTTCATGTTAACCTTATCATTATGTGAGTTGGAACATTAAAGAAAAAAATACAGAAACAAATAAACTAGAGAATATTTTCCACTCCATTCATGTGACTGCCAGTCTTTGATGGAGTTTCAGCCTAACAGGGATGAGAGGCAGAGCTCACAGGATAGGAAGATTTGAATTAGACTTTACTTTTAAATGCTTTCCTGATAACTGACTCCAAAAGTTAAATAAAAAAACAAACTTGTTTAATTTTTCCCTCTAACTCTAGGTAGCCCTACATTACCATTATCATTAATACATTCCATTTAAAGACCTCCTTGAAAAGACAGTTCACATATTCCCTCTATTAATGTTTCTCAGTTTTCTAGCCAAAATAAACATCTCAACTTGTGCATTTCCTTTACGTAAGGGTGTGCAGTTTTGATAAACAAATTATATATGGAACTAACATGATACTAGAACATAAACTCTTTGAGAACTGAGGCTGTGCATTTTTTCGGTTAGTAGATACTTTGCAATTTTTTTTTTTTTTTTAATGGAGTCTCACTCTGCTGCCCAGGTTGGAGTGCAGTGGCATGAGATCAGCTCACTGCAACCTCCGCCTTGTGGGTTCAAGCAATTATCCTGCTCAGTCTCCTGAGTAGCTGGGATTACATGCGTACACTACCATGCTTGGATACTTCTTGTAATTTTGGTAGAGACGGGGTTTTGCCATGTTGGCAAGGCAGGTCTCGAAATCCTGACCGCAAGAGATCCACCTGCTTCGGCCTCCCAAAGTGCTGGGATTATAGGCGTAAGCAATTCTTCTTTCACCTTGATCAGCCCTTATACACTCAAAGAGTTACTTGGGTGCACACTTTCTTATTACCTATTTTTGTCATTGCATGTATCTGAGGAAGGATAATGAAACTCTACTATCAGCAGAAAGACGCTTGGATTATAAGTGCAACACTTTATAGCCTATTTTGACTCTTCTCCCAAACTTCATAGAAGATGGGATTTCTGACTCTTTTTAACTTCCTGGGACTGGAGAGTCAGGAAGACAGAAAAAAGGGGGGGAAAGGGGCCTTACTTTTAACTTAGTACAAAGTTTATAATGGGAACATAATAGTTCCAGAAAGCAGAATAGAAGAATCTTATTAAAGAAACCAAGACAGGCAGCTTCATTAACATTCTTCTCTTGAACTCATGCTTTTATTATATACTTACGTGTAGGGCTGTTCTGAGGACCTACTATTTTTCAAATAATTAATATTTTAATGTGCTTACATAGGTAATTTACATGACATTATTTTTAGAAATCATGATCTATTTCAACCTGTCATGATTATCTACGGCTTAATTTCTGTGAAAAGCAATGAAGTCTGTCTGGAATCTAGCTATGATGATCTCTAATTTTGTAGTTCTCTAACTTGTTCACACACTTAGAACGACCTCTTATGCCTTTCCAACTATGGCATCTTCTATTGTTATATGGTTTGGGTTCAAATGTTCACCAATACATAGTGCTCGAAATGCATATTAAACACATATAAACAAGGAAGAAGAGAAGTTGACATAGAAGCAGTAATACACAGTGTTTCAATCAATCCACATAAGTTGCAATTTCTAGTTTCATATCTCATAATTCAAAATCCTGGGGAGCTGCCACTGAATCATTTCTTCTCCTAATCATAAATACCTAGACCCAACACACCAGGGAATATCAGGATCTTGAAAAAATGAAAGAATGGAATAACAAAATAGCCTCAGGAAAGCAGCCTAAATATATTTGAAGATGACAGATTGGTTGGTTGGTAGGTAGGTAGGTAGCTAGCTACCTAGCTAGATATTCCAAGACTATAAAACCATGAACCAATTTTTAAAATGATAAAATCTCCCAATATTAAGTTGTGATCATCTGCTTATATAAAATTCAAGACACATTCAAAGAGATCCTTCAGTGATAATTTTTTTAATAGAAGGAAAAAGTTTTAGATGCTACTGGAGAAAAGGACAAAGTATAGCTGGAGTTTCTCTTTTTTCCAGTTGTTATTATTTAATTACACTATCTTTCTGGCCATAAAATGAACAAAAGGATTCATTCACTTGTGTCATTAGGTATTAAGTATCAGCTGTTTATTCATTCATTTCACACATTTTACTAGTGACACTGAATACTGCAGAGCCAAAGATGAAAGGGGGAGCAATTCACAGGCCAATGAGACGATGCATGATTATCATTCAGGTACTGAGGGCTGCAACGGAGGAAGAGTGGTGAGGGCACTAACGAATTCTTGCTATGTTCTGGTCATTGTCTCATCCTAATAACAGCTCCCTGGAAAAGGTACTATTAATCCCTAAAGAAACTAAAATTCAGAGACATTAAATAACTTTCCCCAAATCACAAAACCAATATGCAATAGAACCATAAATCCAATTCAGGCCTATCTCACATCACTTATTTTCTATCTGCTACAGCAAATGACCTCCTTGAGTTTTGCAAGATGCCCTCAGTGCCAAGGCATGAGCCCTGACCAGGGAGTCAGAGAATCTTTCTTCCTTCCTTCCCTTCCTTCCTTCCTTTTTCTTTTCCTTCCTTCCTTCCTTCCTTCCTTCCTTCCTTCCTTCCTTCCTTCCTTCCTTCCCTTCCTTCCTTTTTTCTTTTCCTTCCTTCCTTTTTCTTTTCCTTCCTTCCTTCCTTCCTTCCTTCCTTCCTTCCTTCCTTCCTTCCTTCCTTCCTTCCTTCCTTCCTTTCCTTCCTTCCCTTCTTTTCTCTCTCTCTCTCTTTCTTTCTTTCTTTGATGGAGTCTTACTCTGTAGCCCAAGGTAGAGTGCAGTGGTGTGATCTTGGCTCACTGTGACCTCTGTCTCCCAGGCTCAAGTAATTCACCTGCCTCAGTCTCCTGAGCAACTGGAATTACAGGTGTGTGCCACCATGCCTGGCTAGATTTTTGTATTTTAGTGAAGACGGGGTTTCACCATGTTGCCCAGGGTGGTCTTGAACTCCTGACCTTAGGCGATCCACCCGCCTCGGCCTCCCAAAGTGCTGAGATTCAGAGAAATTTTCATGGAGGGGGGACAGATAGAGTCGAGTCTTGTGGGGTGAACATGAGTCACAGGTAGACCAAGGTTGTGAAAGATTTTCCAGACAATTGGAAGAGCATGTGAAAGACACAGATTTTGAGAAATGTCAAGTCTAGGGAACTGTAAGCCTTTTGGCACAAGAAAGCCACTGTGGACTGTAGAGGAAGGATGCCTACATTCAAATCCCAACTGCTACACTTCTAAGCTTTGTAACTTTGGCAGGTTTTTACCCTCTTTTTTCTTATCTATAAAATATAGATCATAATAGTACCTACCTAATAAAGTTGTCAAAGATTAAATGATATAGTACATGTGAAGTATTTTATACAGTGATAGGAACCCAGGAAGGGCTCTATGAATATTATATATTATTATTATTCTAAAGTAGCTGGAATACAATGTTCAAAGGAGATAGTGGCAGGAGACAAGTTTGAATTGAAAGATTGAGGCCAGAACATAAAGTGCCTCCTATGTTATATTTTATGTAAGTGGAACATCACTGAAGGATTTAAGTATTATTTATGTGTATATGTGTGTTTTATGTAATTAATTCTAGTTCATCATTTTAAAATATCTTTCTGATGTCACTGTGAACAACAGGTGAGAAGAAGTGAATCCTGAGGTAAGGAGACCAACTCTCTGAATACTGCAATAATCCAGGGAGGGTACCATAAAGATTTCAACTGGAAATGAGTTCATCGCGATGGAAAGGAAGGACAGGGCTGAAAAATACTTAGGAAGTAGCATCAGTAGAATTTGGTTAAGACAGAGCAGAGGCAGGCTACAGGGGTTGGAGGTGCCAATTACACAGATAGGGAAAACGGGAGGAGAAGCAGGCTTTGAAAAAGTGGTTTGTCTTGTAAAATTATGTCCTATTAAAACAATAAAAGAAATTAATATATTCAATCCCAAAATACAGGCACAATTCTGTTTGAAAGAGTTACCCAGATAATCTCGGTTCAAGTTTTCAGTTAAAAATAAAGAAATTTCTTGTTAACAAGTAATGTAGTCATAGAAGAAAACACTTAAAACTTTATTGAATTAAAACTAACAAATAATTTAATATCATTTATAGGAAACTGTTACGTAACACACACATTCAATACTTTTAGGTAAAGTATAAATTAGTGGAAGGAGAGCACACACACAGAGGTTGCATTATGTTTATGATTTTATTAGTCAAGAATACAAAATTGAGTAGCTACGTCAAGCAGAAACAGATGCCTCACAATCCAGCATAGAATCCCTTGACTTCCAAATTCCCGAAATAGACACATAAATACAGATGACACCGTCAGAACAAAATAGGGTCTCACCAGACCTATAATGTTCTTTTCTTGATATAAATATGCATATGAATTGCATATGGTCATATGGTGCCAATTACCATTATTTCCTCTGGGCTTACCTATCCATCTAAGGAGAATTTACACCAACACTGTACTTCTACTTATAAGAATATATGAAAGCATAGTTAACTTCTGGCTTATGACCCCAACTCAGGATCAACAAAGCAGTCCTCTCAGGAGAAGCCCATTTTTCTACAATTTAAAGTCATTATAAGCATTAAATTAAAGCTAAATACTTGTAATCAAGTATGTTATAATGCAGTTAGGGAATTAGATTTCAGGTGTTTATTTTTAACACAAATCCATTAATTCTGACACCTAAGGCAAATGCCAGTCAATGTGAACGGAGAAACTTTGATTAGTGGTATATGTTTTCAGATTTCTGGAACATTCATAGACTCCTCAATGTCTTATGTACTGAACATTTTTAAACCATTGTTTTCTCTAGAAACAAATGAAACTCAACAGAAACTCATTTTTCAATACTAAAACATAGTCATAAGTAGAATATTAATCTTATATTAATTAAGATGTTAACATATGTGAAATTTAATACTTCCTTTAAGGTATGAACATTTATCCAATTCATAATTTCAATGAAAGGAAATGTCTAAGAGAAACTGTTTTAATTCTTCAACCACAAGGACTACATAGAGCAGTTTCAGCACCAGGGATAGTAATCTTCCTGGATAGCAGCGAATGCTCTAATACTGATGAGTAAATCCTGTGTGTCTAACTTCAAATTAATTGTTAGGTTTATATGAATGAGTATAACAGAGTTAGGAGCATAGGCACAAAGGAAACATTCAAATTTGTTGTTGCTGTCCTTGCTATTATTCTTGTTATATGTGAGGCTGATATGATAAAAGATACTGATTTAGGTCAAATACACATATTACACGTGGAAAATTAATAACTGTAATTAAATGTTTCTTGTTTTATACACATTAATTTTAAATACAGCCCAACAATGGACCACTATTTCTCAATACAAGAAAGTAAAACATAAAAATCATGAAATTCTTCAATCAAACTTAAGTAATGGTTATTGCAAACATAAAACATAAAACACAAAACACAACACATTTTTAAAGAAATATTATCTTTCCAAACATAGCCATATGATTCCTCTGTATTAGAAGTTTTCACAGGAATTTTAACTAGTATATATTTTCTACATATTTTAAATAATAAAACAATTTGAACTGTTGACCAAATATGATATATTTAAACTATCGTGTGTATTTTAAAGTGAGGGTGAAAAAAGACATCAAAGCCTCTAGGAAGTTAAACTGAAAATTAACTTACAGAATTAATTAATTAGGAAGTTCAACTATAATTAACTTACACAAGTTACCAAAAAGTGTTAATGCCCACCCCAAGAATGACTATATACCTATTAGTTAGAATTTCCATATACCTCAATTTTTAATACGTAACTGTTTTGAAAAATTTGGCCAATTTGAAAAAAGCCATTAATATGTAAATAAATATATCTACATTAATACATATTCTTTATTCTTTATTAGATACTAGATAATCTGGGTTCTGCACAATTTTGTATCTGGCCATTTGTTTTATATGTCAATAACAAAAATACAATTTTTTGAAGCCACCAATACCAATATATTTTGAATGAGTGGGGCCATCTCTATGCTGACATACCATGGTTACAACACCAATTTATAGTTAAGAGCTATCTGAATGTGATGCTGGACCTAGGAAACTAGAACTTGTAAACCCAATCACCAGGAACGCATAGTTGAGTGGCCAAAATTCAGGCAACATACAGGTGGATAAACCAATGATCCATCAACCTAACGGTATAATGGTTCCCAGGAACCAAGGGGAACAAAATTGGTTGGAGAAGAAATACACGATACAGAAAACAACAACTTGCTGCTGAGGCAAGGTTCCTTACTGGCATTGGAGGTAGCCAGTCCTGAGTGAGCCTGGTCTGAGGTTCCCTGGTAATCACTACACATGTCTAGCTAGTGGCATTCCTTGGTCAGTTTTGAATGTGGAGATAGAAAGCAAACTAACAGTTACCTAATGACAGTAATTCTCTCCCATCTACAGGAGGGTTTTGCCTAGCATTCACATGCATGTTGCTACAGTACAATTGATTCATTAATTAACTTTAGCCAATTACTTAGTACACTCAGGTCAACAAGAGAGGAGGCAATGCTTTCGTTCCCAGCTGAAACCATACATACTGAGGATCGAATAATGAGTGCATACATCACCGAGTGAGTTTTTTTACTTTCAGAATATTTTGTGGTATCATGAAAACATAGTATAAACCCCAAGGGAAATTTCTCTAGACATTTGATGAAGTTTTATCTTGCTGTCCAATTAGAAAATGGATGACTGGAAAGATTCTTCTAAAAACTGGCTAAGATATTTATTGCCAGAATTGTCTTCAGGAGAAACTGTTGGTTTAGCTCCACCTACATTTCCTTGCCTCAGCCCGTAATCCTGAGCACCTGCTCCTCAGGAGTCAATGCTCTCCTTCAAAGGATCCTTATACACACACTGGAGCTGACGCACAAAACTGTCTTGCTGCTTTATGAGGATCTCAAATTTGGCCTTTTGTTTACATTATCCTTCTTTTTGTTAATCACATTTCCAGATCCCTGACTGTTTATCAAACTTTATATTGCCTTCCTATTCCATTCTTGAGGATCCATGGTCAATGCAACTGTCTTTTCAGGTTTGCCCCAACTGTGGCTTGTGTGAGCAGGTTTGATTCCTTGCCATTTGATTCCTGAGCACTATCTCTGGACATGGAACCTGCGTAGCTCCTTTTAACATCCCCCACAACTTGTCATGCACTTTATCCAGACCAGTTCCCTGCTCTGAGTCTACAGCCATGACTCACTACTGCCTGTACTTCCAGATTACTGGAATTACTGCTCCATTCCAGATTGCTGCCAGAATTAATGCTATTGCTTTCTCTGTAATACTTTGTACTTTTCAAAGGATCATAATTTATCTCGCTTCTGCTTACAACCCCTTTCTATAATGAGAGCTATTCACTCCCATTTCATCGGTAAGAAAATCAAGACTCAAAGAGGCCATATAATTTACTTAACACCACAGTGTGATTTAATACTTCGAATACTAGTTTTGAGGACCTTATTATTCCCCCAAAATCATGTTTTAGGGAATTTAGCAGTCATTTAGAGGAATGATTTTATTCTGACTTTAACACTTTTTGTTTTTCTTCCTTTAATATGTTATATTGCCTTGTAATGTAAGTAATCTGTATCAAACTATTGAATGTATTGAATTGTTAGAATTTTTACCTTTTAAGTTCTTTCCTCCTTTCTTTCCTTAATTGAGATATTTATCAAGTACTTACCATGTATCAATCAATGAGCATAGTATATTGCTGCAGAGTTTATTTATAAGCTATAGTCCCTGCCTTCAAGTAGTGCTAATGTAGTCAGGAAAAAACCGTGTAACAAATTACTACAAGACTATATTTTCTTCATAAAAATAAATACCATATAAAAGTATCATTTTCTGAAATCATATTATTTATATACATTTTACTAGTTTGTTGTCTGTGACCTCTATTAGAATATAAGCTACATGAGGACAGGGACTTTGTTTCATTTACTGCTATATTTCCTGTACCTTGAAACTACACACCTTTTGTAAAATACATTCAATAGATACTGTAGTAAGGAATACAATGTTAGCTCTCTTTTAGGCTTTTATAAAATTCTATTAAGTTTCTAGTGAATGAAGACTATTTATTAGATCCCACATGAGTGGCTCTCATTGCATAATCGGTTAGCACGTGGTACTTATAAGATGCTACATGAATTCAATGTATTTCACCTAAAGTTTTTGTTCTCTTTAGTTGAACTCCTTTTCAAGTTTTTCTAACCTTATTAAAAAGGCCATATATGTTATATTATTTAACAGACACACAATCTTTTAAACATAGAATTCATGTATTTAACAAACTTGTATTGCTAGAAATACATAATGTCTCTTTAAAGTTATCCCATTTCATGTTTTCCTCACTGGATAGTCATTAGTATGTTTTCTGATGACTCTAAAATGAATGCTACAGAATTGTTACTGTAAAAAATTATTAATTTACTAGTTTATTTAGTAAATTTGTATTTCATTTTAGGTTAAGACTTATGGCCACAAAGCTCAAAGGGCTGATGTATCAATTATATTGACTATTTGTTGTTTATATCAACTACTTTCTGTTTGTAGTGGCTGCCTTCTAAGTTCCATTGCATCTCTGCTCTTAAATCTGTTCTGTGTTATATGTGATTATATTTCCTTTGGCATTTTTCTTAAACGTCAAACAGATTACATTTCCAAATTTTAGAGTGCGGAAACTATGTCTTTATAGTTATCTTTCAAAATAGTTAACAGTAATATCAACAGGTGTAAAGTTAATATGTTTTACAGTGATCCAATATGAGATGTTTTCAGTTTAGGCATTAGTAGAGGTTTTTTTTTTAAGAAAAAATTAATCATATGACATTTCTAGTGAATGAAGGCTACTTGCTAGATACTACTTAAAGATATTATGACTTTTATAAATATTCTGGGTAGGACAATTCCAAAGAGGTAACAGATAGGAAAAGAAAGTAGAGGTACAAAAATCTGTTGTTCACTCACATTTAAAAAACTGGAAGCAATATGGATAATCTTAGCCATAGCTAAGAAGTGCATACCATATGAATGCTTCCACAGTGTTGTGGGTCAATGTCAACACACACACCTAAGAAATAATTTCGAAAAGTTAATGTCATGAAATGCCACTGTCTCTTTAAAGAAGGAAATCAGGGAAAACCCTCTGTCTTGGCATAAACTTAAAGTACTGAGCTTGTTTACAAAGAAAGCAGTAACAAGAGATTTTTAATGAAAAGGAAAAGGAAATAGATATTGAAAAGTCTGGTTTAAACCACCAGATATATTTTGGTAGACTGTTTACTCTATTGGTTAGTAAATTATAAGGAAGTATTTTGTTATTATTATGTCTTTGTTCTTTTGGCTTTTTATTTTTATAAAGTTGCAGAGAAAAAGACTTAGTTTCTAATATGCCTTCTTTCCCTATGACTAGCAAAAAGCAAAGAAAAGTTATATTGCCAATTTTACTTGATGTAATTAAAGGGATAAAACATTTAAGTTTAAGATAGGGATGGAAATCATTAAGGCTATCATAAGATAAACAAATATTGAATATATATTAGGCTATTCATTAAACAAACAAAACACTAAAGAAGACACTGATGTCCCATTTGCTCTTTGAAGAAGGGAAAGCCAAATTAATGAATGAAGAGAAAATATGTGGAGATTAGTGTATTTAATTATGTAATGTGAAAACTCACA
Source organism: Chlorocebus sabaeus (assembly GCF_047675955.1). NCBI lineage: Eukaryota > Metazoa > Chordata > Mammalia > Primates > Cercopithecidae > Chlorocebus > Chlorocebus sabaeus. The sequence continues at coordinate 13,698,124 of NC_132906.1, forward strand.
AAAACTGTACTAAGCCCTCTTTTTGCGCTAATCTATAATCACCTGTTGAGCACTTATTACAGGCACTGTCTAAATGCTTTATAGGTGTTATCTCTGTAAATCCTCCAAGCAATACATATGAGGTAGTTACAATAGTACCCCCTTATTCCATGGTTTTGCTTTCCATGGTTTAAGTTACTCACGGTAAACCGTGGTCCAAAAATAGTAAATGGGAAACTCCAGAAATAACAATTAATAAGTTTTGCATATCATGCTCTTCTCAGTAGCATGATGAAATATTGCACCATCCCACTCCATCCTGCCTGAGTCGTGAATCATCCCTTTGTCCAGTGTATCCTCATTGTACCTGCAACCTGCCCCTTAGTTACTTAGTAGTCATCTTGGCAATCAGATCGACTGTCACAATATCACAGTGCTGTGTTCAGGGAACCCTTATTTTACTTACTGACCTCAACGTGCAAGAGTAGTGATGTTGGCAATTTGGGTATGCCAAAGAGAAGTTAAAGTGCTTCCTTTAAGTGAAGTGGTGAAAGTTCTTAATAAGAAAAGAAAAAAATTGTATGCTGAATTTGCTAAGATCTACTGTAAGCATGAATTTTCTAAACGTGAAATTGTGAAGTTAAAAGAATTTCTTGCTAGTTTTGTTGTCGCACCTCAAACTGCAAAAGTCATGGTCATATTGGTGATAAGTGTTAGTTAAGACGGAGAAGGCATTACATTTGTGGGTGGAAGACATGAACAGAAACATGTTCCAATTGATGACAATGTGTTCCATCAGAGAACACTGAGCCTGTCTGAAGACTTCAGCAAGGGATCCTCTAAAAGGAGTAACACTTAGTCATTTACAGCAAGTAAAAGATGGGTACACATATTCAGGAATAGGTTTGTACTGAAAAATATAAAAATTATTGAAGAGGCTGCATCTGCTGATGATGAAGCTACTGCCACATTTCTGGCAGAGTTGATGAAGTTGATTAAGGAGAAAGGATACCATTCAAAGCAAGTCTTCAATTATAATGAAACCAGGCTCATCTGGAAGGAGATGCCTAATAGAACCCACATTCATAAAAGTGTAAAGGAGGCACAAGGGCATAAAACACAGAAGGACAGATTAACTCTGGTGCTATGTGGCAACGCTGCAGGGCATACGATAAAGCCAGGCATAGTGTACAGAGAGAACCCCTGTGCTCTCACAAACAAAACCAAAAATTATCTGCCTGTGTTTGATATAGGGTTCAGTACTATCTGCAGTTTCAGGCATCGACTGGGGGTCTTGGAACGTCTTTCCCTCAGATAAGGGAAGACTACCGCATATTTTACAGGTTCAGAAATAGGCTCATAGGTAATTTTTCTGGATTCGAACCCAATCTACCTAAATTCAAAACCCATTCTTTTAGCCACTACACCATAATTTGAAGGATTGTTTGGGATTAGAATGGGGATTGGATGGCAAAAAACAAAACAAAACAAAACAGTGAAATGTTTGGGAGAAATGTTTTATTTTATAATGGAATCATGTGAGCTCTCTTGTGCTTATGAAAGAAAACACTGTGGTGTGAATTATGAGGGCAGGGCAAACCAGGTGCCCACTATGCTTACTATGCTTCACTGAATGCAAATAGCCTGAAACACGCTATGTTATGTGTTCTTGCCATAGCAAAAGAAATCTGGCTGAGCTTGTTTTAATATAAACAGAGAAACTAGTGATGAAGCTGTGGCTAACATATCACATTTCATTTACTTCTCACAATTTTAGATCAGCGAGACAGAAATGAAGTTTTATATACACATTTGTGTATATTTAACAGAACCCTAAATACTAAATATGATTAAGCATCTTAATTCTTTAAGATTCACTTTTACATTAACAACAAAGGGGTTATATACAATGTATATTCCAGAATATTTAAATGTAGACTCTCAGGTAAAAAGGAAAGGTCAGATACTATGTCCTTTCTTTTTATCTCTCTTTTCTGATCCTGACCCTTCTGTCTGTTAAGTGAAAAGAGATACATTATAGTTCTGGGAAATAAAAATATAAGCCTGCAGTTGTCTCCATGACAATGGAGCTGCTAATTGGTCAAGAATGGCTGTTTCAAGCCATTCTTCCACCAGTTAATCCGTGGCTGCTAGCAGCTGAGAAAGGCTCTAATCCAAAACTTTATGCACCACTACTAGGCTCAGATTGTTCTATGAAGTTTCTCAGTTGAGCTAGAGTTTGGTAAAGATGCTATCACCTATATTGAAGAGATTCTAATAATGAGATACCTATTCCAAAGGATCCTCAGATATTTCCTCACAGCATTTCTTCTCTCCCCTTACCCAGGGTATGTGATTTATTATTATAAATATATAGATATGTAATCATAACCTTTTTCAACAAGGACTAGATTACACATTTTTTTCCAGAAAAACATAATAAGGAACGATATATTAATGTAAGAATGAAATTAGATTTTGGTTACTTTTAATGAATATAATTAAAATAATTTGTTTATTCCAAGTGATTTTTCTCCAGGATTAAAATGATTTCCAGGAAACAGAAAGGCTAATGGCATTTTCTGAACCTTTCTTGGCATAGACAGAGATATAAGACCAGATTGGCTCCAGATACCATTTTTTGGTGGGATGCTTTCAAATATACATACAAAAACATGATGATGTTCATTTTAAATGACCTTTCCTGGTCTCATTAGTATCTTTCGTCTGGTCAATTTGGTAGAAATTAGTAATGGCTTTGGTCTGGGTCCCAGTATAGGCAGTGTGGCATAGGAGTAGAGCTGTGGCTTCGGCCAGTCACAACTAGGATCAAATCCTAATTGTGTAACTTCCTTAAGTGTGACTTCACACAACTGACAGAACTTCTCTTTAGACTAATGTCCTAGTATGGGGCTAACAAATAACTTACTTGAAGGACTATAGTAAGGGTTTAGAAATAACACATGTAAAAGTGTGTGGCAGATAAGAGATAATCAGTGTGTGACAGCTACAATTTTAAACAATTAAGCAGCCAGTAAAAATTAAATCAACTCCTTTCTTTAACATACTTTTCTTTCTCCAGACTATGTATACCAACCGCAATGGCAACTGCGGTAAAACAGATGTCTGTGCAAAACTAAAAGAAATTTAATGCACAATGTTTGTTAGCGTGAAAACATTTTATATATAGTTTTTTTTTCTTTTTGAAGTTCACGGAAGGAGTTGTGTAGGTGACTACATATATTAACATGAATTTCTTACTGTTGGCAAAGGAGGCAGAGAAGAGGAAAACTGTTTATTTAAGTGAAAATTCGTCAACCTATGCTATCTGAAAGAAAAATAATTTTTTAAAAAGTGGAATTGGGTACAGTGTTTTCGATCATTTTCTTTTTTTTTTTTCTTTTTTTGAGATGGAGTCTTGCTCTGTTGCCCAGGCTGGAGTGCAGTGGCACGATCTCGGCTCACTGCAAGTTCTGCCTCCTGGGTTCGCTCCATTCTCCTGCCTCAGCCTCCTGAGTAGTCGGGACTACAGGTGCCTGCCACCACGCCCAGCTAAGTTTTTTTTTTTTTTTTTTTGGTATTTTTTAGTACAGACGGGGTTTCACCATGCTAGCCAGGATGGTCTCGATCTCCTGACCTCGTGATCCGCCCGCCTCGGCCTCCAAAAGTGCTGGGATTACAGGCGTGAGCCACCACGCCCGGCCTTAGATCACTTTCATCTGGGTGGGAACATGAATGTATTCATGAAAATGGTACTTTCACTAGCAAGAATTTCAGTAGGGGAGATGAGAAGTATAGCGCAGTAGACAGAAGCAAGAAAATGAGTAAGGCACCAAAGGAGGAAAGCACAGTATATTAATTGGGGATAGAGAGAAATTCATGTTGGCTGAACCCTGTTTTCCCACCTGGGGACTTAGGAATTATTGACAGTGATCCATGAATACTTACATACATCAGGTATTGTTTGTGGACAGAATAAAAGTTAAACACATGCAGGTGAATTCATTTCCTAGGGCTGCAGTAACAAAGTACCACAAACTATAGGCCTTAAAACAACAGAAATGTATTCTCTCACAGTTCTGGAAGCCCAGAAGTCAGAAAGCAAGGCATCAGCAGGGCCATGCCGTCTCTGGAGGCTCTAGAGAAGAATCCTGCCTTGCCTTTTCCTCGCTTCTGGTGGTTCCCAGCAATCCTCTGCTTTCCTCAGCTTGCAGCTGCTTAACTTCAATCTCTGCCTCTGTCTTTACATAGCCTTCTTCCTTGTCTGTCTTTACATCATCTTCCCTGTGTGCATTTTTGTCTGTGTGTCTCCTCTCTTCTTATGAGGACATGGACGTATTTGGTGAAGGGCCCACGTCACTCCATTATCTCATCTTAAGGTCACATTCACAGGTACTTGAGGTTAGAACTTGGATGTATCTTTTTGGTGGACACAATTCAACCCAAAATGGTGTGTATATGTATTTCAAATATATGTAGATGTGTGATTTTAAGTAAAAATTATTTAAATAGCATTATCAACCTGAAAGTAGCGGTTCATCACTGTAAATTTTCTCAATTAATGGATATTAAAGGAATACATTTGTCAGGTAGGAGTCTAACAGTCTATAAATTTTTTTAACGATAAAAAGAGTTGTATACACTGAGAAGGGTTGGGATCTCTGGTATACGGTTCCTGTGGAGGAGAATGAGATAAAACTAGAAAATAAGCTAAAGTATGCAGGGTGTTTGGTACCGAAAGGACTTAATTTCTTAGGCAAAGAGAATTACTCGTGATGGTGATGTTTTCACAGATGCAGTGCATGTATGTAGAAGCTATTGTGACGAATAAAGTAAAATTCTGGACCACTCATCTGTCCATCAAGGTGGAACGTTAGGAAGACTACCCATGTAAGGATGAACTGGAGAAGACTGAGTATGGAAACAAGGAGACCAGGTATGAAGTGACTAGAATCTAAATCAGGATGACTGCGGTGAGAATGAAAAAAATGGGATGAATGCTAGACCCACTCCCAGGAAGAATGGGCAGAGGTATGAAAATTTAATGGTGAATAAGTTTGTGCATATGGTGCATTTGTATGCATATTTATGTGATGTTTACGGGTACATGTTTGCATTAGGGTGTTTGTACAATATCTAGTTCATTTAAGATTCCAGAATACGTATTATTTTAGCACCATTTGACATTTTTTAAATATTGCTGATTAATTTTCCATGTCTCAACACAATTTTTTTCTAAAGGAAATATCCAGAATCACTCATTTCAATTAGTTTAGTTTTTGGCATACAAATATTTATTGGTTGGTAAGCATCAACATTTTAACTATTCCCAAATTGGGTCAACTTAGGATACAAATACAGAATTTCTATTTTGTGTTTGTGTTCCCTCTTTAAGAGGAAAATTAGTGGAGCAAAAAAGATAAAAGTAGTAGTGGTAGTTGGAAGAAACTGACGTTTAAGTTTGATGAAGAAATTCTAAATAGATACCTAGAGAGGCTAAATGACTTCAAGTCCCCAAGGTAGGGCAAATTGCATCCACCGATCCTAAAAGAATCTGAAAACTAGATCACTGAACAACTCTCAATGGTCTTTGAGGAGTCATAGAGAACTAGGAGTGCCAGAGGATTGAAGTGCTAAAGGCAGGGGGAGGTTAATTCTCGAAAATCCATAGCAAGTAGCTTAATATTGCCAAAACCAGTAATAATACTTCACATCGATATACTTTCATTTAATTTTGCTCAGATATAGAAACAGAGAGTATCCAGACTGCAGCTAGACAGTTGTCAAGGTCCTTTATGGTATCCTTTGGAAAAGCCAGAGGAATATGTGTGCTAGTTATTAGAACACTATGGTAGCTAATTTATTATTGAAGGCTTATACTAAACAGGTGCTTATAAACAACTTAAATCAGTTTTTAAACTTTTTGACTACAACTTGCAGTAAGAAATACATATTACGTCATTACCTAGTAAGCCTACATATGTATTTTTATGTATACATGCGTATAATTAAAACAGATTTTATAAAACAGTACTTACCCTTACAAAATATATTTAAAAATTTCTCATTCTGTGTGTTTCTATTCATTTCATTAAAAAACCCCTGCTGGTTGCAACCCACTAAATCAATTTCATGACTCCCTAATGGGTTGGGACCCACAGTTTGAAGAATGTGAATTGATTCAAGCAGAGTGATACTGGTGACTACTGAGCTGTTTCCATCCTGTTCAATCAAACATTTGAATGGAAGTATAGAAGGAATGTTCCCAAATTTGCACATAGGCTAATAAGACAATAAATTATTTGCATGATATAATCAGGATTAAGAAATTCCTAGCAGATGAAATTTAAATGGAAAATTACATAAAAAATTTGAATAAAATATTTTTTTCTCTGTTTTGAGACAGAGTCTCGCTCTCTTGCCCAGGCTGGAGTGCAGTGGAGTGATCTCTGCTCACTGCAACCTCTGCCTCACGTGTTCAAGTGATCCTCCTGCCTTAGCCTCTTGAGTAGCTGGAATTACAGGTGGCCACCACCATGCCTGGCTGGTTTTTGTATTTTTAGTAGAGACGGGGTTTCCCCATGTTGGCCAGGCTGATCTTGAACGACTGACCTCAAGTGATTCACCTGCCTTGGCCTCCCAAAGTTTTGGGATTACAAGCGTGGACCACCATGCCTGGCCTTCAAATAAAATTTAAATTTAAATTGATATGTACAATTTTGTACTTTATATCTCAAAATCTACATGTAAAGCTACAAATTGTAGATATGCTGCTGCTAAAAAAAATTAACAACAAAAGAAAAAGCCTGTTTTTCAGGTTGATAATTATTTCATGCAGCTATTGTGGTTAATAAAGTAAAACTCTTTATTAATCCTAATTAATCCTTGATGGTCTAATCTGTCCATCAAGATGGAGCTTTACGAAGATTACCCACGTAAGGATGGACTGGAGAAGAGTGAGTGTGGAAAAGAGGAGACAGAGGTATGAAGTGGCTAGGATCTGAATCAGGGTGGCTGCAGTGAGGATGAAAAAAATGGGACGAATGCTAGAACTATTGCCAGGAAGAATGGGCAGATCTATAACTAATTTAATGGTGATAATAATTTCAATATGAGAGGAGAATGGAACCAAAATTATTTGAGAACCCACCACGTGCCAAATGTGAATCATTACATTACATGAATCATCAGTGTCATGTTAAGAAAAAAATCCAAAACCAAAGCAAACCAAACAGATCTAATTTGATTTGGGGCAACATTAACAGGAGCTATATTGCTAAAGGTTGAGGGTGGGGTAAGAATTTCCCTCTGTTTTATACAGGTCCAAACCCACACCGAATTTGGAATATTCTGTTCAGATAAAGTTTAGAGAAAAGCAAGAAATCTGTTATTTAAAGAACAGGTGAAGGAAGTGGGAATATTTAGTGTGGAGAACTGCTGTTTCCATCCATTCATTTTTGAACACATTTATTCAATGTAAATTACAAGTCAGGCAAGGTAGATGAAAAAAAAATAATGACACAAAATAACTGTGGGTCTTTTCCAACAGTCAGTGAAGGGAAACACTATTGATTGACACTTGCTACTACCTTAAGTACCTTAAATGTATTAGCTCCTTTAATCCTATGAAGTAGTATTATTATCCTTATTTTGGGTTAAGTAAACTGAAGCTTTGAAGCTAAAGTCATTTTCCCAACACCATACTGTAAATTTAAGTAAATATAAGTGGCTGGTGGAACTAGAATCCAAATCCAGGTTCCATTGAATCTAGGGCATGACTTCTCTACCTCTCTGCAATATTGCTTCTTGAAACTCAGATTCACAGGTTTCTTATCTTTGAATGGTTGTCCCTGGGAAGTAGGGGTACACAACAATGCATATAAAATTAATATTCACCACATAAAATGTATTTTTAATCTGGAGATTTAAAAATATACAGATTAGGTATCTTCTATTATTATGTAGCTTTTAATTCAAAATATTGTTAATGTAAATGCAAAGTTATTTGTACACTTTCCAGGAAAAGGTTTTGTAGGCCAAAAGGAAACAGACCTGCTGACTTTTCTAAACTTTACATTTTTGGGATGGTATGGAAGACATATAACTGTGCCATTATGCAGACTTATATGTGGTTATAATTGGTATTACATGTGTTTATAGGTTACACAATACACATGCCTGTATACTAAGGATACAAAGACACATTGACTATATGCTAGCTGCTCAGCTGAAATTATTTTATGGAATTCTCACTTTCCTATGGGACACGTATTATTATCCCTACTGAAGGAATGAGGAGATGAAACTCAAATAGCTTGAGTAGATTGCAAAGGTAGTAAGTTGTGAGTGTGACTCAAAGAATCATGCACTTTCCACAGTATCATAGGGCCTGGGAGGAGCTGATTGTCCACTGGAGAAAACTTTTTAATTGGTAAGCTCTTCTAAATATCTCTGAAATTGAACTAAGTACGCAAAAGAAGTGGAGTTTTCCTACTTAGAAATGGTGATATTATCTTTACCCACTCACTATCTTCACTAAAGAAAAATGAGCAGAAAAATATAACCAAGTGCACACACATACTGCTTAAGAAAAAACACAAGAAAAATTAAAATGGAAATGTTAAAAATGATGTTAAGCTATTCATTCAGAAAGGAAATAGGAAGTTCAAGTTGTCACTGTCTCTCAAAGTACTCATGCAAGAAATCTAAAAATAGCAAAAGGTAGAACCTGCTGCCATATAGATATACGCACAGTGGGTAAAAAAACTTAGTATGACAACCTTTCAATCTAGATTTATGTATTTTAAAAAGATATCATTTTAAATTTGCAAATGAAACAGTACTCTTAAAAGCAGATGATACTCACCTGGGACAGACAAAAATGTAGTAGAAGGATATAAATGTTACAGGATTTTTCAATTATATAGTATATCTCAAGTCATACTATTATGACTTGTATGTTTTGTAAATTTCCCATACAGTTTCAAGCATTCTAGCATTTTATAATTCAATTGCTATTTAATTTAAATGGACATGTTAGTTACCACTGCTTTCAGAAGTGTTTGCTTAACTACTTTAATAATTCAATCACTTTGGTGCAAGTTTAAACAAATAAACAGACATGCAACCAAGAATTCATCCTAAGCCCTGGTTTTGAGGAACTCTTTTTATAACCTGTGGTACTTAGAATTTTACCATGTTCCCATATCCTGGGAGTTAACTTGACTGGCAAGTCCAATTAAATATTAATAATAATAAAACTGATAATGGTGGATTTGTATATTGATCTTTTTCATTTGAGATGACAATTAAAACGATCTGAATATACCTCGAGATACCTAATATTTCTGGTGGCTTTCAATAATCTTTATTGAAAAGGGCAGCCCTCATGAAATATTAAAGAAAACTATATCCTTCCTTTCAAGGAATAGTCATGCCTATTTAGTTTTAATTCAATACAAGCAGTATGATTACTGGGTACATTTTAATTTTTTAAAATTAAAGGTTTATTTCTTATCTCTTGTGTCTGTGCAGACATAGATACGTACTTTTCTCACAGATCAAGGCTGGCAGTGAGAATCACCCATGTTTTCAGATAATTTCGAAAGTCCTCTGAATTGTACGTGCCTATGAAAAAAGGAAACATCAATAATTGGCATCATACCTGAGGATCGTCAGGGATTTTGAAAAGTGTGGGATTTGTCGTTCCCACCAAACTACCCCAGTGTCACACACTGCAGCCTTTTTAGGCTGGGAGGCGAGTTCAAGAGCTGTTTGTTGTTCCGAGCTTGATCCAGAGAGGATCACTGTTTGACAAGTTCTATTTTAAGTAGTGCCTCAGTGTGCAGGTGTCAGCCTCTTTCATGGCTGTAGAAGCACCATTACGCTCCATCTGTATTCTTCCCCCGACAATGCAGGATCGCCCCCTCCCCCCGCCCGCCTCCACCCCGTGCGTTTGTTTCTGCTTTGCCAGCCACTTTTTCTTCGGGAAATTCTAGGGAGGGCAGGCGGAAAGGACTGCGAGAAAGGGCGAAGAGGGGCCGAAAGAGGTCGTCTGCCACTCCCCTACCTTACAAGGCACGTGGCACTCGCAGTAGCAGCAGCTGGATGCAATAACGGAGATTAGGAACCTCCTCCCAGCAAGAGGATATTGAGAGAAGGAGGAGGTGGCAGTGAAGGCAAGACACGCACACTGTGTCCTTCCCCACAGGGAAAATCCACCCTCAAGGGAAAAACCACAAGGAAGCCACTACCCGCCCCGCCACTCCCAGCTTGCCCCAGTGTCTGGCAGCAGTCCCCATGCACCTGCTCACCTGTCTATCCGTTCAGGGTGGTTGGGGGAGGGACAAGGGGTGTCGGGGTGGGTGGGTGGGAAGAGAAGGAGGGCAGGGCAAAAGAGGGGGTGCACCGAGGGCTCCGCCCCCCCGGAGGCTGTGCGCAGGCGCAGTGGCCGCTACCGCAGGCAGGGGGCGGCAACATGGCGGAGTGAGCGGCGGCGTCGGGGCTTCACAACAACAGTGGCGCCCGTAGCAGCGGCGGCAGCAGCGTCAATTACATCGGCCACAGCCTGAGCTTCAGCACCGGCCAGCGTCGTGGCCAGCTGCTCGCATTCTAGGGCTTCTCGGAGCGGCGGCAGCATCTCCGCGGGGGGCGGGCCGGGCCGGACGGACCGGGAGAGGGAGAGAGCAGAGGCAGCGGCGGCGGCAGCGGCAGCGGCACACCTGCTGGGCGGGCACGGCCGCTTGCCCGGCAGCGGTTAGCGGTACCGCCACCGCCGAGAATAAGCCTGCGGATCCCCCGCCGCCTCCGCGGGGGAGAGCGCCGGAGCGGGCCGGGCTGAGACGCAGGCGGGGAGCGGGCCCGGCGCCGCGGCGCTGGTGGATGCTGGGGCTCCGAGGCGACGGCCGGGGGGCGGGGGCCGAGGCAGGTATAACGGTACCGGCGGCGGCAGCGCCGCTGCTCTTCCCTTCTCCTCAGGAGGGGGGCCAATGGCGAGCGAGAAGCCGGGCCCGGGCCCGGGGCTCGAGCCTCAGCCCGTGGGGCTCATTGCCGTCGGGGCCGCTGGCGGAGGCGGCGGGGGCAGCGGCGGTGGCGGCACCGGGGGCAGCGGGATGGGGGAGCTAAGGGGGGCGTCCGGCTCCGGCTCGGTGATGCTCCCCGCGGGGATGATTAACCCTTCGGTGCCGATCCGCAACATCCGGATGAAATTCGCAGTGTTGATTGGACTCATACAGGTCGGAGAGGTCAGCAACAGGGACATCGTGGAGACGGTGCTCAACCTGGTAAGGAAAAGGCGTGCTCTCCATCTGCTTCCCCAGTCCCCACATCCACCGTCCCTAGCGCCTTTGGCTCCCACCCTCCACCCCCAGGGTCACACGCGCCGCGCGTCCCTGGGAGCACAGAGCGTTCAGCCGGTATTGCCCAGCGGGTGACCTGCCTGCGCGCTGCCGGAACCACGCCACCTCCCTCCTCTCCTCTTTCTGGTCCTCTCCTGCCACCTGAGCGCAGTGCCCAACTTAACACCGCTTCTTATCACTTTTTAGGACCACGAGTAAACCAGTCCCCGCGGTGAAGGTTTTGGGTCGACTTTAGAGTTTAGTTAGGAGGTGAGGAGGCCTCCTGTTCTCTGGGGTTCTTTTTATCACACTCTTAATTGTCCATGGTGTCGCTCTCCGAGGATGACAGCCTTGCCCCTGGAGCCTAAATTCCCCCGTGCTGCTGAGATGTGAGAAGCACATTAGCTTCCGACTTGAGCAGCTGGGGTGTGATGTTTTCGAGGGAGACAGAAAATGATGCAGTTTTGCATCTGTCTTTAAATATTCCAAGGCCATGATGGAGAGTGTTGTGTCTATCCATCCCCCTCCATCTCTGAAGCAGCCGTCCCTTCTTTGTAATGTTGCCCTGAATATACTGATTTCTTAGTCATTTTTTGTGCACACAAGGTGTGTGAGGACACCAGATCATACAGGTTCATTTCTGTGGTTACCTTCAGTAGCGTGGCATGTGGGTAAAGACTAAAGGAAAGGTTTGAAACGCAGCCCTAGGTTTTGGTTTCTTTCATGATAAGAAAGAGTTACTGCAGAAGTGTGTATGACTTAATGTTTTGCGCTATCTACAGAGAGGCTCAGAAGCGTTTAAGATGTCAGGGAAAGAAATGGAAAGAAATAAGGAGATGAGAATCATAAATCGAGGATAATTAACAGTAGTTCATATTTAGTGCTTTGTAAATGGAGTTTTTTTTTTTTTTTTTTTTTTTTTTTTCCCCCTGCAGCCAAGCTTTTAAAACAGTTTTCTCTGCAATATCTAGTCATTGACATACTGAAAGGTTGGGCTTTGGGAGGCAAGACATAAATCGAGAGCAATCAGTTGAGTATTGTATTTGGTGTGGAGTCACAGGAACATAACAGTATGCTTACAGGGGTGCTTTGTACACCCATGCAGTCATTTTTCAGCTAAGCAATTATTTTTACTTTATTGGAAAACTGAGAGAAAACCGCAGCTACACCACTGGTGTCCTGAGACATGCATTAGATAATGTCTACGGTTTATGAACCTCCTAAATGCCCAGAAAAGTTGAAGCTGTTTTTTTCCTTTTACTAGTGTGTCGGGTCAAAGGAGATATCTGTCTTCGTTATATTCATTGTTGTTTAAAACAAAACACCTGTTTTTACTTCTGTGTGCCTTTCAAATAAATCATCATGAAAAGTCAGTGTAAGTTTGAGGGAATGTCACTAAGTTGGTGTAACCAAGTTCTTTTCAGAGCACTACTGGAAATACGGTTTTCTTGAGTTTTAATTTTAACTAGTTGCAAATAAGAGGTCAGTACTTGCCATTTCTTTTTAAAAGAAGATAAATGAAATCTCGAACTGTTAGTATGTTAGCAGGTAACTGTATTTCTGTAATTTAAAGGAACACATTTTTAGTTCCACTTTTGATCTAACCAATATCTTTTTTATGTTAGATTATATTAGGCTATTTTAGTAAGTATTCCTATGCTTACTTAATACATTTTAACCTGCTAAGAGGCAGTATAGCTTTCACAACCTGGAAACTGATTTGAATATATAACCAGTTTGGACTCTGCAGCAGTAGCAATGCATGCTGAATCAGTTCTTAACAGATGGGGTTTTTTAGATAGACGGTAGACTAAGAAAGGAAGTGAAATGTTTTTCTTGAGATGAAAAAGAAATTTAACTCTTCAGAGCAGTAAAAATCTGGCATGAAGTTTCAGTATGCAGACATTATTTCAGAGAACTTTACCGTTAAGCTTAGAGTCACTAGAAAGAAAGTAATACTGAGATAGTGTATCCAGAATCTACTTAAGACTTTGTAACTGCAATGATATTTTGAATTTAAAGAGTTAGGTTTAAAATTTCTTTGTATGTATTTAAAGAATGCAATAGATTTTTCAATAGAAACTTTTGGGGAAAAGAATAAATGACAAAAGGAGCTGTTTATTGCTAAGTTGTTAATCATATTAATTACGGAATATAAATTAGTCATTTGAAGTGCAGTATTTCTTGAACTGTAGATTTAGGGCTTTATTGTGCAGTATACTCATGAAAATGTATGAAAATTTAAGTGGATTCTCAAAAATATGTGGAAGTCATGGGCGCTTAAAAAATGAATTATCAAACTTAATTCTATTTATGTAATAAGTAAACCAGTAAAATCCATATAGGACACCCAGTGATTCGTTAGAGTTTGGAAACCTTTAATATTAAATCTAAAATGAATTTTTAAAAATTTTCAGTTTTAATTTAACACTTTAAATAAAAATGTAAGGTAAAATAGTGAAATACCTATTACTGTGCCCTGAATGACAGAAAAAAAAGAACTAGTGAAACTTAAAAAAAAAAAAAAAAGAGGAGTTTCTACCTTAAACAATAGCCTTGTCTCAGTCACCTTTGTCAGTATATTTTTCTTTGTTTTCCTGTATATTTTTTCTTCCTATGTGAGGATACTCATAAATACTTGGTTTCTAGGTGCTGTTTCTCACATGCCTTGGCCAAAGAATTAAAAGCTGGGCAGAGTGAAGTTCAAGCATGCACTAAAGTGTAGGATTTCTTCAACAGAGCAGTGGCTGTAATTTTTCTGCTTTGTTTCCCAAAGGTCTAGAGACCCATTTTTACTACTAGGTGGTTTGTGGGAGTTTGGTGAAGAATCACCAATGTGAGATGCAATAAAATGAGTGATTTTTATTAGAGATGTATGTATTTTGTATAATGATGTTATAGTTGACTTAAAACATTGAAATATGGAATGGATAATGTTAGGAAGATAGGTAAATTAGTTTGTGAATAAAATTACAGTCTGTATTGTCAAGGATTTTGCGTTGTAGCTCTACTAATGAAAGAAACTGATCGTTAACAAACTTTGGCTTCTGGAGGAATTATTTAAAGTGGCAGTATAAGAGAATTTAACTACAGAGAAGAGATTTTGTTGATTGTTTTCAGTTGTAAAGCTGGCATACTCCCTAATCAAACTAATCTATTCTTTTGTAAACACACTTAACATATGTTTATATAAGCTTTATCCATATTTGAAGTAAAAGCTATGTAAATATGTGTTATCATTGTTTATAACATGGAAGTTTCTTTTATAAACATAAATTTCTAGAAAAATATATTTATAATAGAGGATTAATATTTACTTAGTGAAAGAATTCATAATTTTTTTGGAGTGGCTTTCTTATGTGTTATAGTATAATTCTATGATTATAATTATGGAATTATAGACTTGAAGATTTTTTATGAATAACTGAATTCATGAAATTGTTTTCATGAAATTTTTTCATGGATTTGTAATTTTTTTTCATGAGTTACTGTGAGTTGTATCAGTGTGTCTAGTTGTAGAAAATGATATTTCCTCTGATTATTTTTTTACATTCTAAGTGGCATGCTGTTGGCTGAGCTGGAAACCTGACAAGATGCTTTGAGGGGATATGTGGTTTACTAAGTTTCTTTCATCTTGGCTTATGGATCATGGTATTTTTGTTAAAAGGGTAACTTCAAGGTTTTTTTTGTACTTGAATATGGCAGTAACTCTTCTTCCTTAGAGGTTTTTTTTTTTTTTAATTTTGCAGATTGATAGTCATAATTTTCGTTTTAAAGATATTTAGAATTTTACAAAGAAGGTGTCTTCTGCATTTGAATTATATGTATTTTAAAAATACACAGTTGCATCTTAGAATCATAGAGGTCCTTAATACTAATAAAACCACGTTTATATTAAAATAATTTCATGCATTTTAATTTATGTTGATATGTAAGCCTTTTCATATTAATTTGAATTGTATTTTATTCTCATGATTGGGTATGGAAAATAAAATTCAGGATTCACATGTAAATGCTCGGAGTTTCAATATCTTAAGGAGTTTTGAGATTTTCCATAGAAAATTTAGTCATATAATGACACTAAGGCAGCAAATATTCTATAGTCTATTATCAATTTATATTAATTTTAAATAAATGTTTTGCGTATTGCTAGCTGCTTTTTGGCAAATACTGTGCTGTTAATTAAAAATATCTCAAGGTTCTTTACTCTTTTGCTATACTTTTCCCAGACAGTGTGGAAGAATTTATTGGGTCTAACAGACTTAACCCCCATTTTGTGTCACTGGTATAGCTGTATTATAAAATTCAGTCATCTGCGTTTTTTTTTTTTTTTTCTATATACGGAACATATTGTTGTGCATTAGTTCCAGGTTTTCCATTTCTTGTCTTTAAACAATGTCAGCATATCTCTTTGGCATCACATATCACCCTATAGCGTTGCAGTTATTTATGTGTGTTTCCCTTCCTAGGCTGTGAACTCCATGAGGGCAGGAACTGATTTTATGTATCTTTATTTTTTGTATTTCTAGGCTTTGGATAAGTTAAGTGCATTTGTAGTGTGCATGACACTATCATAGGCAGTAATGATTATGGTCAGTTTCTGAAGTTATGTTCAACATTATGGTCCAGACCTAGGATCCTGAAATAAACTCATATATAAACTCAACTCATATAAACTTCATGTATTTCTTATTCTTCAAACTAGAAATATGTGTTCAATGTGTATAATATTACCTGGCTGTGTAGGCGTTACTGCATATGTAGATGTTATTTTGAACTGGCATCCGTTAATAAGTTAGAATCTGATAAAAACTTTTCAGTAAACTTTTATTTATAATCAAATATAATCACATAACAAGGTCATGTTGTTAACAAAGAAAATACATAATGCATTGAAGAGAAATTATAGAAAATACTGTAAGCATTTGTCATATTACCAAGAATAGTGAATTTGTTCTTGTGTGTCTGGCATACATTTCACCTCTTTGTAGTGGTACCTCAGTTTTCCTTTGATGATTCACTCATTCCCCATTTGTAGTTCAACTGGTTTAGGTGGGTCGACCCTACTGCCTGCCTTGAGGGTCAGACATCTAAGCCAGGTGTGGCAAGAATTGTGGTGATTGGTTCAGGGACAAATATTTAACTCAAGGGTAGCGAGCCAGAGTAGGTTCCAGGAATTGTGCTGGAAGGCATTCTGATGGGGATGCTGAATGCGTCAATTCTTAAAGAGTTGTAGGTCCCTGTCTTAGAATTTGACCAAGTGTGAAGCAAACAGCCTCATGATTCTGTTGGAGAACGTAGAGTTCTTTTTGTCTGTGGTGATTATCTTCTAACCATTAAATTATTTCCTTTAAAATCTACTATTGTTATTTATTTCAAATCAGTGTAAGTTGGGTTTTTTTGTCACTTGTAAATAGAAAGAATTCCCAGTAACATAGACATTAGTATCTGGAAATGACACATTGTAGGAAACAGACCTTAGATTTTGAAATGGAGTGGAAGGCAGTGAGAACTTTGTGATCCTCTAGCAGTTCCTTTTAAGGAGTTACAGAGCAGCTATTTAAATTGTCACCTGTGTTATCTTTGTCAATGGAACTACTGAGGTTGGAATTTTGGGGATGTTGGAATGTTTTGGTCACTTTTTGGGGTCTTTGATAATGTCTTTTAAGAGAGCAGTTAACTTTGGTCCAAGTTAGGGTGCTTGAAAGCAAAGCAGAAAGAAAATGTAGCTTTTCCAAGGCAGAGAGGCTCTTTCTGCCTGTAGCTGCCATCCAAGATAGCAGGGAATTAGAATATTAAAGCTTTGTAGTCATAAAGCCCTAAGTTTTTACACCGTGCTAAAGTTGGTAAGAGGAAAGCCAAGAGTTTAAATTAGAACCAGATAAAGTTCTGTCTGATAAGCTTCTCCCAAGCCTCTCATGCAGCATACGCCAGCCTTCTGACCAAAGCAGCAGTAATCCAGTTGTGAAGAGCTTTAAAATACGATACAACCAGGGAGGAAATGATAGAACAGCTGTGCCTCCTCACCCAGTTTATTGTTTCACATTGCTTCAAGGAAGATCATTAAGCTGAGGGTTAAGGGAATAAGAGTACTGGGAAGGCCTATTGCTATGAGACTGAAACTTAACAGCTGACAAGATCCTGACAGGATCGCATGTTTTGGTTGCGAATTCAAGTCCTTTGACTTAAGTAAATTGACGAAAAACTTATCAAAGTTTTAGGGAAGCCATACTTGGAGAGAAACCTCAAGCCTGGTAAACAAAGGCCTGTATTCTTTTACTTCTGAGGCACTTCTAAGCTCCAGCAGTATAGCTGCTAGAAGGAAAATCTGCATTATGGAGGATAAGAAGTGAGATCTTCTGAGATAGTGGTAGTGAATGTATTCGTATTGGCCGACCCAAGGAATTCCATTAGCAAGGACAGGGAATTCTTGTTACTCTGACCAATGATATATGGTTTATGCTTTGAATTAGTTATCACGGTGTTTCTTTAACCTTCTCCATTCTTCTAATTGCAGTTATTGTTACTTAATGTTCTTTTACCATTGTATATTAATTAGAGGGTATAGTTAAATTTATTACACAGCTATATAATTGGTCAGGTTTGAGGTATCACCAAGAAGAATATTATCATAACACAAAAATTTCAGACTTGAGGTTAGATGCAGTAATTCGACTTTGTCTTTTTTCATCCTCTGGTGAGGTGGTAAGTACACTTTCTATTGTGTCTAAGATAGCCACGTTAAACATGGATATGTAAGTAGTTATATGTATGAAATATTTGTCTGAGATGGGTGGGTAGGCAAGGACTATAATGTTACAGATTTCTGCCGGTTTTGGCTGCCTAGCATCCATTCTTTCTGTTGTTAACATTCTCGATTTTTTGATATTCTTTTAGGGAGTCATTCTTGATTTTTATGGTCTGGGGTAACATTGGACTTTATCCTGCTTTTCTGGACCAGACACAGAAACTGACGTCTGGCCCAACAGTAACTGGTATTGGTTATAAAATTTAGCTGTACTTCTGAGACAGTTTGATAATTTCTTTCTGAAGAAGGAAAAAGGTGCTTTCGCTGGGGTTGCTGAAAATGTTAGAATGTAAGTCTAGAATTGACTACCATCTGCACCATGAAGGCAGATTCTACTTGAAAACAGAGCCGTTAAAGAGACACCTAAAACCAAGCGATACATTGCTGATGGCAGCTTTGGATCCCCTCAAGTCAGTTCTATCTCCAGATATTTCAGTGCATCACTTTGCTTTAAGCCAGTTTGAGTTGGTTTTCTATCAATTTGTGCCGCAAAGATTCCTAATATTCTAAATTAAAAAAAAAAACTTCAAGTATTAAATATTACAGGATGAATCATAAGAAAAATGTTTACTTGTCAAAGGACTTGATATGTTTCAAGAAAGAAGAAATATACATGGTTAATTAATAGAAAAATATTCACTTTGGCTAAATAAGAATATAAGGTAACAGATAACATGAAAAAGAAGTGATTAAAAGAAATGACCAGCTGGTTATGGTGGCTCATGCCTATAATTCCAGCACTTTGGGAGTCTGAGGTGGGAGGATTGCTTGAGCCAGGGAGTTCAAGACCAACCTAGGCAACAACCCTGGAGGTTGAGTCTGCAGTGAGCTGTGATCATGCTGCTGCATTCCAGCCTGGGTAATGGAGTAAGACCCTGTCTCACAAAAAAAGAAGTGATGATTGTTTGCTAGGGCAAGTTAAAATAATCTTAAATGTTCTTGTTGGGCTCGTAAACTGTTACAGCTATTCTGAGTGACATTTTACCAATATGTATCAAGGATTTTAAAGAGGTTTCTATAATGCATTCTTTGTTCTTTAGGCTAAGGAAAAAATACCTGCGGATAGGTATGAAAATTTAGTGTATTTTTATGATGTAACATATGTGGCAACAACTTAAATGTTCAACAATAGGAAAACATTAAATATGTTATTTTTACGTCCATGTTATGGAATAACAGCTATTAAAACTTACTGCGCCTCAGTTTCTTCATGTGTAAAATGGGATTTCAGCCTTGTAAGATAGATATGCAGGTTGTACAGATTAAATGAGTTAATATATGTAAAGTGCTTGGTATATAGTAAACTTTACTTAGTACTTACTATTGTTTTAATTCTTATCTTGGTCCAGAGAATCACCTGACTATAGAAAGAAGTAATGACTTACTAAAACTGATCTGTCCTATTTTAGCTTGGAGTACCTGAGCCTGGTGACCTGTTAGGGAGGGGACTCTTAGGTACTCACAGATCATGATGTCCTGCTGAAGCACAGGAGATCTGTTGTCTTGAATCCTGCATAGTCTTTATCAGTGCCTGAGGTAGTTTTTCTGATTTCTTTCTTTGAGGAGGGTGAGAAACTGGGGAAGGAAGAGACAAGAGGTAACAGAAGTTCCTTTGTGTGCAGTCTCTTGCATCTCTTCTCTCATGTGGCTGACTTTCACATGTAGATGTAGTAAGACATGAATGGTGATCCAAGGCAAATAGTAGCTCCCTCTGGAAGTATTTGCTTAAATATTTAGAAGACTACTTGGGTAACAAGTCTAAGGGGCAAGTTAAAGGATTACAAACTATTTTATGACTCTTTTAGAAAATAATATTAGCCTATAGTTTAATAGCTCTTAACTGTTTACAGTACACTTGTGGAATTGAACACAGCAGTGTTCTCTAATCCTTAGAATAATTTCCTTTTATAGATACCATACCATTCCTGCTTTACATATGTAGAAACTAAGGCTGTAGAAAATGTGAAGTAATTAGACAAGGTTATCTAGGTACTAAGTAGCACAGCTGGGACTTAGACCTTCAGGTTCCAAAGCTAGAGTTCTTTCCCATTGCTAAGCACATGTAACTAGTACTTAGAAATTATCCCAAAGACAGCATGTATGAAGAGATGATGTTGGAAGGGGAGGGAGCAGCCAGCCTCAGTGAGTGGCTTCTCTGGTAGGGAATGTATCTCATAGACAACTTAGGACAAGCTATTCAGAGGAAATTAAAAATGAATGCAGGTCAATTTAATGGATTTATACACAAAAGTGACTTAGCAAGAACTATACCATGAGTTATTAATATTTGAGTTTTGGGAAATAATTGGTTATATGGTAAATGGCTTTGAATTTTATATGTTTTCACTGGGCATAATGTGGATACTTGAGAGATTACTCTGAACCAGAATAATAGTATGCATTAATATATTTACAGAAAAAGTAAACCCGTGATTTTCTTGTTATATATTGGAGGTAATTATTTGAGCCACTATATATACAACGTTTACTTGAATAAAATAAATGAGTTATAGAAGGAATATACTAGCATCTGGATATAATAATTTCTAGTAATTGTGATTTCTCTTTCAGTTTATGAAGGTAGAGCAAACATTGATTAATAGCAAATTTTATGGGAGTAAAAATATCTACATATATTTCTCTTTAGCAAATACTTGCATTTTCTGAGAGAAATAACTTGCAGCAGATTAAAAGATGGTATATACATATTTTTATGTCATTTAATTTTTTTACATTTGGGAAGGGAATTGGCATTTATAGATTGGGTTTGGGTTCATATCTTATGTTTTTAATATCCTCTTCCAACTCCTTTGAAATAAATGGGGATTTACTTTAGTGTAATAACTAAACTATAACTGAGGTTAAGGAACTTGTCCGAGGTTGCAAAATTGCTTAGTAGCAGAATGAGATCCAAAGCTGGATCTTCCATTTCCAAGTTTTGCTGTTTAAATACACCATTACCTTTGATAATGATGATGATGACGGTGATAGAATCTTTACATGTCAGGCACTGTGTTAAGCATATGACCTGTGTTGTCTTATTTAATCATCTTGGCCTAGAATGTGAAATAGTCAGTGAAATAAAGTCATTGTCTTTCTAAGCTAAGCAAGTCTGCTATCTTAAAAGAGAAGTGTTTTCAACTCTGAATATATAAACGATACTTGATTATAAAATGTCATAGAATTATTTCATTAATTTATACTAATTCTTTATAACTTGATCACCCTTTCAAAGTCCTTGAATTTAAATTAAGTATTTAAATTTTTTTAACCTTAGGAGATATGAGTTATCAGTACAATAATGTTTCTTTTATTATAATATATTGACTGTTACTTGATAATTGTTACATTTCTCAAGTCATCGTATTCTTCCATTTTTTGTCTAAAGAACTGCTCATCTTTCAAGATTTAGTGCTTACCCTATTTAAGTGACATCTTCCCTGATATTCCCCTAAAAGTTATTCCTCCCAACCCGTGCTTTCTCATAGAATTTTATACATATTTCAGATTTAGTACTCACACATTCTATTTTAAATTACAGTTGGCCCTCTATATCCATGGGTTCCATATCCATGAATTCAGTTAACTTTGGATAGAAAATATGTGAGAAAAAGAATGGATGGTTGCGTCTGTACTAAACATGTATAGACTTAAATCTTGTCATTATTCTCTAAACCAGGGATTCCCAGCCCCTGGGCCATGGACCTATTAGGGCCTGAGCCACACAGCAGAAGGTGAGCCACGGGTGAGTGAGCATTACCACCTGAGCTCTGCCTCCTGTCAGATCAGTGGTGCCATTAGATTCTCATAGGAGAGCAAACCCTATTGTGAACTGCGCAAGCAAGGGATCTAGGTTGTGTGCCGCTTATGAGAATCTAATGCCTGATGATCTGTGGTGGAATAGTTTAATCCCAAAACCATTCCCCCTGAAGCCCCCATTCATGGAAAAATTGTCTCCCATGAAACTGGCCCCTGGTGCCAAAAAGGTTGGGGATCACTGCCCTAAACAATATAGTATAACAAGTATTTACATAGCATTTACATTGTATTAGGTGTTGTCTGGAGAGGAGTTAAAGTACACAGGAGGGTGTGTGTAGGTTATGTGCAAATACTACACCATTGTGTACCAGGAACTTGGGAATCTATGGATTTTGGTAACCACAGGGGGCCCTGGAACCAATCCCCCAGAGATATGAGGGGACAACTGTGTTTGTTTACTTATCAGACGGCACTAGAGGCTCTGAATCTTTTGAGGATCAGAACATTATCTTACCTTGCTAGTACGAGTATTTAACATAGTATCTGGCATTTTGTGGTGTTTAGTGAACTTTACTCTGAACATTTTCTCTCAGCTTTGATATAGTTACTTTGCTTGTTTCAGTCATGTCCAGCTTGTGTACAAATCTTAGCTTTGCAGGCTATTCTGATTCTTTTAATTTCTACATTTGCCTCTTGCTTTAACATTTCAGTTTTTATTTTTATTTTTGAGTGGCAGATGATTGGTATAACTACATGTATACAGTTGTCCCTTGGTATCCATGGAAGATTGGTTCTAGGACCCTTCAGGATACCAAAATCCATGGATGCTCAAGTCCTTTGTATAAAATGCCATAGTATTTGCATATAACCAACGAATATCTTCCCATGTACTTCAAATCATCTCCAGATTACTTATAATACCCAGTGCAGTATAAATGCTAGGTAAATAGTTGTTATGTTGCATTGTTTAGGGAAGTGACGAGAAAAAATGTACATGTTCAACATAGATGCAACCATCCATTTTTTAAAAGAAATATTTTTGATCCCCTGTTGGTTGAATCTATGAATATAGAACTCATGGATTCAGAGGGCCCACTGTAAATACATGGTTTATGTTTTTAAAAAAGTTTTCTTGATATTTGAGACTGTTAAAGAGTCACAATGTTTTCAGATCTGGTCAATGGCCTGACTCTTTCATTTGCATAGATGAGGAAACTGAAAACCAGGTAGGTTCAGATCCTGTGGTCCTTCACAGACTAGGATTAACACCCAGATTCCCTGACCCTTAGTCCACTTCTTTTTTCATTTTATCTTGATGACTGTAGTTCCACTTTGCTTCAGCTCATTTTCTGCTTTATACCTTTCACATGGAAACTTCTGTTTTTACTCCAGCAGGTTCAGAATACTTACAATGATAGTAAAATAAATTACTGAATAATCCTAATCTAGTGTGCTATTGCTAGAGTCAGGATACTTCTTGGGTACATAAAAGAGTAACATAATTCATACCTTCAAATAACTTGAAATTCAAAACAGAGAATGGAAGAATAAACAGATAAATTATAATGGATAAAAGTAATATTGTAGAGATATAAACAAAGTGCTGTGGAAACATTAATGGAGTTACTAACTTTGCTTGGAGGAGTTGGGAAGGCTTCATGGGTAGATGTCTTGTGAAAGGAGTCTTGGAGGACAAGTAAGTAACTGTTCTAGGATTAAAAGAGCAGGAAAAGAACAACTTTCCACAGAGGGATAGCTTGCACAATGACAAGAGCCACGAGGGAGTGTTTTCATGGTTTTTTGCCTTAATGCTAACTGTAGACTACAGTAAATTAAATCAACTTTCTTTTTGTAGAAATCATTTTATTTTCCTTAATTCTAGTAGTACAGTTGACCATTCATATCCTTCAGTTAGGAGGAGTTAATTACCCCTCCTTGAAGGAGGGTCAGCCTTTTGTTCTGTTCAGGCCTTTGACTGGTTGGTTGAATGAGGCCCATCCACATTAAGGAGAGCAATCTGTTTATACAGTATACTAATGCAAATGCTAATCTCATTCAAAAACACCCTCACAGACATTCAGAATCATATTTAATGAAATATATGGGCACCCTCTGGCCCAGTTAAGTTGACACCTACAATTAACCATCATAAGGGGTATGTATTTTCTCTATCAACTCTCGCTTTTATTTGACTGTTGAAAGATATATTGTTATACCCATTGCAGAAAAATTATAAACTGTGCACATAGTAGGCATTTAATAAATATTAAATGAATGAAGTACAAAAATAAAGGAATGGCTCACTGGCAAAGAAAAAAGAGGACTTTAATTTGGAGTATATTATACTTCTGAAGAGAAGGTAAAGATGAATACATGAAAATTAACATTAACATTTGGCATTTACTTTTATTTTCAGTAGTCTTTGAGATGAATGATGATTAACTTTTTAAGGATGTTAGTGTTTTGCATTTATAAAAAATGAAATTTATATACAAATAATCAATTTTTTATGAGAGCAAAAAACTATGACTTTGAAAATCAGTACAAGTGGTTTTTTTTTTTTTTTTTTTTTTTTGGGTCATTATTCTAGGTTCATTCCCAGGCTGGCCTGATTTCTTCAAAGTCTTGATATCTTTATTTTTTATAGAAGTAAAATATATGTAGCATATAATTTATTTCAACCCTTTTTAAAATTTTGTTTTCAATTGACACATAATTGTATGTATTTCTGGGGTCTAATGTGATGTCTTGATAGATGTATACATTGTGTAAAAATCAAATTGGGGTACTTAGCATGTCCATCACCTCATCTATTTATCATTTCTTTGTGGTAAGAACACTCAGAATCTTCTAGTTATTTTGAAATACGGAGTGCAATATTGTTAATCATAGTCACTGTTTACTTTAACGATTTTAAAGTGTACAGTTTAGTGGCATTAAGTGATTTCACATTGTTGTTCAGCCATCATCATCATCCACCTCCAGAATTTTTTCATCTTCTCAAACTGAAATCCTGTGCCCATTAAATAGTAACTTCCATTTCTCCTCTCCCAACCTCAGGTGATCTGCCTGCCTCGGCCTCCCAAAGTGCTAGGATTACAGGTGTGAGCTACCACGTCTGGTCAAAAGTAATTTCTGTAGGACTCAGATTATTTAGTTCTATTTATTTAATATCATGTAGAATATATACACACATACACACATACACACACATACATACACATGTGTATATATATAAACCCACCATAGTGATATTTATATAAAAATTTATTTTTTCCCTTGCATTAGTTTTGTTCCCGTAGTAGAGCTACTCTTGATTCTCTTCTCTTGAAACTTCTCTGTAATGCTCCACACCCAGCCCTAACCCTGTATTTTCATAGTATTCCATCTCCTTCATCTTTATTACAAAGCTTAAAATAATTAAGCTGGGAAGACAATCTTAAAAGATGAGGGAGGTGAAGAGACTCAGCAGGCCAAGCCAGAATTCTGGCACAGGAAAAGAAAGAACAGGAACACTCACACATGTATAATTTTTGTTGTGTCACCTAAAAATCGATGTATGGACAACAAAACTAATTTGTTATGTATGATTAAGCCTGATGATTTCACTTCCTTACTAAACATTCAGCAGTGATTTTATCCCAACTCCTCCTTTATCTAAAGCAAAATACTTATAATTCATTTGTTTCTTAAGAGATTGTAAACATGTTACATTAAACAATCTGAATTTTAAAATAAAAAAAGATGGAGCAAAAACTTTTATCTTTTATCCTACCTGTCTAATTATAGGCTTCTAGAGAGCATGACCAATATCTGTTTGAACTTATTTTATATAACATACAACTTCTGAAGATATGTGTTTTCGCTACAACCCCTTTCTTTTTGTATTTTTAAGAAACAACATACAATTTATTACTTTTATTATAGTCCTAGCTTATGTTAAATAACGTACTCAAGGCTTTTCAGTCATGGATATATTTATGCCTCTTTTGAGTCTATTTATAGCTGTATTTGTCTCCTTGTTTGCTGCTTGTTCTAAAGTGCTGCTGCTTCTTGTTTGTGTACAGCTATACTATCCAGTGTGGAAGCCCATTTCTTGTGGCTGGTGAGCACTTGTAATGTGGCTTTTGAGAATTGAATGTGCTTTAAGTGTAAAATACACACTGAATTTCAAAGACTTAGTTAAAAAATATATCTTATTAATAATGTTTTATATTAGTTACATGTTGTAGATATATTGCCTTTAGGTTATTTTATTATACATAAAACATACTTATTACAATTCATTTTACCTGTTTATAGTTCTTTTAGTGTGACTACTAAAATTTTTAAAATTATATTTGTACCTCACATTATATTTCTTTTAGATAACATTGTTCTAACTGAGGTAAGTGAGTTATTCGGTCTTATATTGGGGACTTTGGGAGACAAATTCGTATTTTACATGATTTTATGAACTATCATAATAGTCACTTGTCCTTTATCTTTGGAGTAAAAATGATTATTTTTTATTTATAATGAAATTAGAAGTTATTTATCAGTAAGAAGGGGATGACAGATTCAGATTAAGTTGTGATGGGGGAAGTGACAATGGGAGGAGACCCCCTAATGCCTGGTAAAGTCAGGTATTGTGGCCTGATATATAGTAAACATTTGATACACATTAATTTTTTAAAAATCGGATCAGGATTTGAAGAAATAGTAATAATAGGATATTTGACACTATGAATAGAGTTATAGTTTAAATGCATAGGTGTAAGTTTAGGCCCTGGGGAGTTTGGAGGTGCTTTTGGTTTTTACTGCCTGCCCTTGAGAGTGGGAGCTAGAACACCAGGCATTTGTGAAAAATGATTAAGAGAAAAGGTGGAGGAAGGGATGAGAGTAAGCAAACTGAGGGTGTTTGGACCTTATTTCTAATTTTTGCGGTCTCATAAAATTTGATTTCCAAAAATTGCAATAGTTCATCAAAGTAGAGTTAAATGGCTTGCTGAAACTTAGAAGAAAATTCAAGTTGGTGTGATACAGTTCAGTATTCTAAGAACAGGATCACCATGAATATGGATTTTTCCTTAACTGTTTTGGTAGCGGTACTATTTTGTCAAACCTTTCTTCTGTAAGGGTTTCCTGTCCCCTCACCACTGCCTAAAGGAATTGTTTTGTCCTTTCTGCAAATTGAGTTACAGTTTTCTGTTTATCTGCATTAAAAATTAAAAGTATGTTACAGAAAAAATACCTTAGAAGCCAGGTCAAATAGTATTATATGTAATAATACAGTAACTAATTATGAAGTACTATGTTTACTTGTTGTGTTTTTTAAGAGTTGAGGTTCAATGATTCATTTTTTACCAAAATGTGACTTTTCATATTGTAAGTTTCTTTATAGTATCTATTTCTAGGAATAAAATATTCTAAGGTGTGAATTTTATGTTTTTTTTTTTTTCTAGGTGTTAATCTGTTCATATGCTTGTTTCATTGCTATTGTTGTTAAAGTCATCCACCTGGCAGACAGGAAGCTCTAATTGGGTGGGATTATAGGTGCAGTCTTTTAATACTGGACTATACTAAGTATAGATTCAAATGGCAATGTAATCCCATTTCCTTGGCCTCATTAATACTACATAGCAGTTCAAGATTCGTTGAATGGTCATAAAATTGTTTTGAACTATTAACAGTTTCTCATCCAGGCCTTAGGATTAAAAAAAAGCATTCATATTTAGGGTGACTGACATACGTATTTTAGGAGCCTGTTGAGTTGCTGTGAAGAAGCATTTTTCTCTTTGAAAGTACTCATTTACATAAGTATAATAGGAAGTATGTTGAGCAAATAGGTTTTAGTCAGATTTGCTGATGTTGCATAATGACATTTTGGTCTACAGTGGACCACGTATACAATGGTGGTCCCATAAGATTACGATAGAGCTGAAAAATTCTTATCTCCTAGCGAAGTCAGAGCTATCATAATGTCACAGCACAATGCATCACTCACTGTGGTGATGGTGATGTAAACAAACCTTTTGCACTGCTAGTTGTATAAAGGTATAGCACATACAGTTACGTACAGTACATAGTACTTGATGATAAGCAACTATGTTAGTGGTTTGCGTATTTGCTATACTCTACTTTTTGTCATTATTTTAGCATGAACTCATGCTTAAAAAAAAGTTAACTATAAAACATCCTCAGGCAGGTCTTGCAGGAGGTAATCCAGAAGAAGGCATTGTTACAAGAGGTGACAGCTCCATGGGTGGTGTTGCCCCTGAAGACTTTTCAGTGGAACATGATGTGGAAGTGGAAGACAGTGTTCTTAAAGATCCTGATACTTCGTAGGTTTAGGCTAATGTGTGTTTGTGTCTTAGTTTTTAACGAAAAAATTTAAAAAGTTAAAAAAGGTAAACATAGGAAAAGGTTATAGAATAAGAAAATATTTTTGTATAGTCGCACAATGTGTTGGTGTTTTAAGCTAATTATTATAAAAGTCAAAAAGTTAAAAAAATGAAAATGTTTATAAAGTAAAAAAGTTTATAGTAAGCTAAGATTACTTTATTATTAAAGAAAGAAACTTTTTTTGTAAATTAAGTGTAGCCCAAGTACATACATTTTATAAAGTCTGTAGTGGTTACTGTAATGTCGTAGGCCTTCACGTTCACTCACCATGCAACCACTGACTGACCCAGAACAACTTACGGTCTTGGAAGCTCTATTCATGTTAAGTGCTCTCTATAGGTGTACCATGTTTTATCTTTTCTATTATATTTTTACTGTACCTTTTCTATGTCTAGATATGTTTGGATATATAAATACTGTTGCATTATAAATGTTTATGCAATACAGTAACATGCTGTGCAGGTTTGTAGCCTAGGAACAATAGGCCATACCATAGAGCCTGTGTGTGTGGGCTGTACCATCTAAGTTTGTCTAAGTACACTCTGATATTTGTACAACAACACAATCACCTAATGACACATTTCTCAAAATTTATCTCTGTTGTTAAACGATGGATGACTGTATTTTATCCTAGAAATAATGTTTAACCTTATTAGTGATGTGCACTCTGAAAGATAAACTAATATATTTTAGTTACTGTATGACAAACTGTCACTCAGTGTGACAGCTGAACCCAATTACATTGAAAAATTATGCTGCCAAACTCTGAAATAAATTGAAGATGACCTGCCTAGAAAATATAGGATATAGACATTTACAACAGAGATTTGAATTCCAATGAAAGAAGTTGTAGTTTTGGATTGATATGCATTTTATATTTTAGAACCTTAATTTATTGTCTGTGTATGTAAAAAGATTAGAGCTATATTAGTGGGAAGATAGTTTATGGGAATAAAATTTAATAATTAGATGTGTCACACTTGTGGCATGTTATTAGTTGTTAAAGAGGTACTCTATTAATGTAGCTTATTCCTGAGAAAAAGCCACAAGTCTTATAAAAGTTTTGCTTTATATTATTATCAGGACATGATCAGGTATTAATGTTTAACATATACTCATAAGTTATTAAATGATATCATTGTCCAGTTTTGACTCAATTATTCAGTGTGGGTTACTATATTTAGCTCACAGATTATCTATTAATAGTTCTTTTGCTCTGAGCTGTTTCTCTGTGGCTTCCCCTTCTGCTGCACCCACCCCCATTTAAATACCAGTCTGTTGGATTTAAATATGTGTATTCATTTTCAATCTAACTTCTTATCTGGTCACATATCCATTTTATCCCACAAACTTTTATTGATTACTTACCGTATGTAAAGCTAGGCACTTAGGATACAATGATCAAGATAAGGTCTGTGCCCTGGAGTTTATAGAGTTGTAGAAGGTGACAAATATGGGCAATGGGATGTGTAAATTCTATCATAGAAATCAATTAGAGTATTGTGGGCTACACTGAAAAAAGAAATCTACCAAGTCAGTCAAGGTAAGTCTTTATAAAGGTGATGATGCTTGAGTTGAGTTTTGAAAGATGGCTAGAGGCTAGATCTGGCTACAGCTGTGTGGTCCAGCATGGCAGCCACTAGCCACACATGTGGCTAGTGAGCATTTAAAATGTCCTTAGAGTATAAAATGCATGCTTAATTTTGAGGGCTAGGTGTAAAAAAATGTAAAATATCTCAATAATTTCATAGTATTTACTACATTTTGAAATGATATTTTGGATATTTGGGTATATGTACTGAGTTAATAAAATGAAAGTTAATTTCACCTGTCTTATTTTGCATCTTTCTTTTAATGTGGCTAATAGAAAATTTGAAGTTACATGTATGGCTTGTATCTGTGACTTGCACTGTATTTTTATTGGTTATCAGTGGTCTGGAGATTTCTGAAATTTTTAAGATTTTAAAATTAGAGGAACCATTAGAAGTATAGAAAGAAACTAAAAGATATTCTAGCATGCCCTCTTTTTCTATGTATGCACATGTGTGTACATATGTGTGCATATATACACACACATAACCTTTATATTGTTCAAGTCATTCATACTTTGGGTTTTCTGGTTATATGTCAGTAAACCTCATCCTAACAGATGCATTGACTTAATAGCAGCAATTTGAAAACCACAAACCACTGGGGAAAAACTTGTTCTCCCTACTCTGGTAAAAATTGCTTAAATAATTCATGGAAATCAATATGGCAACAAATTAAAATACATTTTATTGTCAGCAAATACTTTGAAAGGAAAATTGAAAGCATTGTTATAGAGTTGAGGAAACAATTATTAGAATAAAATGTAGGAGTTTGTTTCACAGTTCAATGAGAGTACTCTTATTCCCAACATGTTTTTATATATTATTTGCTATATTGTGTTTCTTAATGAAATCAACAACTGCTTTTTGTGAGCTCTATAAAAATATATATAAGTGAATGTACACTTTTGACAGAAATTCCTGTATTCGCTGCTTATTGAAACCAGAAATCAAGAAGGAATTCTAACTTTACCTGGAAAGCAGATGATGTATTTTGTGAAGATTTACTTATCAGAACAAGTCTCTCTTCCGGTATTTAGATTGCTACTTTGTGTATTAATTGTCAGGGGTACCATATTTTAAACAGGATTCTGAATGGAATACTAGAACTCCAGAATGCTGGTGTTTGATAAGATTTTAAAGATTATTTAGTTTTTCAGGTGTGGAAACCTAGGCACAGAGAAATTACTGATTTAATGTGGGATACTCCGATTTTAAGTTGCCATACTGTAGAACTGGATTTCAGGTCTCTGATTTTCTAGTCTAGCAATTACCTCTTTGGTTATATTAATGTGAGTCTCTTGGGTTTAGCTGGTGTATTAGTTTGCTGGAGCTGTCATGACACATACTGCAGACTGGGTGCCTTAAACAATAGGAATTTATTTTCTCACAGTTCTAGTGGCCACAGGACTGGTTTCTTCTGAACCTTTCTCCTTGGCTTGCAGATGGCCATCTTTTCCCTGTGTCTTCATATGTGCTGTCCTTTGTGTGTCTATGTCCTGATCTCCTATTCTTATGTGGACATCAGTTAGATTAGATTAGGGCCTATCCATATCATCTCATTTTATCTGGCTTATCTCTTTAAAGGTTCTATCTCCAAATGCAGTGCCATTAGGCTGTACCGTGTTCCCCCCAAAATTCATAATATTGAAGTCCTCACCTTTAGCATATGAATTTTTGAGGGGATACAGTGCAGCCTGTAATAGCTGGTCTTAACCAAGTGAAAATAAGGGTAAAATGAGTGATAGTGATAAAAATGTAAGATCTTTTATTAGTAATGCTTTACTTAAATTCCTGTAAAAATGACACTGCTTTCTATTTTGTAAACCCATTGCTTTTTTCGTTGAATTATTTCATCCTTTTCCATGCTTCTACTCTTTTCTTTTTTCCCCCTCTTACAAGTTTTTATTCTTATGTGCCTTCATCTGTGCATCCAAAGGCACTGTTGGTTCAGTAGTATCACTGGAAAAGCCCAAATAGTTTTGACTCCAGCTAATTAAAAGAGAACACCTTTAAAAAATATATGCTGCAATGTTTGTAGAAAATCTAGGTCTTTCTTTTCTTTATGAATATCAATAATAATAAAAATGACAATAAACCTCTGTTAAGCTTATATTAAGTACCAGGCATTTTGCTAAGTGTTTTACATGCAACACCCCTATGACTTTGGTAGTTTTATAGATGAGGGAACTAAAGGTTAAAGAAAGTGAAACAATTCTTCCAATATTTCATAGCAAATAACTGTTAAATTAAGCTTCAGACAGAGGCAGTACTTGCTACGCTTACTGCCTCTTTTTTAGAATTCTTAGGAATTTAACGTGCAACTGTCTCGAATCCAAGCTGTACTCTGATTGAAATTAAAATATGGAAATAGCTTCACATGTTGATAGTTTTTGTGGTAACTATCGTGTTTACTATGGCAAGCATTCAGCACACTTAGCTTTGAATGTCTAAATATATTGAAGCTTTCATTCTTGAAGCCCTCAAGAACCTGTTTGCATACCCAGGCACAAAATCACTCACATCTTCACTTGGCACACAAACACTAACTCAGTACTATGATATACCTGGCATGCCATAATTTGCCCCTGCTTGTCTTTCTACTGACATTTTATTTTTTCTCATAGCACTACAGTCTTTAGTCATAATAAACTACTACACTTATTTTCTGGAATTTAATTATTCTTATGGCTCCTTGGGGTTGCACATGTTCCTTAGTTCCATTTAAGAAATGTTGTATAAATTACTTACTAATGCACGATTCAGGGTGTGTTTGTTTTTGTCTCTGCACTATTGAGAGTGATTTTGGGGCCCAAAAGACCAAAAAGGAGTTGTTTACAGGTGGACTTGTACTGTCCTGAAGAGAATCTGCAGATACTTACTTGTGTTTAGCTAACTAGAGTTTAAATGGCAATGGGCCAGAAGGAGCAGGGCTACAAAGGGAAGAGCAGGGGGAGAACATTATCTGTGTCCCTGGGTCCATTAGTAGGTACGTGCTTGATCCCAGCAGCAGAACTAGGAACAGAGGGCAATAGAAACAGTGGATGGGGAAAGGATTATTGTGGTGACTATCATTTTGGTGTTCCAAATCAGTGCCTAGAGTAGAGGACCCATCACAGAAGTGTTCTAGGAATGAGTTATCTAGGAAACTAGTTACTGTAAATTTGGTTATTTGTCTATTTTTTTCAGACTTGGTGATACATATTATGGTCTTCATTAACATTATATAGTATATGTCAGCAGCATTCTTGTATAGTTTTCAACCCTGACAGAACTGTAAAGACAGTTTGGTAAGGAGGAGCAGATTAGTTTAAACGTACTTCTATTTCTAGGTAGTTGATGGGAGCATAGTATAGGGATGGTATGCCCAACTCTAAGGACAGAACAGGATTGGGAAGTTGATTCTTATCTTTAAGGATTTCAAATTCTAATAAGAGAAACTAATGTGTAAATTAAAAAATACTAAATAATGTGTTCAGGCCTTTGTGGTAGGACTAGTCAGAATTCAAATCCTGGCTCTGCCCTTTCTTTGCTTGTGACTTTGAGTGACAGCGTATTAGATACCACAGTATTACAGAGAAGAAAGCGATGAACTATTTGAAGCAGTTGGGAAAGAC
The DNA here is from genome assembly GCF_047675955.1 of Chlorocebus sabaeus. Classification (NCBI taxonomy): domain Eukaryota; kingdom Metazoa; phylum Chordata; class Mammalia; order Primates; family Cercopithecidae; genus Chlorocebus; species Chlorocebus sabaeus. The sequence continues at coordinate 13,731,596 of NC_132906.1, forward strand.
ATTTAGGTGGAGGATTCCCCTGAGATTGGCTTGAAAGGGTCAGCCGCAGTTTGCACAGTAGACTGGTGGAGTGAGGGCATTCCAGATAAGGAAATTTGAATTGGCACCGTGTATTCTAAATAGTGTTTTCTTCCTAGAAATGTTTTTCTGTCCCAGAAAATTCAAAACTATTCTTTAGATTTAGCTTCTATCTTTTTTTATGGATCCTTGTGTAACTCACATCTGTCTCTCAACCTCAGGAGTCACATATTTGGCAAATGCACATGGTTAGCAAAACTGCAGTTGCCACGATCAGGGTCTCCTGGATGGCAAGGGGTGGGAGGAGGAGAAATAAAGATCATGCATTAAACGTGTATATTTACATATAAACAAAAGTTCTGGAAAACAATTGTTTCCAAAACCAGAATTATCTGTTGTTGCTTGTTTGTACCGAATGTAATAAAATGATAAAGTAGTTACAAGGTTTTGTAAGGTATGTTGCTAGGCTGTTGACTCTTTTGATTTAATATTAGTAGCAGCTCTTCATGAGAAGAAACACTATTACATGCTGAGACCAGCTCGGTCTGGGAGACCCTAACCCAGTGGCGCTAGAGGATGTAAAGACACACAGAAATACAGAGGTGTGAAGTGGGAAATTGGGGGTCTCACAGCCTTCAGAACTGAGAGCCCTGAACAGAGATTTACCTACGTATTTATTAACAGCAAACCAGTCATTAGCATTGTTTCTATAGATATTAAATTAACTAAAAGTATCCCTTATGGGAAACGAAGGGATGGGGTGAATTAAAGAAATAGGTTGGGCTAGTTAACTGCAGCAGGAGCATGTCCTTAAGGCACAGATCTCTTATGCTATTGTTTGTGGCTTAAGAGTGCCTTTAAGCAGTTTTCCACCCTGGGTGTTCCTTGCCCTCGTTCTGGTAAACCCACAGCCTTCCAGTGTGGGCTTTATGGCCATCATGAACGTGTCACAGTGTTGCAGAGATTTTGTTTATGGCCAGCTTTGGGGCCAGTTTATGGCCAGATTTTGGGGGGCTTGTTCCCAACAATTACATTAAAGGTATACATCAATTATGAGTTACATGTTTATTTCAGAAATGTTAAAATATTAAAAAAATATTTCTTGGAAAAGGGAAATATGGTATTCTCAATTAATAACTTTATGATGTAGGCATTTGTATTCCCATTTGTATATAAGAAAAATGAAGTTTGGTCAATTTGAAGCTAAGAACTTTGGGCAATATGGAGCAAGAGGCTTTTATAAGAGAGTGGCATGAGTAAAGTAGTGTGCCCATTGCATGTAGATTCATCTGATTGGATAGAGTAGTGTCCTCTTATCCTTTCAGTGTTTCTTACATTTCTTTTCCTGAAACAGGACTTGTCAGAGAGCACAACCTCTTCTGTAGTGAAGTGTATATAATTTGGGGGGTGCCTCTTTCTATCTCCAACTTGTACTTGCTTCTCTTAGGTCTATTATAACTATAAGCTGTTGTACTTGACTCTCTACATTTATATTTATAGTATTAATGAATAAATACTATTTGAATCCAATCAGTTTTTGTGTCTTGGTTTTCTGTAAATAACTTGACCTTTGTGGTATGACTAATCTGAATTCAAATCCTGGTCTGTCTTTTCATGGCTTTGTGACCTTGAGCTATGTTACATATCTCTGAGCCTGTGTTTCTCTCTCTCTCTCTCTCTCTCTCTCTCTCTCTCTCTCTCTGTGTATGTGTGTGTGTGTATGTGTGTACCTGTATTTTCTCACATACATGAAAATGAGGTAAATGATGTTATTTTTCCTTTTATTTCCCTCATAAGTGGAAACTGTATATATGAAAGAATTGTATATATGATAGATCATTCTATTATTGTTTCTGCTGCTGTACTGCATGTTCTTTTAGCACATTTATTAGTCAAAATGTGGTCCACAGATGAGGTTTGCATATTCGTGAAATATTTGCTGTTCTAAGAGGAGATAAGGAACTTGTGCCAGAATGCAAATCTTTATCTGTGCTAAGTACACTATTTCTTTTAACTAACCTTTCTTTCTTTTTTTTCCCTCATAATAAGACTTTCTTGATGAAGGAAGCAGAATGTTGATTCGTATTTTACTTCTATCTCCTCATTGGCTTGTACTCTGAATAGCCTGAATGTAGAGTGCTTTTGGAAGATATTTTGAACAAAGCTTAATTTTATTTATATTACTTTTCATTTTTGGTGTTAGAAAGGTTTGTTATTGTTAGTGCAAAGATTATTAATTTTGAACTTGGTTTCTAATCGTGTCTTTGCTACTGATTAGTTGGGCAACTGAATTAAGTCTTCTAGGCCTTATTTTCCTGACGGAAAATGAAAGTTGGGTTAGATATCTGTGGTTTTTGTAGGCTTTAACATGTTAACAATTATGTTTTTTAAGTACTTTTTTTTCTTTTACCTTTTTTTTTTTAAAAAGCAAAACTGAGGCCTAGTCAAAGTAGTAGATAAGAAGCACTGCAATAGAAACATGCTTTAAGAAGCTTCTTTTTGGAGTGGATGTTTTATTAAGCTGTTGTCAACCACATACCAAGGATTTGGTGCTAAGGATATAATGATTAATGAGACTGTTTTGTGTCTTCAAGTAGTAATATCCTGGGAAAGATAGACGAGTAAATACATATAAATGTAAATACATAAATATAATCGGTAGTGTCTTAGAGATATGGACCAAAAATGTGTGAAACAGGAGGCTGTGAAAGACTCTCTAGAACAAAGGTAAGCAAACATTTTCTATAAAGATCCAAGTATTTTAGGCTTTGTGGGCCATATGGTGTCTATTACAACTACTCACCCTGCAGATGTAGTGGAAAGGCAGCCATGTAAATGAAAATACATCATTTTTCAACACCAATTCTCTGGCACCAATTAGGTGTCCTAAAATTCAGTTCAGTCCTGATACTACATAGAATCAGTGCAAACCTCTTAAATTAGAGGCAAAATCTTTCAATTCTGACACTAATTACCTAGAGTTAGTACAGGCTTCACAAGTTAAGGAACCATTCCCACAAGACTGCTTCCATTTCAGATGCCAGCCTGAAATGGGCTCCCTGCACTTCTGCTCAACTGACCACAAATTCAGGGGTTCCTACAACTTCCCTCAGGTTCTGTAATCACCAGAATGACTCAGAGCTCAGGAAAGTGCAACACTTACAATTTTAGTTTTATTATAAAGGAAACAGCTCAGGAACAGCCAAATGGGAGAAATGTATAAGCAAGGCACTGAGAGGGAGTGAGCTACAGAGCTTCCATGCCCTTGCTGGGCGTGCTACCCTCCCAGCAGATTGACATGTTCACCAATCGAGAGGCTTCCTGTACCTCGTTGTTTGAGTTTTTATCAAGGCTTCAATTATGTGACCTGATTTATGGGCCATGTAATTGAACTCAAGCACCAGCCTTCTACCTACTTGCTTAGTTTTTTTGACTTGGCCAGCCCTTCCCTTGAAACTATCTAAGGGCCCCAACATGAGTTACCTTGTTAGCATGAGCTCAGCTATGGTCAAAAGAGTCTTGTTATGAATAGCAAAGGACACTCTTATCACCCAGAACATTCTAAAGATTTTTGAAGTTCTGTGCCAGCAATTGGGGACAAAGACCAAATATATATTTTAAATTATACGATAGGCAGCCATTACTGATATGTAAATGAATGGCCAATGGCCGTGTAATAAAACTTTACTTACAATAAGACATTGAACTAGAACTGACTTTTAGGTAGTAGTTTGCAGACCCTTGCTTTAGAAAAATGTGAAAAACTGCTGAAAGAATGTGACATTTGAACTGTATCTTCTATTTATTTTAAACGTTTTGCTGATGTGATACTATTTATAGAATTGTTAAAATTTATTTTTAGTAGCACTACTCATAGATTTTTTAAAGGTGCTATGAGAGTAAGGAACTTTTTCAACACATGTGCTGTGATTATTAATGTGATATTAATATGAAATTGATATCAATTTCGTATCAATTGAGAAGGACTTCAGTTAAGTCCACTTTGTGCCTCTTACTAAGAAGGCTTGAAAACTACCTACTGGATCACAACTGGTAGCCGTTATCCTCCTGAGTGATCATGATTTTCATCACATTCCTTGATTAGTGATGTTTTTGTTGAGAATGCTGTTTACCTTCTGTCATTTATATTTTGCATCCCACTCTTGTTTTCAAAATAGTGAAAGGAATTAGAGCCTTGGGTTGGAGTTTTATTCCCTTGACAATGGGCCAGTGACTAGGCAGGTTCCACATTCTGAGAGCTGTCCAGGGAGGGATTAGAAATTTGACACTTACTGCTGTATAATAGGTTAATGCATGGACATTTAAAATTTTTTGGTTTAAAAAAAAAAACCTTAAATTTTTTGATTTCTGTTTTTTCTTTTATTTCTGGCTTGATGGTTTTATTTTTTATTTTTTAACTTTTATTTTAAGTTCAGGGGTACATGTGCAGGTAGAGTGCTTTTGGGAGATATTTTTACATAGGTAAATATGTGTCATGGGGGTTTGCTGTGCAGATTAATTCATCACCCAGGTATTAACCTAGTACCCATTAGTTATTCTTTTTGATCCTCCCACCCTTGACCCTCTGATAGGCCCCAGTGTGTGTTGTTCCCCTCTATGTGTCAGTGTATTCTTACCATTTAGCTCCCACTTTCAAGTGAGAACATACAGTATTTTGTTTTCTGTGTTAGTTTGCTCAGGATAATGGCCTCCAGCTCCATCTATGTGTCTGCAAAGGACATGATCTCATTCTTTTTTATAGCTGCATAGTATTCCATGCTGTGTATGTACCATGTTTTCTTTATCCAGTCTATCATTGATAGGTATTTAGGTTAATTCCATGTCTTTGCTATTGTGAATAGTGCTGCAATGAACATACGCATGCATGTGCCTCTGTAATAGAACAATGTATATTCCTTTGGCTATATACCCAGTAATGGGATTGCTGGGTCAAATGGTATTTCTGTCTTTAGGTCTTTGAGAAATCACTGCGCTGTTTTCTACAGTGGTTGAACTAATCTGCACTACCACCAACAGTGCATAAGCATTTCTTTTTCTCTGCAACCTTGCCAGCATCTGTTGGTTTTTGACTTTTTAGTCATAGCCATTCTGCCTGGTGTGCGGTTGTATCTCACTGTGGTTTGGTTTGTATTTCTCTCGTGATCAGTGATACTGAGCTTTTTTTTTCATGTGATTGTTGGGCACATGTATGTCTTCTTTTGAGAAGTGTCTGTTCATGTCCTTTGCCTATTTTTTAGTGGCGTTGTTTGCTTTTTTTCCTTGTAAAATTGTTTAAGTGGCTTATAGATGCTGGATATGAGACCTTTGTAAGATGCATGGTTTGTAAAATTTTCTTCCATTCTGTAGGTTGTTTACACTGTTGATAGTTTCTTTTGCTCTGCAGATGCTCTTTAGTTTAATTAGATCCTATTTGTCAATTTTTGCTTTTGTTGCAGTTGCTTTTGGCGTCTTCATCATGAAATCTTTGCCCATGCCTATCTCCTGAATGGTATTGCGTAGGTTGTCTTTCATGGTTCTTATAATTTTGTGTTTTATATTTAAGTTTTTAATACATCTTGAGTTTATTTTTGTATATGGCAAAATGAAAGAGTCCAGTTTCAATCTTCTGCATATGGCTAGCTAGTTATCTCAGCACCATTTATTGAATAGGGAATCCTTTCCCCATTGTTGGTTTTTGTCAGGTTTGTTGAAGATCAGATAGTGGTAGGTGTGCAGTCATATTTCTGGGTTCTATGTTCTGTTGGTCTGTGTGTCTGTTCTTGTGCCAATACCATGCTGTTTTGGTTAATGTAACTCTGTATTATAGTTAAGTTGGATAGCATGGTGCCTCTAGCTTTGTTCTTTTTGCTTAGGATTGCTTTGGCTATTCAGACTCTTTTTGGTTCCATTTGAATTTAAAAGGAGTTTTTTTCTGGTTCTGTGAAGAATGTCAGTGGTAGTTCAATGTGAATAGCATTGAGTCTGTGAATTACTTTGGGCAGTATGGTCATTTTAATGATATTGATTTTTCCTATCTATGAGCACGGAATGTTTTTTCTATTTGTTTGTGTCATCTCTGATTTGTTTGAGCAGTGGTTTGTAGTTCTCCCTGTAGAGATCTTTCACCTCCCTGATTAGCTGTATTCCCAGGTAATTTATTCTTTTTGTGGCAATTGTGAATGGGAGTTTGTTTGTAGTTTGGCTCTCAGTGGGACTGCTGTTGGTGTGTAGGAACGCTAGCAATTTTTGTACATTTATTTTGTATCCTAAGACTTTGCTGTAGTTGCTTATCAGCATAAGAAGCTTTTGGGCTAAGATGATGGGGTTTTCTAGATATAGAATCATGTCATCTGCAAACAGAGATAGTTTGACTTCCTCTGTTCCTCTCTAAATGCCCTTTATTTATCTCTCTTGCCTGATTGCCCTGCTGAATAGGAGTGGTGAAAGAGGGCATCCTTGTCTTGTGCCAGTTTTCAAGGGGAATACTTTCAGCTTTTGCCCATTCAGTATGATGTTGGCTGCAGGTTTGTCATAGATGGCTCTTACTATTTTGAGGTATATTTCTTCAATACCCAGGTTATTGAGAATTTTTAACATGAACGGATGTTGAATTTTATTGAAAGCGTTTTCTGCATCTCTTGAGATACTCATATGGTTTTTATCTTTAGTTCTGTTTATGTGAGTCACATTTATTGATTTTTGTATGTTGAGCCAACCTTGCATCCTGGGGATGAAGCCTACTTGATTGTGAATAAGCTTGTTGATGCGCTGCTGGATTCAGTTTGGCAGTATTTTGTTGAGGATTTTTGCATTGATATTCATTAAGGATATCAGCTTGGAGTTTTTTTTTTTTTTGTATCAGGATGATGCTGGCCTCATAGAATGACTTAGGGAGGAGTCCCTCCTTTTCAATTTTTTGGAATAGTTTCAATAGGAATGATACTAGCTCTTCTTTGCACATCTGGTAGAATTCAGCTGTGAATCTGTCTGGTCCTGGGCTTTTTTTGGTTGGTAGGCTATTATTGCCTCAATTTCAGGACTCATTATTGGTCAGTTCAGGGACTCAGTTTCTTCTTGGTTCAGTCTTGGTAGGGTATGTGTGTTGAGGAATTTATCCATTTTTTTTCTAAATTTTTAAGTTTATGTGCATAGAGGTGTTTATAATATTCTCTGATGGTTAGTTGTATTTCTGTGAAGTATTCTCCTTACCATTTCTGATTTTATTTGAATCTTCTCTCATTTCTTCTTTACTAGTATAGCTAACTGTTTATGTATTTTATTATTTTTTTCAAAAAACCAGCTCTGGGATTTTTTGATCCTATGAATCGTTTTTCATGTCTCTACCTCTTTCAGTTCAGCTCTGATTTTGGTTATTTCCTGTCTTCTGATAGCTTTGGGATTTGTTTGCTCTTGGTTCTCTAGTTCTTTTAGTTGTGATGTTAGTTGTTAACTTGAGATTTCTCTAACTTTTTAATATAGGCATTTAGTGTTATAAATTTCCTTCTTAACACTGCCTTAGCTGTGTCCCAGAGATTCTGGTACATTATATCTTTGTTCTCATTGTTTCAAAGAATGTCTTGATTTCAGCTTTAATTTCATTATTTACCCAAAAGTCATTTAGGACCAGGGTATTCAATTTCCATGTAATTGTATGATTTTGAGTGAATTTCTTAGTCTTGAGTTCTAATTAGATTGTGCTGTGGTCTGAGAGACTGAAGGCTCTGTCTCAAAGAAAAAAAGACAAAAGAAAAATTTTCCCCTGGAAAGTACCTGTTCAAATATCTTGCCAATTTGCAAACTTTTAAAAATGTAAGAGTTCATTGTCTATCCTAGATACAGATTTTTAACTCAGATGTATGTTTTTGGGAAATTTTTCTTTTCTTTTTTTTTATACTTTAAGTTCTAGGGTACATTTGCACAACGTACAGGTTTGTTACATATGTGTACACGTGCCATGTTGGTGTGTTGCACCCATTAACTTGTCATTCACTTTAGGTATATCTCCTAATGCTATGCCTCCTCCCTCCCCCCACCCCACGACAGGCCCCAGTGTGTGATGTTCCCCTTCCTGTGTCCAGGTGTTCCCATTGTTCAATTCCTATGAGTGAGAACATGCAGCGTTTGGTTTTTTGTTCTTGCGATAGTTTGCTGAGAATGACGGTTTCCAACTTCATCCATGTGCCTACAAAGGACATGAACTCATCCGTTTTTATGGCTGCATAGTATTCCATGGTATATATGTGCCACAGTTTCTTAATCCAGTCTATCGTTGATGGACATTTGGGTTGGTTCCAAGTCTTTGCTATTGTTAATAGTGCCACAATAAACATACATGTGCATGTGTCTTTTTAGCAACATGATTTATAATCCTTTGGGTATATACCCAGTGATGGGATCACTGGGTCAAATGGTATTTCTAGTTCTAGATCCTTGAGGAATAGCCACGCTGTCTTCCACAGTGGTTGAACTAGTTAACAGTCCCACCAACACTGTAAAAGTGTTCCTATTTCTCCACGTCCTCGTCAGCATATGTTGCTTCCTGACTTTTTAATGATCGCCATTCTAACTGGTATGATACGGTATCTCATTGTGGTTTTGATTTGCATTTCTCTGATGGTCAGTGATGATGAGCATTTCTTCATGTGTCTGTTGGCTACATAAATGTCTTCTTTTGAGAAGTGTTTGTTCATATCCTTCTCCCACTTTTTGATGGGGTTGTTTTTTTTTCCCTTGTAAATTTGTTTGAGTTCTTTGTAGATTCTGGATATTAGCCCTTTGTCAGATGAGTAGACTGCAAAAATTTTCTCCCATTCTGTAGGTTGCCTGTTCACTCTCATGGTAGTTTCTTTTGCTGTGCAGAAGATCTTTAATTAGATCCCATTTGTCAATTTTGGCTTTTGTTGCCGTTGCTTTATGTGTTTTAGACATGAAGTCCTTGCCCATGCCTGTGTCCTGAATGGTATTGCCTAGGTTTTCTTCTAGTGTTTTTATGGTTTTAGGTCTAACATGTAAGTCTTTAATCCATCTTGAATTAATTTTTGTATAAGGTGTAATGAAGGGACCCAGTTTCAGCTTTCTACATCTGGCTAGCTAGTTTTCCCAGCACCATTTATTAAACAGGGAATCCCTTCCCCATTTCTTGTTTTTGTCAGGTTTGTCAAAGATGGTTGTAGATGTGTGGTATTATTTCTGAGGGCTCTGTTCTGTTTCATTGGTCTATATCTCTGTTTTGGTACCAGTACCATGCTGTTTTGGTTACTATAACCTTGTAGTACAGTTTGAAGTCAGGTAGCGTGATGCCTCCAGCTTTGTTCTTTTGGCTTAGGATTGTCTTGGCCAAAGGAAATCCTAAGCCAAAGGGACATACACCCTCCCAAGGCCAAAGGAAATTCCTAAAAGGAATTGATCCCTTTACCATTATTTAATGGGCATTTAGTGCTATAAATTTCCCTCTACACACTGCTTTAAATGTGTCCCAGAGATTCTGGTACATTGTGTCTTTGTTCTCATTGGTTTCAAAGAACATCTTTATTTCTGCCTTCATTTCATTATGTACCCAGTAGTCATTCAGGAGCAGGTTGTTCAGTTTCCATGTAGTTGAGCGGTTTTGAGTGAAGGCTCTTTTTTGGTTCCATATGAACTTTAGTTTTTTCCGATTCTGTGAAGAAAGTCATTGGTAGCTTGATGGGAATGGCATTGAATCTATAAATTATGCTGAGCAGTATGGCCATTTTCATGATATTGATTCTTCCTATCCATGAGCATGGAATGTTCTTCCATTTGTTTGTGTCCTCTTTTATTTCCTTGAACAGTGGTTTGTAGTTCTCCTTGAAGAGATCCTTCACATCCCTTGTAAGTTGGATTCCTAGGTATTTTATTCTCTTTGAAGCAATTGTGAATGGGAGTTCATTCATGATTTGGCGCTCTGTTTGTCTGTTATTGGTATATAGGAATGCTTGTGATTTTTGCACATTGGTTTTGTATCCTGAGACTTTGCTGAAGTTGCTTATCAGCTTAAGGAGATTTTAGACTGAGACGATGGGGTTTTCTAAATATACAGTCATGTCATCTGTAAATAGGGACAATTTGACTTCCTCTTTTCCTAATTGAATACCCTTTATTTCTTTGTCCTGCCTGATTGCCCTGGCCAGAACTTCTAACACTGTGTTGAATAGGTGTGAGAGATGGCATTCCTGTCTTGTGTCAGTTTTCAAAGGGAATTTTTCCAGTTTTTGCCCATTCAGTATGATATTGGCTGTAGGTTTGTCATAAATAGCTCTTATTATTTTGAGATACGTCCCATCAATACCAAATTTATTGAGAGTTTTTAGCATGAAGGGCTGTTGAATTTTGTTGAAGGCCTTTTCTGCATCTGTTGAGATAATCATGTGGTTTTTGTCTTTGGTTCTGTTTATATGCTGGATTACATTTATTGTGTTGCATATGTTGAACCAGCCTTGCATCCCAGGGATGAAGCCCACTTGATCATGGTGGATAAGCTTTTTGATGTGCTGCTAGATTTGGTTTGCCAGTATTTTATTGAGGATTTTTACATTGATGTTCATCAGGGATATTGGTCTAAAATTCTCTTTTTTTGTTGTGTCTCTGCCAGGCTTTGGTATCAGGATGATGTTGGCCTCATGAAATGAGTTAGGGAGGATTCCCTCTTTTCCTATTGATTGGAAGAGTTTCAGAAGGAATGGTACCGGCTCCTCCTTGTGCCTCTGGTAGAATTCGGCTGTGAATCTGTCTGGTCCTGGACTTTTTTTGGTTGGTAGGCTATTAATTATTGCCTCAATTTCAGAGCCTGTTATTGGTCTATTGAGGGATTCAACTTCTTCCTGGTTTAGTCTTGGGAGGGTGTATGTGTCCAGGATTTTATCCATTTCTTCTAGATTTTCTAGTTTCTTTGCATAGAGGTGTTTATAGTATTCTCTGATGGTAGTTTGTATTTCTGTGGGATTGATGGTGATATCCCCTTTATCATTTTTTATTGTGTCTATTTGATTCTTTATTTGATTCTTTTCTTTATTAGTCTTCCTAGCAGTCTATCAATTTTGTTGATCTTTTCAAAAGAGCAGCTCCTGGATTCATTGATTTTTTGAAGGGTTTTTTATGTCTCTATCTCCTTCAGTTCTGCTCTGATCTTCGTTATTTCTTGCCTTCTGCCAGCTTTTGAATGTGTTTGCTCTTGCTTCTCTAGTTCTTTTAATTGTGATGTTAGGGTGTCAATTTTAGATCTTTCCTGCTTTCTCTTGTGGGCATTTAGTGCTATAAATTTCCCTCTACACACTGCTTTAAATGTGTCCCAGAGATTCTGGTACATTGTGTCTTTGTTCTCATTGGTTTCAAAGAACATCTTTATTTCTGCCTTCATTTCATTATGTACCCAGTAGTCATTCAGGAGCAGGTTGTTCAGTTTCCATGTAGTTGAGTGGTTTTGAGTGAGTTTCTTAATCCTGAGTTCCAGTTTGATCGCACTGTGGTCTGAGAGACAGTTTGTTATAATTTCTGTTCTGTTACATTTGCAGAGGAGTGCTTTACTTTTAACTACGTGGTCAATTTTGGAATAAGTGTGATATGGTGCTGAGAAGAGTGTGTATTCTGTTGATTTGGGGTGGAGAGTTCCGTAGATGTCTATTAGGTCTGCTTGGTGCAGAGCTGAGTTTCTGGATATCCTTATCAACCTTTGGTCTTGCTGATCTGTCTAATATTGACAGTGGCGTGTTAAAGTCTCCCATTATTATTGTGTGGGAGTCTAAGTCTTTTGTAGGTCTCTAAGGACTTGCTTTATGAATCTGGGTGCTCCTGTGTTGGGTGCATATATATTTAGGATAGTTAGCTCTTCTTTTTGAATTGATCCCTTTACCATTGTTTAATAGCCTTCTTTATCTCTTTTGATCTTAGTTGGTTTAAAATCTGTTTTATCAGAGGCTAGGATTTCAAGCCCTGCTTTTTTTGTTCTCCATTTGCTTGGTAGATCTTCCTCCATCCCTTTATTTTGAGCCTGTGTGTGTCTCTGCACATGAGATGGGTTCCTGAATACAGCACACTGATGAGTCATGACTCTTTGTATTTGCCAGTCTGTATCTTTTAATTGGGGCATTTAATTCACTTACATTTAAGGTTAATATTGTTATGTGAATTTGATCCTGCCGTTATGATGTTAGCTGGTTATTTTGCTCGTTATTTGATGCAGTTTTTTTCATAGCATCAGTGGTGTTTGCAATTTGGCATGTTTTGGCAGTGGCTGGTACTGGTTGTTGCTTGCCATGTTTAGTGCTTCTTTCAGGAGCTCTTGTAAGGCAGGCCTGGTGGTGACAAAATCTGTTAGCCTTTGCTTATCTGTAAAGGATTATATTTCTCCTTTACTTAGGAAGCCTAGTTTGGCTGGATATGAAATTCTGGGTTGAAAATTCTTTTCTTTATGAGTGTCGAATATTGGCCCTCATTGTCTTCTGGCTTGTAGAGTTTCTGCTGAGATATTCACTGTTAGTCTGATGGGCTTCCCTTTGTGGGTAACCTGACCTTTCTCTCTGGCTGCCCTTAACTTTTTTTCCTTCACTTCAACATTGCTGAATCCGACAATTATGTGTCTCGGAGTTGCTCTTCTCAAGAGTATCTTTGTGGTGTTCTCTGTATTTCCTGAATTTGAATGTTGGCCTGCCTTGCTAGGTTGGGGAAGTTCTCCTGGATAATATCTTGAAGAGTGTTTTCCAATTTGGTTCCATTCTCCCTGTCACTTTTCTGGTGCACCAATCAAACGTAGATGTGGCCTTTTCACATAGTCCCGTATTTCTTGGAGGCTTTGTTTATTTTTAGTCTTTTTTCTCTAAACTTCTTTTCTTGCTTTATTTCGTTGATTTGATCTTCAATCACTGATACCCTTTCTTCCACTTGATCGAATCGGCTATTGAAGGTTGTGCATCCATCACATAGTTTTCCTGTGATGGTTTTCAGCTCCATCAGGTCATTTAAGGTCTTCCATACACTGTTTATTCTAGTTAGCCATTCGTCTAATCTTTTTTCAACGTTTTTAGCTTCCTTGCGATGGGTTTGAACATCCTCATTTAGCTTGGAGAAGTGTGTTATTACCGACCTTCTGAAGCTCATCAAAGTCATTCTCTATGCAGCTTTGTTCTGTTGCTGGCAAGGAGATGCGATCCTTTGGAGGAGAAGATGCGCTCTGGTTTTTAGAATTTCAGCTTTTCTGCTCTGGTTTCTCCCTATCTTTGTGGTTTTATCTACCTTTGGTCTTTGATGTTGGTGACCCACAGATGGCGTTTTGGTGTGGATGTCCTTTTTGTTAATGTTGATGCTATTCCTTTCTGTTTGTTAGTTTTCCTTCTAAGAGTCAGGTCCCTCAGCTGCAGGTCTGTTGGAGTTTGCTGGAGGTTCACTCCAGACCCAGTTTGCCTGGGTATCACCAGCGGAGGCTGCAGAACAGCACATATTGCAGAGCAGCAAATATTGCTGTCTGATCCTTTCTCTGGAAGCTTCGTCCCAGAGGGGCACCCGCCTGTATGAGGTGTCAGTCGGCCCCTACTGGGAGGTGTCTCCCAGTTAGCCAGTTAGTCTACACGGGGCTCAGGGAGGAGGCAGTCTGTCCATTCTCTGAGCTCAAACGCCATACTGGGAGAACCACTGCTCTCTTCAGAGTGTTAGATAGGGACATTTAAGTCTGCAGAAGTTTCTGCTGCCTTTTGTTCAGCTATGCCCTGCCCCCAGAGGTGGAGACTACAGAGGCAGCCAGCCTTGCTGAGCTGCAGTGGGGTCTACCCGTTTGAGCTTTTCTGGCCGCTTTTTTTTTACCTACTCAAGCCTCAGCAATGGTGGATGCCCCTCCCCCTGCCAGGCTGCTGCCTTGCAGGTCAATCTCAGACTGCTGTGCTAGCAGTGAGCAAGGCTCCATGGGAGTGGGAGCCGCTGAGCCAGACGTGGGATATAATCTCCTGGTGTGCCATTTGCTAAGACTGTTGGAAAAGCGCAGTATTTATGTGGAGTGTCCATTTTTTCAGGTACCATTTGTCACAGCTTCCCTTGGCTAGGAAAGGGAAATCCCTCACCCCTTGTGCTTCCCAGGTGAGGCAATGCCATGCCCTGCTTTGGCTTGCCCTCCGTGGGTTGCACCCACTGTCCAGCCAGTCCCAATGGGATGAGCGAGGTACCTTGATTGGAAATGTAGAAACCACCCATCTTCTGCGTCGATCTGGCTGGGAGCTGCGGATGGGAGCTGTTCCTATTCGGCCATCTTGGACTGACCTTTGTATTATTATGAAATGTTCTTTGTATTGGTGATATTTCTTGTCTTGACATTTACTTTATCTAATAGTTATATTGTTGCACAATCTGTGTTACTGTTTATTTGCATGCTGTATCTTTTTCTGTTCTTTTACTATTTCTGAATTTTTTATTTTCTTATTTTTTGTAAACAGCATATAGCTGAGTCTTTATAAAATAATTAAAAATCCATTCTGACATTCAGTGTTTTAATAGGAAAATTTATGTTCTAATAGTATTTAATGTAATTACTGATATTGGATTTAGGCCTTCCATCTTACTACTGTTTGTTGTTTTTTTGTCCCATTAGTTTTTTCTTCCTGTGTACCTCCTTTTCTGCCTTCTTTGGATTAGTTGATTAGAATTTCATTATTTTATGTATTTGTTTTTTAGGCATATCTCCCTGCATTATTATTTTAATGATTCTTCTACATCTCTAGCTTTTCACAGTCTAGAGTTATTACCATACTATTTCACTTAAAAAATAGAAATCTTTAACCTGACAATAACTAAAAGTCATTTATCTTCCTCTTTTCTTCTGCTGTAGTTGTCATGTGTATTATACCTACACATATATACCCAATACCTGTATTAGTCTGTTCTCACATTACTATAAGTAACTACATGAGACTGGGTAATTTTTGAAGAAAAGAGGTTTAATTGATTCGCGTTTTCACAGGGTATACAGGAAGCCTGGCTGGGGAGGTCTCAGGAAACTTACAGTCATGGTAGAAGGTGAAGGGAAACAGGCACATCTTCACATGGTGGAGCAGGATAGAGGGTGAAGGGGGAAGTGCTACATACTCTTAATCAAATCTTATGGGAACTCACTGTCATGAGAACTGCAAAGGGGAAGTCTGCCCCAATGATCCAGTCATCTCCCACTAGGTGACCCTCCAACATTGAGGAGTATAGTTCAACATGAGATTTGGGTGGGGACACAGAGTCAAACTATGTTATTCCACATCTAGCCCCTCCCAAATCTTGTGTCCTTGTCACATTTCAAAGCACAGTCATGGCTTCCAAACAGACCCCCAGTGTCTTAACTCAGTCTAGCATTAACTCAAAAGTCCAAGTCCAAAGTCTCATCTGGGACAAGGCACATCTCTTTGCCTGTGAGCCTGTAAAACCAAAAACAAGTTAATTACCTCCGAGATACAATGGGGCTACAGGCACTGGGCAAATGTTCCCTTTACAAAAGGGAGAAATTGGACAAAACAAAGGGGCTACAGATCCTATGCAAGTCTAAAACCCAGAAAGGCAGTCATTAAATTTTAAAGCTCCAAAATAATTTTATTTGACTCCATGTCTCACATGCAAGCACACTGATGCAAGGAATAGGCTCCCAAGACCTTGGGCATCTATGCTTCTTTGGCTCTGCAGGGTACAGCCCCCTTGGCTACTTTCATGGGCTAGTGTGGAGTGCCTGTGGCTTTTCTAGGCACATGGTGCAAACCATCAATGAGTCTACCATCATGAGTTCTGGAGGGTGGTGGCTTTTTTCTCACAACTCCACTAGGCAGTGCCCCAGTGGGGACTCTTTGTGGGGGCTGCAACCCCTCATTTCCCCTCCACACTGCTTAGTAGATTCTGCATGAGGCCTCTGCCCCTGTAGCAGACTTCTGCAAGGATATCCAGACAGTTCTGTACATTCTCTGATAGCTGTTCGGAGGCTCTCAAGCCTTAACTCTTGACCTCTTTGCCCCCACAGGCTTAGCAACACGTGCAAGTCACCAAAGTTTGCAGCTTGCACCGTCTGGAACAGTGGCCTGAGATGTATCTGGGGCCCCTTTAGTCACAGCCACAGCTGGAGCTGGAGCAGCTAGGATGCAGGGAGCAGTGTTCTGAGGTTGCATAGGGTAGCAGGGCCCTGGGCATTGCTCTCAAAACCATTCTTCCCTTAGGCCTCTGGGCCTTTGATAGGAGGGGCTGCCTTGTCTTGGCTATTAACATTCAGCTCCTCTTTACTTATGCAAATTTCTACAGCCAGCTTGAATTCCTCCCCAGAAAATGGGCTTTTCTTTTCTACCATGTGGTCAAGCTGCAGATTTTCTTAACTTTTATGCTGTTTCCCTTTTAAATATAAGTTTCAGTTTCAGATCATCTTTTTGCTTATGCATGTGACCATATGCTGTTGGAAGCAGCCAGGCCACGTCTTGAAGAACACTTTGCTACTTAGAAAGTAGTCATTCAGTCATCGTTTTTCTATATGTAATATGACTTTCCTTCTCTGGCTTTTTTAAAGCTTTCCTCTACCCTTGATTTACAGGTATTTGACTTCTGAACCTTATCTTTTTGACAAGTTTTTTGAATTTTTAAATTTTTAAATTTACATATTTCACCAAGTGTTTGAAAAATTTGGTTTGTTTCTATAAATATTTTTACTTATTCTCTTCCTCCTCTTTTTTGGGGGCTTACACTTGCAATTATGTTAGGTCTTTTGATTTTTGTACTGTAGGTCCTTGACAGCCTATTTGTTATTGCTTAAGTTTTCAAAACAGCTGAGGCAGCAAATGGAGATTATGTCCCCTTGATTGTAGTAGGAAGCTGTTGGTAAGAATTTGTGTTTGTGAATTGATCAATCAACAGTGTCAGTCTACACTATCAACTAGTCTATTTGTTTTTCTTTTTTTTTTTTTGAGACAGGGTGTCTGTCACCCAGGCCGGAGTGCAGTGGTGTAATCACGTTTTGCTGTAGCCTTGAGCTTCTGGGGTCAGGCGATCCCCCCACCTCAGCATCCCTAGTAGCTGGGACCACAGGTGTATGCTATATGCCCAGCTAATTTTTTTTTTTTTTGTAGAGACAGGGTTTGACCATGTTGCCCAGGCTGGTCTTGAACTCCTGAGCTCAGTAGTTCGCTCACCTCAGCCTCCCCAAGTGCCTAGATTGCAGGCATGAGCCACTGCAACTGGCCTCAGCTAGTCTATTTTAAGTAATCTTTTTTTGCATCAGGGATCTTTGGTCTATTTGTATATAAGTTTCAACACATATTCATTGGTGGTCTGTTAGTACATTTTACTTTTGCTAACAGTTCAGACTCATCTTTATGGCTAGATTAACCATCTACATAGTAGTGCTGGGCCCCTCAGAAAATTGGCACTGAGAATCAATAAAACCTTAACCTTCCGTTTGGGGAAGGTTAGATGCACACTATATATATATATATATATAAAATTTTTTTTTTTTTTTTTGAAACAGAATCTAGCTCTGTCACCCAGGCCGGAGTGCAGTGGTGTGATCTCGGCTCATTGTAACCTCTGCCTTCTGGGTTCAAGCTATTCTCCTGCGTCAGCCTCCCCTAGTAAGTGGGAATACAGGTGCATGCCACCATGTGTGACTAATTTTTTATATTTTTAGGAGAGACGGCATTTCACCGTGTTGGACAGGCTGGTCTTGAACTCCTGACCACCATGCCTGGCCAAGAAGCAAATAATTTTGGAATCTGTAGTCCCTTAATGGGGAGAAAAGGAGCTAGGATGAAATATATAAATAAGAGTTAAACATTTGACTTGACAATGAGGTATTTGAGAGGGGAATAGTGCCCTTCAGTGTTTATTCTTACTTTTTTTAAGGTAAAGGCTGGACATTCTTAATGTGACTTCTAAGCCCTTGCATTATCTCTGACGAGTCTCATCTCCTGCTACTGTTGCAGTCATTACTCGCTCCTCTCCCCACTTTGCTGTCTATATTGCAATCACACTAACATCTTATATCTTATTAGAGGTAATTCATTTGGTGACTCTATTATTTCTGCTTTAATTTCTCCTCTTCATTTCCCTTTCATCTTCCTCTGGATACTTTCTTTTCATCCTAATGATCTCAGCCAAGATATTATTTTTTCAGTTATTTCTTGGCCTCTCCTAATAAGATTATATGCACCAATAGCATCCTCATTTTCTCCTTTGTAGAATTTCTCATTGTTGAAAATAGTTGTTTACTTCCGAATATCTGTTTAACTTTGCTACAATGTAAGATGTATAATGCAGTATTTTTGTGTTCACTGCTATATTTCCTGCATCTATTACAGACCTTTGCATATAGTAAATGCTCAATAAATGCTGGAATGAATAAATCCAGAGATGAATTGATTATTCAGGATTTTATTTAGCTAATTTTCAGTGAGGAATAAACTGCCAGAGATTAGTGTGGAGACTATCCCTACCAGTTTCTACTTCTGACTCAGAGTGAGGAAGTGAGTCTCCAAAACTAAATAACCAAGGTAAATGATGACTTTTTCATGGTTTGACTATGACACCTGGTTATAGCATAGAGTAGTGCCTACAGGCTATAATGTCTATCACTGAAATGAGCTATAGTGAGTAACATTGTGTCCAGTATGCACTTAGGCAGTTACAAAAATTTTCATTTGGAAGAAATACTGTAATTATTTCTACCCTGTACTTTTCCCCCCTATTTGAGCTCAATTTTGATTATGGTTCTTTTGAAAAGATATGTATAAACAGTAAAAGATTACCTAAAACTATCAAAAATGGCTTCTATAAGGGCCTGGGCATGATGGCTCATGCCTGTAATCCCAGCACTTTGGGAGGCTGAGGCAGGTGGATCACTTGAGGTCAAGAGTTCAAGACCAGCCTAGCCAACATGGTGAAACCCTGTCTCTACTAAAAATACAAGAATTAGCCAGGTGTGATGGTGGGCGCCTGTAATCCCAGCTTCTTGGGAGGCTGAGGGAGGAGAATTGTTTGAACCTGGGTGGCAGAGGTTGCAGTGAGCTGAGGTCAGGCCACTGCACTCTAGCGTGGCTGACAGAGCAAGGCTGTGTCTCAAAAAAAAAAAAAAAAGAAAAAAAAGGTTCTATAAGGAAAAAGTAAATAAATGAAGTTTAGTGGTTTATATGAAATAATTCAAAGGGATGCCTTACATTAATTTTAATTATGTGTAATGAGTTTATACTAATCAGTTATTTGTTTTAATAAATGAATGGGAAAATAAAAATGTAGCTTTAAATGGGGAGATTTATTTCAAATAAAAGGAAAAACATAGTGACAGTTAAGAGTGAGACAGACATAAGAATATTCCAGCAATTGAGAGAGTTGATGCGGCGTCCTTGATGACCTTTTAAGAAAATAGGAAAATATCTATTGATATTTCTTCCTATGTATGTAACTACTTTTAATGGTTATTTTTCTGATACAGCTTACCATATTTTTGTCATTAATTTTTTAAAATTTCCTGAATATGGAGAAAATCCTACCTTTACTGTTATGTATGAGCAATAAAACTCATTATAATTAGTCCTGTAAACCGTGACCACAAGGTACCTCATTGATAAGCTGGCATAGGAAGGGACCTCTTACAACAGGGAATTCAGCTAAAATATTAAAAGTTGCTAATTCTGAATCTTGGCAGATGGCTGGAAGTCCAAGTCATCTTTTTTCTGAGACTCTGGTGCATATGGGTGGTTTTTGGTTGGTTCTGCTACCTCAAGTATCTGACGTGGTAGGTATTATGTACTTTGTATTTGAATAGTTGATAACTTAATGATTTCAAATAATTGTCATATACATTGAAACACAAGGTCAATCTGGCTGGAAAGGAATGCACACCTTCAAAGTGAGAGGATTGATTGCTGAGAGCTTGTTGGGTGGTTTGGACCTCAGCCCTAGGTTCTCTCTGCCCCGACCTTGTGGCAGGAGGAATAGAGTTAGCTCAGGAAACAAGGGTAAAAGCCCATTTTCCAGAGCGAGGTAAACCAAGTAAGCATTACGGATATTCAAAAGGAAAAACTGGCTGGGTGTGGTGGCTCATGCCTGTAATCCCAGAACTTTGGGAGGCCAAGGCAGGAGGATCACTTGAGGTCAGGAGTTTGAGACCAGCCTGGCCAACATGGTGAAACCCCATCTCTATGAAAGATTAAAAAAAAAAAGAAAAAAAATGAGCGTGGTGCGGTGGCACACACCTGTAGTCCCAGCTACTCAGGAGGCTGAGGCATGAGCTGAGATTGTGCCACTGCACTCCAGCCTGGGTGACAGAGCGAGACTCCGTCTCAAAAAAAAAAAAAAAAGAAAAACTTGAAGTATGTTTAACTTTATCAGAGGTTGCCTGAGCAAAAAACAAACAAACAAAACCCAATAACAGTGATTTGCGATTAGTCAGCCCTCAGAACTAGAATAGGTTCTAAGAACTGTCTGCTACCTGTTCACCTAGCATGTATGGACAGAAAACAGGGTGGGGCAAAAAGAACAACTTAATTGGTTATAGCTAGGTGTTTTGTCTCACTTTAATCAGCTGACTGTCAACAGTTGACTAAAGCTCAGATGCTGTAACTAATAAACTCAGCTTTTTGTTACATGAGTACACGCTCGAGTTTCATTCAGCATGAATGACTTCATATTAGTTTGGTCCATTGGGCTCAGTAGAGAAGCCTAGTCCAAATCAATGGCCACCTACAAATTTTATTTAACAGGTTAAAAGTTTAATCCCAGAATATCTGAATTTCCGCATAAGGCGGAAAGATGAATTCTCAGTCCTACCTGCTAGTGGGACGTGAGCCTTTAGATATTCTGTTGGGCTTGACCAGAATTAGCTCAGAGACTAAGCATTTGTTACTTGTAGCTGTTGAAGCCTGGAAAAGCAGGAATTCCACCTTAGAGAAATTATATGAATTGCCTAAGATCACAATACTAATTTGAAACCGTGTCAGAATTGGGATCTAGGCCTATGTCCATTCCTAATCTAGTAGATTTGCTATATAATGCTATCTTGAATGTGCAAATTACAACCTTGTAGTTACTTCACAAAGTGTGATTATTACTGTAAAGCTTAAAAAGTTGCTTGCTACTTGGAAAAGCAATCCTGAATAATGAAATAAATCTTGCTATATAAATATAAAATTGCATAAAATTTTTAGAAAACTGTTGATAGTTTTTAGTATTTATTTTACATTCATATTCATCCCGTGGTAGATACTTGCTGCCTTATATTGAACTTTTGCCAATATTAGGGTTTAATAAATATTGATTGAATGCTAATATCTGAAATGGTAGTCAGAGGAGTTGGGGTTTTCACGTGTGTGTGTGTGTGTGTGTGTCTGTGTATAATTGTCAACATGATAGAATTTATATTATAATCAAAATTACCTTGGTTTTTAGAAGTGATTTATAGTAGATTTACTTTTACTTCTATCTTTTGAGTAGTCCCAGCAATAATTAGTGAAACATAATGTAAGAACCAACCATTATCCTCTTTTTATAAACGAGGAAACATACTCCCAGATTATGTAAATGGAAAAGGAAATGTGGAAAAATCATATTTCTGAACATGATTTGTACAATTATCAGATTTTGTTTTAGGAAGACTCACTATTAAATGTGTGTGTGTGAGTGTGTGTGTGTGTGTGTGTACATGTGTATGTTTTGATTATAATAGTATACCATGCTCATTGCAGATCATTTAAAAATATATGTGAAGAAGAAATGAAAAATTGCCAGTAATCTCATTGCTCCATCGTCACTATTGTAAACATTTGACATTTGTTAAATCTATTATTTATGTCCTGTATTCAAAGTAGTGTGGAGATAGGCAAGATCACTGGACTAGAAAGGAAATTTGAATATTCTACCTGTCTGTTACCTTAGTTTTTGTTCTTGGTGTAGGGATTCCATGATTTACCAACATTTAATTTTTAAAAGTATTTCTTACCTTACCTTCTTCTCCAGTTTCTACTGTTATTTCTATTAAATAAATATGACTTTGTGTTCCAGTGAGATAACTAGATTAACATTACCTTTATAGTCAGTGAAGAATAAAAGATGATGTTTCACTTAGCTCATGTAGTTCTAGTTCTCAAGGATATGATATGTGATACTTTTTGAAACATTAAAAGTAGTTTAAACAGTATACATTTAACTCTATAAAAGTCTAGCTAGGCTCTCCATGAAGGGAGCAATTCCAATGGATGGTTTGTAACATCTTTTTCAGTTTTAAAATGCAGATACTCTGATTCCATTGCACATTGATATATGAACTCATTCTTCCTTAGTATTTTATTCCCCAAAATGGTAATTATTTTGCTTCTAGACCAGCAAGCTAATATATCAAAAACTTACATGTAAATGTAGTTGTTTAAAAATATTTATGCTGTGGAATGTCAGTAATTTATGAGTTACTGACATGATACACCTTGTATTTTTGATTAATAATTCATTTTTAGGAAAAACTAAGAATAAAGTTGTTCTTTGTATTGTTACCAGTCTTTTCCCAGTCAAGTATTACTGAAACTGTCTATCCAAACATCTTTTTACCTTTTAAGGTTCTCACTTTTGAGACTGAGAACTATGAAGCTAGTATTCAAATTTGCATTCATTATTGTAATTTCTGGCAGCATGTCCAATTTACTTCTACTGTTGGGTGCTTGTTTGTTGTACTTATGAAGAGCTAAGAAGGATTTTCTAGTAGCCCAAAGTTATGTTATTTTTTTGCTTAGTGACAATTTTTTCAAAAGACCTTATTATAATGAAACCAATGAAAATGCATCATAGTACCTTTTTTAGAGTGCCAGTGGCTTGTGAGATATTTTTTGATGTAAACTTGTTAAAGTCATGTAACTAACCAAGCTTATATCCTTTTGGTAGAACTAGAGACATATTATAGATATTAATAATGAACAAAATTGGGGTAAGAATCCATCCTTCTTTTGTACTATTTTTTTGGTCAATAAATATATTTAAAAAATTTTTTGTGGTTATATCATATGGAGAATATATGTATGGAGTACTTTAGATATTTTGATACAGGTATACAGTGTGTAGTAATCACATCAGGGTAAATAGGGTGTCCATCACCTCAAACATTTATCCTCTGGCTCCTTTTCAGTAAAAAAAATTTGTATTCTCACAGCTCTCCCCCAATACTCTCTTTACCCCCTTACCTGAAATCTAAGCGCTTTTTGTTCTCACGAGTCCTCTGTACCTTACAGCGAGTGAAGAGCATGACATTCTCCAGGTATTTTGCTTCTAGACTACTTTTTTAAAATCACTTTCCTTCAGCAGAGTGTTCTCACTTTGAAATCTGTGTAATACCTGCTTTGCCATGATTGTTCTTATGTATGCTTCCTGCCATTAGTGAGTTTTTTAAAAAAAATATAAGCTTTATAAAAGTGGAAACCTGTATGTGAATTTTTCTGGGATATTTTTTTCTTTTTTGATTCAACCTTACGGGTTTGAATTCACTTATTTGAGTATCTCCCTTTAATGTGACAACAACCTTATGAGATAGACACTATTATTATCCACACTTAACAGATGTGAGACTGAACACAGATGTGTGTTTAGGTAACTTGCATAAGGTTATATATACAGTAAGTGCAGTGTCTGGATTTTAACACAGGCATTCTATTTCAAAGCCCAGACTCTTAACCATTATACAGTACTTACATTCACTGGTAATCAGAACAATGCAAACTAAACTGTGATGCCCATCATCCATCGGTATGTCTGTATCTATCCTCCTTCTGTCTGTCTACATACATTTGTATGTATTTAGATTATCAACAGATTATCTGCAGCAAAATTGGGTACAGTAATATCTTTAAGGGCTAGGGGAAGATACTTTTGAATTTAGTAATATCCTAACCAGACATTAACAATTTAGAATAAGATAGACATAAGGACAATTTCAGGCATACAGGGACTCAGAAACTATCTTGTTCATAGATCATTGCTGAAAGAATTACTAATGGATGTACTCTAGCAAGAAGAGCAATGAACCAGGAGAAAATAATGGGATTCAGGATGTAATGATGCACAAAGAAAGCAGTAAAACATGCTGTTACATTCAAATATAGTTGAAAAATTTACATGGGAATTGGGAGAGGAAGTATAGAGGACCATAACATAGTAAGCTGTGGTTCTGATCCTGTTTGGGAGAAGATAGGTACACTTGCTTGCTAACGTTAAACTTGGCTAGGAAAAAATAAATCTACATATAAACTGCTATAATAATACCACCTACAATTTACTAAGCATTTATATGTGCCAGATACTTTGTTAACATTTTACATGGATAAGAGATATACACACATTCACTCTATATATGTTATATATATTATATATCTATAATATATATAAAACAGACACACACACATACTTTAAAGTATACACAAATGTAGGGATACCAATTAAGCAAGCTTTTAATAGCTATATCCTTTAGGAAATAGAGGGGAAGGGATTGAGATGGGGAGGTGTGAAGGTCAAGTGGAAATTTTTGCTTTATCTTTATAGAGAAATGCTTTTACATTAAAAATGCCATCACATATTATTCAGATTTTTTTTTGTTAAAATCCTAA
Organism: Chlorocebus sabaeus; assembly: GCF_047675955.1. Taxonomy (NCBI): domain Eukaryota; kingdom Metazoa; phylum Chordata; class Mammalia; order Primates; family Cercopithecidae; genus Chlorocebus; species Chlorocebus sabaeus. The sequence continues at coordinate 13,756,201 of NC_132906.1, forward strand.
AGAAGTTTAAGCAGATATACCAAAAATATCAATAGCAATTAAATCTGTTTTTTTTACTCTCCTTTTTTGTTTTTTAGTGTAATTTTGAATTTAAAAAAAAAAAAAAAGCCTTGAGAGACACTTGGCAGTAATGATAACATAGCTTTTTGTTGTTGTTAAGAGAGGAGGTCTTAGTATATTGCTGAGGTTGAACTTGAACTCCTGGACTCGGGTGATCCTCTCACCTCAGCCTCCTGAGTAGTTGGGACTACAGGTGCTTGCCAATGTGTCTGACTTGTGGTGTAGTTCTTAAATCTCTTCAAACTTCTATTAAAAATGGTAACTAGGGTAACTGAAGGAAGAAACAAATGCTGGATAGGATACAGAGAAAAGGGAATCTTATACATGGTTGGTAGGAATGTACATTAATACAACCATTATGGAGAACAGTATGGAAGTTTCTCAAAAAACTAAAAGTAGAACTACGATATGATCCAGCAATCCCACTACATAGGATATATCCAAATGAAAGAAAATCAGCATATGAAAGAGATACTTGCACTCCCATGTTTATTGCAGCACTATTCACAGTAGTCAAAAGATGGAATCAACCTAAGTGTCCATCAACAGATGAATGGATAAAGAAAATGTGGTATATATGTACAATGGAATACTATTCAGCTATAAAAACAAGTGAAATCCTGTCATTTGTAGCAACATGGATGGAATGGAGGTCATTATAGTAAGTGAAATGGGCTAGGCACAGAAAGATCAATACCACATGTTCTCATTCATATGTGGAAGATAAAAAAAGTTGATCTCATGGTAGTAGAGAGTAGAATAGTAGTTCCTGGAGGCTGGGAAAGGGAGGAAGGAAAGGAAGAGATTGGTGAAAGGCTACTGTAATTTTGTAATTACAAAATTATAGTTAGATAGGAGGAGCACTGTAGGGTGACTATTGTTAACAATTTATTGTATATTTGGAAATAGCTAGAAGAGAGGATTTTGAATATTTCCAGCACAAAGATATGAAAAATGTTGAAAGTGGTAGATGTGCTAATTGCCCTGATTTCATCATTATACATTGTATGCATTGAAATACCACTCTTTACCCCATATGCACAATTATTATGTCAATTAAAAATTAAAATAGGTGACAGTATATCCCCTGTATCTCTGAATATGAGTAAAACAATGGATAGCAGCAAGCATTATGGGGGAATAGCCAGTGACCAGGAATGGTTAAAGGAAAGATAAGCTATGGGGTATTCTAAGATCTGAAGAAATCAGAAACCACAAGCAAGTGTTCACCTCCAAAACAGGTACCCTCAGAATGGGAGCTCGGGGGTCTTATCTGGGACCAGCAGTTGGCAGTTGGTAGGGAGCTTACAGGTTACATACAGTTTGTGGGTGCAAGGAGACTGTGGAAAGGTCTGAGAAAATAGGGGTTCCCTGGGTCTTCAGTGTTCTCTGACATACTCAATAAGGTTTGGTCCTACAATGAGGAAAAATTTATGGAAATAGAACACAATTTCATCAGTGCAGGAACTCTGTGAGTAAATGAGGGAAATCTTCCAAATACTAATAGGTGAATGACCAGCAATGATGCATCTTAGAAAGTACTGGAGATGAGGCTATGCTTGAGAGGCTCTTATTTTTTTATATTTCTTGGTAACAACAGTAAAGCTAGGAACTCTATTCTGTCCCCATGTCCCCTCTTCTAATAGTTAAAGAGAAACCATCTCATTTAAACATATGCCTTAGAAAATGACTGTATTACAACTCCACAAAAATATATTGTATCAGGTCGGTGCAAAAGTAATTGAGGTTTCAGATAGTGAATTTTAAATCCTCATAACTATGCTCAAACACATATTTATTAATCAAAATAGGAACCATTACAATCAACACATTTTTGCCAATGAGAAATAAGTTTGTTTATTCCTGCAGTGTACAAATCTGTTTCGGGATGCGATGAACTCCTGGGGTGCATTTTTTGCATTCTGCTGGTTGCGGAAGTACTTTCCCCACAAAAAGCTGTTGAGATGCTTGAAGAAGTAGTAGTCAGTTGGCGAGAGGTCAGGTGAATATGGCGGATGAGGCAAAACTTCATAGCCCAATTCGTTCAACGTTTGAAGTGTTGATTGTGCAAGGTACATACCATAAGCCAACAAATAAAACCTCAGTAAATTTCATGGAACGGGAATAATAGGAGAGCATTCTCCAACCACAGTACAGTGAACGAAGAATGCACACACTCAATCCAAAGATGGCAGGAAAGAAGAAAATTATACATAGAAAAACTTGAATCAACAGAAAATATAAAGATGGTAAAAAGTTTGATATATTAATAATCAGAACAAATAGTATGAGCCTGGGCAAAATGGTGAAACCTCATCTCTACAAAACAAAAACTGAAAATAAATATTAGCTCTGTGTGCTGGTGTGTGCCAGTAGGCCCAGCTACTCCAGGGGGGCTGAGGTAAGAGAAATGATTGGGCGGTGCAGCAAGCCATGATCATGCCACTGCACTCTAGCCTGGGCAACAGAGTGAGACCCCATCTTAAAAAAAAAAAAGGGTATGCGGTATATGAGTGAGGTTGTAATGTGGGAAACAGAAAGTGCAGGTATATGCTTTTTACAAGAAATGCCTAAGTAGTGAAAGGATGAAACATGAACTAGACAAACAGCTGCCCAGCCTGTCTCCCAGAAGACACTAGGTGACTTTTAAAGTGCACACCTTTGATTTTAGGAAGGATAAAGAGCTGTCTAAATAAAAATTACATTTCAGTTCATAGATATGGAAAGAATTTAAATGGTTGCATCAAGTTTGTGATTGTTTATATGTTCCCATGTAGTTTGGGAACATTACACTTTGAATTTGTCATCCATAGATATTTTATTTCTTCACTTTAGTTTTTATCTCATTTATATTTGGTAGGATGCTTTGTTTTCTTTTTTTAAGAAAATTTTATTTTATTATAAGTTCCAGGATATATGTTCTGATGTGCAAGTTTGTTCCATAGGTAAATGTGTGCCATGGTGGTTTGCTGCATGTAACAACCCATCTCCTAGGTATTAAGCCCTGCATGCATTAGCCATTTATCCTGATGCTCTCCCTCCTCCCGCTCCACCCTGACAGGGTGTGTTGTTCCCCTCCCTAGTCCATGTGTTCTCATTGTTAAACTCCCACTTATTAGTGAGAACATGCAGTGTTTGGTTTTCTGTTCCTGTGTTAATTTGCCGAGGTTAATGGCTCCCAGTTTCATCCATGTCCCTGCAAAGGACATGATCTTATTTCTTTTTATGGTTTCATTAGTATCCCATGGTGTATGTGTACCCTATTTTCTTTATCCAGTATATTATTGATGGGCATTTGGGTTGATTCCATGTCTTTGCTATTGTGAATAGTGCTGCAGTGCCCACACATGTGCATGTATTTTTATAATAGAATGATTTATATTCATTTGGGTATATACCCAGGAATGGGATTGCGGGGTCAAATGGTATTTCTGGCTTTAGATCTTTGAGGAATTGCCATGCTGTCATATTGGATGCTTTGTCTTCTAATGTAGATCATTACTATGGTCTTCAAGTCTTTTGTAAATTGCTGAATGTTTGAAATAGTTTGCTGTGATTGAAAAGGAAGTTAAAGGGGAAAAAAGCACTGGAATACTAGACTCAGGTGTGCTGCTGCCACTGACAAGCTTTGTTATTTCCTCTTGACTAGTTTCTTGTTTCATTTATGCCCTTTAAGGCTCTAATATCCCATTTTGGAAGCAGTTCTTGTGGATTGGGGATATTGCCATATTTTTTTCTCTGTGGAAAATACCAGTGCATTTATTTAATCTGTGCATTAGCTTATATATTTCAGCAAGTCAACTACTTAATAAAATGATCATAGTAATCCCACTCGGTATATGACATGATGAAGATGAAGGTGATATCTGGTTAAAGATCCAAAAGAAGAGGATTTATAACAAATAATGCTTGTATGGACATTTGAAATTAATCATCTAAAAGGAGATTAATAGAACAGTGTGAATTTGCAAAGTAGATATAATACAACTATGCACATGATAGAATAAAAATAGAGCTTTTGTCTTTGTTTTTTAAAACTTAGGAGAATTAAGACATGATTTAATGTTTTATGATGACACTTATTGTTTTGCCAGTTTTTTATTACCTTATTTATTATATATTATAATGCATTGAGTTGATATTGATTATCAGTTATGTGCCAAGGATTGTACTGTTACATGTGAAATGGTAAACTGTATTTGGGCAAACGATTTCTCATGGCATTTTTGCATGTCTTGTATTAGCGTTTGTGCTGGACTATCTTTTCAGGGATTTTGGTGCAGGAAATAGCCTTTAGAAATAGACATATGTTTGGCACAGGGCAGATTTTTTTTTTCTGACCATGATAATAAAGATGTTTCTGTCTGAGGCAAAGGTTGGATAGGTTTGCTGGCAGCTCCTTTAAAAGACTGGAGTTTTCAAAGCTTGTGGTTCCTTCTCTGTGACGCAAACTCACTGTGTGTGTGCAGCATCCACCTGCCTTGCTTCCGCCTTAACCCTGTGAGACTTTGGAGGAGAGAGGGAACCAATGCAAACATGAAGGTCATGATGCCTGTTGTGCAATGAATAATGAAATCTTTAATCTCTATAAACTTAAACCCTATAAACTTACATCTTTTGCTATCATGTGTGGAACTATCAGGCTAATTTGTTAGCTTGCAAGTAGGGTAAAATATCAGACCCTTTGTAGTTCTTGATCCAATGGAGATTGATTCCTTGGTATTATAGCATTTGTTCTCTAGTGGAGAAGACAGACAGTGAAACAGTTACTTACAGTGTCCTTGATAATCGTTCTGATGGTATGGAAGCACCTAGCTGGAGCACTTAATTCAGTTCACTAGTTGAGGAAGAGTCAAGGATAGCTTACCAGAGGAAGTAACATATTTAGACCTGAAAAATAAGAATAAGTTAGGCAAAAGACAGACATTAGAAAAGAGTATATACTTCCTGATATGTGTATGCATAATTATTTTAGGCTTCCCTTTTTTGTTTTGTGTTTACGAATTACCTTGCACATTTTAAACTCTTTGAAGAAACAGGAACCATTTCATAGCCTCCATGGGTTACATTCTGTAGTTTTCCTCAGGTATAAGGTACATTTCTTCATTTCTTATAAGCTGCATGTGGTTGATCTTTTTGTTTAAAAGTATATATATTTAAAAATGTAAATATCTATCTGTCCAGTTTGCTAATTCTTGTCTTTAAATTGGAGGGTCTAGTCTCTTTACATGTAATGTAATTATTGATGTATTTGAATTTAAACATACCATATTACCAATTAGCTTTTTATTTGTCATGTCGGTTCAGTACATTTTTCTTTTTTTTCCTCACTACTTTTGGATTTACATGTCTTTTATTTTTATTAACATCCCCCTTTATTAACCTTAAAAATTATTATATGACTATTCTTTTAGTGGTAACCCTAGATATTATAACATACATGTTTGATTTATTAAAGGGTAAAATAAATTTATACTTTTATCATTTTCTGAACAATTTGTGGATCTTCAAACTCTAATTTCATTTATCCTTCTCCCAAATTCAGTGCTATTATTTTTGATGTATTTTAATCTTTTCCATCTTTTAAGCTCTTCTGGACATCATTTTTATTGATAAACATAGTAAATATTTATTTAGATTTATCCATGTGTTTTTCCTTTTTCTAGCTTTTATTTTTTCCTGCATTTCTGAGCTTCCATCTGGGTTCATTTGCTTTCTGCCTGAAACCTAGATTTTAGTATTTTCTTCTTTGGAAATCTACTTTTTAAAGTCTCTTTTTCTTTCTCTGCAATTTTTAAATTTTTCCTTCACGTTTGAATGATATATTCCTAGATATAGAATAACAGCGGCAGTTATTTTCTCTCCTAGCTTTTAAAAGTTTTTGACAGAGTCTCACTCTGTCACCAAGGCCAGGCTGGAGTGCGATGGCATGATCTCGGCTTACTGCAACCTCCCTCCTGGGTTCAAGGGATTCTCTTGCCTCAGCCTCCCGAAGAGCTGGAATTACAGGCATGCGCCACCACGCCAGGCTGATTTTTGTATTTTTAGTAGAGGACTTCTGTTTTTGTCTGACTTCTGTTATTTCAGTTTTTGAACAGTATGTTGCTGCTTCTTTGAAGGTAATATATCTTTTTTCCCTTGTTACTTTTTAAAACAATTCTTTCTGATTTTTAGCACTTTTCCTCTGATGTGCATAGATGTGATTTTTTTTTTGTATTAGTGAAATGGATGATAGATCAGAAATGATTCTGGTATCTATAACTTAATTTATTTAATTGGCCTTGAAAATTTATTTGTAAATCTGTGTTCAAATACTGCCTCTTTATTTCTTTATCCTATCCTTCATGAAGTGTAATTATAGGTATGATAGACCTATTCATTGTATTTCACAACCTTTTCCCCCCTCTGTTTTTATCCTTATATTGCCATGTCCATATGTCTGAATTTTTTTTGTTGTGTATTCTAGTTCTTTCATTATTTCTTCAACTGTATGTAATGTGCTGTAAAACCTACCATTGAATTATCAAATTCACTTATTTTTCAGTTGGAGAAAGTATTTATACTCTTTTATGGTTTTGTGTTTTCTGCTGAATAGTCAGTTTTTTGTTTGTTTGTTTGTTTGTTTTTGAAACCAGGTTTCACTCTGTTACCCAGGCTGGAGTGCAGTGGCATGATCTCAGCTCACTGCAGCCTTGACCTCCCAAGCTCAAGTGATCCTCCTGCCGCGGCCTCCTGAATAGCTGGGACTACAGGCGCATGCTACTGTACCACAGCTAATTTTTTTTGTATTGGTGGAGATGGGGCTTCACCATGTTGCCCAGGCTGGTCTGGAACTGCTGAGTTCAAGCAATTTGCCCGTCTTGGCCTCTCAAAGTGCTGGAATTACTGGTATGCATTACCGTGCCCAGCCCTCAATTTTGTTTTTTACATTAGTAATTATTGTTTTATGATCTGGTTCTGATAACTTCATTATCTATCATCTGTGTATCTGCTTCATTATCTAGGAACCTATATGTCTGTTGTTTTCCTTAGCTTTTATTCACTTCTAATCATTTAGTATGGCTGGCTGTTTTTTATTGATGCCTGAATAAAGTATATAAAAATAAAGTGATTTGAGGCTTTGGATACTGTTATCTTCCTTGAGAGAAGATTACTTTTGATTTACGCTGGTGGCTGGTACGTAGGCCTGGGACCCTGGCAGTCACAGATTGTTACAATCCAATTAAGAATAGGAATGATTTGAAGTTGTGCCTGGTCTCTGCAAGGACTTATCTGTATCTTTTTTTATTTTAATTGAAATGAAATTTACAATACCAATAGTTCACCATTTTAACTATTTAAAAGTACACCATTTATTGGTACACAATTGTCCCTTCATATCCTTGGGAGATTAGTTTCAGGACCTCCCATGGATACCAGAATCTATGGGTGCTCTAATCCCTTAAGGAAAATGGCTTCATATTTACATATAACCTATGCATATCCTCCCATATCCTGTAAATAATCTCTAGATTACTTATAATGCCCTATACAATATAAATGCTGTGTAAATAGTTGCTATACTGTATTGTTTAGGAAATAGTGACTGGAAAAATGTTTGTGCATGTTCAGGAGAGACACAGTCATCCATTTATTCCCCAAATATTTTTGATCCATAGTTGTTTGAATCCATACATAGAGACTCCATGGATTCAGAGGGCATAATGCAGGTCTGTATTTACAACATTGTGCAATCATCACCTACTTAATTCTAGAATACTTCCACTACGTTCAAAAGAAACTCCTCATCTCCCAATTTCCTCATCTCATCAACCCCTGGCAGTCCACTAATCTATGGATTTACATATTTTAAATGGAATCATAGAATATGGTCTGTTGCTACTGCCTTCTTCCACTTAATATATTTGGCCTTTTTTTTAAACCCTTACTTTTGGAGTATACTTACTTGCAGCAATTCTTGGAAGTCTGTGAACCCTAGCTTTGTTTCACTATTTTCATGGGTATATTAAAACCTTTGTTCAGGTTCTCAGCCCTCCAACTGTGTTGCTTTTACAGTGGGCATTTATCTTGAGCGGGAAAATAGCCTAAAGTCTGGGCTTACTTCTCTGGGCTTCTTTTCTCTCTTGATGTGCCTTTGCAGTCTTAGTTTTCTTGGTAGCTCTCTGATGTCTTCAAGTATTGTTTTTATGTTTTATCCATCTTTCTAATTCCCAGTGAAATCTCACTGGAATTAGACTATGTAATTATTTGCTGAATGACTGAATTCATTTATTGAAACATTATTTGTGAATGGAAAATATATGCACCAAGTGCTGGAGGTATAGTAGTGTACAAAGCAGCAAAAGTCTCTGCTGTCACACAGGTTACATTCTAGGGACAGTTGATAGGAAATAAAGCATACACCTGAAATACATAGTATGTCAAAAGGTGGAAATTTCTATGGAGAGCATAATGCAGGGAAAGATAGCATGAGTTCTAGGGCGTTGAGAGCTGTTTCAAGTAAGGTAAGTTAGGGAAAACCTCTTTGATAAGATGATGTCGGAAGAGTTACCTGAAGGGGGAGAGCCATATGGATATTAGGCAGAGGGAACAGAAAGTATAAAGGCAAAAATGAGCTGTCCCACTGTCCAAGCAATAGTGTGACTGGAGCAGAAATGAGGTGGTAGATTAACTCCGAGCTCTGGGGGATGGACAGATCATGTATAGTGCTGTACAAGTTTAGATTTTATTAGGACATTGTTGGGAAGCTGCTGGAGTGTCTTGAGTAGAGGAGAGACATGATCTGCTTAGCACTCACGTTGATCTTGTTAAAACTGGTATTTCAGAATAAACCAGATCTGGGTGGTGAGGGTGGATGTGGAGACACCATCTGGAGATTCTTTCAGTAACACAGACAAGGGAGGAATACTCTTTTAGATCAGGGTGCTAGCAATGCAAGTAGAATTGACCAGAATTTAAATATATTTTGAAGGTACAGACAACCCAGTTTGCTCGACATTTGAATGTGGGGTTATGAGAAAGTCAGGAGTTAAGTTCTTGGCCTAACTGATCAGAAGGATGGAAGTTCCATTGAGTGAAACTAGAAAGCTTGCTAGAGAATCTGATTTGCAGGTGGGATAGGCAGAAGATCAAGAGTTTGTTCTTGGCCCTGTTAAGTTTTATATGCCTGTTGCGCAGCTAAGAGGAGATGACAAGAGGTAAGTTAAATATATGAGGCTGCAAAATGGTCTGAGGTTAATATATACATTGGTGAGTTGTTAATATCTTGTTGATACCAAAAAAGCTTTGAGATTGAATGAGGTCATTTAGGGGTGAATGTGGATAGAGAAGAGATACAAGTACCAAAATCAGAGACAATTCAAATTTTTAAGTCCAGGGCTGAGGAAGACTCAGTAAAGAAGAGTAGATGGGGCTCATACTTATAATCCCAGTACTTTGGGAGGCCAAGACAGGAGAATCACATAAGCCTAGGAGTTCAAGACCAGTCTGGGTAACATAGACCTCATTTCTACAAAAATTAAAACAAATATTAGCCAGGTGTGGTGGCACTCACCTGTAGTCCCAGTTACTTGGGAGGCTGAGGTGGGAGGATCACTTGAGCCTGGGAGATCGAGGCTGCAGTGAGTTGAGATTATGTCACTGCATTCCAGCCTGGGCAATGGAGAACCTGTCTCAAAAAAAAGTAGATGGGCCAGGCATGGTGGCTTGTGCCTGTAATCCTAGCAGCTTGGGGAATCTAAGGCAGAAGGATAAGTTGAGTCTGGGAATGGGAATTCAAGACCAGCCTGGACAACATAGCAAGACTGGGTCTCTACAAGAAAAAAAAAAATTAGCTGGGTGTGGTGGTGTACACCTGTAGCCCTAGCTACTTGGAAGGCTGAGGTAGGAAGATGACTGGAGCCGAGAAGTTTGAGGCTGCAGTGAGCCATGATTGCCTGTGTGACAGAGCAAAACACCATTTCTTTAAAAAAAGGGCTAGTAGCTCAAGGATGAAGTGGAGCCAATGATTTTTATTTTTTTTTTTAAGTTGGGATAGATTTTACTGCGTTTGTGTGCTGATGGGAATGATCTAGCAGGTCATAGGTCAGGAATGAGTCTTGTAGCAGTTTTCTTGAGGAGGGGAACAGGTATGGAATGTAGAGGGCAGAGGACATAGGTGGAAGGTAGGCTCTATAGTCTTAAGGGTAGTTCATCCACAAGAGAAGGGAAGGCAGATTATTTTGGTAACCCTACAGGGTTAATATGATAGAACATATCAAAGTTGCCTTTTATCAGTAAGAGTAAGAATGGTGGAGGAGGTCCTGTAAGTTTAAGCAGGGAAGAGAAGCTGCAAAATAGTAATATGGAAAAGGAAATAGACCTGGGAAATGGATTGTAGAGGAGTACTGAGATAACCTCACCTTCTCATCTATAAATTGAGAAAGTTTAATTAGATCTGTCTCAGACTTTTAAATGAATAAGTAATTGACTGCCACACCTTGAATACTATAATATATAAATTCTTGCTGTTATTTGCTCTTAGTTGTCAAACAGTAAAAAAAGTGTTTGATATGGATATAATATTGATATAAGCAGAATTATTAATATATTACATTAGTGGATATAAATATGACATTGAAATGCAAATCTTATTGCTAGCAAAAATGTTTGATATTGATTTCTATATATAGTTTAAGCTATAGATTATGGAAAATAGAAGCAATGCCCGTAGTTGGTAATTCACATTTGAACTACATACATACTGATTTCTTACTACGCCTAAGAATTTCTAAAACTTATTTATGGAAGCTAAGTTTAGGTATGTGTGTTTATTTCAGGGAATATTCATTTTAGGCTACCTGATATTTTACTTAAGCTTAATTACTCACAGGTGTGCTATTGCAGTTGTATGATAAAGGAAATAACTAAATTTTATGACTATTCAAAACATTCTTTGTAATTTTTTAACTATCAGTAAAGTTTTTTTAATTTTAATTTTTGATACAGTATTGCTTTGATATTTAGCAGTATTAATCAGTTGTCATTTATATCTGTTTATCAGTACATAGTGCCAGTGAAGTTATAGATACTATTCCCAGTAAGTTTTTCTCCTTACTTAGTTCTGGCTGCCCATGTCCTACTGGAAACATAAGGCAACTTAAATTTATTGAGTACTTTTAAAGTTCATTTTATGCCACTGTAACAGAATAGTACGGACTGGGTAATTTATAATGAACAGAAATTTATTGGCTCACAGTTTTGGAGGCTGGGAAGTCCAATATCAAGGTGCTGGCATCTTACCAGGGCCTTCTTGCTGTGTCATCCCATGGCAGAAGAGCAAAGACAGGGTGGGAGAGAGAGCAAGAGGGGGCCTAAGTCATCCTTTTATGGGGAACCCATTCCTCTGATAAGGAGCCCTCTCTCCTGACAGTGGCATTAATCCACTCACTCCACCCTCACGGCCTAATCACCTCTCTTTAGGCCCCAACTCCCAACAATCTTACATTGGGGATTAAGTTTTCCGTACATGTGTTTTGTGGGAACACCTTCAAGCCATACCAAGTAAATAGCCTAGGTGAGTCACTTTTGAGTACTTTACATATGGTAGAGTCTTTAGTCTTGCAGCTATCCTGTGAGATAGGCAGTGTTATTCTGAAAAGTTCCATGCCAGATTATGGATTTAGTAAGTGACAGAGTTGGGATTTATTTCCAAGTTATTCCAAATCTAAAGACTGTGCCACTATTAATGATTAATTATAGTTCAGTAAAATCTATTTTGTATAACATTTAAAAATAAAACAATGGTTATTTAGTCTTGTGCCTGTGAATTACTCTTTTTTACCTGGCTGTGTATCATCCTTAATTAGTGTCTTCCTGGACTCAATTATCCTCTTTTAATTAGTCTTTATTTTATGTTCTGATTAGAAACTTGATAATTTCTACATTATCTACAAAAAAGAATTTTTTATTCTACAAATTGTTTTTCTACAAATTTATTCTGCAAAAAAGAAATTTTGTAAGTAAGAGACTGCTTAGGATATCATGGAGTGTGGAACTAGAGGTCAAGAGTTGAATGGCAGGTTGGCTCCTGATTGTGTTCTTTAGGGATAGGTTATTTTTGTGGAAGAGTTAGCAAGAATTCTTTTATCAAATTGATAGTTAATAGACTAGAAGGGGTAGATGGTTGAAAACTAAATACTTAAATGTTATTTTAAACCTACTTACAAATATACTGGCATCATACAAATGATATGAAATACTTGCTTAATAATACATAATAGTTTCAAATATTTCAGTGCATACTCTTTAGGTGCTTCTCACAGAATGGTCAACAAGACCAATGTGGAACTTATCATTAGAAGTTTATAGTCCAGTGTTTGTATATAACCCAGCCCTGAGAGATATATCCAGCCCCCACCCCTAGAAACTTACTGTTTTCCCTCTGATTATCAAATATTCTTTTTAGAACATTGATGGAATAGGAAAGAATATAAAGATAAATATAAAGATAAATGGAAAAGATTTATAAGCCCACAGCTCAGAGATACACTTCGGACATATTTCACTTTAGTTTCTTTTTCCTTTATACACATTTATTAGCATGAATTAAACATGTATCCTTTTTTTTTTTTTTTTTTTTGAAACAGAGTCTCTCTCTGTTACCCAGGCTAGAGTGTAGTGGTACAATCTTGGCTCACTGCAACCTCCGCCTTCCAGGTTCAGGCAATTCTCCTGCCTATGCCTCCCGAGTAGCTGGGATTACAGGTGTGTGCCGCCATGCCCGGCTAAGTTTTCTATTTTTAGTAGAGATGAAGTTTCACCACGTTGACCAGCCTGGTCTTGAACTCCTGACCTCAAGTAATCTACCTGCTTCGCCCTTCCAAAGTGCTGGGATTACACGGGTGAGCCACTGCGCCCAGCCTAAACATGTATTTTATAAGAAAAATCTATTTGCTACTTTTTGCTTTTAGTTTTTAATTTTCAGGTTTTTTTTCTTTTTGTCTCAGGGTCACGTATGTCATTCTTTTTTCTCCTGTGACTCACTTAATCTTTGTATTTTCTGATTCATGAAATTCTGCTTTGACATGTATAAGTTCTTTTTATTTACTCAGTTTTGCTTTTTAGAAATTCTCAACTTCATGAGTTAAATGCTTGACCCATTTATTGTTATTATTTGCTGCGTTTAATTTTTGCTGAAAGCTTTTTAAAATAGAAATTTTTGTAAACGCCTTCTCACTAGGATATAAACACAGTTATTTGGGAAGTTACGTTCCTTTCCTGTTACTACCAAAAGAACCTTTTTTTCATCTCATGCAGGTTATGTGAATTGTAGGGACCAGAGAACATTATTTTATGGTTCTAGTCACATATTTTTTATTTCTCTCAAACAGAAGTTTTGAACAAGTGAATCTTCTCATTTTCCTTTACCTCATCTGGTAATTTTTGCAGTCTATTTGTGCCATGCTTGCAGTCTTAAAACATTTTTTTCTTAGTTTTTTTTTTTTTTTTTTTTTTTTTTAACTACTTTTAGGTCTTCAGATTCTAAATTCATTATGTACTTGGATGCCAAAGTTGTTGCATACTTCCCAGTTGTCTTCTTAGTAGATTATTGTACTACTTTGGCATCATAGAACCGGAAGACCTTAGAGGTCATATAATTTTGATGAATGTTATTTTTTAAAGATCTGGAAACTGGGGCTTGGAGAAGTAGTAAACTCATGTATCTAGCTCACTAAACTTCTGCTCAAAGGTTTTAGCAGAATCTTCACTTAAAAGCAGGGGTCTACTGGGACCTGGGCAAGCCTCAGTCCCTGCTGTAAGATGGAAGCCTGGCCATCTGCCATCCCCACCCTGCAAGGTGCCTACTCCCCATAAACACAGAAGCTTCTTGGTGGGAGCAGGCACCAGACAGGCCAGTGTGGGGCAGGGGCGGGGCCCCACCTGGTGGTGCCACTGGGCTAGGTGAGGTTGCCCAGGCTTTGGCCACAGCAGCCCCACTGCCAGCACTGGGAGAGGTTGAAGAGCACCAGACAGGCCACCAGGGCCACTGTCAGCAACACGACCTTTGGCTCCAGGCTCATCTGCAAGAAGATGGAGCAGGCAATGAAGCCCAGGATGTAGTTGCAGGTGTAGTACTGGGGAGGGGTGAGTGTCACTCAGGACAGGACCACCCCATCACCTCCTCTTGCCTCTGATCCAGCACTGACCCCCGAGCCCCACTCCCCAGTGCCTCAGCATTGCACTCTTACCTTGCCGCCTCCCTTCTCAACAAAAAGCAACGAGACCTGAAAACAACAGCAGCAACAACAACAAAAAGCAGGGGCCTAGATCTCTTTCCATTTAACCCCACTGAATCTGATTTGAATCTGATTAGTAGTTCTGTGAGAAGCTATTACAGGATTTCAGATAATAAGATAACTGAAATAATATAGCTATTCAGATCATAAAACTCATTTAATAATGAGTTATTGAGAAACTATGTATTGTGATTTAAGTGGTGTTTTAGGAAGGTGAATTTGACAAAAAAAAAAAAGAGGGATTTTGAAACTGCCTGGCCTGGTTCTATATTCCATCCCAGATATCTTTAACAAAAGCTAACAAACAGTATATACAACTACTTTCCATTCTTTTTAATATTGTCAGTTTTCTTTTATGTGGACTAAAGCATTATATTACTCTTAACAAGTAAGGTAATACTGCATGGTACAATAATGAAATATTCAAGTCATATAGTCTGAAAAACAAAAATAATAAGAAAGTTAGCCTTAAGAAAAACATTATGAAGATTAAGAATAATTACAAAAATATTTTAGTATATATTTAAATTCTGCATTTTAAAACATCTATAAACATTAATAAATTTTATATTATGATTATATTCATGATATAATCATAACATAAAAATACTCTTTTCGGTGTGCTCTATTTGAGAACTTACATAATCTCATTTAGCATTATATATAACAGTGATTCAGGTTGGCAGATTTTATTTCACAAAGTGCAGTTATAATTACAGCTGAATTTTGAGATTCAGATTAAGGAATACAGGTATTAGTTTTTCTTGTATAATCTTTATCTTTTATTCATCCATTTGAAAGTCATTCATTACACAGTTGCATTAGAATTGAAGCAAATAACTAGAATAAAGTTATGTTTTATACCAAAGAGCTTAATTCTTAAAATCCCAGATATTCAAGTATTGTTTACAATTAGGATTTAAAAGGTTAGAAATGATGTACATATAACTCTCATGTAACTTTTGTGAGTTACACTTTGATGTGATTGATTTTATAAATTTCTTTGTAGTTATATTCTATAATTGTTTTGCCATATGTGTATGTGTGTGTATATATATGTATACGTTTCTGTGTGTGTGTACATACACATATGTGCTAAAATGATGAGGATAACTTGTGAAGAGATGTTTAAGTTTTATGGTAAAAATGGAGTTTATTATTTTGTTAGAGTCTGAGTATTATATCTAACTGGGATGTATACACTGTAGTAATTTATTCATCAGCAACTTGGATATCTTGGACATTTGCCAACTCATTTGTTAAGTTGAGTCCTATTTTAGAAGGGACATTTTCTTGTATGACAGTTGCAAACTGTTATGTATCAGGCACTGAGGCAGGTACTAGGGTATATAATGGAGTGCAGAGCTACAGTACAAGCTCTGCCCTCCTTCAGCTTGTATGTGTACACGCACACACACAGACACACATTTATTTATTTTAATGGGAGACAGATAATATACACACAAGTCAAGTATAGATTGTATAGTGCTAGGAATGAAATAATGTATTTTTACACAGAATAATGGAGACACACAGTATTTTAGGTAGTGTAGGCAGTGAATGCCTCTTTGAAGAGGCAGCAACTCAAACTGAGAAGTATGAGGAAGAGTCCTCTAAGAGCCCGTTAAGAGCATATTAGAAAGAAGGAACAGTGAGCAAAAGGCCTGAGAGTTGGGAGAAACTATGGCTATTTAGAAACCAACTAAAATCTGAGTGATTGGAGTCTTTAATGAGCAAAAGGGAGAGTAACATGATTAAATTGGTGAGGTAGACGTGAGTAAGATTTATTCAGGTTTTGTCGACTGTGAGAAACAGTTTGGATTCTGTTAAAGAACAGTGGGAAGCCATTGAAAGACTTTAGGCTAGGGGAGTGACATAATTTCTCTTATGTTCTAAAAGGATCATCTGCTGCAGTGGGAGAGGAGCAAAGGCAAAAAAGTGGCGATTTAGTGTAGTGCTTCATTTATAGCGGTTACACAGTGATTTTTTATTAAATAAAGTGAAGAAACTAGAATTAAGCAGGAATGTGTTGTTTCTAGTTGTTTCCAGTAGGGATGTTTCCATCTGTACACGATTTTTAGTAAAAATCCATAAACCTATGTTTTTATTTCCCTTGGGTACTAGAAGTGCTGAGGCCTACCTATGGGTAAATGTGTGTTCAGTGCCTGTTATAAGAAATTTGACAAATTGTTTTCTAAAGTGGCTGTGTCACTTTGTGTTCATATAAGAAATGTGTGAAAAGGTCCAGTCGTTTTACATCCTCTTCCATACTTGGGATCGTCAGTCTTTTTGATTTGAATCTAGCAGATGTATAGTGGTAGCTTACTGTGGTTTCAGTTTGTGTTTTCTGAATGCCTAATGGTGATAAGTATCTTTCCATGTGCTTATAGAACACTTTTATGTGTTTTTTTGAAGTATCTGTTAAGATCATTTGTCAGTTTAAAAATGGCTTATTTTTGTTTTTATTAAGATGTGAGAGTTTTTTTATTCTGGGGACAAATCCTTTATCAGATACATGATTTGCAAATATTTTTCTTCAGGCTCTGGTTTGTCTTTCATTTTCTCATTGGCATATTAATTTTGTAGAAGTCTAATTTATTAATTTTTTTCTCATCGTTCTGTGGCTTACTTAAAAAATATTTGTGTAATCCAAGACAAGAAAATATTTTTTTCTTAGAAGTTTTACAGATTAACCCTTATATTTGCATATGATATAAGGTAAGGATAAAAGTTCATATGGCTGTGTGGTTGTTTCTATTGGTTGTAAATACCGTTCTTTCTCCATTATTTATCTTGTCACCTTTGTCTCAAATCAATTGATCATTTATTGATTTGGTTTTTATGTGGGTTTATTTTTAGACTTTCTGTTATGTTCTATTAATGTATATGTCTATTCTTACAGCAATGACATATTATTGTCTTCTTTTGTTGCTTCCTTGTAAGTCATAAAATCTGGTAGTTTAGGGCCTCTCAAGTTTGTTCTTCAGTTTCAAATTTGTTTTGGCTATTGTAGGCGTTTTGAAAATCCATATACATGTTATAATCAATCTGTGATTTTTCTAACAAAAAGCCAGGCACAATTTTGATTAGGATGGTGAAAGATCAATTTGGAAGACCAAGACCTCTTCTAATACTTAAATATGGTAAATTTATATATCTACTTAGGTTTTTCTTTTCTCGTTACTATTTTTTAATCTTGGTAATGTTTTGCAGTTTTGAGTATACACTTTACAAATATTTAGATGTACTTATTCTGTATTGTCTTTCTGTATTATAAATGATATTCTTTTTAGTTTTAATTTATTGTTTCAATTGTTCTTTGCCAGTATAAATAAATGTAATACATTTGTGTATATTGATCTTAAAAAACTAGCCGGGCGAGGTGGCGGGCGCCTGTAGTCCCAGCTACTCCGGAGGCTGAGGCAGGAGAATGGCGTAAACCCAGGAGGCGGAGCTTGCAGTGAGCTGAGATCCGGCCACTGCACTCCAGCCTGGGCGACAGAGCCAGACTCCGTCTCAAAAAAAAAAAAGAATTTGGTAAAATTCTTTATTAAATTTGAAGTTTTGGGTAGATTCCTTAGGATTTTCCGTGTAGATGATTATGAGGTTTGTGAATAGAGATAGTTTTACATCTTCCTTTCCAATCTTTATGCCTTTAATTTATTCATTTTTCTTCCTGTTTTGCATTTGGTTGAGCATCCATGATAATACTGAATAGAAGTAGTCAGAGAGAACATCTTTGCTTTATTCCTCATCTTCATGTGGAAAGCATGCAGTCATTCACCATTAAGTATGATGTTAGCTGTAGGTTTTTTATAGATGCCTTTTATTAATATCTGGTTGAGGAAGTTCTATTTCTAGTTTGCTGAGAACTTTTATAATGAATATTTTTGAATTTTGTCAAATGCTTTTTCTGTATCTTTTGAGATCATCATGTGGCTTTTCATTTTTAGTCAGCTGATATGGGGAATTATGTCATTTGAGGTGTGTGTTTTTTTTTTTTTTTTTTTTTTTTTTTTTTTTTGAGACGGAGTCTTGCTCTGTAGCCCGGGCTGGAGTGCAGTGGCCGGATCGACGGGCGGATCACGAGGTCAGGAGATCGAGACCATCCTGGCTAACACGGTGAAACCCCGTCTCTACTAAAAATACAAAAAACTAGCCGGGCGAGGTGGCGGGCGCCTGTAGTCCCAGCTACTCCGGAGGCTGAGGCAGGAGAATGGCGTGAACCCGGGAGGCGGAGCTTGCAGTGAGCTGCATTCCTGGGATAAAACCAACTTGGTCATGATGTCTTTTTTCTTTTTTTAATATGTTGCTGGATTTAATTTGGTATATATTAAGTGTTTTTGTGTCTATGTTTATGATGGCTATTTGGCTGTAGTTTTCTTTGATATGTTTTTCTGATTTTGTTATGATATTGTTGACTCATGGGTTTTGAAATGTTTCTTTCATTAAATGTTTTTTGTTTTTGTTTTTTTGAAGATAGAGTCTCACTGTGTCACCCAGGCTGGAGTGCAGTGGTGCAATCTCGGCTCACTGCAACCTTTGCCTCCTGGATTCAAGCGATTCTCGTGCCTCAGGCTCCCAAGTAGCTGGGGTTACAGGTGGGCACCACCACACCCGGCTAATTTTTTGTATTTGTAGTAGAGAAGGACTCTTGCCATGTTGGCCAGGCTGGTCTTGAACTCCTGACCTCAAGTGATCCACCTGCCTCCATTAAAATTCTGAGAAAGATTGTGTAGAATTGATAATAATTCTGTCACAAGTGATTGATAGAATTTATCTGTGAAATCATCCAGATCTGGGGTTTTGTTTGCAGGAAGGCTTGTAATTACAAATTTAATTTTTATAATAGATACAGGACTATTTAGATTGGCTATTTATTCTTAAGCTTTGGTAGTATATGTCACTCAATGAATTTGTCTTTTTAATATAAGTTGTAAGATTTATAGGTATAAAGTTGTTCACAAGAATCACTTACCTCTTCATAGTGTCTGCAGATCTATAGTCATGACTTTTATTTGTATTAGTGGTAATTTATATTTGTTCTGTTTGCCTCCCTCCAGCCTCTCCAACTGTCCCATACCTCTGCTTCATCTGGCTAGATAAATTACAGTACTAACCAACATTTGGTTTCACTCATATTCTATATTGTTTTACTGGATTTTATATCTTTGTTTTTTCCCTCTTGTTCTAGTTATATTTTTTCTTTGATTTATTTTGAGTATAATGTGCTCTTCTTTTATAGTTTCTTAATGTGGAACCTAAGGTCATTGATTTGAAAGCTTCTGTAGTAACGTAAGTCTTTAAGGTATAAATTTCTCTAAAACACTGTTTTAGCTATATCTAATAAATTTTGGTATGTTACATTTTTATTTAGCTCAAAAATTTTCTGTTTTCTTGGGGACTTCATCTTTGATCTGTAGGTTATTTGTAGTAATTTTCCACATACTTAAGTATTATTATTCTGATGTATAGTTTTATTGATTTTTAATTCTACTGTGATCAGATATCATACTTTGTATAATTTGTGTTTTAAGCTTACTGAGATTTCTTTTGCAATCTCAGATATTCTTATCTTGATGACTGTTTCTTGTACACTTTTAAAAGGCTGTATTTTCTGCTGTTGTTGGATGGAATGTATGCCCCAATAACAATTTAGTAAAGTTGTTTGATAGTGTTGTCGAAATCCTCTGTATTCCTTTTTAAGACAAAGTCTCACTCTGTCACCCAAGGTGGAGGGCAGTGGCACGATCTTGGTTCACTGCAATCTCTGCCTACTGGTTTCAAGCGATTCTTGTGCCTCAGCCTCCGAGTAGCTGAGACTACAGCTGCGTGCCACCACACCCAGCTAATTTTCTTGTATTTTTAGTAAAGACAGGGTTTTGCCATGTTGGCCAGGCTGATCTCAAACTCCCGACCTCAGTGATCTGCCTTACTCAGTCTCCCAAAGTGCTGTCATTACAGGTGTGAGCCACTGTGCTTGGCAAATCTTCTATATTCTTGTTGGTAGATTTTTTAATATGGAGGGATTTTTTTATATAGTAATCTGCTATTACTGAGACGTGTGTTGAAATTTCAACAAAAATTGTATATATGTCTATTTCTCTTTCATTTGTGTAGGGTTTGCTTCTTGCTTTACAAAGCTATTATTAGATGCATTGACATGTGGGATTGCTGTGCCTTCTTGATGAACTGGTTTTGTTTTTCTTCATATGAGAAGCCATCCCTTCCTCCAGTTATTGTTCTTTTTATGAAGTCTAACTTGTCTGATACTAATTTAGCCCCCTTTTTTTGGAGTTTTTTTGCATAGGGTTATTCTCTGTGTGTCACGGGCTGGCAAACTATTGCCCATCTGCTGGCTGCCTCACTTTACAAAGTTTTAATGGAATGGTGGCACACCTTGTCTTTACACATTCCCTATGTCTGCTTTCAAATTACAGATGAAGAATTGAGTAGTATCATGGAGACCAAACGGCCTACAAGTCTAAAATCTTCAGTATCTGGCCTTTTAAGAAAAAGTTTGCTGACCCTCTGCATTTTTTTTTGTAGACAGATTGTAATGGAGTCTTGCTATATTTTGTACATTCTTATAATCTCTGCCTTTTGGGTCATGGTTTTAGAGTATTTACATTTAATGTAATTATTAATATTGCAACAATTCTGGCAGTTATCGTTGCTCTTTATTCCGTATTTATTGCATCTGTTTTTTTTTTTTCTTTCTCCTTTTCTTATTTTATGTCTGGTTTTGGATTAATTGAATATTTGTTAAGACTTCATTTTACATATACTCGGTTTATTAACTACACTGTTTTTTTTTTACATTTAGTGGATTTTTTAGAGTTTATCATATGCATTGTTAACTTAGCATTCTCTAGCTTAAAAGTAATATGCTACTTCAAGTTTAGGGTTTTAAGAACCTTATAAAAGTAAACATTTATTTCTCCCTCCATGTCCTTTGTGCTGTTGTTATTGTTTTTATTTATATGTGCATTATCTTAAGCCCATAATACATTGTTGTTATTTTTACTTTAGATCATTATGTTTTAAAGAGATTTCAAACTGTGGAATTTTTTTTTTTAACAAGATACTTAACATTCTGGTGCTCTTCAGTTTTTTGTGTGGATTTAAAATTTCCATATGTTTTCTTCTGTCTGATGAAGTTACTTACATTTCTCATAGTATAAGTCTATGAGCAACAAATTCTCTCTTGTATTTGTCTGCAGAAGTCTTTACTATGCTTTCATTTTTGAAATAGATTAGGATTTTTACTTGTTAGACTAAGAATTTAAAAGCGTTTAGTTGTTTGGCCATTAACACTTCGTTTTTAACTCATTTTACTTGTCACTTAAATACTGGCAGTCAGGTATCCTTACTATATCTATTTTTTAGACATATAAAGCCATTATAAAGGTGGTTATATAACTTTTGAAAAATTGCATATTGTTTTAAATATATTTGAAAGATATATTTTCAAGTAGGCACTTAGAGTATGATGGTCACTCCCTTTGGTTTCCCTTCCCTAGAGTTTTTATAGACTGTATTTGTAGCAGCATTTGATGTACTGTTGGGTACAGTTATTTCTATACCACAGAAAATTGCCAATATGAATTACTTGAGAGAGGACCAATGTAAAAGAAATAGGAACCAAATAAGTGATTTTCTGTTTTGCTTACCTTTGTTTCCTAGCTGGGGTACAGGGTCATTGATGTTTATTATGTTCATGTGTAAATTATAAGTATTTTTCTGTTATTTACTAAACAATTATCTAAAATTCATTTATTATACATGCTGATGGGGCAGATCTTAAAGGTTAAATGCTTAGTGGGGATAAATATATATGTCTTGGGCATGGTTTCTCTGGTATTCATATATTTAATTTTTTATTGTATTGAGAAGGCATGGATTTGAATTCTGATGCTAACGCTAGCTTTGGGATCTTGGGTTGGTTATTTAATGTATGCTAACCTCAGTTTCCTCATTTTGAGACACCCATTGCATAGAGTTTTGAGAATTAAATGAGAGTATACACATAAATTACCCAGCATATGGTAAATGTTTACAAAATGGCGATTCTTAATTATGTTTCTGCTTACATTTTTATCTCTTTGTATAGTTTCATATAGGTATAACTTTATCTAGAAGAAGATTTATGTTTTAGAAATTAATAACTCAAGAGCTTTAGAATATAGATTGTGCCTACTTTGAAAAATAATTTGAATTGGCTTACAGTAAAAGATAGCAGTATACTAAAGGAAGGAAAGTAAAAACTAGGCAGGAAGACAGAATAAAGAAAGGAGATAATGAAGACAAATGTAGTTATCAAAATTTGGTCCTTAATTTTTAATTTCCTGGAAACCAAGGCAGCAAGGATAATACGGTGGCTTACACTATTCTTATTGTATATTCAAAGAAAGCATACTAATTCATTAAGGTGCTTAACATTTTTCCCCAAAGTTTATGGTAAGAAAAATGTATTTATTTATAAAGGGACACTGTCAGTGTAACTGATGGGAGAAGTCACCTACAGGTCAGATGCCTAAGGAGATGAGAAATTATACTACTGATCTCATACTATATTCTTAACTTGCTTATATTTTGAAGGACTTTCATATTTTTTTCAATCTTATCTTTGTGTCCTGTATAATAAGTTATATTAAATATAATGTATAGTAGAGCTATATATGATTCCATGCCTTTGCTATTGTGAATAGTGCTGTGATGAACATACAAGTGCATGTTTCTTTTTGGTAAAAAAAATTTGTATTCCTTTGGGTATATACCCAGTAATGGGATTGCTGGGTCAAATGGTAATTTTGGGCCAGGCGTGGTGGCTCATGCCTGTAATCTCAGCACTTTGGAAGGCTGAGGCAGGTGGATCACCCGAGGTCAAGAGTTCAAGACCAGCCTGACCAACATGATGAGTCTCTGTCTCCACTAAAAACAAATAAATAAATAAATAATAATAATTAACTGGGCATGGTGGCACACACCTGTAGTCCCAGTTACTTGGGAGACCTAGGCTGGAGAATCTCTTGAACCTGGTAGGCGGAGTTTGCAGTAAGCTGAGATTGTGTCACTGCACTGTAGCCTGGGTGACAGAGTGAGACTCTGTCTCAAAATAAATAAAATAACATAACATAAAATAAAAGTAGTTATGTTTTAAGTCCTTTGGGAAATCTCCAAATTGCTTTCCACAGTAGCTGAACTAGTTTACATCCCACCAGCAATGTATTAACATTTCCTTCTCTCCACAACCTTGCCTACATCTATTATTTGCTGATTTTTGTTTATAGTAACCATTCCGACTGGTGTGAGATCTTACCTCATTGTGATTTTGATTTGCATTTCTCTGATGATTAGTTACGCTGAGCAAATATACTTGTTGGCCTCATGTATGTATTCTTTTGAGAAGTGTCTGTTCATGTCCTTTGCCCATTTCTCAATGGGGTTGGTTTTTCTTTGTTGATTTATTCATGTTTCTTATAGATTCTGGATATTAGACTTTTTGTAGGATGCATAGTTTGCAAATATTTTCTCCCACTCTTTAGGTTGTCTGCTTACTTTGTTGATAGTTTCTTTTGCTGTGCAGAAGCTCTTTAGTTTAAGTCGCACTTGTTTATTTTTGTTACAGTTGCTTTTGGAGACATCATCTTGAAATCTTTATCAAGGCCTATGTCTAGAAAGCGATTTCTTAGCTTTTTCTTCTAGGGCTTTTATAGTTTTAGGCCTTACATTTAAGTCTTGAGTTGATTTTTGTGTATGGTGAAAGGAAGGGGTGCAGTTTCAATCTTCTGTATATGTTTAGCCAGTTACCCTAGCACCATTTATTGAATAGGGAGTCCTTTCCCCCATTGTTTGTTAATGTTGACTTTGTTGAAGATCAGATGGTTGTAGATGTGTGGCTTTATTTCTGGTTTGTCTAATCTGTTCTGTTGGTCTGTGTGTCTGTTTTTGTATGAGTACCTGGTTACTGTTGCCTTGTAGTACAGTTTGAATTTGAATAGTGTGATGCCTGTGGTTTTCTTCTTTTTTTTTTAATGCCTGTGACGTGTGTGTTTTAGACTGAGAGCTCTAGTGGGAGAATGATGAATTGAATAAAAGAGATGTCTCACCCTTTATCTCTCACTAGTCTCACTTGTCTCTCTTACTAGTCTCACTTATCTCTCGCTAGTTTATTTTGCTATCGCTTAGATTTTCTTCTCCATCCTCATTTTTTTTTCTCTTTACAGACTCAGGTTATTATATTATGCTATTCTAATGATGAGTGAGAGGTTCTTTTCTGTTTCATTCTGTTTTACATACTACTAACATGCTGAGTTGTTTGGAAAAAATTTTAATTATCTCCTTATTCCTATTCTAAGTGAACAAATTCTTTTGCATTTTGATTTTTTTTCTTGGAGTCTGATATGGTTTGGCTCTGTGTCCCAACCCAAGCCTCACCTTGAATTGTAATAATCTCCACATGTCAAGGACAGGACCAGGTGGAGATAATTGAATCATGGGGGCAGTTTCCATCATGCTGTTCTCATGATAGTGAGTGAGTCTTATGAGATCTGATGGTTTCATAAGCATCTGGCATTTCCCCTGCTTGCACTCATTCTGTCTCCTGCTGCCCTGTGAAGAGATGCCTTCTGCCATAAGTGTAAGTTTCCTGAGGCCTCCCCAACCATGTGGAATGTGAGTCAATTAAACCTCTTTTCTTTTCAAATTACCCAGTCTCAGGTATTTCTTCATGGCAGTATGAGAACAGAGTAATATAGAACCTCCTTGTAATCTCACTGTATTTCTCTGCTTTCTGTTTTCTGACTGTTCCCTGCTTTGTTTAGCTAGCATATTCACTGTTCTTCATATTTTATATCTCTTAGTTTTTTCTCTAGTACAGGGCACTTTCTGTTTTCAGATGCATGGCAGTATCTTTCATAGTTATCCATACCCATTGCAAATCTCATCTTTTCATGAAGATGTATTTATTGGACTGTCATTGTACTATCCTCTTCTATTTCTGAACTATTGGTTAATACATTTTAGCAAATGATTGTTCCATAAGTGTTTTATATATTCTTTCAATTGGCCAGCTAGATTGTTAGCTTCTAAAACAGCACTACCAATAGAAATATAAAATGAGCCAGACGTACTTTTAAATTTTCTAGTAGCCACATTTATAAAGCAAAAGAAACAGATACAATTAACATTAATAATATATTTTATTAAACTCAGTATATCTGCTACTTTGGTGGTTAGCTGAGATTTTGACAGTTACCTACCTAAAATGCCAAGATAGAGAAGTATTCTATTACTACAAATATAGTCACACCCATCCTCTTACCATGAACCCTAACTCTTGGTAACTACTACTCTCTTTTCTGTCTTTATTATGTTGTCATTTAGAGAATGTTACATAAATAGAATCGTATTTTATGTGATCTTAGGAGACTGATTTTGTTCACTCAACATAATACCTGTGATATTTATCCAGGTTGTTGTGTGTATTGACAGTTTGTTCCTTTTTATTGCTGAGCAGCATTTCATGGTATGGACTTGCCATAGTTCATTTAGCCATGTACTTTTTGGGAGGGCATTTAGTTGTTTCTACTTTATGACTATTCAAATAAAGCTGCTCTTAACAATTATGTACAGGTTTTGTTGTAGCTGTGTTTCCATTTCCCTGGGATAAATTCCGAGTAGTGAAATTACTTGATAATATGCTAACTGTATGTTTAGTTTTGTAATATACTGCCAAACTATTTTCAGAGTGACTACCATTTTATGTCCTTACAAGCAATTTATGACAGATCCACTTTTTTTTTATTTTTTTTTTGCATCCACACCAGCACTTGCCGTTACTACTGTTTTCTGTTTTAACTGTTCTGATAATATATGCAGGGATAACTCTTTGTGCCAATCCATAGATCCTCTTGGATCAAATGCTTCTTCATGTCTTCTGCCCATTTTCTGATTGAATGGCCAGCTTCTTTACTGTCAATTTTTGAGGGTACTTTATACATTCTAGATGAGTCCTTTATTAGATATGTGGTTTACAAATACTTTCTTCCAGTCTGTAGCTTATCTTTTCAACTCTTCAGCATGATCTTTCTCAGAGTGAAAGTTTTTATTTTTGTGAAGCCCAATTTATTAGTGGTATCTTGAATAGATCCTGCTTTTGGTGTCATATCTAAAAACTTGTAGCCAGGCTCTAGGTCCTGAATATTTTCTGCTATGTTATCCTCCTATGATTAATTATGAGTTAATTTTTATAAAAGATGTGCAATATCTTATAGGTGGAGTTTCATGTTTTTTGGCCTGTTGATAACCAGTTGCTATGACATTATTTGCTAAAAAGGTTGGTCGTCATCCATTGCGCATTGCTTTTGTATCTTTCTTCAGAATAACTTGTTGATAATCATTTAGGGCTATTTCTGGGTTTTCATTTATGCTTCGTGATCTATGTGTCTGTCAGCTCACCAGTGCTACACAGTCTTGAATTATTATAGCTATATAGCATGTCTTAAAGTTAGAGAGTGATTCCTCCCACTTTATTTTAGATATTTCGTGTAATTGGGGTCATATATTTGCCTTTTTGTGTCTGGTTTATTTCACTTAGCATGAGGTTTCAAGATTAATCCATGTTGTAGCATGTGTCAGAACTTCATTCCTTTTTATGGCTGAATAATATTCTGTTGTATGGACTATATTATTAAAAGTTATTATAAATTTTTAGTAATTAAGACTGTGTAGTATGGGACTCCTTTCTTACTGTTTCTGCTTATTCATATTCCTTTGTTCAGTTACAGCAATGGTGAGAGAACAATTTTCTTAGAAACTTTTCTTGTCTACTTGACTGTTGAGGGCACGAACATTTAGTCTATAACATTATGTGTTATATATGATATATAGCACATATATATGTGTTTATACAGTGATATATAAACATTTAGTCTATAACACCACTGCTGTGGTATGGATAGCTGTAATGGGAGTTCAAGAAAAGCCATCTTTGTGGGTACTGGAAAGAGTTTCTGGATTAAGTGGTATCTAAATTGATATTCGTAGATTTAATGGAAGTTAACAAATCCAGGGTTTGAGAGGGAACCCTGTGTCATGCATGGGGAGTAACACATATAAAAGATTTTCTGTGAAGTGAGGGATGGTATTGTAGAAACTTTCCTTATGGCAGTAGCTGGGAATTAGAAAAAGCTGAGGCTGGGAGTTAATTTGGACTTTCTGAAAAGTGTTACCATTTTAGAGTTTATCCAAAATAACAAATTGCAAATAAATCCAGCAGTTTAACAGTTGTTCACTTTGATTTAAATAAGGAACATCGAATGATAGCATATGAAATCTAATATTTCAAATTAAGATATTTAAAGACTCACTCTATACCTAAAACATACACAAAAGGTACTTAATTTGCTAGTATTTATAAACTTAGTGTTCTTAGAAGACAACATGTTTCCAAGTCAGCATTTTGTATTTCAAAATTTTTATTCAGTAAAGTTTATTTACTTTATGTAAATAAAAGTTACTGCAGTTTGAAAAGCTCAGCTATGATATTTATTTTATACAAATTCACTTAAGACTGATTCTTGAGTAGCAAGCATCATTGTGGACCACTTCTCTAACAGCGGTAGTACCTTTCAGAATTTTTAGAAGGCCTGGAGGAAAAGAACACCATTAACCGTGCAAATAGAGTATCACAAAGATGCATTCAGATTTATAGGATGTCTCAACTAGTTTATCCTTCTTTTATACTATGGTCACAGTGATTTGACACATCTTTTCAAAGAACAGATTTTTATTTTTTATTTTGTATTTTTTAATTGTTAATTTTAATTGCAATATAATCTTAATAACAATACACAATTCATAATAAAATAGAAACAAATTTTAGGCATTTACCCATTCTTTGATAAAAGAATTACAAATATTTTTAAAGAATAGATATGACACAAGTGACATTTTGTAAGCAATGTACTAGTAAATGATGGAGTATAGGATACCTTGAAATGATGTTGAAAGACTTTCAAATTCTCAAATCATTGAAAGTACATAAAATGTGTAAAACACAAATACAATATTAAGTAATACATAATGCACATGATGTATTGTGAAAGTACAAATATAATTGTGTCTATGAACCAGCACTATTCCAAACTGTTTTCTAAACAGTGTAAACTTGTTTTTCATCTGTATTTCCTGCTTTGTATCTTGCTACACATGCTAAGTAACTCAAAGAACAGATTTTTGATATTTAGCTTTGTTTTTTATTTAGCTTTTTCAGCTTTGCTACATCACTTCCTTTGCTATTTAAGATGTTTTCTTATGTGTTTTTAAAGTATTTTTATTTGATTTTCTTATATTAGAACCTTCAAAATCTGCTTTCTTGCTGAAATAACTTTAACAAATTCTTTTAAATTATAGACTATGATGTGTAGATGTTTCATTTCTTACCCACAAAAAAATCATTGTTTCCTCATTTTACTCTTCATAGAGCTTTTATAAATACCACCTCTCTCTTTCTTAAATCTACACTTCTGACTTCATAGCAAGTGATTAAGTGCATTTTGTAGTCTATATTAGTATCCTGGATCTGCCGTTTACTTATGTGTGACCTTAGTCTTGTTGCTTAACCTCACTTATCTTCAGTTTCTTTCTATGAGGACAATGAAGCCTCACTGTAGTTCTTCATAGGATCGTTAGAGAATTGTTTAAACAATGGAGATCAACTGTTTTTACTTACTATATGCTTTAGTTGCTAATAAACAACTCATTGCAAGCAAATAAATATTTTCATAATCTTGGGATGTTATTTTCATTTGGCAGTTAGCCTCTTTAACATGAGTATTAAAAGTTAACAATAAAGGTTATAAAAACATCTCACTGTAGAAAGCATAGGCCCATTACAACATCTGTAGTAAATATTTTTACTGCTTCCGGCAATGAAATCAGAGAGCTAAATGATACATAGAAAGGGGCATTGTGTTTTTGGCTGTTAAAGATGTATACTCAGGCTTCATGTAACAGAGCCTGATTGTTAGAATTACATATATTAATTGTTAATTCCTTTCAAAGCAGGCTATTTACATATGTAATTATTTGGTTATACCAGACTCTGCTAAAGCAGTTACAACTGGTTTAGGAGATTCATCTAAAAAAATTCTTCAATACTCTACAATTCAAGTGTATACCCTTTATTCTACAAATTTATACAGAGGCCCATAGGCATAAACCTCATTATCTGCTTCTATTGGTTCAATCAGTAAGTGTCTATATTATTGATTTTCCAACCTTTTGTTTTTATATGGTTTATTTCTCGAGAACCTTTTCTGAATTACCAATCACTAGTGTTAAAGATTCACAGTAGTGACAGACTCAAGTCAGTTGGGCTCATAATAATGAACAAAAAGGAGTTTTATAGTAAGGCAATGGTATGGTAAAAAAGTGATGTTTGAGTTAGTTTCAGTAAATGTCCGAGTATTATCTAATAGAGTGCATGATCCACAATACATTTGATTTTTCTGGAAACATAAGACAAGCTTGCTGAGTTTCATGATACTTCAGAGGTGTTTGATCGGTGATGACCTTTTTTTTTTTTTTTTTTTTTAAAATAGCTGGAAGCTGGGGTGGTTAGAGAGCTGATAAGTGCTAACCTTAACTAAATGCTAACTGTATGTCTCCCATTGTGCCTAAGTACTTAACTCAATTATCTCATTTAATGCTCCCAACAATTCTATTAGACAGAAACTTTTTTTTAGGTTTGTAGGTACATGTGAAATTTTGTTACATAGGTAAACTCATGTCATGGGGGTTTGGTGTACAGATTATTTCATCACTCAGGTATGTATTAAGCCCAGTACCCAATAGTTACCTTTTTGCTTCTCTCCCTCCATCCACCTTCAAATAGACCCCAGTGTCTGTTGTTTCCTTCTTTATGTTAGTAAGTTCTCATTATTTAGCTCCCACTTACAAGTGAGAACGTGCGGTATTTGGTTTTCTGTTCCTGCATTAGTTTGCTAAGGATAATTAGCCTCCAGCTCCATCCATATCCCCACAAGAGACATGGTATCATTCCTTTTTATGGCTGCACAGTATTCCATCTTGTATATGTATCACATTTTCTTTATCCAGTCTGTCATTGATGAGCGTTTAGGTTGATTCTATGCCATTACTGTTGTGAATAGTGCTGCAGTGAACATTTACATGCATGTGTTTACATGGTAAAATAATTTGTATTCCTCTGGATATATACCCAGTAATGGGATTGCTGGGTCGAAAAGTAGTTTTGTGTTTAGCTGTTTGAGGAATTGACATACTGCTTTCCACAATGGTAGAACTAATTTACACTCCCACCAACAGCATGTAAGTGTTCCCTTTTCTTTGCAACTTCACCAGCACCTGTTATTTTTGACTTTTTAATAATAACCATTCTGACTGGAATGAGATGGTATCTCATTGTGATTTTGACTTGCATTTCTCTAATGATCAGTTTTATTGAGCTTTTTATTCATAAGCTTGTTGGTCACACTTATGTCTTCTTTTGAAAAGTGTCTGTTCATGTCCTTTGCCCACTTTTTATTGGGGTTGTTTTTCTCTTGTAAATTTAAGTTCCTTATAGATTCTGGATATTAGATCTTTGTCAGATGCATAGTTTGAAAATATTTTCTCATATTCTTTAGGTTGTCTCTTTACTCCATTGATAGTTTCTTTTGCTATGCAGAAGTCCTTAAGTTTAATTAGATCTCACCTGTCAACTTTTGCTTTTGTTGCTATTGCTTTTGGTGTCTTTTAGACAGGAACTTATATTCGCCTTTTGTAGATGAAGTAGCTGCGGCTTAGAGAAATGGTTTTATAGGCCGAGTGTTGTGACTCACACCTGTAATCCCAGCACTTTGGGAGACAGAGATGAGATGATCACTTGAGGCAAGGAGTTTGAGACCAGCCTGTTTAACATAGTGAGATCTTATCTCTTAAAAAATAAAAAGGAAAGAAATGCCATCATTAAAGACACACAGCTAGTGAGTGGTAGAGTTAGAATCTGAATCCAGAAAGTTTGAATTCAGAGCCAATCTCTTAATCACTATTGTAGCTATTTTCATTAGTAAACCTGAAATAGTAGAAGGAGTTGAAGTTGTTTTGTATGAAAAGTGAAACTAGCCTTTAACTAGAGAGAATATCTAGGTCAGTCAAAGGGCAGAATTTCACAGAGGGGCTAGTTGCTTATACCTTTTGTCTCTGTTATACT
Organism: Chlorocebus sabaeus; assembly: GCF_047675955.1. Classification (NCBI taxonomy): domain Eukaryota; kingdom Metazoa; phylum Chordata; class Mammalia; order Primates; family Cercopithecidae; genus Chlorocebus; species Chlorocebus sabaeus. The sequence goes on from NC_132906.1 coordinate 13,787,776, forward strand.
GAAAAACATATGCATAATGTAATATTTCAAAATTTGAGACAAATGTTTCCAAAAATTGTTAATCTTAGACGACTTTAAAGATATTCTTTTTTTTAATAAATTAAAAAAATTCTGGTAGGTTTATCTGTATTTACGGGGTACATGAGATGTTTTGATACATGCAATGTGAAATAAACATGCCATGAAGAATGGGGTATCCATCCACTCACTCACGCTTTTATCCATTGAGTTGCTAACAATCCAATTATACTCTTTATGTTACTTTGAAATGTACAGTTATTATTGACTATAGTCACCTGTTGTGCTGTCAAATAGTAGATGTTATTGATTCTTTCTAACTATCTTTTTGGTACCCATTAACCAGCCCCACTTACTCACTACCCTTTCCCACCTCTGATATCCATCCTTCTACTCTCTGTGTCCTTGAGTTGAGTTTTAGATCTGACAAATAAGTGAGAGCATGCCATGTTTGTCTTTCTGTGCCTGGCTTATTTCATTTAACAAAATAATCTCCAACTCCATCCTTGTTGTTGCAAATGATGGGATCTCATTCTTTTTTATGGCTGAATAGTCCTCCATTGTGTATGTGTACTACATTTTCTTCAGCCGTTCATTTGTTGTTAGACACTTAGATTGCTTCCAAATCTTAGCCATTGTAAACAGTGCTGCAACAAACATAGGAGTGCAGATATCTCTTCAATATTCTGATTTCCTTTCTTTTGGGTATGTGCTCAGCAGTAGGATTGCTGGATCCTATGGTAGCTCAATTTTTAGTTTTTTGAGGAATGTCCAAACTGTCATCCACAGTGGTTGTACTAATTTACATTCCCACTCATAGTGTACAAGTGTTCCCTTTTCTTCACATTTTTTGCCAGTGTTTATTATGCCTGTCTTTTGAACATAAGACATTTTTAACTGGGGTGAGATGATATCTCACTGTAGTTTTGATTTGAATTTCCCTGATGATCAGTGATATTGAGCATCTTTCATATGCCCATTTGCCATTTGTATATCTTCTTTTGAGAAATTACTATTTAAATCTTTTGCTCATGTTTTGTTCGGATTATTAGATATTTTCCTATAGAGCTGCTTGAGCTCCATATGTATTCTGGTTATTAATTTGTTGTCAGATGGGTAGTTTGTAAATATTTTCTCCCATTCTCTCAGTTGTCCCTTCACTTTTTTGATTGTTTCCTTTGCTGCACAGAAGTTTTTTAAATTGATGTGATTCCATTTGTTCATGTTTGCTTAGGTTACCTGTGGTTGTGGGGTATTGCTGGAGAAATTTTTGCTCAGACCAGTGTCCTGGAAATTTTCCTCAATGTGTTTTTATAGTAGTTTCATGGTTTAAGGTCTGAGATTTAAGTCTTTAATCCAGTTTGATTTGATTTTTGTATATCATGAGAGACAGGGGTTTAGTTTCATTCTTCTGCATACAGATATCCAGTTTTCTCAGCATCATTTATTGAAGAGATTGTCTTTTCCCCAGTGTATGTTCTAGGCACCTTTGTGAAAAATGAGTTCACTGTAGGCATGCAGATTTGTTTCTGGGTTCTCTGTTCTGTTACATTGGTCTCTGTGTCTGTTTTTATGCCAGTACCATGCTGTTTTGGTTACTATAGCTCTGTAATATAATTTGAAGTCAGGTAATGTGATTTCTCCAGTTTTGTTCTTTTTGCTTAGGGTAGCTTTGGCTATTCTAGGTCTTTTGTGATTCCATATAAATTTGAGCATTGTTTTATCTATTTCTCTGAAGGATGTCATTGGTATTTTGATAGGGATTGCATTGAATCTATAGATTGCTTTGGATAGTGTGGATATTTTAACAATATCGATTCTTTCAGTTCATGAATATGGAATATTTTTCTATTTTTGGGTGTCCTCTTCAATTTATTTCATCAGTGTTTTATAGTTTTCATTATAGATATCTTTCACTTCTTGGAGTACATTAACTCCTAGGTATTTAATTTTATGTGTGGCTGTTGTAAATGGGATTACTTTTTAAATTTCTTTTTCACACTGTTCACTGTTGGCATATAGGAATGCTACTGATTTTTGTATGTTGATTTTGTATCCTGTAACTTTACTGAATTTGTTTATTATTCTAATAGTTTTCTTGTGAAATCTTTAGGTTTTTTCAGGTGTAAGATTATATCATCTGCAAACAAGGATAATTTGACTTCTTCCTTTCCCATTTGGATACCTTTTCTAGCTTTCTCTTGTATAATTATGCTAACTGGGACTTCCAGGACTATGTTGAATAACAGTGGTAACAGTGGGTATCCTTATTGTGTTCCAGATCATAGAGAAAAGGCTTTCAGTTTTTCCCTATTCATTATGATACTAGCTGTGGGTTTGTAGTATATGCTTTTTGTTATGTTGAGGTGTGTTCCCTCTGTCCTTAGTTTTTTGAGAGTTTTTATCATGAAGGGATGTTGAATCTTACCAAATACTTCTTTAGCATCAATTGAAATGGTCTTGTGGTTTTTCTTCATTCTGTTGAATGAATCAGATTGATTGATTTGTATAGCAATCCGATATACAAATCAATGTATCAGATTGATTGATTTGTATATGTTGAACCATCCTTGCATCCCAGGGATAAATCCCACTTGATCATGATGAATTATCTTTCTAATGTATTGTTGAATTTGGTTTGCCAGGTTTTTGTTGAGGATTTTTGCATCAATATTCATCAGAGGTATTAGACTGTAGTTTTCTTTTCTTTTCTTTTCTTTCTTTCTTCCTTTCTTCCTTTCTTTTTTTGATGTGTCTGTGACTGCTTTTGGTATCAGGGTAATACTGGCCTTGTAGAATGAGTTTGGAAGTATTCTTTCCTCCTCTATTTGGAAGTATGCCCTTCTCTATTTTTCAGAATAGTTTGAGTAGGATTAATATTAGTTCTTTAAATATTTGGTTAGAATTCAGCAGTGAAGCTATCATTTCCTGGGCTTTTCTTTACTGGGAGACTTTTATTACAGCTTCAGTCTTGTAACTTGTTATTAGTCTGTTTGTGTTTTGGGTTTCTTCCTGGTTCAATCTTGGTAGTTGTATATGTGTAGCAATTCATCTATTTCTTCTAGATTTTCCAATTAATTTGTTGCTCACAGTAATGATTCTTTGAATTTTTGTGGTATCAGTTGTAATGTCTCTTTTTTTTATTTCTGATTTTATTTATTTGGATCCTCTCTCTTAGTCTGGCTAAAGATTTGTCAATTTTGTTTAGCTTTCCAAAAAATAAACTTTTTGTTTCATTGATCTTTTGTATTGTTTTCTTCATTTCAATTTTATTTATTTGTGCTCTGATCTTTATTATTTCTTTTCTTCTACTAATTTTGGATTTGCTGTGCTCTTGATCATTTAGTTCTTTAAGATGCAGCATTTGATTGTCTATTTGATATTTTGCCTCTTTTTTGATATTGGCACTTTACACATCCCTCTTAGTACTGCTTTTGCTGTATCCCATAGGTTTTGGTATGTTGTATTTCTATTATTATGTTTCAAGAAAATTTTCAATTTCCTTAATTTCTTCATTGACCCACTTGTCATTCAGGAGCATATTGTTTAATTTCCATGTATTTGTATAGTTTCCAAAATTTCTCTTGGTATTTCTAGTTTTATTCCGTTGTCATCAGAGAAGATGCTTTATATTATTTCATTTTTTTAGAATGTCTCAAGATTCGTTTTGTGAAGTTGATCCATGTGCTGAGGAAAAGAATGTGTATTCTGCAACTGCTGGATGAAATGTTCTGTAAATATCTGTTAGCTCAATTTGGTCTGTAGTGCAGATTAATTCTGATGCTTCTTTTGTTTATTTTCTTTCTGGAAGATGTGTCCAATGCTGAAAGTGAGGTTTTGAAGTCTCCAGATATTATGGTATTGGAGCCTATATCTGTCTTTAGCTGTAATAATATTACCTTTATATATCTGGGTGCTCCAGTGTTGGATACGTATATATTGAAATTGTTATATCCTCTTGCTTAATTGACACCCTTATCTTTATATAGTGACTTTCTTTATTTCTTTTTGTAGTTTTTGTCTTGAAATCTCTTTTGTCTGATATAAGTACAGTGACTTCTGATCTTTTTTTGGTTTTCTTTGGCATGGGATATCTCTTTCCATCTGTTTATTTTCAGTCTTTGTGTGTCTTTATACGTGAAGTGTGTTTCTTTTAGGCAACAGACCATAGGTCTTCTTTTTTCATCCATTTAGTTAATCTGTGTCTTTTGATTAGAGAGTTTAGTCTATTTACATTCAATGTTACTATTAAGTAAGGACATCCTTTTGCCATTTTGTTTTTGGTTTTCTGGTTGTTTTGTGGTCTTCTTTCTTGCATTTCTGTCTTCCTCTAGTGAAGATGATTTTCTCTGGTGGTTTAGTTTCTTGATTTTTATTTTTTGTGTGTCCATTGTATATTTTTTGGTTTGAGGTTACCATGAGCCTTGCAAATACTATGTTATCACTCATTATTTTAACCTGATAACATAACACTATTTGCATAAGCAAAGAAACAAGCAAAAAGGTAAAAATTTGCCTTTGTTGTTTCTGTTTATGTCTTATTATACTGCCTATGTCTTGAAAAGTTGTTTTAGTTATTATTTTTGTTTGGTTCATCATTTAGTCTTTCTAGTTAGGATAAGAGTAGTTTGCAAACCACAGTAACAGTGTTATAATATTCTGTGTTTTTCTGTGTATTTATATTACCAGTAAGTTTTGTATTTTCAGGTGATCATTTATTGCTCATTAATGCCCTTTTCTTTCTGATTGAAGTACCCCCTTTAGCATTTCTCGTAGGATAGGTCGGGTGTTGATGAAATACCTTAGATTTTATTTGTTTGGGAAAGTCTTTATTTCCTCTTCATAGTCAAAGGATATTTTCACTGGATATACTATTCTAGGGTAAAAGGTTTTTTCCCTCAGCAATTTAAATATGCCATGTCACTGTCTTCTGGCATATAAGGTTTTCATTGAAAAGTCTGCTGCCTGATGTATTGGAGCTCCTTTGTATGTTCTTGTTTCTTTTCTCTTGCAGCTTTTAGGATTCTTACTTTATTCTTGACCTTTGGACGTTTGATTATTAAATGTCTTGAGGTAGTCTTCTTTGGGTTAAATATGCTTGGTATTCTATAACCTTCTTGTACTTGGATATTTTCTCTAGGTTTGGGTAGTTCTCTGTTATTTGAAGGTTTACTCAAAATAAACTTTCTATCCCTATCTGTTTCTCTGCCTCCTTTTTAAGGCCAATACCTCTTAGATTTGCCCTTTTGAGGCTATTCTCTAGATTGTGTAGGCACGTGTCATTGATTTTTACTCTTTTTTCTCCTCTGTGTGTTTTAAAATAGCCTTTCTTCAAGCTCATTAATTCTTTCCTCTGCTTGATCCAGTCAGTTCTTAAAGGACTTGATGCATTCTTAAGTATGCCAATTGCATTTTTGAGTTGCAGAATTTGTGCTTGATTTTTAAAAATTATTTAAATATTTTTGTTAAATTTATCTGATAGAATTCTGAATCCCTTCTCTGTGTTATCTTGAATTTCTTTGAGTTTCCTCAACACAGCTGTTTTGAATTCTCTGTGTGAAAGGTCACATATCTTTGTTTCTCCAGGATTGATTCTTGGTGCCTTATTTAGTTCATTTGGTGAGGTAATGTTTTTCTGGATGGTGTTCATGCTAGTCGATGTTCCTCGGTGCCTGGGCATTGAAGAGTTAGGTATTTATTGTACTCTTCATTGCCTGAGCTTATTTGTAGCCATCCTTCTTGGGAAGGCTTTCCAGTGACACTGCAGTTCTTGCAGACTTGTAGAGGTACCACCTTGATGGCCTTGGGCAAGATCTGGGGTAATTCTCTAGATTACCAGGCAGAGTCTCTTGTTCTCTTCCCTTACTTTCTCCCAAGCACACAGAGTCTCTTTCTGTTTCTGTTCTGAGACACCTAAAGCTGGGGGTGGTGTGACACAAGCACTCCTATGACCACCACCACCATGATGTGCTGGGTCACACCTGAAGCAAGCACAGTGCTGGGTCTTGCCCAAGGCCTGCCTTAATCACTCCTCGGCTATAGCTGTGTTCACTCAAGGCCCTAGGGCTCTACAGTTAGCAAGTAGCAAAGCCAGCTGGGCCTGTGTCCTTCTCTTGAGGGTGACAAAGTCCCCCTGGCCACCAGCGGGTCCAGAGATACCATATAGGAGTCAGGGACTAGAGTCAAAAACCTTAGAAATCTACCTGGCATTCTATTGTATTGCGGCTGAGCTGGCACTCAAACCGCAAGACACAGTCCTTCCCCTTTTCCGCTTTTCCACTTTCCCCTTTCCAAAGGCTGAGAAACCTCACCCTATAGCCACCGCCATTCCTGGCCATGAGGAGTACTGCCAAAGTACCACCGGCATTCCCTTAAGGACCAAGGGCTCTCATGTCAGCTTGTGGTGAATGCTGTCTGGCTTGGACTCACCCGTGAGGTCAGTGAGCTCCCCTTTGGTCCAGGGCAGGTCTAGAAATGCTGTCCAAGAGTCAAGTCCTAGAATTGGGGACCCCAAGAGCCCACTTGGTGCCCTACCCTACTGTGGTGGTGTTGGTACCTAAGATGCAAGACAAAGTGCGCTTTACTCTTCCTTCTGTTTTTATCAAGCGGAAGGAGTTTTGCCCCATAGCCAACACAGCTGGTAATGTGCATAGTCTCACCTGAAGCCAACAAGTCTCAGAAACTCACTAAGGCCCTCAACATAGTACCTTGGTATCACTGCTGGTTATTCAGGACCCAAGGTCTCTTCAGTTAGCAGATGATGAATGCTACCAGGACTGGGTCCTTTCCTTCAAGGCAGTGGGTTTCCTTCTGGCCTAGGGCGTATCTAGAAATGTCGTCCCAGAGCTAGAGCTCAGAACAAGGGCCTCATGACCTCAAGGTGCCCTATTCTTGTGTGGCAGAACTGGTAAACAAGATGCAAGACAAACTTCTCCCCACTCTTCCCTCTCTTCTTCTCAAGTGAGAGGAAGGGGTTTCTTTTTTATCCACAAGCTGTGCAATCTGGGGTTAGGGGAGGGGTGATGCCAGCATTCCCTTAGCTGCCCCAGCTGGTATTTCAGTGTGTACCATGCTACTTTAGTCCACTGTGTTTGGGCCTAGTTCAGCACTAGGACTCACCTATGAGGTGCAGTCCTTATGGCCTAGACTGCCTTTCAAGTTTTTACTTAGACACCGAGAGTACTCTGGCCTTTGGTACTGAGGTTTGTGGGCACTCAAGTTTGGACCGCTGGTATCAGTGATTCTCCTCTGGCTAGGGCTGGTTGAGATGCCTTCTTGTGGGTGGACATCAGCTTAGTTTGGTCAGATTTTCTTTTTGCTATAACAAGATGGCACTGGGTTCAGTACCTCACAATTGCTCTGTTCTCTCTTCACCAGCACCCAGAGATGCTCCTGGCACCAAGCCATGCTGCTGGGGTCAGGGAGGGGTGGTGTTGGAGGCTCAGAACTGTTTTTCTATCTTTTCAGTGTCTCTTTCAGTGATACGAGGTTAAAACCAGGTACTGTGAGTGCTCACCTGATTTTTAGCTCTTATGAAGGTGCTTTTTTCTGTGTAGCTGTTGGTTAACTTAGTGTGCTTGTGGTAGAGGTAGGGGGACAATCTGTGGAGTTTTCTGTTCTGCCATTTTACCTCACCTCCCTCCTAAAAAATATTCTTAAATGAGATTGTAATGTTTGTATGAACTTGCATAAAGACAGACTTCTTGTGTTTGGATCCTGTGTCTCTTACCCATTTTGTAACATTCTTCAACGTACTTATAACTCTGTGCCTATGATTCCTTATCTGTAAAATGAAGATAATAATAGTATCATAATAGATGTAAAACATTTAAAACAGTACTAAATGCCATGTAAGGTTAGGTGGTGGTATTATTACTATTTATCCTATTTACCTCATATTCTGTGGTCATCTGTCAGTATTTGTGAATACCTTTCAGTGACAGGAAATTAACTCTACTTCTTGATCCTAATTCTACTCCCTGTCTGTTCCTAATCTTGTTTTTCCTTTGCTTCCTCTTTTCTCATCTACTCATATTTTATGTCTTCCTTCATGCTTTATATAACTTTTATCCACCTTCAGTGTTTTTTGGAATACAGTAGTGTATGCATACATACATATACATCTTTGTTCCTAGAATTTACCACTTTTAGTGCATGGTTTTTATCTTGGACATTCATATATTCTAGTTTCCAGAACAGTAACTTCTAGACTTTAATAAATTATTTATTGAATGAACGAAGGAATCAATGACTTCAGATTTGTGAGGCGTTGTATATGATTATTATTTTATTCCTGAATCTTATTCTTTAGACCAAAAGGATATCCAGTTTGACAGTGTTCTTTTTTAAGAATGATGCTTATAACTGAATATAATAGTTCCTATGGGATTCCATCAGCAGAGAGTAAAAGAGTATTATTATGTCATTTTATTCTATGTGTATTTGTCTGTTACTGTACTTAAAATACCAAATGGGAGGGGCAGTATGACTTTGAACTCATTTGCCATAATGCTGAAGTCAAATGTGTTGCTGTTAAATCAGCTTTCTTTTACCCAATTCACATTTGTGCTTTAAAAAAAAAAGTTTTACAAGACCTTGCATATTTCTGTTCAACTTATTTTTTAACATTCATTCCATTATTTCAGTATTTATTATAAGTTGTATCAGTTTCATATTTCTTCATCTTCTATATATGGAGTTAATGCCCCAGTTACATCTCCTTATCTGTAAGACTAGTAATACCAAAAAAGAAAATGAATTTCATGTCTTAAAATTTATCATTAGTAAATTCTATATTTTCTGTTGATTATCACTTTTAAAGGCCAAACCCTCTTTTTAGGAATTTTTCCTGAATCCCACTCAGGAATCATATGCTGTAGTTTGCTCTATTTTACTAGATTTGAAATCACTCTTTTCTATGTATGTGGAAATTAGATTTCTGTTCCCTAGTTTCAATGCTTACAACACCTTTCACTTATCTGTAGCTCTTATACTTTTGATCGAAATTAATTTTATACCAGAAGCCAGGAAATTTTTTAGAGTAGTAGTTTTGAATTCTTGTTATTTCATTCTACTGTTATCAGTAGCCTCCCATGTTAACACCATTGTTTCTTTCTGTTTACTTTCAGCTGGTTGGTGGAGAATTTGACTTGGAGATGAACTTTATTATCCAGGATGCTGAGAGTATAACATGCATGACAGAGCTTTTGGAGCACTGTGATGTAACATGTCAAGCAGAAATATGGAGCATGTTTACAGCCATTCTACGGAAAAGTGTTCGGAATTTACAGACTAGCACAGAAGTTGGGCTAATTGAACAAGTATTGCTGAAAATGAGTGCAGTAGATGACATGATAGCAGGTATGGGGTTGTCTGACAGGAAAGTATAACTTAAATGTTTATAAAGTTTCACATACTTCCCTTTATATTCCATAGGTAATGTAGATTTGTTGACACTACTTTGATTTAAAATAAATGGAAATGTATGGAAATTTTACTTTTTATATTAATGGAAAACCTGAAGAGTGGAAGAAGAAAAACATAATTACTGTAGTAGACAAACATAATTACTGATGTTGTTTTCTAAGTTTTAGAAAATCTCAGTACCACGGAGTGCTATGAAGTCTATCAGAAAAATAAACAGTATCTTTTTATGTAGTATTTCATTAAGCTTTTACATAATTAAAATACCACAATAGGTATTACAGTTCTGTATAATGAGCATTTTAGCAAATTCTCCTAGTTCTGTGCCCCTCAATCTGGCATAAATGCAACTATGACCTGAGGTACTAAAAGTCTTAGATAAGCATGGTGTATCTTTTGGACATGTCCATTTTGGAAGAAACTTGTATTAAAATAAATTAATATATTATGGGCTAGAACATAAAATTCACCAAGAATTTCAAGATAAAAATGCTAATGTTTTGCTTGTTTGGGTTATTTCAAACAGTAACTTTGAAATCTATAATTTTTTCACCACCAACCCTTTACTACCTTGCACACTCATTCTCCCGTGTGGCTGGATGCATTTCAGAAAAGGGTTTTGAATATTATTCCAGAGCAAGTATCATTCCAGAAAATAAGTTTAAAGTTTGAAATGTTTATTTTTTGTAAGCCATGAATTTTCAGCCTAAGTATCTTCTGACATAAAAGCATTTTCGTAATTACACAAGTGATGATATTACCCTCCACAGTATCATACCTGATCCGGGAAAGTAGTTCAGATACCAGAGAATACTCTTTAACATTTTGACTTATGCATTTAATTATTTTTAAAATTTATGGAACAAAACATTAAACAAGAAAGAATGGAATGAAAAATGGGTTAAAAAAGAATGCAAAATTGCAAAAAGAATGCTTTGAATTTAAATATTTCAAAAAATTTGATTCTCTGAGAAAATATATTAAAAATCATATCTAATTACCTTCAGGGTGGCATATATCTTTTTTTAGAATGGTTTAGCAGTCCCTGTATGGGGTACTGATGGCTAACTTGATGAAAAATGAGATTTAGACATCTGTTTCTTAAAATACCTTTTTAATAAAGATATATTAATAGTAGCATTTCTATAAATTCTCGAGTTACTTAATAGGAATGTATTAATATAGACTTATGTGTACACATGTTTTGTAGGACATCATATGATCTTTCAATTCTTATATCTGAGCTTAAGCTCTTTTTTTTTTTTTCCTTTTGTAAATTGGCTGCTACTCTATGGAGTGCAGTTTAGAGAATGAGCCAAAATTACACATATAGTAATTTACTGGTACATAATTCATCAGCACTGAAATGTAACAGTGACAGTGAGGGTGACTGTATCATAGAAGTTCATATCTTGACATTGCTATTATATAAAGCTCCTTAATTCTCTTATCTTTTTCTCACTAGTAATATTAATAACACAAAACTTTCACTTTTTGTAATTTCTAGCATTTCCCTTCAAAAGAGCTTGATGTTGGAAGGATATGAGAAAAGAGAATAAATGTCAGAAAAATACCTCTGTCTTGCTTTTTAATAGAGAAATTAAACTTTGAATATTATACTGAGGAAGAACCGGCAGCCACCAAAACACTACTAACATTCATATCTGAATGTACTGTAGTATGTTAAGTTCAATGGGGTCCTTTTTATTTAATAATATAGTGTGTCACTAGAAGTGGCTAAATTAAACATGTATAGCAAATTGATAAGAAAATTTCATGGTGTTAGTATTTTTTCTTTTAAAAAAAATCATTTCTGATTACTTTCAATCTTGTTCTCCAGAAAAGAAGACCTTCTATAATAGAATTAAACTGAGCTGCTTGGTTGTGTTACATATACAATATATAAGTAATTACTATTTTTTCTCTTTTAAAAGTAATTTCTGATTGTTTTTAATCTTGTTCTCCAGAAAATATCTTCTGTAATAGAATTAAACTGAGTTGCTTCGTTGTGTTACATATATAATATGCAAGGAATTTTTTAAAATTTCTAATTAAATACAAAGTTAATAGATTACTTTTTGTGACATACATGGGAGATAAGATAAAGTCTTGTATAACTTGAAAAAAAATTTAGATGTTGCAAATATTTTAAAAAGTTTTATTAAAGTATTTTATGTAAACCTTTAAGAAGTCTTCTGTAAAGGTTGCCATTGCAGCTAATTGCTTACAAATACTTCATATTATAGAAACATTAAATGGACTAAGACAAAAATACTTCATATTAGCTTAGGGTTTTTACAGTACTTGAATTTTTTATAGAAACATGCTTTTTGACCTATATATACTAATATTTTCATACATTTTTGTTGCTTAAGTGATGACATGTTTTATTTCATTAAAATATTACTCTGAAAGTGGCATATCCACTGTCACACTTTTATTGTAGAGATTACTTGCTTATTGTGTGTTAAATAAAATTATTTATGAATTGATTAATTATTGATGAAAATAAGCATACTAAGTTTCCATTTTGAAATACACTAATGACAAATATTTTTTAAAGTCTCAAATTCCAGTTATTAATCTGTGATATGATATTAAATAATACACATTATATATCAGTACTAAGTATTTCAGCTTACCCTAACCTAACCTTTTTATTAATTGATTATAAGCTTTTAGAATATATATGTGTATTGCTTTGTAATAACCTTTGTAGTATGTTTCATTCTTAAGAAGTGCTTTAGAAATTGAGGAAATGAAGTATAAATGTTTAGATGTTCAATTTCTTGCAAAGAACAATGGCAGAAGAAGTATTAATCACAATATGTAGAGAAAGCAATCAGAGACAAGAGATTAAATGTGTAATTTTTCTCATTATTAGGTGTGCTGGTCTGTTATATGCACATAAACACTCACACTAGCATGATGAATACCATTAGTAATGTACTTACAGACAGTGTGTAAGAGTGAGGGTTCTGAAACTATACTGTCTGAGTTTGAATCCTGATTCTTCCACTTACTAGGTCTGTGTTCTTGAGCAATGTGAATAAATTATCTGTGCCACAATTTACTCATTTTACAAGGGGATAAAAATGGTACTTACCTCATAGGCTTGGTATGAGGATTTGTGAGGTTAGTATATGTAAACCACTTGGAATAATGTCTCACCTGGAGTAAGTGGTAAAAATTGCTAGTGAGCCAAGGAATATACCAAGAATATATTAAGAATGGACAATTCTGAAAGACAATATAGTCAGCTGTTACTTTTTCATTTGACAATAACCAATTCACAATTTTACATCTTTGTATATTTTCATATTTTTACCTACCTTTCCCTGCACGCAGCAGGCTGTGTTATGGTGTGTGTGTGTGTGTGTGTTCTGGGAATATATAAAATCTATTTTACATTTCTGCTAAGAGAGCTTACTTGCATTGGTGATTTAATGGGGGAAAATCATATAATTGAAATAAATTATTTTGGTTATTTAATGAGTTAAAAATTGTTAATTGGGATGGCTGTTCATGAGGACATTTAGCTGTATTAGATACATATATATAGAGAGAGATGACAATGACAACTTTTATCTTTCAAAAAGTATATTACCTTGACAGATGGCAGCTCATGACTAGAGTTCAGAATAACTTTATTTTCCTTTGAAGATCTTCTAGTTGATATGTTGGGGGTTCTTGCCAGCTACAGCATCACTGTCAAGGAGTTGAAGCTTTTGTTCAGCATGCTTCGAGGAGAAAGTGGAATCTGGGTAAGCTGTGGTCAGAGGGAAAGGTATTCAGTATTAGTTCATTAATACTTAATGTTCAAAAGTTTGTCTCTAGAGAGCTATATGCTTGAATTTATAATGGAAATTGCTTTCCTCTTAAATGATTTAGTAAATGTTTTATAAATGATTTAAAATTAATTTTCTCTCTAGTTAAAAAACAGTCCAGTGGCTAACGTGGTATATTAAGTATTGTTGTTAAATTTGTACAATGACATTTATTTCTTTTATTGTTTCCCCAGCCAAGACATGCAGTAAAATTATTATCAGTTCTTAATCAGATGCCACAGAGACACGGTCCTGATACTTTTTTCAATTTCCCTGGTTGTAGTGCTGCGGTAAGTTTTAAATACATGTGCTGATTTTTATTTATTTATTTTTAGGTCAACTTTAGTAAGGTTTAATTTACATATAATAAAATTTACCAGTTTAGAAAGTACAATTTGATGAGTTTGGAAGTCATACAACCGCTACTATATAATGATTTGAACAATTCCATCACTTCCCCAAATTCCCTTGTGCCTGTTGGAAGACATTCCCCCCTACCCATCCTCACTCCTTACTACCTCTGATTTACTTTGTGTTCCTATAGTTTAGCCTTTTCTAGATTGTCATGTAAATAAAATCATACAGTATAGTCTTTTTTTTTTTTTTTTGACGGAGTCTTGCTGTCACCCAGGCTGGAGTTCAGTGGTGTGATCGCGGCTCACTGCAACCTCTGCCTCCCCGGTTCAAGCAGTTCTCCTGCCTCAGCCTCCCGAGTAGATGGTATTACACACACCTGCCACTGTGCCCAGCTAATTTTTGTATTTTTAGTAGAGATGGGGTTTTACCATGTTGGCCAGGCTGCTGTCAAACTCCTGACCTGCTGTTTGCCTGCCTAGGCCTACCAAAGTGCTGGGATCACAGGTGTGAGCCCCTGCACCCGGCCTGGTATATTGTCTTTTGTATCAGGCTTCTTTCACTTACCATGTTGCTTTTGAAATTTTCTATGTTGTTGTTTTAATTACTGTTTTATTCTCTTGTCTTTTTTTTTTTTTTTTTTTGAGTAGTATTGAATTTTATGGATATACCACAGTTTATCCATCCTATCCATTCACTAGTTGATGGACTTTTGAGTTTCTAGTTTTTGGCTGTTATAAATAAAACTGCTGTGAACATTTGAGCACAGGTCTTTCTATGGACATATGTTTTCTTATATTTCGATTAAATACCTGAGTGAGATTGCTGGGTTTTATGGTAACTGCCTGTTTACTTTCATGAGAAACTGTCTACTTGTTTTCTCTATTAGAACATTGTACATTTTCATAAGCTGTGTATGAGAGTCCCACTTGATCTGCATCCTGGACATTTTCAGTCTTTTAAATTTGAGGGATTTAAATGGTTGTGTACAGTAGTCCCGCCTTATCCATGGGGGATATATGTTCTAAGACTGGCTCAGTAGATACCTGAAACTGTGGATGGTACTGAACCATGTATATAATATATACTATTTTTTTTCCTCTACATACATACCTGTGATAAAGTTTAATTTGCAAACTGGGTACAGAAAGAGATTAACAACAATAACTAATAATAAAACATAACAATTATAGCAATATATTATAGTAAAACTTTTGTGAGTGTTGTCTCTCCCTCCTCCTCCTCCCTCATGGTCTCTCTTTCAAAATATCTTACTGCACTGTACTCACCTGTTTTTGGACTGTGGTTGACCATGGGTAACTGAAACCATGAAACCACAGATAAGAGGGGAATCTACTGTAATGGTACCTCATCATAGTTTTAATTTTGCATTTCATTCATGACTGATGATGATGAGGATTTTTCATGTGTTTATTGGCCATTCTTATATCTTCATTTGTGATGTTCTGTTCAAATCTTCTGTTCATTTAAAAATTTTGGTTGTTTATCTGATTATCCTAAGAATTCATTATACATTTGGAATGTAAGTTCATCTATTAGATCAAGGTAAAATATTCCCTGTTTTAAAGAGTCAAGAAAAGTTACATATTGTTTGACAATAAAATGTTATTTATATTGTATGATAATAAAACTGCCTGAACTAGTGGCTTAAATGCTAAAATCTGAAAGGTTACTGTAGGGTTTAACTCTTCATTTGAAATTGTGTGTGTGTGTGTGTGTGTGTGTGTGTGTATGTGTGTTTGTGCGCATGCGTATGTGTGTATGTGTATTTTTTTTTAACAACAAGTACTTAGAAATCTTTGACTACTTTGAGATTATTTATTGGCCACCTACAGAGTATTTTCTATATCTTCAGTCATTATACTTGGAATATACTACATTCCTTACTCTTGAAGAACTCTGACGGCTGGACATGCAGATACAGCTTGTTACAATAAGAATTATAAATGACATTGTAGATTTAGGTACTCATAACTATGGGAACACAGTTGAAAAGAGAAATCACGCTAGGTTGAAGTCCAGGAAAGCTTCACAGATGAGGAACATATTAGTCTGCCATTAAAGAATAATTGAGATTTTGTTGGAAGGAAGAATGATTTGGATAGAAGCAACATGATGTATAGAAAGAGGAACTGTAAAAGAAGTGGAATAGCTGGTATATTTAGATGTACTTTGGAATGTGGGTTTGGGTAGTAGAGGAGGATAAAATCAAAAGGGTTTGTTGGAGCCATAGCATGTGGGAAGTCTTGTATAACCTGAAGAAATTTAAATTTTATTCTGAATGCAGAAGATTTTTGACATAGAAGGGCCGTGTTTTATTTGAGAAAGGCCATTATCAGCAATATGAGGATCTGTTTGGGGAACAGGTTAATTTTAAAATCGTAATGGGTAATTATCTTTTATGTAGAATTTGGATAAAGCCTAGGAAAATAAATAAATCCATTCAGATGTTTCTTGAAGTCAGGTGAAATAATCAGCTACTTTCTCATTTATTCCTTAGAATGGCTACATTTTATTTGATTGCTATTTTCAAGGGAGTGCTATATTTTTCCTTTTCTGCTTTTGAATGGATCTGAATCATTTTTGTTTATAAATATCAGTGGTTAAGTTTCTGAGTAATAAATGTCATGCTTTACCTTTCTTGGTTTCAATGTTGTTAGCATTATAAACATTATCTCTTAATGCTTGCATGTCTTCAATATTGATTCCGTTAACATTTTCTAGCTCAGTCATTTTTGGCTTTAAATATTCAATCTCCTTTAACCAAATGGATTACTACTGAAAACCTAGCATAAATCATAGAAAACTGAAATTGGGAGGCTTATATGTAAGAGACTGTATACTGATGAAACTAGATGGGGACTTCTTGGAGTATAGTCTGAAACCCACTATGTAACCTAGAGATAAAATCTAATTCACTGAGTATTTGAAAATTGAATGCTTCTATAATCAACAAATACTATTTAGGTATAGTTAGATTGTTTTAATAAAATACTAGCTTTTATTTTATGGATTTGTTTGTGATTTTCTGATATTTATACTTTGATTGTTATTTAATCTGCAAAAGCCATATTTGATGTTAGCTACTATCACATTTCTTTAACTGATACTTTTGTACCTTTTCTCATTGCCTTGTAGGCAATTGCCTTGCCTCCTATTGCAAAGTGGCCTTATCAGAATGGCTTCACCTTAAACACTTGGTTTCGTATGGATCCATTAAATAACATTAATGTTGACAAGGATAAACCTTATCTTTATTGGTAAGTAAATGTTTAATTTTAGGACTTTTTTCTTTAAGTACTTGAATTCTATAAATGTATAGTCTCAAGGCAACTTAGATAGAATATATATATATGTATATATGCTAAAACTGTGAAGACACTGTAAATCAGTTTTATTTATGGGTGTATATATGCATTTATTTTGCTATTGATTCTAGGTCATCTGCCTCACGATTATCATTCTTTTTCAATTACAGTTTAAAAGTCAAAGGTACAGACTTTCTGTCCCAGTCTCCTTCAATGTATATCAGTTGTGGGAATTTTAGTGAGGATTGCTGGTCCCTGAAAAAAATTCCAAACTTTTACCAGATTTCATTCATTTTTGCCTTTTCACTTACTTTGTTCTATTAACATAACTGACATATGCTTGAAAATTGTTAATAATAACTACGTAAGAAATTATAAGGTAAGATTATTTGGTGTGGACAACTAGAATGAGTTGATCAACCTAACAATTTGTTGATCTGTAAGGGTTGAAAGCTTGGTAATTTTAGTATGCCAATAATGATGCACAGTCAGCATACTTATGAATAAGAACATCAAACATTCATTGATTGCCATATTATATGCTAGGCATTGTAAATATTTATATATATGAGTTCATTTAATACTTGCAATACTCTGAAATAAGACTGCATGTGTTCAAGTTCTGGCTTCACCACCTACTATTCACCCTGTATTTTTGGTGTCTTCAACTATAAGATGAGGATAGTAATAGTGTCTATCCCATAGGATTTAATGAGAGAATCATATTTAAAGCTCTTTGTTTAATGGCTGGGTCAGAAATGTGAGCAAAGAAATGCGTGACCTATTACTATCTTCTAAAATTCTATTATAAAATATTATATATGGATAAAATGAGAGCAAGTTTTAAATAAGCATCTGAACTTCCAAACATAAATGGGGTTGGACTTCAGAGTGGTCATTTTGGGAGGTCATACATTAATTTCAGTGGTACCTTCATTTTTCAATGATTAAACATTTTTCTACATTGTGATTAAATTTACAGCTAAGGGGAATGCTTCTGTAGAAAAAAACAACTATATTTCATAGTTACCTCTTTTTATTTTTTTAAACTAAAAATGTACTGCTTTACTTGATCAGCTGCATTATTTATCAACCTTGACGCTGACCAAGTTTTTTTTTCTTTTTGTTGTTAATTTGTAAGCTCTTTTCAAAGGATTATAGAGCAGATTGTTATTTAAAATGTGAACTTTGTGTAAACGTGTTCTGTATTTGCTGATTGCAAATGGTCCTTAAAAGTAGATAAAGTCTACTTGGTGGTAGGTTTTTGTTGGCAATTAATTTGTTTTTAAGTATTTCTGAGATATTAGATTGAAATACTAAAAGCTTTCATAGTCTTTTGTTTCCCAGTTTAAATTTCTTATATTTACTTATAACTAAACCTTTTATATTTTTGTTTAGTTTTTATTTGACACATATTAAACTGCTTCTACTGTACAGGGAAATAAGTTTTATTTTCATAAGAATGTTTAATAGCCATTAGGTGTTTAGTTCTTTTTATCAGAGGATATTATACCATTGTCAGTTGTCTTTGCAGTTTTCGTACTAGCAAAGGAGTTGGTTACTCTGCTCATTTTGTTGGCAACTGTTTAATAGTCACATCATTGAAGTCCAAAGGGAAAGGTTTTCAGCATTGTGTGAAATACGATTTTCAGCCACGCAAGGTAGGTAAAAGTAAATATTTTTATAACTCACCTGTTATGACAGAATTCTTAACTCTTTTATGACCTCTGTAGTATTCTCTTTCACTGGTTTTCCTATGCTTTTAATGGTTTTCTCTTATCCTTGTCTGCGTTTCCTTTTTATTTTTATGTTTGATTTTTATCTTCTATAAAATCAGTGTTTTGATCTTCTGTGGTGTATTTCTGTTACCGTCTCTCATTATCTCAGTCTGATCTGTTCTGTGGCATTCTTTCGATAAATACTTATTATTTACTGAGTATTGGACACCATTGTAGGCACTAGGGATTCATAAATATTTGCCCCTTTTTAAAAAAGCTAAATGTTAAACCCTCAGATTAAGCAATGCACTGTTACTTTTTATTTGTGTATGTGGGAGATTCACCTAATCCTAGTAGTTCTGAGTCTTGTTTCCTAAGATGGAAGGTTTTGTTAATTTCTGATGCTTTAATAATGCTGGCTTCAAGGAGAAGAATGTTGCTGTGCTATTAGTTTTGGCTCATGAAATGTGTCTTTACTTAATATCCTAAATAATAGCAGAGACAAGGCCAAAACACATTTTAAAAACTGCTCTAAAGAGAAAATGCAGAGAACTGTGCAACTGTATGATTAGAATTATAAGAGATAATTCATTCATAATTAGATGGCATTTTCTAGAGAGATTTTCCTGCCTGTCTACCAGACTCCGTCTTTGTGTCGGAATAACAAACTATCTGAAAGTCCAGATGAAAGAAAACAAGGACAGAGTGCAAAGGAGTTCCCGTCACACATGTTTAAGGCCTTGTCCCCTTCCAGGTTCAGAGTTCTTTCTTGGGTATATGACAGTGAGATTGTCAACATTTTTTAGGGCACACTGACTCCTCCTGACAGAAGTATCGCCTTACTCTTTGTGATTAATGGTACAATCATAACAGATATGATGAACCCAGATGCGGTGAGGGGGAGGTCTTTATTTCTTTTTCATATCTTTTTTGTTTGTTTTCTTGTTACTTACGATCTGATGTGTGTCTTGCTATATACAGAGAAATTATTTTGGGTGATATTTTCAAAAATTTGTTTAAATTTTACATGATTCTAACAAAAAATATTTGCTTTATATTTAATGTCAGTTATTGTCATTTCTATTAAAGAATATCAATTTAACAATAATTAATATATACTTAGAAAATAGTTTAAAAAGCAATGATTCTGAATACATATATTTGTTCATTATAATGTTGTATTCTTTCTTTTTTAATACAAATAGATTATTTTAATACCAGTCACATTGCCTTTGCTGTGGAAATTCTGTTTTATTAGAATTAAGGTGAGACCAAGATAGTTTGCTAAAAGTGCCAAATTATTTTGAATTTCAGTGAAATTGATTAGAAGTGCAGTTTTTGGTATCATAATTTTTCATGTTAGGATTGTGTGTTTTTAACAAATATTCTAGGTAACTTTTCTCATCAATTTTAGGAAACAGTGGTTTAAAGAATACACATGCAGACAATTAGAGTGAAGTTATAACCAAATGAAATTGTCATTAACCAATAAAAAGCACTTTAACCCATTTGTTCTCACTTTTTCTATTTTGTGTCTTCTTCACTGTTTACTTGTGGAAAACACATTCTCCTTTGTAAAGCTCTCAATATGCAGTGATTCTAAGGGGTCTAGTTAGGAGCAGGTCCAGAGAATGATGTGGATTTTAAAAAGTCTTCTGTGAAGATTCTCACAAATCTTGAAACATCACAAATATTTGCTTTCACTGTGTTTCATTATAATAAGTTCATTCTCTTATTTATTCCTTTCTTTAGTTTTCCACAGATGCCCTAGATAAGTTATTGTTATCCTTCCTAATAAGAGATTTACTGGCCTTTCAAAAAGAAATCTTTACATTAAAACTTTTGCTTTCCGAGCTGCACTACTTTACCAGCTGTTAGAACTTGTGAAAATGGATATAAACCATTAGCATGTTACCTAATGGTAATATGTGCTCTAGACATATTAGCTACTGTTGATATCATGCTGTACTTTTTATTCTTCAATTTATTTTCATTTCTTTATATTTATATATATATATCTTGTGGATTCTTAATAGAGATCTTTTTTTCCTTATTACTGGTTGTGTCCTTTTATAAATTTCTTTTTGAGTCTCAAACTAAATGCAGACTTCACTATATATACATAATATCACTATGCACTCATAGTTTCCAAGTTTATTTTCTTTAGTCAAGGTATATCAGATCAAAAGTTAGGCTTTTTTTTTTTTTTTTTTTTAGCCATTGAAAAACTCACTTGTGTCTGTTATCTGTAGAGTACAGTTTGATGTACCAAGGAAAGAGAAAAGTTACTTTTCTTGTGAATAAGTACTATGGTCTTTACTGGGATCAGCTCATTAATCAGTGCATTTGTTTATTCATTCATTTAATTTTATCATATATTATTGTTATAACCAAAAGCAAACCTTGATAAATTCCAAATCTGAATAATTTTTCTGTATTAATTATCTTAAGTTAATGGTACCCTTACCCATCTAAATGAAAATTGGAAGCCATCTTAGACTCCCCTTTTGTATGTTAACACTTCCTATCAGTTCTGTTAGTTAACTCCCATCCTCACTTTAAAATTATTAATGCCTTTGGCCGGGCGCGGTGGCTCAAGCCTGTAATCCCAGCACTTTGGGAGGCCGAGGCGGGCGGATCACGAGGTCAGGAGATCGAGACCATCCTGGCTAACCCGATGAAACCCGGTCTCTACTAAAAAATAAAAAAAAAAAAACTAGCCGGGGCCGGGCGCGGTGGCTCAAGCCTGTAATCCCAGCACTTTGGGAGGCCGAGACGGGCGGATCACGAGGTCAGGAGATCGAGACCATCCTGGCTAACCCAGTGAAACCCCGTCTCTACTAAAAAAAATACAAAAAAATAACTAGCCGGGCGAGGTGGCGGACGCCTGTAGTCCCAGCTACTCGGGAGGCTGGGGCAGGAGAATGGCGTGAACCCGGGAGGCGGAGCTTGCAGTGAGCTGAGATCCGGCCACTGCACTCCAGCCTGGGCGACAGAGCGAGACTCCATCTCAAAAAAAAAAAAAAAAAAAAAAAATTATTAATGCCTTTGTCTTAGTTCAGCGGCTTATGGTGTCTTACCTAAACCTTTGCAGTGTTTTTTCAGTTTTGTCTTTATCCACACTTGCCTACCTATCTCACCTCCACATTGCTGCAGTTATTTTCTTTAGCTATGGAGCTGATCGTTTTAACTTTCCTCCTCAGAATTATTTGATTATACCACATTATGCAAAAAACAAAGGCCAGGTTCCTAAAGGTCTGTTTACAATCTAGTCTTTGCCTGTTTTTGTTTTTGTTTTTTTTTCCTGCTAAACCTACACACTGAGGAAAGTTTTGTCAAGCATTTGTGCTGTATCATATTAAGATTCTGCCTGGAATTTTTTTTTAACCCCTGTCTACTGAACAGTTCCTTTTCATCCTTAAAGCTTAGTCTTACGGTTCATTTTATTCTTTCAGTGAATACTTCTATGATAGTCTTTCTTCTCTATTTGTCTTTCCTTCCCAGGTACTTATAGTAATTACTTGTATTACTCCCACATCTGTATTTTAGATACTCTCTATTGTTCTCATAACTGTTGTTCTAGTGAAACTTCCTTCAGTGTGTATATGTTGTCTGTCTTCATATACCCATTATCCAAGGTTGGGACAAGATACTTGGCATAAAGTAGGCTCTCAGTACAGTTTTTGAATGAATGAATGATTCTGAAAGGTAAATAATAATCAATTTTAGCATAAATGAACCTCATCATGAGGACATAGTAGATAAAAACAAAATAGCAGTTTAGTTAATGGTATGTCATTTATGGGTGCCAAATACATTGGGAACTTTTCTTCATAGTTTTCATATATTATCTATTTATAATATTCACAAGGAATCCATAAAGTAGGCATTATTATTCCCCTTTTTCAGAGATGAAAATAGGTTCAGAGATGCTAAGTAATTTGCCAAAAGCCATAGAGCTAGTAACTTGGGAATCCAATTCATGTCTTTATGAAGTAAAATTCTTGCTGCCCAGTACATTGAGTTATCTGGAGTAGTAAGAACATTGAATTATCTGGAGTAGTAAGAATTCAGTAAGTATTGTTTGAATGAGTACTTTTTTTTATAGCAAGTACCCCAATAAGTATAAGATTACATCTAGTATTTATCTTAAAACTATCTTTGGGCAGGAAATCTTTGCCTATATGTAGGCATTTATTTGTGTCCCTTCTCTTTAAAAATGCAAAGTTTTTACACATTTTACTCCACAATATAAAGTTTATATCTTCTATGTTATTTAGGTAGCATTCTGGTTGAATATTTTCAAATTCAGTGAAGGTGGTAATATATGCAAACTTTAATTCTTATACTTGTAAAATTCTGTAAGATTTTTCTTAAATTTATTTGACGCTCTTTTTTATGGTTTCTTCTTGATAATTTTGTATTTTTTAGAAACAATTGTTAAATGACTACATTAAAGATTTTCTCTTCTGATTTTAATCAGGGCTAACATATATGTTGGTTTCGAATCAAGTGGAAGACTTAGTTTGCAATAAATTAATAATTACCTGGAATGAAAAAAAACTTAAAAAAAGGATGTGCATTTTAGACAGTTAAATGTCTTGACCTGACCTTGCTTTTATAGAAGGACACTGTTGTTTTGTATTACTGACTTTTTTGAGTTCTCTAACACACTATTTTTTTTTCTTTTTCTTTTCTTTTTGTTTTTTTTTGGAGACAACATCTTGTCCTGTCGCCCAGGCTGGAGTGCGGTGGTGCAATCTTGGCTCACTGCAATCTCTGCCTCCCAGGTTCAAGTGATTCTTGTGCCTCAACCTCCCGAGTAGCTGGGATTACAGGCACATGCCACCACGCCCAGCTAATTTTTGTATTTTTAGTAGAGACAGCATTTCACCATGTTGGCCAGGCTGGTCTCGAACTTCTGACATCAACTGATCTGCCCACCTTGGCCTCCTAAAGTGCTGGGATTACAGGCATGAGCCACCGTGTCCAGTCTATTTTTATTTTCTAAATTGAAATGAACAAAATTGAATTTTGCTCAAAGTATTTTAGATACCTTGAAATAACTAATATTTTAGTAATTAAGGATTATTATAACTTTTTATTTCTCAAAATATATATGAAATAATTGAATAGTGCATTTAAATAATCTGTAGAAGAAAGTTTGTATTTTATATTTTGGAGGGAGGGAGAAACCAGTTAATTTTCCCCCCTTCAGAAAGCATACTTGTTCAAATGTTTACAAATCATTTGTATTTTTCTATACTTTAGAAAAAAATATTTCTATATGCTCAATTTTAGGCTATTAACTCTCAAGCGACTAAAAGTTGTTTCAGAAATCAAACCATCCATATTAAAATAGGTACTTAAAATGCTTTTTGATACCAGTAACTATAAAGTGGGCACTTAATATGAACTCATTCATTTATTCTTAATAAATATTCCCACATTAAGTTATTAAATATATAATTATCACTGGATTTACTAAATCTAAATTGTGAAATTGAAGCTACCTAAATCTTATTATAGATACTAAATTGTTGTTTCTTTGACAGATCTTTCCTGACCACGCAATCCAAAGTAGAATCCTAGTTTATTCTTTTTCAGTTTATACTGTTCTTTTTCTCCTCACTGTAATCACCATGATTTATAATTCTACATTTGTTTAATTGCGTCATATAATATATTTCTTTTACTAGCTCATAAATTCTAGGAGAACTGGTCAGCCTTGGGTATCTGCAGTGCCTGGCACAATGTAAATTTTAAATGAATGAACACAAATAAATTGTATTTCTACAATTTCACATCTTGTTATAGTGGAAGGAATATCACTCTGGAGGTCAAGGGGTTGTAGTTCTTGTCTTCTCCAAGAATATTCTTTATGTGCTACTTCTACCATCTGTGAAATGAGAGATTGGAGGGGGAGCTTGAGGAAGCGGTATTAGATGATCATTAATAGTCCTGTCAGCATATTCTTGTAGGGTTTTATGAATGTTATAATTGCATTTTAGACCATAGTAACCAAACATTACATATTGATATATTTGCTTTTTTTTATTTAAGTGGTACATGATCAGCATTGTCCACATTTACAATCGATGGAGGAACAGTGAAATTCGGTGTTATGTTAATGGACAACTGGTATCTTACGGTGATATGGCTTGGCATGTTAATACAAATGATGTAAGTCTTTATTTTTCTGTCTGTGTTTTAATTGAGAGAATGATCCATCATTACAATATGAATTGAATTATAAAATAGTTTGGTAGCAACTTAAAACTTTGAAAATTTATTCTTTTTATTAAATGAATCTTTCATTGTTAAATGTCGTATAAGAAAATTGCTAAAAGACATGATTAGTGATAAAAAACAGAAACATTTGGCCAAAGTTTTAAATTTTTTTGATCAAAAACCTTGAATCTTATATTCTGTTTTTTCCAGCATCAAGCACTAAAAAATGTGGTTTACCCCTTATTTAGATATAAGAAGACCCTAAACAAAAGTATAACATACAGTCACTATTATTCCTTACATAGTGATAAATGCTATGGGGAAAATAAATTGGGCATACAGAAAGTGTAGGTGTAGGGAAGGGAGAAGCCAGATATTGCAGAGATGATTTTAGCAGAAAGAGTGGAGCAAGCAAGGTATGTGGGGAACTTGTTCTATTCAGTGGGAACAGTGAGTGCAAAGGCTTTGAGGCAGAATAGGAAAGTTCAAGGAAAAGGCAATTTTTCTCGAGCAGAGGGAGGAGGAGGCATGAGGTTAGGCAGAAATCATTTTGGCCTTCATAAGCAAACAAGGTCTGGGCTTTCGCATCTTACTCAGCTTAAAAATCCTTGGAAGGTTTTCAGCAGAGAAGTGATGCGTGCTGCTATTTTAAAACCATCAGTCTGCCTGCAGTATTGAGAATATTTTGAAGGGAAATTACTGAAGCAGGAAGATCACTTAAATCGCTTATTGCAATAAAACAAGGAGACTATATTAGTTTCTACCAGTATGTTAGCAGTGGAAGAAGTGACACAGTAGGATTCTAGGTAGAGGATGACTAGAATTAAAACCTCAGGGGTCCTTATGATTTCTCTACTTTGGACTTTCTGTTGTCTGCATTCTGGCTTGTCAGAGCCAAAGTGAAAGGTTTGTTTTAATGCTGAAAGTACCTCCAAGCTCAGTAATATACAACCCTTCAAGCATACCTGGTTTTATAAGAACTTACCTCTTAAACACAATTCATTTCTCAGTTTTGTTTGCATCTCTCTAGGCTTTCATCTCCCGAAGGGCAGGGATTTGCTTATCCTGTTTTGTATTCTTTTAGCTAGCATGTGCGTATGGTCCATAGTTTGTCCCGTAGATAGGGACTTGGCAGACTACACCCTATGAGCCAAATCAGACCTTCCCCCTGTTTCTGGTTTTGTATAAGCTGGGGGCTAAGAATCTTGGCTTTTAATTTTTTAATTTTTTTTTTTTTTTTTTTTGAGAGAGACACAAACCAAATCAAAGCAGAATGGGACAGAAACCAGGTGTGGCAGGCAAAGTTTAAAATATTTTCTGTCTGTCCCTTTATAGAAAAAGTTGCTTTTCTCTGCCATAGAAACTCATGGTTGAGCCACAACCAATAAATATTTAATAGAATGTTGTTTTCAGAATTAGAATACACAGATGAAATTCTCCTTTTTATCTTCTCTGCAGAGGAGATCTTCTCTCCAGAGTCATTTTATTATAGAGTGGAAGAAACCCCAGTGGTCTTCTTGACTCGTTAAATGATAAGACAGTATCTTGGAAAGAAAAGGCTTACTTTTTTGGTTATTTGTAATAGTGCCCTAAGAAGTGGAGATTCTAGATAATAACACATATATACATACTTTAGGCAGTTAAAATTCCTATACTTCTAATTAAAGATTGGATATTTAATGACAACAATTTTTTTTTGCCTTTGTACCCCATTCACAATTTTTTTACTTTATTGAAGTACCAATAGTACTTCTTACCTATATAGTTCTTGCTTATTCATACTAAGGTGTGAAATAGCCTGTGGGGATAGGGGAAGGGAACTGAGCCATGACTGCTTTCCCTGGTTTCGGTGGGTGGGGTGTAAGAAGTAGAGGCTGGAAGGATTTTGTTAAGCTTTTGGCTTCTTCAGTGCTGAATTCCTCATGTGGAGAGCACTGTATCATTGGCTTTAAGAAGCAGGTCTTAGTCTTATTGTTTATTTGATTCTGTGTAATTCCTACTCATATATGAGAAGGGATTGATTTTCTTTGTGTCTTTTACTTAATATGGAGGAATAGAGGAATAGATTCGTAATTTCAAAAATAAAGTAGAATAAAAAAATTATACCCTATGTGTTCATGATTAAATGTTGAAATAGTCATTCCCTTGATTCAGATCAGTCTCTCTATATATGGATCATTATACATCATTACAGTTGTATATTAGTTTAACTTTTGTAAATAAATAATTATAAGCTCTTTTGCCTTTAACTGTAATATTTGAAAAGTGGTAAGTCTGAAGATTGAGTAGGTGGCTACTGTTTGCTTAAACATAAGTGTGCATGTAACTGATCATTTTTCCCAAAAAACTTGACTGGCATTTATTATTTAAATAATAAAGTCTTAATTGATGCTTTCTGCTATTATTTTTGTTATATTTTAAAATCTTCTTGATAATGGAAGCTGATTTAAGGATTTAAACCTTTTTGTCATTAAAAATAATGCATTTGATTTTTTTTATGACTTTTAAAAATAGAGCTATGACAAATGCTTTCTTGGATCATCAGAAACTGCTGATGCAAATAGGGTATTCTGTGGTCAACTTGGAGCCGTGTATGTGTTCAGTGAAGCACTCAACCCAGCACAGATATTTGCAATTCATCAGTTAGGACCTGGATATAAGGTAGTAATAACTGTAATTTTATAAATTCTATGGAGAGTTTTAGATGTAAAATGTGGTGTAATATAAGTTTTAGTGAAAATCTTTCTTTAATATGGTTTAAGAGTCATTTCTATTTTTTTAGAATGTAGTCAGTTTTTATTATATGTTTCTTTTTGGTTCAAAGATGCTTTTTTCTCAACTGTTTTCTCTTTATAAACTTTTTTATTCTTCAGAATATTTTCTAATACCGGTGGCATGCCTTTTGTTAACAATTCTGAAATAATCTTATAAAACTATTTTGCTTAATGTAGTATTTAAAATACAAAAATTTGAAATATACATATTACAGAGTAAACATAATAAAGATTTGTTAATATTACTGGTAACTTGGAAAGAAGAGTTAAAGATTTAGAAGGAAAGTAAGATAATATACTTCAGGGACCTGAAATTATTCAATTTTAGCTTAAATTGCACTAAGTGAGGAAGTAGATACAGTAGTGAGTATACTAATTTAGCAAAACTAATGTAATTTATCATTTTTTTTTTTTTTTAAACTTTCAAAGCAAAGACTCTCAGTAAGATAGAGCATGCACATATATGAGTTAGTTTTAAATGTGAAGTATACCTGGCTAGGGGAGTGTATAAGGGTTCTATTTAAATCACATTAGGAATTGTGAAGTCTCAAACTACTTGGAGCTGAAAGAGAATTACACATTATCGTCAAAGTGTTTATAATTCTGAAGGAGTACTTGTCTTGTATGGAAGTGTGGTTTTTTATTGAACTCAATTTAAATAATTAATGTGAACATTGTGTTATGGAAAGGAGTAGTAAATATTAAAAATATTCCCTCTTTGGCCTTTGTATTTTTGCATTGGTATTTCTCTTTTTATGTCATTTATATATAGATAGAGCGTGAGAGAGAGAGAGAGAGAGAGGAAAGTTTGAATTTACCCATATTAAAATACCTTTTTGCTCTCAATGACTTTAATAACCATAATAATATTGAAGAATAATAATACTATTATTTTTATGTCAAGGTAACAATGCTTGCTATCATATATTCTCCATATCATTTTTGTTTTTGTCTTACTAGCTCTAGAAATGCATTTGTGCTTGTACAGCTGCTTTTTCTTTCATGGGTCGTTTTGTTGGGTTTGCATCCTGGTTCTGCCATTGTTGATCTTGCATAGGAATATTTTTGTAATTCACATTTTTTATTAATAGGCGACCTGCTTTTCTTTCCTACTTCTTTGAGTTGTTTCATAAAATACTTGCATTGTCTTTTTAAGCTCTAATAGAATGATATTGAATAGAGTGAGAAGCAAACAAATGAAATATAAAAAGGTAGAATATCAAGAAAATACAAATCCAATACGATTGCTAATGCAAAATTTCAGAATTGATGGGAGCTTCCTTGCAACATCAAGGAAAAGGGCTGAATATAAGCAATTTTGTAATTCTTCTATTCACAAAGAAGCAAATTTTGTCCTGAACAGCTTTGCAAATTTTGTAATTTGTAGTATTCTTTTCACAAGACTTTCTTGTCATTCTTTTTAACAACAGTGATAATGAGCAGTAACCCTGTCATCATGTGTGCACAGCTCATGTGACATAGTATATCCTTGTTTTCCTAACACACAGTAGAGTACCTAAAGTCAGAACTTTTAAGAGAGAAACCTGTAAATTTGGGCATTACATCAGAGAGTATTTTATTAAGTTTTGAACGTTCTCAGCTCACCGCACCATTGTTGTTAGTGGGGGTTGGTGATAAATCCACGGATACATGCATTTTCGCAATTTGTAAATATTATAAGTACAATTGCTACCGTGACAGGCATCAGCAAAAATTTTTCATATTAAAAAACTTTTTTTTTGTAGGAATTCAGAAAATATAGGGAAGGAAGAATGCATATGATCAGATTGTGTTTTGATAGAAGAAAAGCTGAGTAGTTCACACATTATACTCAATTATCTTGGTAAAGTCACTTCCTGTGAGTGAAGGGGTAGAGGGCTACAGTGGAATTTTTAAGGTGTAGGGAATATAATAACTAGTGGACATTTGGATAAATCCCAAATGGAGTTTAAATTACTTAGTGTTGTATAATAACATAGTATTTATATGTTTTGCCTTGAGTTATATGTAACTTTCTTTCATTGTAATGGTCAGACAATATGATTCTGAGTTTAGTGTAGATAGCATGTCAACATATGGGCTTCGAAATTAATAAAATAAGTTAATTCTACCTTCAAATAATGTCATCAAACTATATATTCAATGGAGCCTGTTACAAATGATTTTGACTTGTTGGTCACTGGAGTGCCAGGTAATTTTTGTTCTGTCGAACATTTGGTTTTGAGCATTGCAGCTTATCAGTAAAAATTCTGTACTTGGTTATTTTCTGGAAATAGTAAATAAGTTATGGTATCACTTATTAACTAAATAAACCATTCAGTTTGGAAAGTAAAATACAGAAATTCAGAAAATATTTAAAATACAGAAAATCTCACTGTAGATTTGTCTAGTATGGTAAAATTTACTACCAGGTAAGTTTACTGTGGATCTCTATTTGGAGTTATTTAATGTCTTCGAGATTATAAAATCTTGTGTATCAGATGGCCCTTTGACATAACCTTGCAAATCAGTTTTAAACAAAGGTTTTATATTTTATAATTATTACTAGATATTTTCTCAGTGTTACGTTAACCCTTGTGGCAAGCAGTTAGTCTTCATTGCCAGATATTTGAAAATTTAGCTTTGCGTTCTCTCCTTCATTTATGAATATCGTAACATAATGGTATTTATAATTTGCTATATCATAATAAAGTTCTAACTGATAAGAGAAAAAGTATAACACAACCTCCAAAATTAAAATTCACTTCAGAGGATTTCCAATACTTGTATGGAGGGGTGAGCTCCTAACAAACTGATATTCTCACAAATAACCATTTGCAAACTCTGCACATTATGTAGATAGCATCTATTTGAGGGTTATGGAGATTGAATAAAAGCAGGGAGGCTTTGGAGGGTAGTCAATATATGGAACAGTCAGTCTACATGGCTTGATATCCCCATTTTTTGCTTTTATAGGAAACTTTCGGCCAGAAAATTTCTCTACAATGTTGTACAGAGCAATAGTCACAAAATTTAGCATATAATCCAAAAGTACTTATTCTAAAAATAGGAAAATGTGACTTATTCTCAAGGGAAGAGAAAATCATCATATACCAACTCCAAGATAACCCACATGTTGGAAATACCACATGAAGTCTATTATAACTAGTGAGGTAGAGAAAAATTTACTTATAATGAATTAAAAGATAGGAAGTGTCAACCATGAAATAAAACAAAATCAGATGGCAGTTCTAGAACTGAAAAATATATCAAAATTAAAAAACTATATGGGCTTATTAGCAGAGTTAATATGATAGAGAAGTAAATGAACTTGAGTATAGATTGATATAAACTTGGAAGAGAGTTATGAAAGATTGGGGTAAGAAAATAGAACCTTGGAGATGTATGGGGCAATTTTGAAAGGTCTAATAGACATAGTGTAAGTGAAAGAGCCAGAAAAAATATTTGAATAAATGAGGATCAAAAGATTCTCAGATTTGGTAAAAGGCTTATATTTATAGATTGAAGAAACTCAGAAAATTCCAACCAAAATAAATGCAAAGAGAACCAAAGTAGGCACATTACAGTCAAAGTGTGGAAAACCAAAGATAAAGAGAAAATCTTGTAAGCAGGCAGAGGAAAACTAGACATTGATAAGGGAAGAATAATTTGAATATCTGTACACATCTCATCAGAAAGCAGGAGAGCCATGGGTGGAACAAAATCCTTAAAGTTATGAATGGAAGAAAAAATCTATCAACATAGAATTTTTTTATCCAGTGAAAATATTCTTTAAGTCTTTTGAAAGAAAATTAAAGAAATTTGTTGTTATTTGACTGTCATTACTGACTGAGGAAGAAAACCTGGACGATTAGGAGTATATACGTGTAATACATATGACAACTAACAGAAAGATTTGGGGAGAGGCTATAAGTGCATCTATATAGTTGAAAAGTTACTGTACGTTACAACGTGTCTTGATAGAATGATGTTGACTATAATTCAATGGCTAAAGCAAAATTAACAAAGTGAAAATTGCATGTCTTTTCTTGAATGATACGTAAATGTGTATCCAGTATTTCATTTACCCATAGCATATGCTCTAGACCCCTCTTTCGAATTAAAGGTAACAAAAGCTCAGTTGAAAGGAAAAACAAAATAAATCAATGCTAGTTGCTACAGGTGAGTTAAATGAAATACAAATAATGAGCCTTCACTAATTCATCTGTTCATTCTTTTATTAAACATGTGGACACTCTTCTAGATGCTAGGGATATAACAATTAAACAAAACCAACAAAAACCCCTGCCTGTATTTTGGAGAAGTAGGGTGTGCAGTATCATGGGAGAAGACAGGTAACAAAACAAAAGAAAAATAAATAGTGTCTATGTGATGATGAGAGCTATGAGACACACAAAGCAGGTAAAAAAGACGGAAGTTGATGCTAGCTAAGTGGATATCTGGGGAAAAGCTTTAAGGTTAAATGCCAGAGCAAGAATGAAGGCCATTAGCAGAAGCTTACTTCACAGATTAAAGAACACTGTGACTGTGTTCCTGCGACTGTCACAGAAGGAGCAAGGGGGAGCGTCAAAGATTAATTCAGAAAACAACTATATGCTTTCAGAGGGTTGTTATGACTTCATTTTTGCTCTTGAGTGAGAGGGATAGCCATTGAAAAGTTTTGAGTGTCCTGGCCTAATACCAATTTGAAAAGGATCACTCTGGTTACTATGGTAAATAGGGAGAAAAGGTGGAAATAGGGAGACCAGTTAGGGGACTGTTGGAGTTATTTAGTGAAAGAGCTCTGGAAAGTATTGAGACTTGATTAGATTTTTGATAAAGCATATCTAAAATATCTAAGACTCTGAAAGGTCAGCTTTTGGACATACTTTGGAGGTAGTGCCAGTAGGATTTTCTATCACTGTGAACATAGGTTAAGGGAGCAAGAGAGGATTGAAAGGAGCAAGAAACTCCATGAATTGTAGCCTGAACAACTGACCTGATGGATTTGTCCTCTTGAGATGGGGAGGACTATGAAGAAATAAGTTTTGGCAGAGAAGATCAAATATTTGGTTATGGACATAGGTTATGGGCATAGTTGTTTGAGATGACCGATAGATATCTAAATGGAAAAATGAAGTACGTCTGGATTTCAGAGGCGACATCTAGGTTGGAGATAGAAATTTGGCATTGGCAGGATATGGACAGTATTTAAAGGTAAAGGACTGGACGTAGGTACCAATGAAGTGAGTTCAGAGAAAAAGATAACTGAGAAATGAGTCCTTTGGAAAGCCAGTGTTTGTAAGTTGAGGAGATGCAGACGAACCAGCAAAGGAGAATGAGAAAAGCAAGGGAATAATGAGAAAAAGCGGGAGAGTGTGGTGTTTTAACTTGACCTATTTGAAGTTAAATCTCCTTTCTTCTTCAGTGAGGATACTGATTGTCAAATAGACACAGGATAATAGATTAGAAAATCCCATAATTATACATAAAAAACAGTCTCAGAATAACAATACCAATAATGTCCAATTGTTATAATTACTGAAAATGCAGTTAATTTGTTTTTGCTTGTGTTTCTTCATTCTCCCTCTTGCCATTTTTTAAATAATTGAGGTATGTTACAAGGTGAATTATGTTCCCCTAAAATTCACTAAAATTCTAACCCTCAGTAGTCTGTAATGTGACTGTTTTTGAAGACAGGGTCTTTAAAGAGGTAATTGAGATTAAGTGAGGTCATTTAGTTATTGGGTCCTAATCCAATATGACTAGTATCCTCATAAAGAGGAGGAAATTAGGACACAGACACATGCAAAGGGAAGACCATGTGAAGACACAGGGAAGAAAAGGTGGTTAGGCTGTCTTCAAACCAAGGAGAGAATCTTCAGAAGAAAACCCTGCTGACACCCATATACATCCTTCAGAACTATGGGAAATTAAACTTCTTGTTTTTAAGCCATCTAGACTCTGGTACTTTGTCATAGCAGACTCAGCAAGCTAATACAAGGTCTTATCTGCATTGTGAGCGCACATAGTTTTTACATACCATTCTGTCTTAACTCTTACATAATCCTAGTTCTGTAAGTTCCTGTGTGTTTAAGGCTTATATTGTTTCCTTATATTGATGTGTTTTGGCTGTGTTTTAGCTCTTTCTATAGTAGATTCCTCAGGAAGAGATCATAGAAATGGTATTTCTTGAGGAATGCATTCCCTGATTTTCTTTCTTTGGATGTCTTAAATATGCTACTAATTTTTCTCTGGCATGAGGTATTGGTATTGAAAGTCTGTTGACAATGTAGTGTGTTCTCCATTACAAGGAACTTAGTCTTGTTAGATGTTCGAAGGATTTTTTTTTTATTTTTCCTTAAATCTAGTAATTTTGGTAGATATGTCTTGGTGTTGGTCATTGTGAGTTAACTTCTCAGGTATGTGGTGTGCACTTTCATATGTAGTTTGCATCTTTTCATATTTTAAGAAATTTTTTTTGTACTATACTTTGAGAATTTCTTTCTTTGCTTTGGTTTTCTTCTCCAGAGACTTGACTATGCGTGTTTATTTACTTTGCTTATCTTTAATATTTCTCTTAAATCACTTCTGTTACTTCACTTTCTCTTACATCTTTATCTCCTTCTTTATTTCTCTCTCATTTTAAAATTTAAAAGTAAAATAAAAATTACAGAAAAGCTACAAGGACTATGCCAGTCAATTTTTTTCCTGAACCATGAGAGTAACTACTGACATGATGCTCCATCATTCCTGAATGTTATGTTCCTACAAGTGAGAACATTCTTTCACGTAATTATGGTGTAACGTGAAATCAAGAGGTTAACATCGATTTGTTACTAACATTTAATTCTCAGACCCCATTAAATTTTTGCTAATTGTTGTATAATGTCTTTTATAGTAAAAAGATCCAGTTTACTGCATTTACATTATAATACATCAAACAGCTTCTCAATCTTTCCTTCATTTTCTATATGGATGCCCTCTTTACCTGAGGCAGGTGTTGGCTTCTTTTCTGGCTGCCTTCCATCATGGATGCACTCTTAAACCTTCCTCAGTTCTAGCACAATATACTGAGCTAGGCTGTTGACCTGATGCCTTCCCCATCCTTCTGGAGCCCCAGGTTTCTTTACCTCCTGCTGGACAACCCTCTTATTCAGATGCTACCCTCTCTAGAACTCTTGACACCCCATCCTAGCTTACTCCTTTAGGCAATGGCTCCCTGCCCTGCTGGTGTTGTGCCTTCCCTTGCCTGGTTGCTTCCTTTTGTGCATATTCTCTCATCTTTCTCAGACTACAACAACCTGAGCCAGGCACCCCCTGCCCCCCATGAGGATGCCCTCCTCTGCCTGCCCAGGCTCTGACCTGCCAAGCCACACACCAGATGAATGATTTTCAACCCCCACTGTAGATTCAGCTGCCTCCCAAGGTTTGCCATCTCCTCTCAGGCAGATGCTTTCTCATCCTTTTCAGGCTCTGACTCCCTACACAGAGAAGCCTTTAGTGTACTTAACCTTCCTTACCTTGCACATACTCAGAAACCTTATGTCAAGGCACAACCCACTTACCTCTTCCTTGTTGTTTCAGGTAGAAGCCCTATCACTTTTTTAGAATTTTGACATCATGAACTGAGCAGCTCTCCTACCTACCCTTCCTGCCCTTCTTATGCTCTGACATCCTGCAACAAATTGCACTATGTTGTTGGCTGTAGGTTTTTCATAGATGCTTTTTTTAGTAGATAGAAGTTCCATTCTACTCCTACTTTGTTCAATGCTTTCTATCATAACAAGTGTTAGATTCTGTCAAATATGCTTTGTGTGTCTGCTGAGATAATAGTATGTTAATCAGTCTAGGTACAGGCTTGTGAATAGTGTTGATCTTTTCAAAGAACTGGCTTTTGTATTCATTTTGTTTTCACAGTTTTCTTATTCTCTATTTCATTAAGTTCTTCTATAATTATTTTTATTTTTTTCTTTCTGCTTGTTTTATGTTTAGTTTGCTTTTTTGCTTCCAGGGACATAAGGTGGGAGGTTTAGTTGTTGATTTGAAGTCTTGTTTTTAAATACAAACATTTACAGGTATACATTTCTAAGTGCCTTAACTGCTTATATTTTGATATTTGTGTCTTTATTCATCTTAAAATATTTCATAATTTCTCTTTTGATTATTTCTTCTTTGACACATTGGTTATTTAGGAATGTGTTTATTTCTACATATTTGTGAATTCCTCAAATTCCTTTATATTATTGATTTCTAACATTCCAGTTTGGACAGATAATATACTTTGTATTATATCTGTCTTCATAAATTTATTCAGGTTTGTTTTATGACCTGAGTTTGGTCTATCCAGGAGAATGTTTGATGTGTACATTTTTATTTTGGAAACAGGGCCTCTCCTTCTGTCACCTAAGCTGGAGTGCAGTGATGCAGTCGTAGCACACTGGAGTCTTAGACTCCTGGGCTCAATCTATGCTCCTGCCTCAGCCTCTTGAGTAGCTGGGACTATAGGCACAAGCCACTGTGCCTGACTAATTTTTCAGTTTTTTATAGAGACAGGGTCTTGCTGTGTTGCTCAGGCTAGTTTGGAACTCCTGGCCTCAAGTGATCCTTCTACCTCAGCCTCCCAAAGTGTTGGGATTACAGGCATGAGCCACTGAGCCCGGCTATGTGTACTTTGGAAGAATGTGTATTATGCTGTTTTGGGATGGTGTGTTCTAGAGATATCTGTTAGTTCTGTTTGGTTTTTGTTCAAATCTTCAATTTCCTTCTTGATCTTATGAATGGAAAGTTGAGTATAGAGGGGAGGGATAGCATTAGGAGATATACCTAATGTAAATGATGAGTTAATGGGTGTAGCACACCAATGTGGCACATATATACATATGTAACAAACCTGCACGTTGTGCACATGTACCCTAGAACTTAAAGTGTGTGTGTGTGTGCGTGTGTGTGTGTGTGTGTATATATATATATGGCAAACTGGACTTGCAGAATAGATCTTTTGGTCACTGACCCCACTCAGCTCAAATCTTTTAAAATATCCCACTTATCTGTTGATCTTTTCCTCAAATCTTACCAAACAAAGAAGAAAGAAAAAGAAAGAAAAGAAGGAAGGAAGAAAGGAAGGGAGGAAGCTTCGGAGGAAGGGAGGAAGGGAGGGAGGGAGGAAGGGAGAGAGGGAAGGAGGAAGGAAGGGAGGGAGGAAGAGCCTAGAAAGACTTGACATCTTAATCAACCATTAGAGGCAGTAGAAATATTATACCCAGATATTTCTCCCCAAAAGAACATAGGACTTTTATTGGTGGTGACATAACAACTCTACTTAGTGAAATCTGATTGAGTCCCTTAATGGTGAAATGACACACTAGGTGGAGCCAGTTATGCTGTTTCACTTCAAGCCGTCCTCTCCACTTTCCAGACTATTCCTACGGGAGATGATTGTTAGCCTGTTTTTTTCCAATGGTTTGTCTAAAAATAAGCAAAATTTGCCTTTTCCTGAGAATTACATGGACTTCTGGAAGTACCTTTCCCACTGCTTATAAGTGGGCTCTCCTCCCTTTAACACCCACCCGTTTTTTTCATATGAACTCTTATTTTTTTTTTAAACCTTAAACCTTTTCATTTATAGCTTTCAATCCTCATTTTGAACCTAATAGGAAATCTCTGTTGGGCTTCAGCACTTTCTGTATTTAACACCATGTGTTTCTTTCTAGGATTTAGATGTTATGCATGGAAAACTATGAGGCGAATGGTTTTATAAGTTCTAAAGCTAACAGAAGTTACTCTTGTATTTTCCTATATCAGAAAATAAAGATGGAGGAAGCTATGACCTACCAAAAAAAAATCAAATGCCCAACTATTATTGTTTACTTGTGTATTTCTCCCTTCATTTCTTCAGCTGTTTCTTCATGTGTTTTGATGCTCTGTTGTTGGGTGCACATATGTTTACGATTGCTATATCCTCCTGATGATTGGCCCTTTTATCATTATTCAATGTCTTTTTAATACCTAATAATATATCTTGTTTTAAAGTCTATTTTGTCTGATATTAGCACAGCCATTCCAGCTTTCTTGTGGTTTCTTGATATTTTTTCTCATTTTATTTATTTACTTTAAATATGTTTTTACCTTTGAATATTCTATAAACAGTATGTTATTGAATCTTATTTTATTATCCAATCTGACAATCCCTGCCTTTTGATTTGATTGGTTATTTCATTCATCTTTAAGGTGATTATCGATAGTTAGGTTTCCATCTGTCATTTTACTTTTTGTTAGCTATGTGTCTCGTGTTTTTATTTCTGTCTTTACTCTTTACTGCTTTCTTTGGATTATGTGCTTATTTTCTTATATAGCATTTTCAATTTTTAAATAATTTTTTCACTTAAAAAAACATTTCCTTAGTGATTGTACTAGAGCTTACCATATAAATCTTAGCTCACTGGAATCAGCCTCAGATTTATATTAATTTTATCCTAGTGAATTATATAAATGTTACTTCTATATAGCTCTATTTGTTTTCTCTGTTTTTTGTGATATTGTTACATATGTAAGATCTGTGTATGTTACAAACCCAATATGACATAATTATTACTTCAAATAATTGTGTCTTTTAAAGAAGCTGAGAGAAGAAAGGAGATACAGTATATGTTTGTAGATTTTGTTATATTGATCTTCTGATTTATCATTTATGAATCTCTTCTTTTGTTTCTGTGGATTCAGTAACCACTTGGAGTCATTTCCTTAGCTCAGTACAGCTTTGCTTCCACCCACCTTCTTTGTTATGCTGAAGTGCTCCATATTGAAAAGCATGCATCATACTTTCCTCATTTGAGTGTAATTAGTACAAAATATATTCATACCTTCTTTTCTTCTTTTAAAATAATTATAACAGTTTTATTGAAGTGTAATTTACATGCCATACGAGTCATTAATGTTAAGTGTGCAAGTCAATTATTTTTTATAAACTTAAAAAGTTGTGTAGACGTCACTACAATTTAATTTTAGAACATTTCTATCAACCCAGAAGGATCCTACCTGCCTATTTGCAATCACTCCTCATTCTCATCTTGTTCTGTTGATACAGTTTTATATAACAGTTCTTCCTATGAAAATCCTTCTGAAAGAAATAATACAATAAGTATTGATAATTATATAAAGGCTTACACTTTTATGTAAAATTTTTTCTTTTTAACTTTTTTTTAAGAGTCATGGTCTCACTCTGTCATTCAGGGTGGAGTACAGTGGCATGATCATGGCTCACTGTGGTCTCAAAATTCTGGGCTCAGTGATGAGCTCAGCCTCCTGAAGAGCTGGGACTACAGCTGTGTGACACCACACTCAGCTGATTTTTAATTTTTGGGTAGAGATGGGGTCTCTTTGTTGCCCAGGCTGATCTCAAACTCCTGGCCTCTAGTGATCCTCCCACCTTGGCCTCTCAAAGTGCTAAGATTACAGGTGTGAGCCATTGTGCATGTCCACCTTTATATATAAATTTAAAGACATAGAAATAACCTAATACTACAAATAAGGGAAGATAAGAAAATTATCTTTATTTAATGGATTCTGTGTTTATATTACATTACACACTTTTTTAAACCTAAAAGTGTTAGATTTAATTAATTATTATATAAACGTGTTTTCCTCCTACAAACGAAAATAGGGTATAGTATATATCATGGGCTTAGAAAAACTAAGACCAATGTTTTTCCAAATAAAAATAGATTTTATTAGATATCTTACATTTCCACAAAATGATTTTAAATCTTTTAAGAGAATATATTAAAACTTGTTAATTCTGGTGTAAGCAGTATGAACAAAATGAAAGCAAGAGTTTTGTTCTAGACAATGGGATATACAAATGTTTCAGCAGTGGTAAAATGCAGACACAGAAAGCTGATTTCAGTGTTTAACAACATACCTTATGTGTTTTAAATCAGTCACTGTTTTTTTAATGTAGATATGCTGAGTTCTTAAGCATTCTAGTGATAACACTACCCTCCTCATTCAAAAAAAAGTATTATCAGTGAAATACTTCAGACTACAGCATATACAAATTTTTAATTATTCAGGTTGCTCTTGTCTTGGCACATGCCTAATAGTTAATGGTTTGCATCCAGTTTTGTATTAGATAGTCTCTACACACTAGTCCAGAAGTAAAAACTGACATGTTTGGTCTGCAAAGTGTTAAAATGTTTGAATTAAATTTTAAAATATAGTGATTTTAGATAAAAATTCAGATTTCATGTTTCTCTTGAAAAATATGGAAGAACTAGCAACATTGAACAACTGACTTAGGGGCCACTTTTAGAAAGAACAAACATTCTGCAGTTTGAGGAAGTTCCCATCTGGCCCAGTTCATTTATGCATATCTCTGCACCTCCCATAAGAACTTGAGTTTGGGACATTTGATTTAACCTTATTATAACATTAGAGTAAGAAAATTGGAGGCACATCAGCTAAATGATTTCCTCAGCATGAAAAAGATAATTAGTGGCAGAGTCAGGATTTTAAGATGATTTCACTATCGATACATTGAATATGGACTATAAATCAGAAGACTTAGAATTATGTGCTGGTCCCTTCTACATCTTAATTTCTGTAACATTCAATTTTCATAATTGTAAGTTGAAATTAATAGTAATACTGATATGTGATTATTGCAAAGGTTAAATATTATTTATCATTATTAGATTCATATCTGTAGAGCAATTTTAACCACGTATAATAATACCTTTCTTGTTACAGATGGCGTATGTTTAGTTTTTATCTTTCATAGAAAGTAATAACATGTTTTAATGAACTTCTTTTCTGAGTTTAGTATGTATATTGTGATATTATTATTGAGTGTCATTGGTATTTCATAGGTTGATTTGCTTTTTAGTAAGGATAGGAATATTTTTGCATATTAACTTTTTATAGCCTAAAATGATGGTCATTTTTCTCTGTAAGTTATTCATGTGCCAGGCACTGTTTATTTACGTAAATACTTTTTAAAGTATTAACAAGAAAAATTAAACTTATGCTATGATGTAGTCAAGTAAAATTCTATTTATATATAATATCAGGTTTGATGTTTTTTTCTAATGATTTTGCCAGTAATGAAAAACTTTAAATTAGAAAATGAAGATCTGAGCATCTTTATTGCGGTAATAAAACTTAGCTCTCACTGAATTAAAGTGACAATAACAAAGTAAGAAACACCACTGAATAGTCCCTGACACGTGAAAGGTGCACAAATAGTTTATTATTGTAAATGTTTCTCTGTTTTAAAACTTTTGAGTTTAATTATTGCTTTTAAAGAGTGTTTACCTTAGTTTTATTTTTTCAGAGTACCTTCAAGTTTAAATCTGAGAGTGATATTCATTTGGCAGAACATCATAAACAGGTTTTATATGATGGAAAACTTGCAAGTAGCATTGCCTTTACATATAATGCTAAGGCCACTGATGCTCAACTCTGCCTGGAATCATCGCCAAAAGAGAATGCATCAATTTTTGTGCATTCCCCACATGCTCTAATGCTTCAGGTGTGTGAATTGTGGCTTTGTTTTCATGTTCTTGTTAGAATTTGACAGTAACTTTATTTTATATGTCAAACATTGCTCATCTATAAATCTATGATTTTTTGTTTCTTTTTGGCTTTTGCAGATCTTTTAAGTGAAACTTTAGAGAATGTCTCTCTTTTCTGTAGCAATATACTCTACCCTGGCTTTGTCTCCTTAGTAGGAAATCTGTCATATCTATTATCTTATATGTTATATAGCCTTTGAAATTAAATCAATTAACTGAATAAGTTAATTGTTAGATATAAAAACATACTTTGCTTTAAGAATGTATTACTAATATTCTCTAACAATAAAATTACTTGTCTTAAATCCATCAATAGTATTTCTGATTTTAAAATAACGTTTGATTTTAACTTCATATTTTTAGTGTAAAAATGTCTCAACCTAAGATTTGAAATTTAAAAGTGATTAGCAAAGGTATTCACTTTTTTGTCTTATATGTATATAGCAATTATAATTGAAGGCTTAAAAATGTCCAACTATGTTATTTAATTCCCTTATAAAGGTACTTGGAACAAGGAAATAGTGATGAAAATCGTTCTATAGAAGTTTAATACACATTTTTGTTTTTGGACATAGGATGTGAAAGCGATAGTAACACATTCAATTCATAGTGCAATTCATTCAATTGGAGGGATTCAAGTGCTTTTTCCACTTTTTGCCCAGTTGGATAATCGGCAGCTCAACGACAGTCAAGTAGAAACAACTGTCTGGTAAGTTTTCTTTGCATGAACAATTGCTGATATTTTATACACACTTAGACTATGCATGATATACTCGGTGCTGTATAAATGTATTACGGTATTTGGGTTCTGCCCTTAAAGTGCTAATAAAAATTTTTTGGAACTAGTGGAGATAGATATTTATACAATAAGTAAAGAAAACCCTGACATTTAGGTTGTTATATCATAAAGGAATGCCTTTCTTGATAATAAATAGCAAATTCTTACCAAAGATAGCATAGTGATTATAATATGTAGTTGAGGGAAAAATATTAATCCTGACCTTATCATTTGCATATACTCATGGATTGAATTGACCATGAAACCCTGTCAGGTTGAAGAAAATTACTAGGGTAAAGTTATTCAAAAGAATAATATTTATTAGCAATTACATAATTTATATCTTAAAAAGTGATACTATTTTATAATGCTTTTGTCATGGCATAAGTCTAGCATAATATTAATTGGCATCGTCCCTTATTTATATATAGTTTATGTTTGAGGACTCAAATCTAACCAGTGGCAAATCCATGTTTATGTAAAAATTAAATCTCTTCTAATGAGTGTGATTTCATGTGCATTTTTATAGTTTATCTTTTATTTAAAAAAAATTATGTGCCAGACTCTAATTTAATGTTATAGCTTAGAATTATACATAAAAGAATTTAAAAATGAATTGTAGTAGTTATTTTGACTATACACATTGCCCTGCTTGGGGATTTTAATGGGCAAGTTATATAGATAAGCATTAATTTTATTCCAAAAGTAACACTATAGTGCTTCATTAGTATATATACATATAGATGAGCTCCTTCATGGGTTATCTAGTTTTGAATTGATGGCGAATCTAGAAAGTGTGGGAAAAATTTAAGGTACAATGAAATACTTTTTCTCATAATTATTATCTAAATTACCTGTTAATGAAATTCCATTTTAGTATTTCTAATAATGTTATTTCTGTTTTGGGAACAACTTTATGTAAAGTATAAATCTAAATATAGATATGAGATTTGTACATTTATAACATTCACTTCCCATCTATGGGTCTTGCCTTCTTTTATATCAATATAGTGTAAAGGTTGGAGTTTTGAAAGTAAAAAGCTTTGAAGTGAAAAAGAATCCTGAGATTATGTCCTACTGTGATACTGTTTTGCTTGTAGATCTTAAATAATCTAATTGGAAGGCAGTTCAGCTTAGTGGAAAAATCAAACTTTAAATTTCAGTCCTTTATTTAAATTCAAAATATTTTGCTATTTATCATCTCAGTGAACTAGGACACATTATGATCAGTAATTTAAAATCTAGTCAGTACTGTGAAAAGAAGTGGGAGATGAAGTAGCCGCTAGAAAAATCCATGTATAATTTAAATATTTCTTATGAAATAATATGAAATACATATATTATAAAATCTTACTGCTAAAACCATATGTAATAGGTTTTCATTCATCCAAGATGCGTGTTTATTTTTACCGTCTTTCTTCAAAACTCATTTAATTTTTATATTACATCTTGGTATTTAAATTGTATTTATTTCATCATGGAGATAAAAGATAGTGTGAGGAGTCAGCATACCTATATTCATTTTGATTTTAGTTCTTTTATATCATTCATCCTAATATCTCCCTATATCAACTAATTCCAACCTTTTCAGTGATGTCTATTATGTCTTTAGTTTGTTTGTTTGTTTATTTATTTGAGATGTAGTCTTGCTCTGTTGCCCAGGCTGGGCTGCAGTAGTGCAATCTCTTGGCTCACTGCAACCTCTGCTTCCCAGATTCAAGCAATTCTCTTGCCTCAGCCTCCCAAGTAGCTGGGATTACAGGCGCCTGCCACCATGCCCAGCTAATTTTTGTGTTTTTAGTAGACAGAGTTTCACCATGTTGGCCAGGCTGGTCTTGAACTCCTGACCTCAAGTGAGTCACCTGCCTTGGCCTCCCAAAGTGCTGGGATTACAGGTGTGAGCCACTGTGCCCGGCCCTGTTTATAGTTTGCCAATAGAAAACATAACAAGAAAGATACCACTCTCCTCTTCAAATATAATACATACTCAATTCCAGGCCACCCTGTGATTTAGTTATGTGCTATTTTGAATTCTTATCTATTACTTTTTCATTAATTATTTCAGTATCCTAAGTATCTGAGATTTGCTCTTTGGTATGGACAGTTGTGTGGATCAGTAATGCAGTCTTTTGTTATTTAATGTTTTATAGGGAACCATTATAGAAAACTATTTGCATCGGTGAAATAGTCTTTGATTTTGCAAGCTGTTAAGTGGGATTTCTCCCTCTATTTGAAAAATACAGATTCATGACTGTGCAGGGGTTATAGAATTTTATGTTTTATGGCTATATCGTCAGTTCATATAGATGATTGGGACCTTGAAAAAGGATTTATCATCTTATTGTTAGTCAATAATAAATTTTTCTAGATCAAGGA
This sequence comes from Chlorocebus sabaeus, assembly GCF_047675955.1. Lineage (NCBI taxonomy): Eukaryota > Metazoa > Chordata > Mammalia > Primates > Cercopithecidae > Chlorocebus > Chlorocebus sabaeus. The sequence goes on from NC_132906.1 coordinate 13,832,154, forward strand.
TAATCAATTTGAAGTTTTTAACTCTTCCAGAAAAAATTTAATATACTCCTTTTTGGAAGTCTGATTGCATAGTAAAGAGATGACTGAAAGTTGCAATACTGTCTAATTTTTAATTGCTTTTTTGAGAAATGGAGCTAAGCTCAAATACAAGTTACTTCTCTGCCCTCTGTGTTTCAAGCTGAAGCATTTTATCTTCCACATACTTTTCTCTGTTAAGTAGCACCTTTTAATGAAAATTTTCAGTGTTTCTTAAGCCTTACCTCTGTTGGCACTACTACACTGTTTTTATCAACTTTGATGAGTTTTTACTTCATATAGGGGATTTAGAATTTTTAAAAATTATTGGCTGGGAGTGGTGGCTTACGCCTGTAATCCCAACACTTTGGGAGGCTGAGACCGGTAGACTGCTTGAGTCTAGAATTTTAAGACCAGCCTGGACAACATGACAAAACTCCGTCTCTGCAAAAAAATAGAAAAAATTAGCCGGGCATGGTGGCATGTGCCTGTAGCCCCAGCTACTGGGGAGGCTGAGGTAGGAGGATCACTTGAGCCCAGGAGGTGGAGGTTGCCATCAGCTGTGATCGCACTACTGCTCTTCAGCCTGGGTAACAGAGTAAGACTCTGTATCAAAAAACCTCCCCAAATTTTTGAAGCAATAATTTCATTTTCTAGAGTCTTCAAAGATGAATTTATTTTTGCTGGATAATTTTTGTGACTTTTTAAATTATGAAGGCCACTTATTATAGTTATTATATATATGGACATTCAAATCAGACAAACTTGGGTTCAAGTCTTGAATTTAGTATTTATTACTAGTGCAACTTTGTGTATGTGATTAATTTTTTGAGCATAACTCAAACTCTGAAGTAACATAGCTTTTGTATTTTGTGTCCAGAATGACTCAAGAAATTAAACAGAAACTTTATTTTCCTTTGAATTGGATGATTATGTAGACTGAGTACATACTATTCTTATTGAGTACGTATTATTGAGTACATACATCTTATTGAGTACATATTACTGAGTACATACATCTTACTGAGTACATATTCTTACGTTGAACTATTTTTTTAAGAACATGGGTAATTATGTAGGTGATACAAAATAAAACCTTCCTCATCGTGTGACCTAAGACAGCTTTGCTTTGAAAAAAATTTATGTTTTCTAGTACAAGGTATGAATTGAGTTTTGTATGTCAAACCATTAAAAATACACCAAGAGATAGTTTCATTAGAGAGCAATGTGATATATTGCATAAGTGTTCTTTTGGTGGAAGACAAATTTAGACTCAAATCCCTGTCCTGTTTTATAGTGTCTCATGTTAGGTGATGGGATATTCATGGGTTTGTAGTAGTGGTACTTGGCATTTATTGAATACTTACTATGTGCTAGTCACTTTTTTTAAAAAAAAGTTTTATTGTGTATGTTTAAGGTATACAGCATGATATTATGGGATACAAACAGATAGTAAAAAGGTTACTATAGTGAAGCAAATTAACGTCTGTCATCTCACACAGTTACCTATTTTTGGGGGGAGGGAAGCAGCTAAAACCTACTTATTATGAATCACATACAACGTATAATTCTGTTACCTACAGTCCTCGTGTTGTACATTAGATGTACTTGTTCATCCTACATATCTGGTACTTTATTTCCTCTAACCTACATCTCCCCACTTCAAGCCCTGCTGCCCTTTCCCCTGATGGCCACTGTTTTGTTTTTTATCTCTGTATATTTGAATTCTGTCAGTCATGTATTTTAATCTAATTATTTGCTGGTGAAGAAGAGAAAAATTGAATGATTTGTTCAAGATCGCAGAGACATAAGTGGCAGGACCAGGGTCCTAGTCCTGAAAGCCTGACTCTAGAGCCCTTACTCTAAACCACTGTGGACCACTCTGAGAATCACTTTTGCCAGCTGTGGAATGATTTTAATAAGTGCCAACTTTATCTGATTGTAGTATGAATTAAAATAAGACATGCAAAGTATCTGTCATAGCGTCTGGTACATAGTTGGCACTTAATGAGTTCTCTTTTTACTTTTTTCCATGAGTACTAGTCTGTTGGTTAGATACAGCTTTTTAGTTATTAAAACTTATTTTTAATGTTATTATAAACTATGATAATTTTTATAAAGAAGAAATTTCAAGTGATAAATTATCTTAAGTATATGAATATTTTTCTGGGAAAAACATTTTTTAAAATTACAATAAATACAGTTTGTTTGCTAAAATGATGGAACATAAGATATAAAAGTGTTTAGAGAATCCTAAAAAGCATTTATGTCAACAGTCCTATCATATGAACAGTCCTCTTGTAATGTGAATATTTATGACTCATTAGTTTGTTTAGTGAACTTAAATCACAATTTATTTCTTAATATTATCTTGCTAATTAATCAGTTATTCCAGTAATTACCTTGAATTTTACAGCCACTTTAATAATTAAGCAACATCTTAATAATTAAATATTTCATTCTAATATTCTGATTAGTACTATTGTAATATGTAAAGCAACAGAATTATCTGGAAAATTTAAATATTTCAGTGTCTAACTGCCTTAGCCAGATTTCCTCATACACGTAAAAGTGACATGAAAATCCTTTACCTGACCATGTTTCCTGATTTTTAATTCAGAAAAAATGTCTGTTATATAGTGTTAAAATTTAATTACATATTCTTAATCCAACTTAGTCTGACTTAAAGATAATATGTAATTGCTTTTAGTAGGGAAAAGAATTAAAATAAGTACCTGTTTATAATAATTGTTTCTCTTATGGAAGTGGTTGTTCTTCTATATAGAATATAATTAGTAATTTAGTTTCCAAAAGCATTTAAAATATTTTTATTAGTCTATAGTTTATACAGTTATATTTAGTTTAGATTTTTCAGAAAGAATGTACCACTGACATGTCTTAAGATTTATATTTCTTTGTTTGCCTTTAAAAATTGCTAAATTGGTACTGAAAACATTTTTGAAGTGATAAATAGACACAAAAAATGCATTTGACGTACTTTACTACTATTAGAGGAGAAAAATGAAGTAATTTGGTTAGTGAGATTTAAGCAGAGTAAAATGAAATATGTATTGAATTCACTATGCAAATTAATTTGTAAGTAGTAAAAAGTAAAATACATTAAATATTCTGTCTGAAACATTAGGAAACATTACATTTAATTTTCAAATAGATTTTTCTTCTTTTTAAATTTAGCAAAAGCCACTTTTAATACTACTTTATGTTGTTTAGTTTTCAGCACTTAATTTTTCTCTGTAAATTTTTCTTTGTCTTATTACAAGGTTTCTGCTTTATCTTTGACGCTTCACTCCCTCTCTCTTGCTGTGGAAAAAAGGCACCTTTTTGGCAATAAGGTTAACTACAAATTATTCTTTGCAGAAATTCTGGGGACCATGGACACATCTTCAGTAAATTTGTTGCCTTAATTTTCTTCTAGTTTGCATTTCCACTTTCTGTTTTCTTTAATTTTTCAGTCTTATTATCTTCTAACAGGAGTATTGTTATTTTACTCATGCCATAGATTTCATTTCTTTTAACTGTCTTACATTACCTTCCTTCATTTATTTACATTACCTTCCTTCATTTATTTTGATTTTATGACAGTCATGCATGCAGGTATAATGGTATCATTTCTGAAATTAAAATGATTATTATTTGCCTTTATAAAGAATATTGCCACATGCCATAATTCATCCTCAGAAACCCAGAATACTTTTAACAGAATGTAGCTATAATGCTGATTGTCACAAGTGTTTAAACCCTCTTCTTTTTCCATCCAGGGGTGAGATGTGATGACCATAACACGTAATGAATGAAATTTTCAAGAAAAGATTTAGTAAAGCATAGTAAAGAGATTCTAGTTAATTTAGTATTATAATTTTATTGGTTTTTATTTCTAATTCTACTCAAATTTTTAGGTTCACAGTCTTGTTACCTAGGCTGGTAACTTCCAGTGCTTTATGTCTAGCTTGCCTTCAATTTAGGCTTATACACATAAACCATTGGTGCAATATTTCCATGTGGAAAGTATCTCAAACTTAACATGACTCACATAAAAATTCATAAACTTCTCTACCCAATTTCTATTGCTTTTGATTTTCTAATGTTACTGAGGAACATTGTCTCCAGGTAGTCTCTTAAATTAGAACCCCAAGAGAACTCATCAGTTACTTTCCTCCCTTTGAATAATTAAAATATTAGCTGTCCCTATATTTGTCACATACAATCTGTCATGATAAGCTATTGATATTATTCCTTAACTACCGCACAAAGCTACTCTTTCCATCCATATTGCTACTGCCTTAGTTTAGGTTCCCATTATTAATTACTTCAGCTAGTATATATCCAGTAATTGCTGTTGCCCTTTTCAGTAATTTTCAATGGCTAGAAGAGTTATCTTTCTAAAATACAAATCTAATTATTTCACATCTGTGGTCATTCATTGGTTTCCTGTTGCCTCAGAACAAAGTCAGCATCTGATTTGGTCATGCTTACTTCTCTCTTCTAGTCACATTTCTTGATAGTCTTTCCAAACCCAAATTCCTATATATAGCAATAAGGACAAAGAGTGGAAAATGCTAGCAGGGACATTCTAGAACATGTATTTGTGAATAAAAGGTGCTACAAATAGGGACAGCCTCAGCAACAGTGTATGGTTGGGAACATGGTTTTCTGCAGTTCTTGGATTTATAATGTCAGTAAATTAGGGAGGGGATTTAACAGAATACCTCATTTAAGGTGTCTTAGAGTCTTACTACCTGCTAAATAAAGGGGAAGGTTTCTGTGCGCTTAAATCCAGCTTTCAGCTTCAGAACAGAGATGGAGTGTCTGCTGTCATGCAAGTGGACAATAAGAAGAACCATAGGCAATCTGTATACCAAATGACCAATTATTTGTTGGCCAATACCCTGGTTGTACAGATCTTGTTTAATAATCAGTACAGAGAAACCTATCAATATAGAACTTATATTTTCCAGCATTTGCTAATTATAGCTATGGTAACAAACAACCTCAAAATCTGGTAGCCTCGTAAAACAACAGAAGTTAATTGTTCATAACTGGTTGTGCTGTGTTCCCTGTGTATTCTCATTCTGGGTCCTAGATTGAAAGATTAGCTGTGATATGGAATATGTTTTTCCTGTGTCAAAGAAGTGCAAGAATCTCAGTCAAACAATATAATTGCTCTTGTAGCTTCTGGTCAAATGAGATGAATGTCATATTCAATCTACTAGCCAAAGAATGACCAACCAAGCCCAAATTTAGTGAGGGGATTTGGTTGTAAAATATATGTCCTGGAAGTGGGAGTGGAATGTAAGTCTTTTGGCCATAGGCAAGCATTTATAATCTTCTTATTGAGATGGAAAAGTCAATAATTGGGAATAATAATACAATCTCCCATGGGACTTATGAAAAAGTATTATGGTGCACAGGAAGGAAACCGATATCCTGAAGACTTGAGGCAAGCAGACTTATAAAACTTTGGGAGGCCGAGGTGGGCAGATCACGAGGTCAAGAGATCGAGAGCATCCTGGCCAACGTGGTGAAACCCCCTCTCTACTACAAATGTAAAAATTAGCCAGGTGTGGTGGCACATGCCTGTAGTCCTAGCTACTCAGAAGGCTGAGGCAGGAGGATTGTTTGAACCCGGGAGGCGGAGGTTGCAGTGAGCCGAGATCGCACTACTGCACTCCAGCCTGGTGACAGAGCGAGATTCTGTCTTAAAAACAAAACAAAACAAACAAACAAACAAACAAAAAAACCTACTAGTAGGAATTTAGAAGAAAATTTTGGTAAAAATTAGGGTACAAAATGATCCTGTATGAAATGGCAGAATACCATAAGACTGACATCAAGACAATACTATCAGAATTTAGAGATGATGGCCAAAGTCTATATTTTTGCCAGGCATTGTAGAATATTCTGATACAAAATCAGGTGTGGGAAACAATAAAGAATGTTTTTCTAATTCCTTCTGATAACTTCTCATTGAATTAAAAACAGTATATGTGCCTTCTTTTGGATTTACTGGAGAAAGTAAAAATTAAAAATGTAATGGTTACAAAAATACAGAAAACAAGGGAATGGGAATAGAACCATAAAACAACTGTTAATATAAAGTAACAGGTTATATAACCTGGAGATACCATTAACTGTTAAAAGACAGAAACATACATATTCATTCAATAAACCAGAATCCAACAATGTAAGCTTTAAAGAGAAAGTATTTTATTTAAAACTCAGTGGTAAAGAATATAGGTCTCAAGTTTTGGTCTGCTGTAGTCTGGCAATTTTTTTCTTAGTATACTACTAATAAAAGTGTGGATAGTATACTAATAAAAATGTGGCTATTTTGTCCCATATAGAATGCATGGATGGTATCTTTTTACCTAAGAAAGCACATATTCCTCATTTGCTGGTTAGAATAAAATCATTTATTAAGCTACATAGAAATAATAGAAAATAGTCCATCATGTTTGTTATATTTTATCTAGAAAGTAGGTTAGGTCCCTCACTATTAACCTATTCCAAAACTTTCCCTAAAATTTTACTTCTCTCATGGGATGGGGGCCCTTTTGCAACTATTTATTTTCACTTAATTCATGGTCGTTTTATCCTTTTTCTACAGGAAGAGTCAAGACATACTGCATGGCTTGAATGATAAATTTTCTATAGTATGGGTACCCATACTAAAGAAATAGTAGTAGTAGATCATTATAATAGTAATATTACCCATTTCTAAACTATGGGTACAGATGCTTGTTTCTTTCTCCACTGTGTAGTTTTTAGAACAACACAATTCTCCCTTTTCAATCATTGCCTGATGCTGAGATGGCACCTTCAAATTATTTTCTCAAGAGAGTGTAGGGGTCAGGTACCATATAAAATTTTAAAATTGTTTAGTTCCATATCTAGAACATGCAGGTAACTTTTGTCCCTCCTAGTGCAACTGTCGTACATATTATTTCAATTGATATCATTGAGGATCTCTCCTTTGGTGGCCTATGGGTGCCTATTAATAGATCCAGCATTTAGAAACATGGAAGTCCTTTGCAGGATCATTTTGACATAACTTTATTGAGGATAGTAGTCAGGGACTTGAGTGGGATCTTACTTATCTGATAGAAAAAGAAGGTTGATATCTCCTCTGACAAAGAGGTTATGAGCAAAACCTCTGCCTTTAATTATGTAATTTCTAGATATTCTTTATCAGGAAGTCCAAGCTGAAATTGGAGGGCAGGTCACGATAAGGCTCAGTTGGAAGAAGAAAATATTTTTGCCAGGGAGAGGAGGGCATATATTGTCCTTTAGGGTGGTAAAGCTGACTCAGCAGTTTGGGTATTTGGCATGTACACCTTGTAACTCAGCCAAGTACACTAGGTAGCACATCTTTAACATAGTTGAAGACCAGACTTAAATAGGTTTAGGAACATAAGGAGTTCTAGTAGATGAGTACTATTAGGAAGCAAAGGGTAAAAAGTTTACACTAATTGGTTCCTGTGAAATCAATGTGGAAGTCAGGTATGAGACACATTTATTTGCTGCCAAATATTTTTATAGTTGGAAATGGGATATAGGACTTGGTACCTTTGGTATCTTATGCAGTAGTGAATAGGACCAGGTATGACCCCTTCCAGCAAGTCTTGGTGGAACTTTAATGAGGATCCAATGTCAGACCAAAGATGCTGGCATTCATCATCCCAAGTTTATCAGTAGGGCTTTTTATACCTCTAAAAAGTTTGCCTTAACACAATTACTTTATGATTTGAAACATCGAATGAAATATGTATACATAAATGTTTTGTAGTATGGTTTGCTGCTGGAAGGCCTAGAGGGAAGTTTCACGTGCCTCGCCCTCAGTAATTCACGGAGGAGTAGCAGGATTCCTATTTTTCTGGTGGCTGTATATCTCATCAGGGTTATGAGTATCTGCCTATTAGAGCCTAATTTTTGTACAAAGCCTAGCTATTATTTTTGAATTCTATCTTGGCATTTTCTGTGGTATTTGTGGTGAAAATATTGTTGAAGTTGATCTCCTTTAGACAATTCCTTTGCAATGTCTTTATTAATGGACAAGGTACTCTGAATCTGGGTGTTAAATATTATATGACAGCTTTTGTTAATGGATTTATTTAACTATCTTCATAAAATACGTATATTATTTTTGAACTTTTTTTCATAGAAACAAATTCAATCTAAATATTTATTAATAACTCTCAAGATGGGCAAGCTTTTTTTTTTTTAAAAATGCTTACCTCCATTTTGCAAGTAGCAAATATGGCAGGAATGATAGTATGTGTGGGGCATTTGAGAAAACAATTTGGAGGATATTAACAATGTTTGTTTGCATAACTTTTTTAATTTTTACTTTTTGTGCCAATTCACGTGCAAAGAACAGGAGAAGATTTTTTTATATCATCTAACAACAATTTGTGGAGTATAAAATAGTGAATCTTGTTTTTAAGCATATTTTTTTTCTTCAAAATTTATTTTGTTGATAAAAACACTTTGCCAAATTTATAGGTGTATGTGAATATTCGTTACATTCATAGAATGTGTAATGGCCAAGTCAGGGTATTTGGTCATTACCATCACCTTGAGTATTTATCATTTCTGTTTTGGTAACATTTTAAGCCCTCTCTTCCAGCTACTTTGAAATGTACACTACATTGTTGCAAACTATAGTCACTCTACACTGCTATTAAATATGAAAACTTTTACCAACTATCTAACTGTAAGTTTATACCCACTAACCAACCTTTGTTTATTCTCCCTCCCACCCACATACCCTTCCCAGACTTTGTATCTGTCTTTCTACTCTCTACCTCCATGTGATCAGTTCTTTTAGCTCCCACATATGAGTGAGAATGTGTGGTATCTTTCTGTTCCTGACTTATTTCACTTAACATCATGACCTCCACCTCCATCTGTGTTTCTGAAAATGACATGAGTTCATTTCTTTTCATGGCTGAATAGTACTCTGTTGTGCATATATGCCAAATTTTCTTTAGCCATTTGCCTGTTGATGGAAACTTAGGTTGATTTCATAGCTTTGCTTTTGTGAATAGTGCTGTGATAAACATGTAAGTGCATGTATCACTTTGATATGCAGATTTCCTTTCCTTTGGATAAATACCCAGTAGCAGGATTGCTGGGTTTAATGGTAGTTCTATTTTAACTCTTTGAAACATCTCCAAACTCTTTTCCATAGTGGTTGTATTAATTTATAGTGTGCAAAAGTTCCCTTTTTTTCACATCCTCACCAGCATCTGTTATTTTTTGTTCTATTTATAATAGCCATTCTAACTGGGGTAAGTCGATGCCTCATTGTGGTTTAGATTTGCATTCCTCTTATGCTTAGTCATGTTGAATAATTTTGCATACACCTGTTGACAATTTCTGTGTCTTCTTTTGAGAGATGTATATTCATGTCCTTACCCCACTTTTTAATGGGATTTTTTTTTATTGTTGTGTTGTTTGAGTTCCTTGTATATGCTGGGTATTAGTCCCTTGTAGGATGAATAGTTAGCAGGTATTTTCTCCTGTTCAGCAAATTGTCTCTTCACTCTTTTGATTGTTTTCTTTGCTGCGTAGAAGCTTTTTAGTTTTATATAGTCTCATTTGTCTATTTTTGTTATAGTTGTCTGTACTTTTGAGGTCTTAACCATTAAATATTTGTACTGAAACAATAAACTACTAGGAAAAAGTATAGGGAAAATACTTCAAGATATTGATCTAGGAAGAGATTTCATGCCTAAAACTATATTTAAAAATTAAAATATTTATATTAAAAATATTTCCCTTAAAAAGTTGGTACCTTATCTTATGTAAGGAAATTTTATGTAAGGAGAAATCCAGTCAGCCCAAAATTGAAAGGATGAATTTGGAAGTGGAAGGGACTACAGCTTTGGCTGAAGCATGAGCCACTATTAACATCATCATACAGCTTTTGGTCAGCAATGAATTTTATAATAGTTACGGCAGAAGGAAGTTGTAAATGATGTAAGTCATAAAGTAGCATTAAAATAATATGCCAGGGAGATTTTTTTCAATAGTAGGCAAGGAATTCTTATTGTATGATTGTGTAAAATCATGAACAGCTTCAGAACCATAAAAGAAGTCATGGCATCTATCAACATTACAGCCCAAAAGTCAACATTTATGAAAGGAACGGATATATGCTCTAGAGAGAGAATCAACTTTACACAATTTTAGACACATGGACAGAATATTCAGAAGCAAAATAAAACTTTTTGTTACCTGATGTAGGAACAAATGGTATAGCCAGAGAATCTTATAGACTATAATTGATTTACATTAGAGGTGAGGTGAAGATTTTGAAGTATGTTTGTTAAATGATGTTGGTTTTCATCAAGTGGTCAAGTTTTCTATAGCTGGAGTTTGGAATAAAGGGGTCGGTATGGGGCACCAGTAGTAATGTAATACAGGGAGGAAGAAGAGTTTTTATTTTCCAGGCATTAGAAAGGTGCAGTAGTTTGGTATTTTGGATAGGTACTGAGGTATCACCTACCATAGTTAATGTCAGACAGGAATCTATTATGGAGGTTGAAAAATCCTCCAATATTATTGCAGCCATAAACTGAGTGCAATCTATGAGGCAAGCAAGCTGCTATGAGATTAAGGAGAAAACTGTAGTAAGCTTGGATATTGTTTGTCCTTTTGAATCTCCATTAATGTACCCTAAATAATTCCATACTTCAAAAGAAAGGTAACAGGTTTAATATAATTAGGAAAACTCAATATAGGGACTTTGGACAGATGTTGTTTAAGAAAGTGGTAAGTCCTTTCAGTTTTCTGGTTCTGTGATGACAGCCTGCCAGTTTTTATGGTCGTTGAGCTATTGTAATATAATCCAGCTTCCATAGTTAGCCATAGCCATGTGGATTTGTCAAACTATATGGTCTGGGGGCATCCCAGATAGCTTCTTTTTAGGAAAATGCAAGGTGGTGTTTTTAGTAGAACTTAGTAAAATTTTGGCTTTTCCAGTATAGTTAGGGTCAAGTTTACTGGAGTACTTGATAAGAAAGATAAATAAAAATTAGATATTAGGCTGGTAGGGACTCTGAAATACATAGTAGTATACAAGCTTTTTTTTTTTTTTTTTAAATCTGGTTGTATTAGTCAATCTAGGTTATATGATATCAAATTAGCCATGAAACCTTAGTGGCTTTATACAGTGAAGGTTTATGTAGTGTTCCTGTGATCAAATATAGTTTCATCAGCAATCTAAGGTTTTGGGTTTCACCATCGTATTTCAGAGTAGCCAGTATTCATCATAGGAGGCGAGGAGTGGGACTAGAGAATTATGCATAGGTTTTTTATTGTTGTAACCCACAAGAGATTTCTGTTAACATGTAGTTTATTTAATCACATAATTAACTATAATGGGGTTAGGAAATATCTTCTGTATACACAAGAAGTAGGCATATGACATAGGAATTATTAATAACAAACATTGTCTCTAGCATACTTGGTTTCTTAGCTGGTAAAATTAGTGGGTTGCAATGGTCTTGGTTAGAATTACAGGTTTTTGGTGTGAAAGGATTTGACAACTATTAGAGATGTGATGACAGCAGTGTTAAACCTGACTTTAACCGATGTGATGCTGTATGCCAATATCTGGGCATATTGAATAAGTTTGTCCAGTTAGTATGTTGAGATCTAAATGTGGGGACTCAGAAGGATTTTTTGAGTCATCTTAGCTTAGAGTTTTATTTAAGTCAGTCGGAAAACAAAAAATTCAGTTCCAATTCTGGTTAAGGTGGAGTGAGCACACCCTACCCTGTTTTTTCTACTCAATGCAAGAATAACACCTTACATGGACAGAATTCATGCAGCCACTATTTCAGAGCTCTGAAAAGTGAATAATAGCAGGTAGAGTAGTGGGGAATAAGAGCAGAATTCACAATGCCTTTGAACTGGAAGTGAGTTCACTATACTTTTTGCCCCTTCATTTTTCCCCAACATGAATTAAATTGATTGAAAACCTGAAATTGTGCACCAGGGTGTAGTGAGAGACAACTCTGGGAGAAATCCTCTAGTTCTAGTACAGAGTGCCTGGTTAATTTATCTTTTCTTCACCTTGTTCTGTCATGACCCAGCCCTCATGTAGTCTTATCACCAATGGAAGCCTATAGAAGCCAAAACTCTGAGGGAGGCTTTTCTTTGATCAGTAGAGCTAGAGTCCTAATAGGGTGGGACAAACACCCTTTTCTTTTTAATCTCTCTGCTTTTCTGCCAGTGGCCCTGGGTGTGAACAGGCTTGTAGAAGTACATTGCAGAGCAGAGAAACTAAAGCCCCAGTGTTCTGACAGGAGAACTGAAAAGCAGAGCCCCAGAACTGAGAATTTCTATCAGAGATATGGAAAGGGAAGAACATGAGAAAGTAACCCTATAAAAGTTTTTAATGAAGTGCAGCCCTGAGTTGTGCGTACATGGATCTAATCCAAATTAGAAGTTGTAGCTGCTACAATAAGGTAAGAAAAAGAAAGTCATACAGATTATAAAGGAAAAAGTAGAATTATCTGCTTTCACAGAAGACATGATTGTCTATGTAAAAATTCTCAAGAACATGACTTACACATAAATTCTAGCACTAGTAAGCCATGTTTAGCACACGAGTGTCACAAGACACATGGTTCTCATACAAAAATGACTTATATTTCTTTATATTAACAGTGTACAATGTGAAACCACATTTAAAAATACCATTAACTGTAGCCTCAAAAATTTTAAATACCGAGATACAAATTTCATGAAACATGTATAGGATGTGTGTGCTGAAAACTACAAATTGCTGATGACAGCCATCAAAGATCTAAATAAGTTTAGGGCTATGTCATATTCATGGACTCAGTATATAAAGATGTCATTAAATTGGTAGATACATGTAACACAGTAACAATTAAAATCCCAGGTGAATATGTTCATTAATATAGACAAGATGAGTCTAAAATTTATGTTGAATGACAGAGTAACTAGAATAGTTAAAACAGTTTCGGAAAAGAATAAAGTTGGAAGAATTATACTTACCTGACTTTAAGACTGACTTTTAAGCTGTAATAATGAAGACAGTGTGGTATTAGCAAACATATAAATCAGTGGAAGAGAATAGAGTCCAGAAATAGTCCCACATATATATGGACAATTAATTTTTGGCAAAGGTGCAAAAGTAGTCTAATGGAGGAAGGATAATCTCATGCCAGACAAATGAGCCTTGACCTAAACCTCACAATTTATATGAAACTTAACTTAAAAAACTAAGTCTAAATATAAAACATGAAACTATAAAACTTTTATGGGAAACATATGAGGAAATTTATGGGACTTAGGGTAGGCAAAGCTTTCTTAGTTGTGATGACAAAAGCATAATTCACTAAAAAAAAGGATACATTTCATTTTGACTTTGTCTAAGTTGAAAACTTTTGCTATGCTAAAGATGCAATGAAAGTACACGGTACAGGCTGGAGGAAGATAACAGCAAATTGCTTATTTGACAAAGGATTTATGTCAAGAATAAATAAAGGACTTTCAATCCTTAACAGTAAGACTACAATTCAGTTTTTAAAAGTGGACAAAAGAATAGACACTTTACCAAAGAGAACATAAGGATGTGAAAATAGTTCATGAAAAGATGTTCAACATCATTAACCAACAGAGAAATGTAAATTAAAACTATGAGATGCCATTATATACCTAGTAGAATAAAAAATAGCTATTGAGCTAAATACTGGTGAAGGTGTGCAAAACAACTAGAACCTATTGCTGATGAGATTGCCAAATGGGTCAGCCAGTCTGAAATATAGTTTGGCAGTTTATTATAAAGTTAAACTTAACACTTATTGTATAGTTTAGCCTTTCTACTCCTGGGCATTTATTTATGAGAAATGAATGAAAATCATGTTCACATAAAAGCCTTCATGTGAATGTTTATAGTAGCCTTATTCACAATTGCTATTCCACAACCCAAATGCCTTTACAAATGAATGGGTATACAAACTGGAACATCCATTAATACAATGGAATACTACTCATCAACTAAAAAGAATGGACTTGATATATGTACTTACTTGGATGCCTCTCAGAGGCAATATGTTGAGCTTACAAAGGGAGACTCAGAAGGTTACAGACTGTGTGATTCCATCTGTGTCACATTCTTGAAAAGTAAAAATATATAGTGATAGAGAAAAGGGATAAGTACTAGAGCTTATGGGTATTGAGAAGGTGCGGCTATAAAGCTGAAAAGTGATAGCACAAGTGAATTTTTTGGTGTGATGGAACTGGGCTATATTTTGATTGTGGTGGTAGTTATACAAATCTATGTATTTATTTAACATTCTCAAAATGGTACACAAAAAAAAATAAGAGAGAGAGAAAGAAATTTCATTGTATGATCATTTAAAAAATAAAATTAACTATTAAAATAATAGAAAATTCCTGGCCTGTGTAAAGCCTAAGTATTAAAGAATTGTTTCAACTTTGTGTAGTCAGTTGTTTATCTTTATTTTCTTGCATTTGCAAATTCCAGCACTTCTAGTGTTTGTTAATCCTGTTTCTGTTAAATAGGGTGGGGCTTAGGTGAAAGTGGAGCCAGCACCAAGATAAAGGTCTGGGCATTTGGCTTTCCTGCTGTGGCATGTTTTGACCTTGAAGGGCGTTAGAGTATGCATAAATAGTTAAGATCATCCGTGTGTAATTATGACCTGTTTCTAATTTTTCTTTCCAATTTAGAACTTAAGTTCTCCGTAGGGGTTAGGAAGTTACATTATTAAATTTCTAAAGCATTCATCTATCCATATTTACTATAGTGGTGGTGGCTGTCATTTGTAAAATGCCCAGGACATTTTCATGAAGGGACTATGACATTTAGTGCACTGTAAGGGGTGGTATGTTAGTTGGGGTTAAACTGCAGTACTATTAGACTGTGAAAGTTATTTCTTTTACCTTTGAATGCTTTTAGTAAATATATGAAAGGAACTTATAATAAAAAGGCATTCTCTCAAACTATATAAATTTTGTTACATACTGTATACTAATATATAGTAATATAAGAGATTTAGAATGAATTTTTTTACATATGAAAATTTTAACATTTTGTTTTATTCAGAAGATAAATTGACATGTTTCAAGCACTTTTTTATACTTTTTTAAAACTATATTTGTCAGAAATAAGATACGGTATACAACATAAAATTAAAAATCTCTGACAAGACAAAGGAAGACATGAGTAATAACCTAACTTTTAATAGAGCCTCAAAGGAATGCTCTTAAATATCCATGACAGTGGTAGCAATTCAACTTACAAGGCTGCCTTGCCTTTTTATCAGGATGAAGGAAAAGGTAGAAATTACTGAGAAGAGATTTCAGGGCTAGGGGCAGACTTAGTGATTTCATGTACTATCTTATGTATCCATCTGTCCTTGTATTTTACTGTGTTGCATTTCACAGTTTTCCTTATTTCATCCTGCATTCACTGCCTGTGTAGGCATTGGTCTTCTCTGAGATCACATCTTCATGAGGGCGTTGTCTAAAAGTGACTGCTAAATGTACCTGGAGTTAGAAACATTTGGGTTAGCCCCTTCTAATGTTGAACTATGAAGGAAATTAGCTCTTACAACTTACTGTGAGTTTTTTTTGTGTCACTGAAAATTATCTTGGATGCGAAATTGTCTTGGGTGTGGACTTGAATTGATTAACATACAGTGAAATCAATTATTTCTGCTGTGATCACTCTCATTTAGGAGGAGTTATGTAGTGAGAGAAATACTATAGAAATATAATATTAAATATTTTACATAATTGTAATCATCTTTTAAAATATTTCACTGTAATTCAGTCCTAAAGTCGGCTTAAGAGATGAAACCTTTTGAAAATGTCCAAAGATTTTTTCCCCCTTATTGATACCGTAAATCTGATTTGGGACTTAATCTACTTAATCAATTACTTTGCAACATTCTTTTATGAGGGGAGGACGTATTAGATTTTAGGGGGAATCTTTACTTTTTATGGAAGGTATTTCTAGTCTTCTTAATAAAAAGATGTTTATTTAAAAAGCCAATCTAGTTGTGGTACTTAGTTTTTTCAGTAAAGACCAAATTGAATAGCCAGTTTATGTCTTCAGAGAGCTGCCTTTGAACAGAACTTAGGTTTATATATTCACTCTTAATCATTTTAGTTATGAATTAGGTGTATCTTTATGATATATTGAATTCTAAATAATATAAGTACCTGAAATATAATAAAACTTTATGGATCACATTACATGAGTTATCTACATTAGTTATTAAAAAAGTTAAATACAAATTGAAATGGATAAAGTTATAGTAAAATAAGTCAAAATTCATATTTAAATTTTAATTAAATAGAAATATATATATTTTTATTATAAACAAATTAGTTATGTTTATACATAGTTAATAAATATTCTCAGGTATTTGTGGGCCAAGACTGTTGTTGCATTCTTTATCAATAAAGGCCAAAAAGCTCTGGAGAAATAATAAATATGCTAATTTATAAGAGGTATTATTATACTATTTCATTTTTTCCCATGGTCTAGCCCTTTAGAATCTGATACTTGAAATAAATATTATTTTCTAACTTAAATGAAGCTTATTAAGATTTACAAGATGGTAATTATTTTTAAGAAAAAACACCCACTAGGTTATTAGCATCATTTTCCTTAAAAAGATACAGGATTACAAACTCATATCCATTCCTGAAGTAGAATTGCTACTTACAGAACGTGTGTTATGGTACTGTCTGTTGAAAAGTTTAGCAATTATATATCATGACATAATAATCAGCATACTTTTGGTCTATGAAGTAAAATACTCCTCTGAAAATCTGTTCCCAGGTATTGCTATACTTTTCAAGAGAATGTTCTATGTTGTATTAGTTCTGGCTGACTCAGATACTTGCTTTTTGGTTTATCCTATAGTATATATTTAGATCCTCTACAGATGAACTGATGTGTTCTAGACAGGAAGTGGTATGTAGGAGATATAGGAATGGGCTGAAGTATCCTTTATATTTGCCTTTGTATCTAGGGGAGTTGGAAATAGGCAAGAATGGAGAGAAATTTTGTATGGCAGTACACAGAATTTTGCAAGTTTATTGTGAGCCCTGCAACAATCCGATGCATTTTAGTTACTGGTAAGTTTGTTAAATTATGTTTGAAATTGTACCTCTTCGAAGATGGCCATCTATTTACTATTACGTCCACCATGTCAATTATACCTTATTGTAACGATTTTTTTTTTTTTTTTTTGCAAAGATGTGGTATTGCTATTGCATTGGGTTTTAGG
Organism: Chlorocebus sabaeus; assembly: GCF_047675955.1. Classification (NCBI taxonomy): domain Eukaryota; kingdom Metazoa; phylum Chordata; class Mammalia; order Primates; family Cercopithecidae; genus Chlorocebus; species Chlorocebus sabaeus. The sequence continues at coordinate 13,849,490 of NC_132906.1, forward strand.
TATAAATTGAAACTACTTTTGTTAGTGAATGCAATTGACATTTCAATTGGTGTCCTGGTTAATATTGAAGTGAAATGAACACTTTATGGATAGCAGAGTCCTGTGTTAATATTTTGGAATAATAATATTAATATTTCTGTTTTTGTAATGGAACTACACTGTGTTTAGAGGTCTGAGGTAACTCATTAGATGTTTGAGAATGAGTAGTTATTCTGACATAAAAGAATGAGAAAATCCATGTCATCCTTGCAATTTTATATGGTTCTATATAGTAGGGCGATTTACTGTAAGAAATACTTTTTTGCCTTTTTTCATGGATCATAGGGACCATTGTGAGGCATTTCTAGTCTTTCTTTTTGGCAGTGCTCATGTTTAGGAATCCATTTTCCCACTAAATCACTAACTTCGGTGTATGTAAGAATTCTACGAACAGATTAGGAAATTTTGTAATCTCTATGCATAGTTTTCTTTATTCTTTTTAAACATCTAGGCAGATGTGTTATGTGTAATACAGTACTTAGCAATTATTTGTGAAGTGGCCTTGACTAATTCAGTTCATTTAAAATGGACTAGATTGTTTAATAGCTGTGCTTCTTTACAGAAACATTTTTTAAAATCCCAAGAGATTCCTTGGTAGTTGTATTTTTCTTGCAAGTGTCTATCTTTGGCTTAAGGACAAAGTAAAAGAATATCATTGATTTGTGATAGTTTACATTTTTTTTGTGGTTTAAGGATATAGGGTCAGTTAATATAATTGACTTTTAATTTCCTGTAACAAAGTACTTTATTTCTAGATACTATATTTTGTCTAGCTGATATGTAATTCATTAAACTATCAATTTTTATAATAATGATAATGATAAGTTTGCTGTTGGTTCTTATTATGAGAACATTTCTAATTTGAACAAAAGTAGCCACATTAGGAGAAAAATGTATTATCCCTATTGAAACTGGAAGAGCTAGAATAATTCAAAAATTAGAATAACTTCAGATTCCTTTTGGGCTTTAATAATTTTCAAGTTTTCCTTATTACCAAATTGTCTGAATCACTTGTAAAAATGAGTACTTCCTGCATTTAAAATATGTTTAAAAATGTGTGGTTTTACCCTTTCTTATGAATATAAATAGGTAATTTAGGGTATATTATAAAACATTGTAATTGATACTATTTTAATTCTTGATAAAATCTGGTATATAACTATTTATTATGAGTTACATTAAGCATATACAATGAAGGAATATGTATTTCCACTATTCAGAATACTATATTCATGTATCAGTGTTGCTGGTTAAAATCATTATATGTAACTGTGAAGTAATGCATTTTCAAAGCTTAATTCAATGCAATCATTTCTTTTTGTTTTATTTCTTCATTCATTCCAAAGACAAATCAAGTGCTTAATCTTTGTCTGACACCTCTTCATCTGCTTTTATGTATTTGTTTATGTATTGCATAATTGTCACTTTTCATTTCAATATTATATAAATAATTTATTTGCTCTCATGAGCTTTTCTTAGGGCATACCTGGACATAAGTGACATGTTACATATTTCTCTGGATTTTTTTTTAGCCAAGTGTTTTTGAAGAATAGTTCTAAATGAAAAGTTTATTTAAAAATAGGACTTGTTCTTACAAAGCAATATTGCATCTATATTTAAAATTTTAAATATACATTTAAAATTTTCTACAATAGCTTGTTATTCAAAAGAATAGTCTTTATTATGGAAAATGATATGTGTATATTTCTTAGGTTTACTTGAAGCCAGACATATAAATATATGTGGAGATAAACTTTGATGTTTTACTTTGGAATGTAAAAAATCTACATAGTTATGATTCAGTTTATTATATTTAATTTGTAAAGAACAACACTAGTTTTCTCATGCTTATGAGGAAATATATTCTTTCATATATAAGGCATAATAGTCATTGTTAGTAAAATAGAAATTAGATTTGAATATGGTTATTATCTTTTGGCATAATAAAATACTGAAATGGAATGCTGTATTTATAATAAACATGTGATGATTACATAATGATGTCTGTACTTTACATGCAGTGCTACTCTTTTGGCATTCCTGGTTGAACTACTTAAAAGTTCAGTAGCCATGCAAGAACAGATGCTGGGTGGAAAAGGCTTTTTAGTCATTGGCTACTTACTTGAAAAGGTAAGTGATACGTGTTGATGGTTTTATTGTGTAGCTTCACAGTTGGACAGCTGACAACCACTAATTATATTTTTTTTATAATCACTTTCCATTGACTTATACCATTTGCTAATTCACAAACGTCTGAGATTTCAGTGTAGACATGGAATTAACTGGGTATCAGAAGTGTAATTAAGAAAATTTAAATTAAAAAAAGTAAAGAAAAAATTTACATCTGTATTCAAGCAATAAGTATCATTTCTCTTAAGTTTTTCTATAGTAGTACACCCTTATTTCTACTCTCGCTTTCTAAGGTGTCACTTACCCATGGTCAACTGTGGTTCAAAAATATCAAATGGAATAAACAATTTATAACTTTTAAATTGTGTGCTGTTCTGAGTAGAGTGATGAAATCTCATGCTGTCCCTCTTTAACAAGCCCTGGACATGAATCTTCCTTTTGTTCAGCTTTTTCATGCTGTATACACTGTCTCCCTATTAGTCATTTAGTGGCTATCTCAGTTCTCAGACCGAAAATCGTATACATCATCCACTAGGGGTCTTGGAACTATCGCCTTGGGATAAGGAGGGAGTACTGTAGTTGTTTCTTTGCTTTCTTTTCACTTAGATTATTTTCATTTTTTATTTTTATTTTTTGAGACGGCGTCTCACTCTGTCTCCCATACTGGAGTGCAGTGGCGCGATCTTGACTCACTGCAACTTCCTCCTCCTGAGTTTGATTAAGCGATTCTCCTGCCTCAGCCTCCTGAGTATCTGGAATCACAGGCGCGCACCACCATGCCTGGCTAAAGTTTTGTATTTTTAGTAGAGACAGGGTTTCCCCATGTTGGCCAGGCTGATCTTGAATTCCTGGCCTCAAGTGATCTGCCCGCCTTGGCCTCGCAAAGTGCTGGGATTACAGGCATGAACCACTGCGCCTGACCTTCGACTGTTTCTTGAAAGTCTTTTGTATTAAGATAAAAATCTTAATTTATATTTAGTATACATGGATTTACCTGTTAGGTTTTGTGTTATTTTTTAATTATGCGGTCAAAATTTTTGTTTTGTAGTAATAGAAACATTATTTTGTGTTCTTTTTCCCTGCTCTTATTATATATTATTTAAAGTAGTTTTTTTCTGATCTATACATAATATAAACAATAAAAATTAGATGGGTTTACTTTTTCCTATTTTGTGTCATTTATGTTTTATGACCTCTTTTGCTTTAGTCACAGCTGTGCTTTTATGATAATGAGTGCTGAATTTCTGATTATGATCTCACAAGAGTTTAATTGTATCATGTGATTTCCTTTAAAAATTAAAGTGGGATTTCATGAATAAATGTTTTTTTATAACAAATACCTATGCCCTTTATTAGCACTCTCAGACCTCTTCTTACCTGTTAGTTAACTCCATAATATTCAGCTGCTCTGAAAATGAAACTATTGGAGAAGTAATAGAAGTGAGATCTTAACTAAGGGATAAACATATTTCCTTTGGAAAAAAATTGAGAAGATATTTTGAAGTAGTTTTAACTTTACTTCCAATTGTTTTGCATTTGAAATGTTATCAATTGATTAATGGATAAACAAAATGTGGTATATACGTGCAATTCAATATTACTTAGTCACAAAAAGAATCAAGTTCTAAAATATGCTATATTTTATATATTACATGTCTTTATACATATTTTGTATATAACATGTCTTTTCTTTGAAACAAGTGTTGACCTTTCTTTAAGGATTAATGATTGAAGAGTGGTAGATTGTTAAGTAGATTGATCATTGGCAGCATTTCTTTATTGAGATGATTTTTTTCTGTAACGTTATTAAGAACTTAAGGCTCTTTGACTTATTTTTTTAAATGATAGAATACTCTTTTTCTATATCTAGTTTATAATAATTGTTTAGAAGATGTATGATAAGCTACATTTAACATGATTTTGATAACATATGAAATGCCTTTGTAAGATTACTGTGTGTGACGGGATTTCTGTGAAGACTTACCCCTATAAATATGCTTTCGTTTGTTTACTGAGAATGTATCAGAAAAGTATAAAGTAAACATTCTTTTACTTAAAACTTAGCTTATAGTTAGAAATATTTGTAAAAGCCTTCAAATAAAAATGTATGTTAATATTTCAAATCTTATAATGTCAATTTAGTGGATGCAAAATACTGTTTCATTGTGGTTTTAATTTGCAGTTTTCCTAGATTTTGAATAAAATTAGACATTTTCATATATAATTATAGAAAATTAATCTTTTATCTTCTTTGGTATTCATTTCCTTTACCAATTTTCCCTCTGTCATCATGATTGCCACCCTGAGTCAACCCATAATTCATTTTTTGGCTTTATGAATTGCTTATTCTAAATATTTCATGGAAGTGGGATCATACAATATTTGTCTTTTTGTATTTGGTCCATTTTGCTTAGCATAATGTTTTCAGTGTGTATCCATGTTATAGCATATTTTACAACTTCATTCTTTTTTATAGCTAAATAATATTCCATTAGATGTATGTATACATTTTGCTTCTCCATTCATCAGTTGATACACATTTGTGTTGTTTCTATCTTTTGGCTCTATGAATAAAGCTGCCATGAATGTTCATGTACTGGGTTATATGTGGACATATGTTTTTATTTCTGTTCAGTAGATACCTAGCAGTTAATTTGCTGGATCCTATGTTTAACTATTTGATAAACTACTGATGTTTTTCAAAGTGACTTCATCATTTTACATCCTACCAACCATATTTAAGAGTTCCAATTTTTCCACGTCCTTACCAACTCTTGTTTTGTATGTCTCTTTTTGATTCTGGCCCTCCTACTGGGTGTGAAATGGCTTATCAATTTTAAATTTGCATTTTTGGAATGAATAGTGGTGCTGAATATCTTTCCATATGCTTGTTGTCTATTTTCATGTGCTTATTAGCTATTGATATATGTTCTTTGAAGAAATACCTTTAGCTCTTTTGCCCATTTAATAATTGTGATATGTGCCTTTTTATTATTGATTTGTAGGAGTTTTTTTAATATTCTGGATACTAGTCCCTTAATAGATGGATGTTTAGCAAATATATTCCTCCATTCTTTGGATCACATTAATTTGCATTTCCCTAATGACAATAAAGTTGAGCGTATATTTATTTTACTTTTGGATATCTTCTTTTGTTAAATACTGCTTCAGAGTGACAGTTTTCATTTGGGTTGTCTGTCATTTTGTTACTGATTTGTGGAAATCATACATATATTTTGGATGTAATCACTTCATTGGATATACACTGCAAATTTTCTCTTCTTCTTTGGCTTGCCTTTTCACTCTTTTAATGGTGATTTTTGAAAACAGAAGTTACTAGTTTTAGTATAGGTTACATTTTCAGTTTCTTTTATGACCAGTTAGACCCATATCCCGAAGCCATAAGATTATTCTGTTTTCTTCTCAAAATTTTGTTTTATCTTTCATATTTAGATCTATAATCTATCTGGAATTGAATTTTATATATGGTATGAGGTATAAAGGTCAAGGTTCTTTTTTTCCCCCATGTATGTCATCTAGCCAGCCCAGTACCATGTTTTGAAAAGATGATTTTCTACCTCATTGCAGTCTAATCTTTGCCATAAATCAGATGACCATGTATGACTGTGAATTTTTGGTGTGTTTCAGACAGTACAACAGTATTTTAATTTGTATAGCTTTTTAGTATGGCCTGATATTTAAGAGTATGTCATCTAGCTTTACTGTTGTTCTTGAAGACTGCCTTGACTGTTTTTGGTTCTTTCCATTTCCGTATATATCAGCTTACCAACTTCCACCAAGAAACATGAGGATTTTTATTGTATTATATTGACATCTTTCCTATATTGAAACTTTCAGGTCATATACTTGATATGTTCTTTTATTAATTGAGATTTTCTTTTGTACTTTTCTCTATGGAACAGTTTCTGTCTTTTTGATGGATTTATTTCCAGATACTTAATATTATTTGATGCCCTTAAAATTTTAATTTTTTACACTTGATCTTACCCAAAAGGCCAAGAAGCAATTAAAATTTTTGATTTTTGATTTGTTACTGGTACATAGAATTATAATTGATGATTACATTGAACTTTTATATACCAGTCTTTCTATTCCTCTATTAAATCTAGTCATTTGTAGATTTTTTTCAGAAAAATTTTTGTAGACAATAACAACATTGGAGAATGATAGTTTTGTTTTTTTTCTTTCTAATGTTTAGTTTTTTATTTTTTTCCTTCCCTTGTTATGCCACCTAAAAACTGCCAGCACAATGTTGAATAAAAGTTGTCATAGTGGCCATCCCTGTCTTATTCCTGATCTCATGGGCAATGCTTTTAATAATTAGCCAGTAAGTATGATATTTTTAATAGATTACTTTTTGTAGAATTTTTAGTTAAATTAAGGAATTACCTATTTCTAGTTTGCTAAGAGTTTTCTTTATTATAAACAGGATTTTATCAAACACCTTTTCTGCAGTATTTGAGATGATTATGATTTCTCTTCATTTTTCTTAGTTTAGTGAATTACATTGATTATTTTTCAGATTTTAAACCTTCCTTGTATTCCTGGACTCTCGTTTACTCCTAAATCTTCTCGTCTTCCAACCTGGCTTTCATTCTTACATGCCCTTTAAGATGGCTTATGTCTTTATCACCAGTGGCCTTCATAATCTGTCCTGTGATTATTTCTCAGTCCTTATCTTATTTGGCCTGTGAATATTTCAGTTGAACATTCTTTCCTTCTTGAAATACTTTATTGTATTGTGTTTTGTGATGGCTTTCTTTCTTTTTTTCTTACTTATTCTCGTTAGTTCTGCTTCATCTTTCTAAATTCTGATGACTGTTCTGTCCCAGTGATTAATCCTGGAAAGCGTTTCACTTTTCCATCTACACAGTACCTTACTCTAATTGAGATTATCTACTTCTGCAGCTTCCATGATCCTGTAAATACTAATTGCCTCACTTGTTTCTCCTACTTTTAGTTCCACTTGGATTTCTAGTAATCTTCTTGACTAAATTATCCAAACTTATTTTTCTCACACGTTTCATCCTTCAGAGTTCTTTATCTTATTTAGTGGCATTACCATTCAACAAGTAGTTGAAACCAAAAAGTTAATTCTTTTTGACTCTACTTTTTTTGCACTCTAGATCCAAACTCTCAGGAAATTATGTTATCTTACTGTCAAAACATATCCAGAATCAATTACTACTTCCTTACTTCTCAATTCCTTACCATGTCCGTTGATATCATCTTAGTTCAAACCATGATCATCCTTTACCATTGGTTTCCTACAGTCAATTTTTCACTTGAAGTTAGACTAGTTGTCCTAAAATGTGCCCAATCTTATTCAAGTCTTCATCCTTCTCATAATGAAGTCATAAGCTTTATACCTCACATCATCTCTTCCCACTCTTCTTGCTTTCTCGGTTTTAGGCAAGGTCTTTTTGCCTTTTCCTTAGAAACTAATAAAATGGTAAGCATTTACCCAAGGACTTTTGCATTTACTTCCCCCATTGTTTCCATCACTCTTTCTTCAGATACCCACAGAATTTGGTTGTATGCTTCATTCAGGATTTTGCTTATATGATGCCTTATCACAGAAATATTCTCTGATCATTCTAAATAAATTAGTATTCCTTCCATAACCATCAGTGTTTACGTACCCTGCTAATTGTGTAGCACCATTCTGGCATGTTTTATATTTTTGACTAATTTTCTGCCTCCTTCTGCTAGAATGTAGGATTCATGAAAGCAGGGGCAATGTATATATATTTTTTCTCCCCTTATTGTTATATCTTCAGCACCTAGAACAGTGCTTGGCTCAGTAAATAGTTGTTGAATTGAATATATGAAAAGTCCTTGCATGGTTGTCTGATTACCTAAGAAAGAGTAACTCTTTTACCTTTCTTAGAGAAATGCTCACATTGTGGTGTTTTTAAATAATCAGTCGCAAGGTTAGTATTAATAGTATAGTAATAGGATTTTCATTTTTTAATTGCTTAACTGATAACAGGTTACTGGTTAACTGCAACTTAGCTTTTGTATCTCCTTGTCATAGAAGATATCTTAGGAAGAGAGTATGTGAGAGGCCTTTTTATTAATAAAAATTTTACTGTTCCACAAAAAATTTTAAGGTGTTTTTGTTTTGTTTTGCCAAAATATGATCTTATGGAAAGCTTAGAGGTTATCCAGTGATTCAATAGGATATTTTTGATTGTGGTTAGTAGAAAATTTGATTCAAAGTATCTTAAACATTAAGAAAATATACTAACTAATGTAACTGAAAGTCTAGTATTAGCTGGCTTGTCAGTTATATTCTTGGCAAGAAACAGATGGCATACTCAACCTACGTTTTTGAGAAGAGTTTAACGCAAGGGTATTTAAAAAATTGTAAACAGGGAGCTTGGCAAGATTTGAAGAGATGAGGGAAATAAGTGTTTAGTATAACCCAAAGAGAAAGTTATTGTAGCTATTAGGAGAAGGGTACCTGATGGGAGTGTGGTCTTCAAGAAAGGAGTATAGTGTAAGTGTACTGAAGGGGTAAAATCTGGAAAATATATACCCAAATTCATTTTCTTTCTGTCCTTTAATTTCTTGGTAATGTCTTCAATTAGTCAAACCCAACTAGAAACCAGTAGGCAATAGAGCATCCCAAGCATGAGAATAGGACAGGGAATGTTGGAAAGGCAGCAAAAGGTTGGAAAAGCAGCAAACGGTAAGCTGTCTTTCAGGGCTGGGTTATCTGGGTCTCAATAATGTCATCAGACACCCAGGTTTTGTCTGTGTCTCTACTGTACCAGCTACAGTGTTGATTTTATGCTAAAGCTGATACTGTTTGAGGTCACAATGCTGCCAGAGAGAATTGGTGCTGTATGCCTTCACATCCAGGTAAAGAAAGTGAGCTCCTTTCTGTCAATTACTGAGCAAGTTTCTTCTCTCCAATTTGATTGGTTAGCTTAGAGCTTGGCTGGCCTACCATTGAACCAGTTGTTGCTATGAGAATGCTAAATTTTGATACCAAGTCTCTGAGCTAATCATTGCTTGCTACCCTCCCTTATCACTCCCTACCAAAACAACAACAAATGATTAATCTGGTTGGATTAGGCTATTTGGAGCAAAACCTTGAAGTCCTGGGAGGAGCAGAATGGATAATAGACTACTTTATGATGTACCTCTACAATTACAATAGTTTTACACAATTTATTGAATATATACTCATTCACATTATATGTATATGTGTGTGTATGTATAATGGTTTCTACAATAAAAATGAACGTTTCTGTTAACCTGTTCCGTTATGGGCTAATCTAAATATTGGAACAATCTCTCTTTATTAAATAAAAGTTTCTCTTTGTAACCTCCAGTGCTCCTATTTGGTTTAGTTAATTCTGGAGTGGATGCTATAATGCAGCAATTTTATAACTTCTCAGATATTATTTCTAAATATGGTTTGCCATATTACATATAGTACTTCTTAAAAATTGTGTGTTCTGCCACCACATAAAAGTAATATATGGATCAAATTCCAGAGCTTACATTTTCCATGAGATTTAAATTGTATTTCCATCTAAAAGTTACAGATTTATAACTATAAATTATCCAAGTATAGATCTCCTTTTAAAATAGCTTTACTTGAGAAAATGAATACAAATACCAAAATATAAAAATATTTTAAAACTGTTAATCAAAGGAAATACATTTAAAAGCGGAGTTAGAGATCTTCTTTCTTCTTTTCCCAGGCTGTGTTTTTTCCTTCCTATTCTGTTCTTACTCTGTTTTTGAATATGACATTAATTCAGTTAAATGTTTCCTGAGAAATTAGGATAGGGATCAGGAGGATAAAAGATGAATAAGATAATATCTTTCTTATATTAGGAAAGAGATTTTTTTTTTTTACACTAACAATAATACAAGGAAGAAGAAATAAGTACTACTAACAGGTAAAGGTAACATGCGGTTGAAGAGAATATTCATTTATACATTTATATACTATTTACAATCCAGAATAGTAGGATTTTGAGTAGGGAAATTAAAAGACACAATTTTAGAAAAATATTTTCTGAAGAATAATTTTAGAATGCAAATCTGCTACCCAACAGCATTAATTGGTATGCAAAAACAACAGGCTTTTTTTTTTTTTTTTTTTTTTTTTAAAGTAATGTGGAAGGCCTTGTGTTGCTTCTAGTATATCTTTTAATATCATGGTCCAAATTCCAAACTTGTTTTTATATTATGAATTCATCAAGTGGATATGTTTATAATGGTTAGCCTGATTTTATAATACAGGTTAATGTTCTTTATAAGGACATGATGAATAGTTTTTATGAGCTACAGTCTGGTCACATAGCATGTTTAGTAACAGGATATGACTGTATTCTATTTTAGAGTTTTACGTGTAAGAGTAGAATGTATCAGATCATGTTCTTGAAATCATTACTACTGAATAAAGATAGAATGTATAAGATAAGCTATGTGAAATTGTAATTATGAAGGAGCTGGCTACAGTTTTAAGTAACTAGTGATCTCTTATTTTAATTTTATTCCCTTACAAAGTACTATATTATTTTCATTGATATTCCTTTAAATATGATTACCCGCTCTTTACTTTTTAAACTCAAATGTTTGTTTTGGTTCCCCTCCTTTATTAACTCAGCTGTTTATTTAGATCATTTCCACCATCTTTTGTAAAATTTTCATTGAAAATTATGTACTAAATTTTGATTTGAATTTCATTGAAAATTACTAAGTCTTGATTTGAATTTTGTAGGTTATTGCTTATGTAAGCACCATTGGTAATTTTGTCAGACACATTATTATATTAATGTGAGATCATTTTTAACCTTGTAATAATTTGAACCAATTAAATGCCCCCTTCTTAGTAAAACCTGTTAACCATCGTTCTACAAATATTTTATCTGCACCATAGTTTCTTCCATGAACTTAGTAACCTCTAACATGTTACATATTTTTCCTTTTTATTTTATTTTATTTACTATGTGTTCCTGCCTTATCATCTCTTAGAATATGTTCTGTGAGGCAGAGTTTTTTCAATTTTGCTAGCTGCTTTTTTGACAATGCCAGGGAGCGTACTTGACTAATAGTGAGTAATCAACATGTATATTTTCTAAATGACTAACAGTCTTGAGCTCTACCTTTAAGGTAAAGGAAATGTATGCAGAGGTGTTACAAACTGGGGGAGCAAGATGGTAAAGCAGGGGAAGCAAACGTGTCCTGTGGGTGAAATTGGCCCACAGTAATATTCTGTAGGACTCAACAAAGAGGTTTAGTTTTGGTCTTCACCACTCTTTACTGTCTCCTACTCTAGTTTACACATTGTTGTTAGCTATTTGCAATCATTTTAGTTTGTGACCTTTTATGTGGAAGTGTGAAAATTCATGATGTGCTTAAGTCAAATTTACTGAGTTGTCCTTATTATGAACATGAGAAATGTAACTAAATCATATGGGAGGTAAACTTGGTAAGACGATTTCATCCCTTTTAAACTTAGATCATCTTAAACTGATATTCAGACTTCAGTCAGTGAAGAAATGGGAGGAAAGATGTGTTGTGTGATGTGTGCTTTAGGACTCAGTGGTAGGTGATTCTTTACCCTATGATTGAAAGGATAGTGATACTACAAAATAGTATCACTAGATGAGGAAGAAAAGATTTGTGTAGGAAGATGTATTTTTTGATGTTTGAGTTTGAATTATCAGTTTTTATGAAAAGCATTTTTTAATATTATAGCATTTTTATCTGAAATTGTATTCTAGGATAGCATTGTCCAATTAAAATACAATTCAAGCCTCAGGTGCAATTTAATAATTTCTAGTGAAAAATTGCAGGTGGTATTAATTTTAATAATGTATATAGCCTAGTGTTTTGATAATATGCAAAATATTATTTGAACATCTATTCAATAAGAAAATACGATTTAAAAAAATATTCTGAGCTGGAAAAACCCAGTTTTTTTCATACTTACAACGCATCTCACTTTCAATTGCAACATTCCAGCAGCTCAACTGCCATATAGGGCTATCTGGCTACTGTATGAGATGGTTCAGCTTTAAGGTTTGGTTTCAGTTTTGGAGAGTCTGTTGTTTAAATACCATTGGTAATAGGTACATGGTGATAGCCATTGAAAATTCTTGAAGCGAGTACTCAGCATAGACATAGTGTTATATGAAGCTATGAAAGCATAGTATATCTTCCAAAGATAGTGTATTTATGGGAGAAGAGAAGATCAAGGAAATAATACTTTAAGCAGCATTTTACATATTTTAAGCAGTATTTTTACATATTTTAAACACTATCACTTTTTATTTCTGTGTCTAAGATCTCTTCTTGTATGTCAATTTCTATAAAAAATAAAATGAAGACATTTACAATATTTCATTTCCTTAGCTTTATCTAATAGCATTATTTAACTTGAATTATTTATCTATAATTGTCTTAGATCGGACTTCAAATAACAAGCTATCACTCAAAGAAATAGCTAAAATTTCAGATATCTTAAAAAATTATATTTTCATAGCAAAGAAAATATAAATGTTTATGTCATATTTATTAGGGATAGCATATGAAAAATTCATGTGTGCTTATGCTAAGTCAGAAATTACACAATTTGATACTCTGGATATTTCAAGCTAGAATTTCTGTTTTCTTTCTTAGTCATCAAGAGTTCATATAACTAGAGCTGTCCTGGAGCAATTTTTATCTTTTGCAAAATACCTTGATGGTTTATCTCATGGAGCACCTTTACTGAAGCAGCTTTGTGATCACATTTTATTTAACCCAGCCATCTGGATACATACACCTGCAAAGGTATGAATTTTATACTTACTCAGTTTGTTTTAGTGCAATGTTATACATTATAGTTGCTGGATCTAAAGTGTCCAGTGGAAAACATTTAAACATTTTAGCTTATTTTATAGTTAATCTGCGGCAATTGTGTTAGGCAGTATCAGGAGATCAAAATATTTATAAGTAGTAAAATAAATGAAACTGTAGGTAAAAAATAATCTTTGTGTAACATTGCATTTTAACATCTTTAGATGTGATACATACTTTTCCAATGAAGAGAATTAGCTATACCAATTTTTGAAAGACGAAGAAAGAGAACAGAGAACTAATTGTATTATGACTGTAATCATTTTGCTGGAAAATTGCTTTCATTTTGAAGGCAGAATTTATATCATGACGTGTAAATAATACTAATTTAAAAATAAATATATACATGAAATAAGTATTTTTCCAGATAATAACAGAAAATTCTTATTATTTTATATACAAGGATTTAGTCCTAGTTGAAATCAATAATGAGGGATTTTTTGATTTTGAGCTATCTTTTACAGTTTAAAAATATCTCACCAAGTTACTAATTATTGCCTAAGCCCAAATCTGAATTTTGAGAACTCTTCTAAGCAAGATGTCTGACATTCCATCTCTATGCTCACATGGTCAGATTGTGAAAGCGAACTATATATTATGGCCATAGGTGAGGAGAATTTGAAATTGCATGAACTTTTAGGATATATGACAAAAATATATATGTTTTCAGATATGCTTTAGCTGACTGATCTTCTGTTGCTCTGAAGAAATTTATACACTGAAAGCCACTGAAATGTATTTTAAGAGCTTTAGTTGACTTTAAAAATATTTTAATCTTTTTATCAGATTAATTTCAATAAATTATTAAATCATTTTAAAATTATTTAATTGCCACAGCTATTAGGCTACCTTTATTATAATAAGTTTATTAGAATATGTTAATTGCAGATTATATATTTTTAAATATAAATAATATCGAAGAAGAAAGTTATTTTTAACCTCATAAAAAATGGTCATCTCTTGACCTTTAAATTAAAACTGAATGTATATTTATAATATAAGCACTTGAGGCATTTTAAATTCATTTTGATGATTTGTTAATATTCTGTATTAGGTTCAACTTTCCCTATACACATATTTGTCTGCTGAATTTATTGGAACTGCTACCATCTACACCACCATACGCAGAGTAGGAACAGTATTACAGCTAATGCACACCTTAAAATATTACTACTGGGTTATTAATCCTGCTGACAGTAGTGGCATTACACCTAAAGGATTAGGTATGTATAGCACTTCCTCTGTATTTACATTTGCCTGTGATTATTCTGTATTCTGAGTACTGTTACAGTGAGCAGTGTACATGACTGTGAAATCACTGAAATGTTTTCTTTCTTATGTAGCAAACTGGCATATTGAGAATGGTTTGTGGTAAAGAAGTTTAGGGCTTTTCAATATTAAATTATTTTGGAATAAAATCAGATAAAAAGCAACAGTATTATTTTAGCCTATATGCTTTTTTCATTTAGGAAAATACTTCATAATATTAAAAACAGATAAATCATATTGGTTATAACTGGTGTGTTCTAATACATCAGTTGCTTTCAACATTTTCAGATTGCTACTTTAAAAAATTTTTTTTTCCAAATTTATCCTTTGTTCTGACTATAGTGAAAACTAGTTTTTCACTTTGATTTCTTTTTTGTTTTAAAAATATAACCAGTTTTTCTAATTATACAAAAATATAGAAAACAAAATAATACAGAAGAAAAAATGTTTTTATGACTCAAACCCCAAGAATAATTACTGATACGATTTTGTCATGTTTTCTTCCAGTGTTTCTCATTGCATACATAATATGAAAATATTTAAACTTTATAGATTGAGATTTTCTCAATTTTTCTATCTTGTTCTTTTCTCAGCTTAATGTAGTAATGTAAGGGGATGTACCATTTACATTGTTTCTAAAGTTTTGATTCTGTAAATATTAGAGAATTCTCTCATTTATATATGTGTTTACCTCCATCTTTTTGTTTAAAATTACTGAGAAAGGGGCTAATGACAAATATTTTAAATTTTTTTCAGGAATGTCATATTATTTTACAGTTTTGCCAGTAGTATGTTAGAGTACTTCCTTTTGCGTGCTTACAATAGCATTGAATATTCTAGTTTAATAATAGTCCCGTTGATAAGGAAAAATAGCACTTTCCAATTTTTTTCTTTTTTCTTTTTTTTGAGACAGAGTCTCGCTCTGTCACCCAGGCTGGAGTGCAGGGGCTAAAGTGTGTTTCCTATAAGCAGCATATATTTGGATCGTGTTTCTTTTTTTTTTTTTTGAAACGGAGTCTTGCTCTGTCACCCAGACTGGAGTGCAGTGGCGCAGTCTCGGCTCACTGCAAGCTCCACCTCCTGAGTTCATGCCATTCTCCCGCCTCAGCCTCCTGAGTAGCTGGGACTACAGGCGCCCACCACCATGCCCCGCTAATTTTTTTTATATTTTTAGTAGAGACGGGGTTTCATCCTGTTAGCCAGGATGGTCTCGATCTCCTGACCTCGTGATCCACCGAACTCGGCCTCCCATTTTACTATTTTAATATTTATATAAGCTTACTTTTTTTATGTCTTTTTATTTTATTAATGGGGCTTTAGAAGTTAATTATACTCAGATCTGTTATTTTGTCCTTTTATGGCTTCTTCCATTGCTTTTAAGTTGGTAATGCCTAAAATTTATTAGATTTTTCTGCCAAGCACTCTACATATTAATTTAATAATATATATAGTAATTATAGACATATTCATATACATACATAAGACTACATCTATATATAACTTTTTTTTGATATCATCCTCATTTTAAAGACTAGGAAACTGAAAGTCGATACAAACCCACCAGCACCAAAATTTGAATCATATCCATCTGACTCAGAGACCTAGTTCTTAAATGCTACACTATGATATTGTTTGCTCTAAACAGATCTTATATTCACACGTAATAATTTTTGCCTTATAATATTAATTTCTAATTTACAGAAAAGTTACAAAGTTGTAAGCATTGCACAAAGAATTCTTATATGTCCCTCACCAGATTCTCAGTATTTTATATCTTACCACTTTAGCCTTTACTATTCTCTCATGCTCTCTTTTTATGTATATATAAGCACACCTGCAGATACATACACATATTTTTTTCTGAATCAATTGATAATAAATTGTAGACATGATACCCTCTCACCTCTAAATATTGTGTATTTCCTGAAAGGTAAAGGCACTTTGTTAAATAACCAGAGGATACCCATTAATATCAGTAAGTTAGCATTAATATAATATTATCGTCTAATTCACAGACCCCATTCAAATTTCACTAATTACAATAATAATGTCCTTTCCAGGAAAAAAATTATTTTGCCCTAAGTCTGTTGAGGATCATATGTTGTGCTTAGTTGCATTCTTACTTTTAATGTTCTTCAGTGTAGAATAGTTTTTTAGTATTTCCTTGTCTTTTAGGACCTTGACATTTTTGAAGAATACAGACCAGTTATTTTTTTTGGATAACCTTAAATTTGAATTTTCTATTTGTCCATGATGATTCAGGTTTTTCATTTTTACAAGAAATTACAGAAGTCATGTTGTATCTGTCTCCTTGTATTGTGTCAAGGAGGCACATGATGTTGAGTTGTCCTTTTCCAAGTGATGTTAACTTTAAACATTTGATTAAGGTATTATATTCCAGGTTTCTTCATTATAAAATCACTCCCTTCTCTTTGGTAATTAATAAATATTTGGTGAAGAAATACATTGAAGCTATATAAATAACCTGTTCTTCAACCAAGTTTACTTGTTTTAGTTCGTTGATGATTCTTACTAGAAATTATCTTTATTGTGATGACTGACAAATGATGATGTTTTCTAAGACATTAATTAAGTTGGCATATCTGCTGTAAGAACTTGTTTTACTCCTCCACTCTATCTATATAATCTATCTATCTATCTATCTATCTATCTATCTATCTATCTATCTTACATCTTTTATATCAGTATGGACTCATGTATTCAATGTGTTATATGAACAGCTGGCATACTTTCTTTGCAAAGGGCCAGATAGTGTTTTAGGCTCAGGGAGCCATAAGGTCTCTGTTGCACATAGTCAGCTCTGACATTGTATTGCAGAAATAACCACAGACAGCATGTAAATGAATAGGTGTGGCTTGTTTTAGTGAAACTTACAGAAACAAGTGGCCTGATGGATTTAGTCCTAGGGCTGTGGTTTGTCTGTCTCCTGGGTTGTATCATTATTTTGATGCTCAAGATTTGGCCAGTAGGACCCTTCACATGGATTATGGGACAAATGCCCATAAGTTTTAATACTTTCTTACTTTCTGAAACAAGATGTTTCTGACTTGTCCTACACTTTGCTTATCCCAGCCCTGAAATTAGCCATTTTTCCAAGAAGCCCTGCTTTGCTTGGTGGATACGAATTTTAGGAACCAAGATCTGGATGTGAGGTGTGCTTCTTGGTTTTTGAATGTCATTGCTTCTACATACTCTTAGTGGACAGATCTAGGAAATGATGTTTCTATCTATGTATATAAGTACATCTCAACTGATTTATCTGTATTAAAACCATGAGTTCACAGCAGTACCTTCAATTCCAGTCCAAAGCCACATGGCTCAGCCTAGCCTCAAACTTTTTAAATTTGCAGCTTCTTCTTCAATAGTGAGAAATCTTGCTTCTATTGTCTTTAATATATTTATATATTTTCTTATTCTACTTTGTAAAACCAGTGTTTTGATACATACGCCATAACCTTCTCAACTTTAACATTGCTAGTCATCTGTAACCATACCCTCAGATTTAACTCTGTATGGCCCTTGTTGTCTCCTCAGCCCCAGTTGTTTCTTTGGCACTGGCCACCCTCCTGACCTCTACTGTCTCCTTGGCCTGACCCTGGAAGTCCTTCCAGACTCACTTGCCTCTTTGGCTCTGTAAGACCCTGGGGATCACCAGAGCCTCTGCTCCCTCCATAGAACCCTTGCCCCTGAGGCCTCACTGGCTGTAGCTACATCAAAGAGAGGGAAAGGAAGAGAACCAGTACATATATTTTAAATGAAAATGACAGGAAAGTGGAATGAGCATTTATTTTTCTTTGTCATTTAAATTATTATTTTACTTTAACATTTTAATACTTTGAAATTAATTTTTTTTATATAGCAGAACGTAAGTTTCTGACTTGAAGTGTGTAGTTTTCTAAATGACAGCATTTTTCAATACCATTTTAAACAAATGCTTTCTTTTAAGGACACTCTAAAGATAATTTGCACGACACTAGCTTTCGTAGAACTGTTCATGTGTAGGCACTCACTTTGAGAAGTAGGATATTTTTGCTTTGACTATGACTTAACACTTTTGTCTCTTAAATTATGATTTATATAGTTAACTGTAGAAGCATTGAGATATATTAAAAATATTATAGGACAGGTAATATGTATTTATGGTAGCAAGTAGCAAGTGAAATAATACAAAGGTTTATAAATAAAATGTTACTATTCTCCCAGGTAGCCAATGTTACCCGTCTTGTATATCTTTCTACTGCCTTTTCTCTGCTCATACAAACATGAGCTTACTCATGCACACACATAGGTGTTTCAAAGCTTTATTTTGAATATATCATGAACACAAAGTGGTATAATTACATATATCAATGTAATATGTAAACATGTTATAAATATAAATATAAAATGAACCTCACTTAAACATCACTAAGCTTAAGGAACAGAACATTCCCAATGAGCCTGAATATTCTCATGTGTGATCACATCTCTTTTCTGTTCCCTGTCATAGAAATAACCCCATCCCAAATTTTACATTATTTCTTTTCTTTACTTGGGTGCTTATTATTTTTTTACTATGCTTTGCTCTTTTACTATTTATGTATGTATTACTAATTTGTTGTTTAGTTTCTGTATGTTACATAAATAGTGTTATTTGGGGATTTGTTTTTTCATTCAATTTTATATTTGTTAGATATATCGGTTTGTATTTTATTTTGTAGAAATGGATTTATATCAAGCACAAAGCACACAAATATGTATATATTTCTTTGCAGCATGCTGTTTGTATTGTGCAGTATACAATAAAAGTGATTATTGCTAACATTTGAGTGCTTATGATTAAAATGGGCCTGGTACTAGTCTAATTCCTTTACGTATGTTGATCCATTTGATCCTCACAAGACGTCCTATGACAAGCAGTATTATTATTCTTACCCTAACAATAAAGAAGAAAACAAACCTAAGGCACAAAGATGTTATAAAACTGGTCCAGTTTTATTAATTGGTAGCAGAAATAGAAGTAAGAATAAGGAAATTATTACTAAGGCAGTATCTGTGTGTTTTTGGATGGAATGGGGATGTGATCAGGAAAAGGAATGTGCCACAGAGCTGAGGTCTGGAGCATGGTGAGGGCTTTGGCACACAGGGCAGGATGGGGCCACAATCAGTTGTTAGATATTCAGGAATTTTATGAGCTGTTTTTTAAACTGTTGGTATCTTGAACTTGAAATCAGATTATTATTAATATGATAGAAATCAGAAATACATAAATGCTCAAAATCAGGGCCTCATCCCTCCACTCTGCAGATGATTCCTTTACCAGCATACCAATGGTTGATGGGTTTCCCTGTCAGGCTACTGTCAGTGTTCAGTTTATTGACCAAAGAAGTATTTATACAGGTGTTCATTTAATGATAATTCATCAAGTTGTTCATGTATGTTTTCTGTATATTGGCAATATTTTACAATGAAAAGTTTTTTAAAGTAATACCAGTGTCAATAGGAGGAGAAGAGTACTTTGTGCATCTTGGTGGCAGTGGGGCAATAAAAGGTGGAGAGCAGTCTGGGAAATAGGGAAGTTATTTCTTTTATTATAATAGGCGGGATGGATTTTTGGATAATAACTTGCTTGCAGATGTAATAATCTTCATGTAAATATTAAGTGAATAAGCAGATGCTATAAATTATACATGAAGGGATTATGCTTTTAAAACTTGTCAAGCAGTAGATAAATCCTGGTTGCTACAAGAAAGGCTTAATGCTAAAGGATTTTTATGAATCCAGCTTCATTTTTTAAAAGTATTCTTTATTGTATATTATGCATATTACATATATTTTCATTTTTAAAAATAATTAGATATTTTGAAATTACTTTAAAATTTGTACATTATGATAGAACTGTTATGCACATTTTAATATTTTATGCTCATTTTCAGTTATTGACACAGCATTTATTAAATGCCCTCAATAATATGTATTCTCTGTATACAAGTGACATAGAAGCAATCTGCTAAAAAGCAGATAATTACAATAAAACAGAGTGTCATTTTTTCTGTGCTTTGTTAAATAATGTGTGGGGTGAAAATGGAGAGAGTCCTTAAATGAAGACAAATTTAATTGAGAATGGAAGACATATTGGAAAACCTATTAATGTAATAAAAACAAGAAAGTATTAAAGTATTAATATAAATAGTTGGGGATTATACATTTATAAATGGATATTAATATATTACAACTTTTTAAAAAGTTCTTTTTTCCACAAAATCAGACATTCAGTAAATAATTTGAAGTTGCCAAAAATTTGAAAGCTAATTTTTGGATACTCATATATTATTAAAATTGTATAACATTAATATAAATGTTGTAATTTAAATACATATAATTATTCAAGAATGCCATAGTATCCCAACATAATTGCATTTAGCTTATTTAATATCTTGTATTTTTTATTTTTACTTTTCTTTTCTGTTTTGTTCTAGATGGTCCCCGGCCATCACAAAAAGAAATTATATCACTGAGGGCATTTATGCTACTTTTTCTGAAACAGCTCATACTGAAGGTAAAATAATTTTATATAATTTAGAATTACAGTGTATTAGGTAGAAAGGAATTTCTGGCATGCTTTAAAATTATTATTGTTAAATTAGTAATAGCTACCTTTAAGTGATGAATTGCTTTCAAAATTCTGCACCTCTTAATATTAACTCTTATTGAACTTAACTAACTTCTGGTTAAATGCTCTCTGAAATCTTCTCTATTAAGGGATGTGGCAGAAATGGACAAGGAACATATGAATAAGAATTGAGCCCTTATTCTTATAATAATTGACCCTTATTCTAGAAAATGATCTGTGTGCCAGTTTAAGAAGGCTTACATAATGCATTTTATTGTAGTAGGATGTTTTAAATGTTAAGAGGAAACCAAAGTGAAAATAAAAATAAATTGTGAGATAGTACCCAAAAATTGATACTGTATAGTCTTGCATTTATATTGTTTTAAGGAAAGAGTAAGTGATTAGAAAATAGTCATAAGAATACTTAGATGGTCAAAATATGCTAACTTTTTATAGTGAATGTCAATCAAATATTAATGACTTAAAAATTGATATGTTTCTAAATATTTACTTATTTAACTTGAAATAATATAGTCTATAAATTGTGAAATGTGCGGGGATTTTAGTTAAAATATCACTATATTAAACTTACTCTTATTTTCTTTTAAAATGATTATTTTGACATCTTTTTTAAATTAAAATTTTAATTTTAGATGTAAAGTAATAAAATATTTTTTAAAAATTAGGATCGAGGGGTCAAGGAAGATGAACTTCAGAGTATATTAAATTACCTACTTACGATGCATGAGGTAGGACATGTTATGGGCCTTTTATTTTAATTATTTAAGCCAATCTTTAGAGTAAAATTTTAAATCAATTTTGTTGATTTATGCAGGATGAAAATATTCATGATGTGCTACAGTTACTAGTGGCTTTAATGTCAGAACACCCAGCGTCAATGATACCAGCATTTGATCAAAGAAATGGAATAAGGTATGATATTACTATTAGACTTTAATGGAGCACAGTTGTTCCTCCTAGAATAACTCCTATGAATATTTGAATAAATATTGCAAAATCTTACACATAAGAGAAGAAATGGAGAATGCTGCTATTGATCCTCGAATACTCAGGAAACTGATGAAGTGTATAAACAGTAGTCTCAGGAATCAAGAAGAGTAATTAAATTGTTTTTGCTATAGTAAGGATATTACAAGTTGTGAATAGAGCTTTTTTTTTTTTTTTTTCCAAGAAGACACGAAAAAGCAAGGCACGTTTTACCAAAAGAGGATACAATGAAATTTTATGATATAAGGCCTGAGAGAGATTATAGCCATATTTGGAAGGTTCATAGAATGGTAATAACCTCAGTGGTTTTTTTGTTTTTTTTTTTCAGTTGGTGATGAAAAAGAATTTTGAATAGGGGAAATGTTGTACTCAGATTCCTATTTTGTTAGATTTACAATCACCACTGTGAAACATGAGTTGAAGGACAAACTGACGTAGCAATGTCAGCAGGGAGATTATTTTATTCATCTGTATTAAAGATGATGAAGATGACGACCTGAGACAGTGGCAGTGCAATGCAATGGAAATAACAGAGATGAAAGATGTTTTGGAATAAGAGGCCAAGGCCAAAAGAAATTGAAAACCAACTTTTGTTGTGGCAGTTGAAAAGTAACTTGGTAGATAGGTGAAATCCAATTTCTTAATTAGTATTTTTGTGAACTTAACCCTATAATTTAGCTTCTTAAGGAATTCTTCTGTTTTATTTTTCTGGAGTTTTAATTAGTGGGATGAGCAGGATATCAAGGTTATATCATGTATAACGCAATGAATTTCCACAGATTTATTGTGAAAAAGAGTTTAAAAAACAGTTTGGAAATAATATATCAGTGACTGTCAAGGGCTTTTTTAAGTGCTTTTTTTTTTTCACTTGGCCATTTATATCAATGAATAACAACTTTCTAGACTTGAAGAACTCCTTTTCAAATTAGAGAAGCAATCACTATTTCTGTATGCATATCTCACTTGTGATATCCCTATTACTTTGAGTTTATAATTCATGGGGCTGCCAATCTATTTGAAGAAGATTATACATTTAGTGATTAACAACTGTTATAATTTTTTACTCTTGTTATAATTTTTTACTGTTGATATTTAACTGATTTTACCAAATAATGGCAATTTCATATAGTTCGATCTAATAATATAGTACAGTTACACTCATTTCTGAACTTATGTTTAGATTGAATAGTGTCCTTGTCCTTAGATTTTGCTTTATTTATTATATTATCTAATAGATTTAGTGAATCAGTTGAAGATATCCACATTACTCTTATGGAAGATACCAAACTTAGATTGTCTAATATGATGAAATGCAGAAATATAATTCTATTATTTTGACACATCAGAAATATGATTCTACAATTGAGAGTACTATTTGGTAAGATCTTTAGGATTTACATAGTATTTTAAATGTATGGTACGAAAGAACTGATTAAGCACAACAGATTAAAAGGCCTTGTGCTCATGGCTGACCATGAGCAGAGCATGTCAGATTGTCACCAGTGTGTTAAAAACAATCACACAGATTAAAAAACGGCCTTTCCTTGACATTTCAACTTTTCTACTTCAAAAATACGGAGAAAACTGGTTCAGAATAATATAAAAGATGAAAAAAATAGGGTTATTAGATAGAAAATATTGAAAATGACTGAAGCATTTAAATGTCTGTATTCTAGAAAATAGCCATTAAAGGCTAACAGTTGTATATGACGTATTTTGGGAGGAAAATTCCGGTCTGTTGTAATTCATACAATTGAGTTCAGTATAATAGTTGAACAAAAAGAATGTACTCAGTTTAATTCTGATGGCATGCTAATTGGGCTTAAGGAAGCCCTTGTGGTAACAGACCACTGAACTAAGCAGCCAAAAAATTGGTATTTTTGTTTTTAGAAATTTTCAAAGAAAGGAATAGACAACTACGTGTCTTATATAGCTTAGACCATTTGCTGGCTGAATATAGTGAGCTTAAGCAGGTGAATTAGGATTATTGTTAATTAGTAATAATGTATATTACAAGTAAACATTCATTAACAAAGTAAATTTCTTATTCATACTGTATCACATCCCTATGTAAGTGGATGTGTGATGGCCCTAGACATTTTCATGTTTCAACATTAATCATAATTTCTCTTGATCCAGGGTAGGGTCTGATACCTTTTTTTCCTGCTACTCAAAGTTATTCCTAGAAAGTAGAACTTCTACTTCTGTATTTGAGTGTAGCCACATTTTTAGACTGTGAGGGTTTTTTTGTTTTTTTGTTTTTTTGTTTGACAGAGTCTCGCTCTGTTGTCTACACTGGAGTGCAGTGGCACCATCTCGGCTCACGGCAACCTCCACCTCCTGGGTTCAAGCAGTTCTCATGCCTTAGCCTCCCAAGTAGCTGGCATGACAGGCATGTGCCACCACACCCGACTAATTTTTTTTGTATTTTAGTAGAGATAGGATTTCACCGTGTTGCCTAGGCTGCTCTTGAACTTCTGCGCTCAGGCAATCTGCCCACCTTGGCCTCCTAAAGTGTTAGGATTACAGGCGTGAGCCACCATGCCTGGCCCAGACTGTGAGCTTTTACTCTGGTTCTCAAGACTATTTTTGCTGTTTAATGTTGTATCTTATGATTTCTTGAATGTATTTTTTTTGACATGTCTGACTTTGCTATTCTCAAACTTGTCTTTTTTCATTACTGATCTTGGTTCCTAAAAGTTTTGAAAATGGATTTCAGTGTTAACCCATACATATTTATGAATGTGGGATTTGAAAAAAAAGATGTTCCAAAGGAAATGATCACTTTTCTCATAGTTTATTCTTTAATAGTTTATTCTTTAAATAATCACTTATTCTCATAGTTTATTCTTTTCTCATAGTTTATTCTCATAGTTTATTCTTTAACTATTATTCTCTAATAGTTTATTCTCTAAAAAAGAGAAAAAGAAGCAGTATCACTAACTTCTTTTTTAATAGGATAAGCTCTTCACAGAACTAAAAATAATGAGATTAACTTTAAGCTATTTGTTCTCCTTTGTAAGTATCACTGAAATTGTGAAAATTATATTGCATCTTTTACTAGATTCTCTGGTTCAGCTGAGTACCTGAAAATATACAATGGCATTTTATTTTTTAAGAAACAAATTTAATAAAATAAAGCACACTATAGTGTTTTAGCACCTAAAGAACCTTCTCATATTCTAGAATTAGTTGCCAGTGTATATAGTTGTCATTGTCCCTTCTACTTTATGGAAACAAATTGCTTTTTTTAATAGAAAAAATATGGAATAAAATGTCTAAACACTTACAAATATTATAATGAATATGGCCCTACTTGTATATAGTACTTGACGTGATTGTATAGGTTAGTTTGTATATTAGTGGAGGCTGTTTTGCTCCAAGTAAGAGAAAACCTCTCAAGCTTTTAAATTAAAAACTGAATAATATATTTGTTAAAAAAAAATCTTAGAGTAGGAACCAGGAATCGGAGGGCTCTTAGGAAGCAAGTTTGCTTTCTCTGCTGCTTTCTGTAAGCTGTTTAATCCTTCCTTCTATATGTTGACTAGCCTTTCTGAACAGAAACAAAACATTACTGTTCTAGTTTCTGTTTTAAACAGTTGTCAAATTCAAGAGCCCAGCAAAGAGGAGATATTGTTTCTTAGACCTCATTCCAAATTCTCAAAAAGGAGAAATAACTAGGCAGGTGCCTACCTGTCATCTAATTAGTCATACCAAGAAAACAGGGTTAGGGTGCAGTGGCTCATGCCTGTAATTCCAGCACTTTGGGAGGCCGAGGTAGTCGGATCGTTTGAACACAGGAGTTCCAGACTAGCCTGGGCAATATGGCAAAACCTCACCTCTATACTAAAATTAAGAAAAAACATTTTAAAAAAGAAAGAAAATAGGGTTATCAAGTTTAAATGTTGGGGCCAATTCTTAGAGAGAAGAGATGTGGCCTAACTAAGCATGTGTCTTAAAACTGAAAATTGTGTGTAGTATGTTGGGAGGCAATACTTATGAACACCAGTCACATTGCCCTTTTGAGTGTGTGGTTGAAGGACATGTTTAAAGAAAAATGATTAAAGCATGCTAGTTTTTAATTTTTCCAAAGAATTATAATCCTGAAAATAAAATCTTCAAAGAAATTTTATATTTCACATATGTATAATTTATTTGTAAAGTATATAGTGTGTTTTTGTTTTTAATATTAGTAAGTTTTTAAAAGATAATTTATGTATTTTTTAGGGTGATCTACAAATTACTGGCTTCTAAAAGTGAAAGTATTTGGGTTCAAGCTTTGAAGGTTCTGGGATACTTTCTGAAGCATTTAGGTCACAAGTAAGTTGATATTTGTCGTAATGCATTCTAGAAATAACTATTAAGATTATGTTTTTATGAGTTTTATATGTAATGTGAGATGAAATTTGACTTGAATAATGTAACAGTAGAAAATAATAGCTTTCTGTGATAGAAGTTGCAAAAAATTTTTATAAAATATATTTTATTAATAGTAGATTATGGAACAAGATTACAATTGAAGTAATATAGTTCTTTTCTACATTCTTCCTAAAAAGAAAGTATTATCTATTCTGAAGATGTAATAAAATATTTTGTCAAGACAAAACGATGCACATATAGGTATGATTTCAAGGAAAGCTTTCTTGACAAGGAAATACCATGTATATGTTGA
Source organism: Chlorocebus sabaeus (assembly GCF_047675955.1). NCBI lineage: Eukaryota > Metazoa > Chordata > Mammalia > Primates > Cercopithecidae > Chlorocebus > Chlorocebus sabaeus. The sequence continues at coordinate 13,876,111 of NC_132906.1, forward strand.
GGTCTTTCTGAGAATTGATCTTATGCTTACCTACTGAGTCAGTCTTTGTTATTAGTTTCTAACAGTAGGGTTTATTGATTAATTCTGTGACTTACAGATGCTAGAATACCTCATATCTTTTCCCAAATCCAGAATTCGAATACTTTCTAAGAATACTTTTGGTGTAAGAAACTACTGCTGGCTTAATGGTTGCAATTCATACTACACTATCCAGTGTGTGAATATAGTTTTCAGAGTATATTTTCCTTACAAATGAAGCCAAGGAAGTAGTGCAACTTTAATTTAAATGCTACTAGATGAGGTTCCTATCAGAACTTCATTGTTATCCTTTTTTTTTTTTTTTGATGCTTACTTAAACTTGCAGAGCGCTTATTTGTAATAATCATGAAAACTGCACAAAATTCAGATAAGGCATGTCTAACAAGCTGTATAGCCTAGAAGTTTAAATATTTTTAAAATTTCGGTTCCAAACAATAATTAAGTAAGGGAGACTAGATATGCTATGAATATAAGGAATAGTTCAAACAAGGCCAGGATTGTAGAAAAGGATACACACACACACACACACACACACACACACATATACATACACACATACATGGAACTGTAAGTACACTTGGTGACAGAATACTGGGAGTGAAGAACCATATGCTCTTTTTTTTATTTTTTATTTTTTATTATTATACTTTGAGTTCTAGGGTACATGTGCATAATGTGCAGGTTTGTTACATATGTATCCATATGCTCTTTTTATATTAAGAGATAAAGATCGCTTATTTAACTTCAGTTAAATTAAAATAAATTGACTGGACAAAGTTAAAGGATTGTAGCCCAAGATGCAGCCTCCTAAAAATGTCAAGAAAACACATTAAAAAATTTATAAAAAGATGAAAACTCATTATCAAATTAAAAATACCAAACAGACAATTTCCTGTATAAACATGGTGTTTAAGATGCCCTATTTTCCCCTCTTTTCCTGTAAAATATATAAATGATACAACAAGAAGTAAAAAATGTACTCTCTATCACAAATATTATCACAAGTACAAGACAGATGCAAATATATGAACCCCAGAATATGGGTATCAGCTGCTTAAAGTTGCTAAGGTTGGGTAAAAGCTGTTAAGGCTAAAGAGAAAATATGTGAAGTGTGGTGAGAGAGTTCAGTTATAGCAAATAGGAAGTGTCAGTGAAAGTACAGTTTCTGAAGATGAGAGGCACACCTTAAATTACAAAAATAGATCATTTGTTTGAAATAATAGATATACATATATCGTGCCTGATAGCAGAGTTTTTTTTTTAATCAGATTGGTTTCAGAAAAGGAGAAGATATATCACAAAGAATTACACAGATGAGCTATATTTGTGGCAAGCAGTCTGTCTCTGTAGCTGTAGAGAAAGGGAAAGTTTTTGGATTGTGAAAGCAAAAAGATTACCCTTGTCCCTTCTTTTACACATGTTCATGGAAGTGTGCTGCAGATGGATGGTCCAGGTAAATTAGACTGTATCAAAAGAATTGGCACATCATCAGTGCATGTGTATCAGATAAAAAACATGGAAAAAATAAAGTAATCAGTACATGAATAGCACTTAGCAGAAAAATACTGCTATGGAATATAAAGCATTTTGATTTAAAAATTTGCTATCATAAGTTAAAAATAAATAAATAAATAAATACATACATACGTAGCTTTTGAGAAAGAACCACTAAATAGAATTTGGAGAAGTAATCCAGCTACTCAGGAGGCTTACGCAGGAGGATTGCTTGAGCCCAGGAGTTTGAGTCCAGCCTAGGCAATGGAGCAAGATCCCCTTCTGGAAAAAAAAAAGTTGTAAGAAATGTTAACATAGTGATATGGTTTGGTTGTGTCCCCCCACCTAAAATCTCATCTTGAATTGTAATCCCCATGTGTGAAGGGTGGGACCAGGTGGACATAATTGGATCACGGGGGCAGTTCCCCCCTGCTGTTCTTGTAATAGTGAGTCACATGAGATCTGATGGTTTTGTAAGCATTTGGCATTTCCCCTGCTTTCCCTCACTCCATCTTGCTGCCCTGTGAAGAAGGTGCCTGCTTCTCCTTGCCTTCCACCATGATTGTTAAGTTTCCTGAGGCCTCCCCAGCAATGCAGAACTGTGAGTCAATTAAACCTCTTTCCTTTATAAATTAGCCAATCTTGGGTATTTCTTCATAGCAGTGTGAGAACAGATTAGCACAGATAGCATGGAAGTATTTAATTATGAGCTAATAAAACATTGGACAAATACTGGAGGAAAAGAACTACACACAAAAAAATAAAACTGGAAATTGCTCAAAGGCAAAACTCTGGCTAGTAACATAGTGAAGTACACAGAAGATAAAACTAAAAAAAAGCAAATAATATGAATAGATGAAAACGTGAGTTTAGGATTAGAAAGAAAATGAGCAACATGGGAGAAAAACAAATTACCATAATGGCATAAATCGGCCGGACGCGGTGGCTCACGCTTGTAATCCCAGCACTTTGGGAGGCCGAGGTGGGCAGATCAATGAGGTCAGCAGTTTGAGACCAGCCTGGCCAACATGGTGAAACCCCATCTCTACTAAAAATACGAAAATTAGCCGGGCATGGTGGTGGGCGCCTGTCATCCCAGCTACTCGGGAGGCTGAGACAGAAGAATCGCTTGAACCTAGGAGGCAGAGGTTGCAGTGAGCTGAGACTGTGCTATTGCATTCCAGAGCCTGGGCAGCAGAGCGAGACTCCGTCTCAGAAATAATAATAATAATAATAATAATAATAATAATAGCATAAATAGAGTTCCCAAATAAGAAAAGCAGAACAGTGGAACAAAACGAATATTTAAATCTATAATTCAATGAAGTCTTGATGTAAGATTTTGCCTTTCTTATTTAGAGGACATATGTGTGCCAGGGAAAACTGACCTAGAATGGTTAGCATCAAGGTGTGTTACTGGACTTAAATATAAGAATACTTTGTATATTAGTGCACAAATAAAGAGAAAAATGAGTCTGGCTTTAGACTCTAAAATAACCTTCAACACAAAAATCTATAACAATCATAAGATACTTAAATGAAGAAAGTGGGAACCAAACTATCCTTTAAGTAACAAAAATGCTGTCAAACATTTTTAAGCCATACAGCAAATTATTTCTGTGACTAAATTTTGAGGAAATTGCTGGGGATAAAGTCCAACCAACGAGGAATGACTGGAGAAACTATTGCTAAGGACAGCTGGTGAGCACTGAATAAATTTATGCTAATATATAAAAAGTAAATTCTGATCTATCACAGTAATACCTACATTTATTTTAGTCTTAGTTTTATGGTTAAAATGAATTGGGAGGGGTAAGAGAAGAAAGAAGGCAGAGCAAGTGCAAAGAGTCAGAATTTCCATTTAAGTGGACAGATGAAATATTACAAATGTAGGCCTACTGACTAAAATTGATGATGTAGATGAAAGGAAAAAATTAAGAGCAAATATGCTGACATTTACATTTCTCATAGTAGGGAAATACCCTTTTTAAACAGATGTGGGATGACTTATTCTTTCATAAAGAGATAAGCAGTTCTATAAAATTATAGAGCTTTCAAAATATTTAAGATCTGTATGGATAGACCTAAGAACAATATATGTAATGGAACTTTAAAAAATCTGTAAAGATCAGTAAGCATAACATAAAATATGACATATCTAAGACCAGTCATAATGTCATAAAAAATAAATGTAAAAGCTTTTATACATCACCTGTTGTAAGAAAAATATCACAATTGATCACAGTAATAAAACCCAGTTCTATACGCAAGAAACACACCAGAAAACCAAAGTAGTTTTGAAAGGTTAAAAGTAAAAGGATGAGTAAAGATTTATCATATAAGCGCAAGGAAAGCAGAAAGTAGAAATCATCATCTTAATATTGGACAAATTAGAATACAAGCCAAAAAGCAATAACCATTAGATAAAAAAGAATTATTTACGATGATAAAATAGACACATTCATAAAATAGAAATTACAGGAGAAACAGACAAAGTTTAAAACTTTAAAACAAACTTTAATTCACCTATTTCAGTCCACAAAAAGCCAAAAAGTATCTGGAATGGCGGGATAAATCTTCTCATCCTTAAACTTGTGGGGTGATGTATAGGAAGATTGGAGTGCTATCATACTGGTTCCAGGGGCTCATGGTGCAGAACTTACAGCTTGCTAAGTTTTATACTACAAGTCAGTAAGTTTAGAGGGTGCTTTGCCTGACACTGCCTGCAGCGATCTCATCATTTAAAATACACAGCCACGAGATTTGACCTTGACTCTGTGGATAGTGAAAAATAGCAACTCATCTAAAGGGGCGTACTAGCCAGAGGCAGGATAAGAGAATCATCAAACTATGTACCCGGTGAAGTAGAACTTTGGTGGAGGCTGTTGTGGAACATTTGAATTTCATTTATACAAAGAGCTTTTGAGATTCAAATGGAGCACCAAAGATAATTTTCTGCTCTTTTAGCTGATGATTTTTTAACCAGTTCACCCTAATTAGTGGACTTGAAGATCTCAAAGCATGGATGAAAAATAAAGAGTGAGAGAAAAGATAAAGCCTTGGAAAGTAAGAGACTTCACATATGACTATTAAGAGTTCTTAGAAAACTGATGGATGTAAAAACTAGATATCCTGAAACACTTTGATCTACTAAAAACCTAGAAACGTTGGATAAAAATATGTCAATAATCCTGTTAAATATATAGGTATGCACACAAAAGTAAAGGAAATTCTCACGTGCCAGAAATGAAAATCAAGCATACCAAAAGAAATAAGACTTTAAAAGCAAGGTAATTTTAAAATAAGCCATGTGATTTAAAAAACCCTAAGTAACTTGTGGAAATGAAAAGGTAGTAATTACAATTAACACCTATATGGAAACATTAAACAGATTAGACAAAGCTTCAGAAATAATTGGTGAACTGAGAGATAGAACTGAAGAAATTACCTAGAAGTCAACACCAATAAACAAGATTACAAATATGAAATTAAGAGAGAGAGAGAAAGAAGGAAAGGTTTCAAATATGGCTAATAAGAGTTACAGAAAAGTGGAAGAGAGAATGAGGAAGAGGCACTATTCAAAGTAAATTACTAAAGTTTTACAAAATTGATGAAAGAACTGATTTTTCAGATTTTGGAAGTAAAATGAATTCTAATCAGGGAAAATTAGCATGAAATCTTACCACAAAGTGAAACTCCAGAGCCCAACAAGGACAAGGAGAACAACAAATGGAAGTTAGCCATGTAATATTACAAGAAATATAATATTTTAGTAAAGAAAACAGTACAGTACATATTTGTGAATAAACAGAGCAAAGTGCAGTTCATAGATTGACCCAAATACTTAGTGATTTTAGTGCTAATAAAGGTGCCATCTCTGATGAATGGAGTGATGATATACTTTAAAAAATGCTGTCTGTTAAAGGAATGGAACAAATGATACATTTTTATTTGCATTTGAAAAGTTAATAGGCAGTTATAACAAATGTACCACTCTGGTGAGGGATGTTGACAGTGGGGAAAGCTGTGTGTATGTAGGGGTAGGGACATATGGGACTCCCTACTTTCTGCCCAATTTTACTGTGAACCTAAAACTTCTCTAAAAATAAAGTGCATTTAAAAGAGAAGGGGAAAGTTTTAGGGAAATGAGAAATCATAAAGTGTTCACTTGTATGGGGGAGCCGTGAGTGATGTGGAAATGTAAGGGATGAGTTGGGTGTAAAATCTCTCTGGGTATCTTTTTATGTCATCATATATTTTTAACTAGATAAATGTCTTACTTATTTGAAAAATTAAATGATAAAAACTGGTATTGCATTATTTAAATATATAAAAATAAACTTTAAGGCAAAAAATTATTGAGGATGAAGGAGGGCACCATATTATGAAAAAGATGTTATTCACTAGGAATGTAAAACAGTTTCAAATGCGTATATACCTAGTGTAGGTGAGTCATAGAAATCTATTATTGACTAAATTTGAAAGAGTATTTTACAAGTTTTAACATATTTTTCTCCTTAAAAGATCAATTACAAAAAATCTCAAAAGTGTAATTTGAAAAAAAATTCATTGGCTTGAGTGCCATACACATTCTTTTCAAGCACACAAAACTATAGAAATTATTTAAATGAGGCCATAAAGTAGGTTCAATAAATTTAAACAAATTGTCATACAGATGACTTTCTCTGCAAACAGTGCAGTTAAACAAGAAATCAATGACAAAAATTAAACTTAGAAAATAGAAATATGTATCTTCTAAATAACAAGTTATTCATTATGCAAATTATAAAATACAGTAATGAATATTTAAAATTATGTATATTTACACTTGTGAGATTTGGTCTATATGATACTAGAGAAAATTCATAGTTGTAAATATTTATATTAAAAACAGAAAGGTATTTAGGTTTTCATTTTTCTAGGTTCTCAGTTGTGCTTACCTCATTAATTGTCTGCATAACAAGGCAAAAAAATAATAAAGGGCAGAAGTGAATGAAACAGAAAGCAAGACTATTAAACAGAGTAACAGCAAGGCCAAAAAGCTGTATTATTCACTTATAAAACACTTTTCCATGACTAGCTAGATAAAGAAGGAATCGGCCACTATTTCACCTAATAAAATTAGTACAACCTTGATACCAAAATTGGATATGGATTATCCACTTATAAGGGAGAGGTATGGTCAATCTCCCTTATGAACATGAGTCTGTCAGTTACTTTTTAAAAGTGTACAGCATAACCAAGTTGAGGGTAGTCATAGAATGTAAAGGTGACTTGACATCAGGACAACATTTTATCTATTTTTTAACAAAGGAAATAGCTATATAATTATGATGTGTGCAAAAAATTTTCATAAAATTCAGTAGCATTCATCATAAAAATTTTTAGCAAACCACAAATAGAAAATAATTTATTAAATCTGGTAACATATGTCTACTGAAAACTTTTCACAGTCCTATTTAGTAGTGAAATGTTAGCAGCATCCCCTTAGAATAACTAACAATTAACGAAAGCCTGCTTTCACCACCCCTGTTCGACATCCTATTGGATAATATTTCGGCATTTATATAACACTCCACCTAAAGCTAACAAAATTGTTTTCTAGTGCATATGCAGCATTCTCCAAAATGTATTATGAGTTGGGCTGTAAAATATAAAACAAGTCTCAGTAAATTTAAAAACTAATAAATCAAGCAAGTATATTATCTGACCACACAGAATTAAATTTGGATGAAAGAGAATTGAGAAATTGCAAGGTATTTGGAAGTAAAGAACGTAACTGATCCCTGAGTCAAAAAAGAAATCATAAAGAACGTTAGACGTTGATTAGAACTGAATGAAAACAAAACCACAGCACAGACTACTTATTGAAACCTTATGCATTTTTGATGGAATGTGAAATCCTGCAGCCATGTTCCAAAAGGATTTCTTAAAAAGTGTTACCATACTTAGGAATGTATCCAAAAGAAGTGATAACATGTTCATAGCCAGACTTTGCATGAGTGTTCTTAGTACTATTATCATTATTATTATTGTTGTTATTATTTTGAGACAGAGTCTCACTTTGTTACCCAGGCTGGAGTATAGTGGCGCGACCTCCGCTCAGTGAAACCTCTGCCTCCCATGTTCAAGCAATTCTTCTGCCTCAGCCTCTCACGTAGCTGGGACTACAGGTGCGCGCCACCATGCCCAGCTAATTTTTTTGTATATTTAGTAGAGATGGGGTTTCACTGTGTTGGTCAGGCTGGTCTCAAACTCCTGACCTCTGATGATCCGCCCACCTCAGTCTGCCAGAGTGCTGGGATTACAGGCGTGAGCCACTGTGCCCAGCTAGTACTATTATTAGTAGTAGCTCCAAACTAGAAACTATCCAAAAGTCAATCAGCTGATGAATGGATAAACAAAATGTTTTATGTCCATACAATGAAATACTATTGTGCAATTAAAAGGAAACAAGCTACTGATGCATACGATAACATAATGAGTCCTAAAACTATTATGCTAAGTGAAAGAAGCCAGATGCAAAAAACTATATACTATATACTTATATTTATATTAAATGTCCAGAATGCAAATAAGTGGTTACATGGTGCTAGCAATGGGAGTGGGAATTAACTGCCAGTGGACACAGGGAACTTTTTAGGATGATAAAAATGACCTACAACTGTATTGTAATGATAGTGGCATAACTTGATATAATTTTTTAAAATCAATTGTTCATTTACAAAGTGTGTGAATTTTGTGGTATGTGTATTATACTTCAATAAAGCTAGTAAAAATGTGAAAAACAAAATTTAAAACTCTTTGAAAGTGCAGGATAATAGTATTATCACCTTGGATTAAGGAAGAATTTCTGAAACAATAAATACACATAAATCATACAGGAAAAAGATAAATTTGACTATTAGAATAAAAAGTACTTTAAAAGATACCATAAAAAGTGAGAAGACAAGGCACAAAGTGAAAGAAGATATTTGCGGTTTATCTCGTATACACTGGATTTGTCTCCTAAACATATGAAAAAATTGTGCAAATAAATTAGAAAAAGAAAATCTGTTAGGATCATGAAGAATATAAACAGACAATTCACTGAAGAGGAAACTTGAGTTAGCAGTAAACATATGGGTAATATACTCAATTTCAGTAGTAATCAAGAAAGTGCAAATAAAACATGCATTTAATGCTCATCAGGATGGTAAGTTTTAAAACTGTTGACAGTATCAAGTGTTGACAAAGGATGTACATCAGTGGAAACTCTCCAATCACTGGTGGAATTATATACTGTTACAATCACATTGAAGAACAATTTACAATTTTTAAAAAGGATAAAGATACTTATACTCTATGACTAAGGAACTCTCTCCTTGATGTAGAGAAACTCTCATGTGTGTGAACAGTGTTCAATATAACATTGTTAATATTAATTAAAAGTTGGAAACAGCATAGAAGAGGAGAACAGAAAAATAAATTAAGGTATATTCATACAGTTGGATATATTCAGAACTGAAAATGAATGATGTAAAGTTACGTTCCACAAATCAAACATAAAGCAATAAAGCAAGTTGCAGAAGGATACATAATAATGATGCAATTTATTTCAATTTCAAAAATATGTGAAGACAAAATTGTAAATTGCATATGAATAGATATTCATCTAATTAAAATTATAAAGACATACATGGGAATAAAAACCAAAATGTTTGATTATTGGTTATCCTCAAGTAGAGTGTGAAGAATGGGATGATAAACAGGTATCCAGAAATACTAAGTTGGTTGGTGGCTGCGGGAATATTATGTTTTAAAAAAATAACTGAGTAAAGAAACCTATAGCAAACAAAAGTAAAGCAGAAATTTGTTGACACTATAAAAATCAGATGGGATTTGAAAGCCTAGAACACAATGAGTTGAACCTGAGATTAAAAGTTCAAAAGAGAATGTGGAAGGACATTCTGTATTTTGAAAGGAACAATTTAAGTAGATAGTGTTAAGTTCATAAACATGAAAACATCAAATAGCGATGTCAAAACTATAAAGCAAAATTCATCTGAGATGCAATAAGAACTTGATAAAATATAATAATGGTATAGATGACATATCTCTCTCAGAATGGGACCAATTGATAATACATGCAGATATAGAGAAATTGAACTAATACATACAGATATAGAGAAATTGAGTAATAGACATAAAACCTGGCGCAGTAGATACATGTTCAATCTTACATATTTTGAGGATATACTTCATGGCTAAAGAAGATGTACCAAAAAAAAAAAAAAAAAAAAAAAAAAGCGTCATGTCCTGGGCTATCAAATGAAAAAGCAGACAAAGTAGACATTTTATTGGATACTGCTTCCTGACCACAATGTGATAAAATTGGAAGTAAAAAAAGAAATTATGCAGAATATCTTACCTACGTAGAAATTAAGAAGCAGTGTCAAGATATCCTTTAGAGAATAGAAGAAAATAAAAGAAAAATTGGAAATTATCTAAAATTTTCTGTACTTTATAGCAAAAACTCTTATCAGAAATAAATACCTCCATTATTGAAAAATAAAGATTAAAAGTTAGAGGGACTTTGTACTTACATTACAACATTAATTAAAGTACAGTAAAGTAGGAAGTACAGATTAGTAAGGGTGCAGGCTAACATGAAGAAACTGGAAGAATAAAAACTGTTGAACTGTTGAAAGGATCACTGACTACAAAGCTGATGTTTTTAAGGAACCAACAAAATGAATCAAACTTTCCCATACCTCACTGAGGTAAAATAGAGAGAAGCTTTTGAATAAGGAAAGCCTTTTTAAATTACAGGATAGATTATAATGATTATAAGAAAAATATAGTACATTAGGATGACATATAAGAGATCCACTTCTAATTCTTGGTAATAACATCATTTTGTTCTGTATATTTTTATGTGTTCATTTATTCAGTTTTTCACACATATACATAGTACTTATGCCAAAAAATGGGAAGGGCAACATCAAGTTATTAATAAATAAAGTAAAACTACAGGAGCACAAAACATGCCCTGTTTTGCTTCACTAGTAATCATCAACAAAGCTATCCTATGCTCCCTTAGTGCAGAACTGTGTTTTGATATAGTTTCCGTGTAAACATTGGTGCATATAGCATTGAGTGCCTATACCTTACCCTCCATTCTAGCCTCAAAATAAAATGCGGGGGAGATGTAGGTTAAAATCTGAAATAATATTACAACTGTCCTGACAGATTGAAGAAGAACAGAAAGTATAATAATATCTACTGGTTGAGTAACTAATGCTTCTTACTACAGAATAATACATACAATAATAGCCAAAGGAAATTGGAAATGTAAATACAATTATAAATTGTTCCCTGAAAACCATTAAAAAATTTAAAATGCAGTAAATGGAGAGCTATGCTGTGTACCTTAATGGGAAGCACTCAATTATATAAAGACAGAATTGTAATAAATCAGTTTGTAAACAATGTCATTCTGATAAAAAAATTTTTTTATTTAAAGGTTAAAAAAACTCTTCAAAAGCTAACTCAGGTGAACAAATGAGTAAAAATGTCAATAGAAGTTTGAAGAATAAGAATAATGAGTAGTGTAATAAGTCTAGTAGACTTTAAATCAAGGAATAAACTTAGAGAAGGGGTGTAGAATGAAGGCACAGAAACACATCCTGATGTTTATATTTGCTTAGGTACTAGAAACATAATTAAAATGTCAATTATTCAATAATTGGCAGTGGGAAATTATTTAATTTCTGGATCGAAGGCAGAGAAGAAGCCTTCAAACCATATCACCACACCCAGCACCTCCCCCATCACCAAAAAAAAAAAAAAAAAAAGAAAAACCAAAACCACAAACATTTTACAAAGAATACACATTTGGAATTGTGGACTTCCAGATCAAGTTGATAAAGAGAGATGAAAGAATTTCCCTTGTCCAAACCTAATGAAATAAACATTATATAGTAACATAGAGACTCTCCCCCTCCAAAACAGCAAATTTAAATGTGACCAGACAAGGAAAGCAGCATCACATAAAGCAATGCATTCAAAATATTGACAGCTAAAAAAAAGAACCCAAAGATTCTGGAGTGAATTTCTAAGTATCCTTCCCTCATTTCTATCCCTGCAAAGTCAACAGAATTCCTAGATTTCTCCCTTAATAATCCCCATATTAGAGTGACAGGAATTGATTGGGTATGCCTGGTTTTTGTTCTTTAGTACTTTTGGTGAGTGAAAATAGTTCTTTTTTGAAACACAGAGAATGAACTGAGATTAATGTTCTGTGATGAAAGTGGGATTCCAAGTTTTTGTATTAATATGTCATACTGAGGGATCAAGTCAATGCCTGAAACAATTTCCTATTGGAAATGAGATATAGTCCCTTAAGTAATGTATAGAAAAAGCACACCATCTTCTAGGAAAATTTGACAGAGAATGATAACACTAAGACATATAGTATTTAAATCAGAGTTCAGTGATTTAAAAAAAGAGTTCCTAAAAAGAAAATGAGAAAACTAGGCAAAAAAAGAAGTACTTTCAAATGGTTAAACGTTTGGCCGGCCTCAGACTTCTCCCAGTTGAATTCAGTGCCAAAAGAAATAAGGCAATGTCTGCAAGTTCTGAAAGAAGGTGTGACCCGAGAATATTACATCCTGCCAGATTGTTAAGTATGTAGACATCAGGTCAGAATTCAGAAGACAGACTTCTTCGTCTCCTCTTGAATGGCATCCCCAATCAATTGAGAGCTGAGTCAAAAGAAAAACCAGAAATGGTGAAGACGAGGTCAAGGAAGTGAACTCATTTGAAATAGACAAAGACCCAGCAATTCATACATAACAGCAGTGTTACGATGAAAATAATTTAAGTGTTTTAAACCTTGATGTTTAGATAGCAGTATAACTCAACAAAAATTAGGTGACCTAAAGTGTGAGGATGGTAATTATCTGTCTTTAATATAAAAGAGTAAACTGATACTTTCTAAAATTGAAATGTTTAGTTAATTATGTAACACTTTGTTTTTACTCATAATTTTTTTAAGCCTCATAAAGATTTTTAATTAAAAAAAGCCTTTCATGTGGTAGAGAAAGTCATCTGAAGTTTTAAAATTTTTTTTATTGTTTCATGTCCTTTTCTTTCTTTTCTGTTAAATGTAAAATTATATTTGATGCTTTTTATTTAAAATAAAATTTAGTATGAGTTTCTTCTATCCTTCTTTATTCCCTCTTCCTTCCCTTCTCCTTTCTTGCCTTCTCTTATTCTCCATAAAAAGATATTTAATGTTTATTGTTATTTATTGTGTTACTTTTAGGTAGTAGTATTTTAAGTGTTGTACTTTCTATTTCCCTATACTTTATGAATTTCTATGTTGTATATGATTTCCAAAAGCAATTACATAATTATGAAAAATGAGTTAAAATAAAAATCATTTTAAAATGCTGTAGTAGAAAGAATGAGTATTAAGTATAAATGAAGAAATGACAGGATCAAAACTTAAAATGATAGATTTTATTCAAGAAAATTATAAAAACCTTTTATTGCCACAAAATCCCTTGAAATTCAGAAAGTGGAGAATATTTGTCAATGAGTTGACAAAGTAATAATTTTCCTGATATTATTAGAGATCTTATAACTAGTAGAAAAAAGATGAACACACAGAAAAAAATGGGTCACAGAACAGTATCAGGAAGTTCTTGTAATTAGTATAAATGCTTAGAAACTTTCAGTTGATCAGCAATTCTTGTCAGTGAAAATAAGATCTACTTTTTACATACCAAACTAACTATTTTTCTGATTGTTATAATACATAGGGTTGGTAAAATGCATTTATACCTTAATAGTAGAAATATAAATGTACATATTTTTGGAGGTCAGTTCAGCAAAGTCTCATAAAAATTAAAATATGAAAAGCTTTTAACCTGATCATTTCAGTTTTTATCCTAAGGAAATAGCCATGATTATGCCCAAAGATGTGTCTAAAGGAAAATTTTATTTATGGTAGAAAAAAATGGGAAATTACATAAATGGCTAACAGTAGTGAATGGATAAAACAATTATGCTACTCTTTTTTTTTTTTTTTTTCCCCGCAATGGCGTTTTGCTCTGTTGCCCAGCTTGAAGTGCAGTGATGCAATCTCTGCCCACTGCAACTTACACCTCCCATGTTCAAATGATTATCCTGCCTCGGCCTCCTGAGTAGCTGGGATTACAGGTGCCTGCCACCATGCCTGGCTAATTTTTGTATTTCTAGTAGAGACAGAATTTCACCATGTTGGCCAGGCTGGTCTTGAACTCCTGACCCCAAGTGATCCTCCCACCTCAGCCTCCCAAAGTGCTAGAATTACAGGTGTGAGCCACCGCGCTTGGCCAATTATGCTCAATTTTTCTTATCAGTTATATTTTATGACACTGAAAAATACACAGTATATTGTTGATTTAAAGTAAACAAAGTATAAATTACCTTATATAGAACAATTTCCATTGTATTCTTCTCATCCTCTCATTTATATCCGTGTGTCATATGTGGATTTATATGCATAGCAATTAATCTGTATATAAAATGATATTTATAATGATTATGTCGGGTTACAGAATTATGGGGTTTCTTTTCTTTCTTTTTTGTTTTCTTTACTGTTTTCACATATACTCTGAATTTGTTACAAGAAGTATCTTTTTTTTTTTTTTTTTTTTTTTGAGACAGGGCCTCACTCTGTTGCCCAGGCTGGAGTGCAGTGGCGCAATCTCAGTTCACTGCAACCTCCGCCTCCCAGGCTCAAGTGACTCTCCTGCCTCAGCCTCCCGAGTAGCTGGGACTATAGGTGCATGCTGCCACGCCCAGCTAATTTTTGGATTTTTAGTAGAGACGGGGTTTCACTATGTTGGCCATGCTGGCCTTGAACTCCTGACCTCAAGTGATCCGCCTATCTCGGCCTCCCAAAGTGTTGGGATTACAGGCATGAGCCCCCACACCTAGCAACAAGAAGTATATTTGACCACCCCACAAAAAGGTTGTTTTGTGAAGAAGAAAATTTAAATACATTTCAGTGGAATGTATAGTAAGCTAATACATCTATAATGTGCATGATTACAAGATTCTGTAAAAATACAGATGACACTCTTGATCCATGTAGGCAGAAGTCCTGTCAAACTCAAGATATAAGCAAATCAGCACTAAAACGGAAGTCTCTTTAGATCTTAAAGGTAATTTTGATATTAGTTTTTCCAGTAAATGTCCCACTGAAGCCTTTCCTGAACTAAACCCACAGAGCTAGGTCTTTCATTAGAAGTCCTATAAGGAACAAAATCATGTGATGTACAGGGGCAGTGCACATTTCCTGCCTAATATGATGGATGGTATTTTGTTTATCTCTTGACTGCTGTGCAGCAAAATTTATGGTAAGTATTGTTTTAAAGCAAACTATAGGAGGAAGCTGACTTGTCTCTTCCCTGGTGTATGCACAGTATCTTCAAGTTTCCCCCAAACCTAGAATTAAGCACCTGTATAAACGTTTGCATTGGAGGAGATAATCAAGAGGGCAAGGATTTCTTTGGTAGCTGAAGTAGTAGTGGCACAGTTAAGAGAGTATTCTAAATTTCAGGTAGCCTACTTAATTAATTAGTTCAGTTTTTTGAGACTGGGTCTCACTCTGTTGCTCAGGCTGGAGTGCAGTGGCGCAAGCCCACTGCAGCCTTGATCTCCAGGAATCAAGTCATCCTCCCCTTCTTGAGTAACTGGGGATGAGAGTAGCCTGCCACCATGCCCAGCTAATTTTTTAATTTAATTTTATTTGTTTTGTTTTGTTTTGTTTTGTTTTGTGTAGTAGAGATGCGGTCTTGCTGGTTTGCCCAGACTGGTCTTGAACTCATGAGTTCAAGTGAGCCTCCTGCCTTGACCTCCCAAACTGCTGGGATTACAGGCATTAGCCACTGAGCTGGCCTTCAGATAGACTAATTTAGACATATGTTTACCAGCTCCTTGTAACAGAGATCTGTTTCAAGGTCTGTGCTTTGTCATTTGTTCTTTCCTGATTGGGAGCAAAGGAACACTTAAGGCCTCCTTTTCTTGGGCTAGGCTTGAGTTGGAAGAGATTTAAACCTCCCTTCCATCGTCCCATAATACTCATTAGCCCTGTATTTTTTTAAATAGCCATTTGACCTTTTTCAGTCATATTTAAGTGTTTTGCAAACACAGCCACAGGACAGATGCCCTAGCTTCCTTTTGAGTTTAGGTAATTTTCCTTTTTCCTTGCCTGGACTGAGGTGGATAGGGTAAGGGGATCAACAGTCCTGTGCCTTTTGTTACGGAGTGTGGCACTTCGAAGCTGATGTTAGAAGAGACCTTTTGCAGATGAATGGTACCCACATAAATGGTTTATTTGATTTCTGTATTAATTATAGTAGCAATAGCTGCCATAACTGATAAATAATGAAATTCTAGTCACTTACCAGGTAGTATTTTATTTCATGTTCACTTAAAATCCAAATAGGCTTTCCCAAGCAGTTGATTATCTTACAGTGATTTAGAGACCCAGGCAGCTTCTCCCACCTTGTGGCTCCATTGTCTTCTTCTGTGGATCTGTGTTGCTGGCTTGCGGAAAGAGCATGGAAAATGTGCATGAGTGCTTTTCCTGTGGGTCAGGCCTCAAAATAATCTACAACTGTTCTGTTCACATTTTATTGGCTAGAACTCAGTTAAATAGCCACACTTAGCTATAAGAGAGGCTGGAAATGTAATATAGATGTGGACCCAGGAAGAAAGGAACCAGAGTTTGATGATTACTTTGTCAGACTATGTCACAGTTGCCAAAACCAGAGAACAATAGAAAATTGAAGAAAGAAATGAAATACTGAGAGCTGGGAGAGAAGATGATCCAGATTTTGAATTCTTTTTTTTTTTTTTTTCTTGAGACGGTGTCTCACTCTGTCCCCCAGGCTGGAGTGCAGTGGCACGATCTCGGCTCACTGCAGCCTCCACCTCCCAGGTTCAAGTGATTCTTCTGCCTCAGCCTCCTGAGTAGCTGGGACTACATGCGTGTGCCACGACGCCCGGCTAATTTTTGTATTTTTAATAGAGATGGGGTTTCACCATATTGGCCAGGCTTGTCTCGAACTCCTGACCTCATGATCCGCACACCTCAGCCTCTGAAAGTGCTGGGATTACAGGCGTGAGCCACTGCTCCCGGCCCAGATCTTGAATTCTAAGGAAGTAACACAAATGAGAGGCCGGTAGTAATTCTTGAGCTAGAGCTAAGAGTTCCAGGATGGTTCCTTTAATGGAACCTTCTATCCTAAGTGTGGGTGTGGGAGGGACAAAATTAAATCAGGCAACATTAAGTAGAAAGGTATTTTTTAAATCCATTGGTAGACCAGAAATACAAGCATTGATGAACTCTCTTTAATTATGCAGAATTATTTTGTTTTATGACCCCAAAATTAAGCCTATCGTATTTACTTTTAACCATAATTTTAGTTCTTGATGTTAAGGTTTGTTACAGTCGTTATAAACTTTGAATTTGGATAGAAATGATTTAAAAATTATGTGGTCTCTATGTTAGGGGAAACCAATAGTTTTAACCCAATAAAATCACTTCTAAATAGTTATTTGAAATTTGAAAATAATAACAATGACATTTATGTAATATTCCATAATCTGTACATTTCACATTTTAGTTCACACAGATATTTTATTTGAAAACTTTTTAACAGTCTTGGAACTTTAGGACACAGTTGTGTTACAAACTGTTGTTTTTATAGATGGAAGTTCATAAAAATAATTACTTGTATTATTCTGTATCTGCTTGTAAATTGTTCTCTCTTATCTAAAAGTCATGTGAGCAGAGAATCCAATGTATTTCATGGTGTTTTATTTTTCCCCCTTCTCTCCAGGAGAAAAGTTGAAATTATGCACACCCATAGTCTTTTCACTCTTCTTGGAGAAAGGCTGATGTTGCATACAAACACTGTGACTGTCACCACATACAACACACTTTATGAGGTAAAAATAAAAAATGTGTGATGAAAGTTTTAAGTGTATACAGTGGAAACCCTCTAAATCTATGCAATTGAGATGAGTAGTTGGTCTGTTAATCTAAAAGCTAATTAAACCAGAAAATGGTTTAATGGTAAAAAAATGAATACATACCTTATATTTTTATTTTATTTTAAAACATATCCATGTACAATTTTTGCCAATCTCTTTATGTCTATCCAAGAGCTTTTCTTCTAGTATGGGTTGGCTGACCTGGCTTCACACAAAGTCTTTCTCACATAAACTACATCCATTACATATTATATATTAGTTCTACTTCCCTATCCCCACCCCTCTGTTTTTTTCCTCTCCTTCCTAGTCTCTCCCTTTCTGCTTCTATTAGCTATATCCACTGCCAGTATTAAGCTAGAGTTGCTACTGGGATAAATTTAGGTAAGAATTATTTGTAAAAATGATATCTGGAAGCATCTTTGGATCTCGTCATTTCAATTTAGAAGTTCCTTTTTTATCACTTCCAACAAATGGAACAGTTTTGGGTTCAGTATTTTCTATGAAATGTGTATACTACCTTACAAGAGTGGCTACTTTCATTTTTAAATGCTAGTAAAATGTCAGTAATATCCCCTTACATTAACCTTAAGTCTGCTTTTCCTATAACTCATCTTCAGTGGTCCCAGTTTTTTTTTCTCTAGCACAAGAGCTAACTGCCAGCATCCATTTTTGTATGGCTCTAAGTTAAGGATGCTTTTTTATATTTCTAAATGGTTGAAAATAATCAAAAAAAGAATAATATATGAGTTGTAAAATTTATAGGATTTTCAAATTTCAGTGAACACAGTCACACTCATTTCTTTAGCTATTGCCTGTAGCTGCTTTGTGCCACAACCACAGAGTTAAAGAGTTGGAACAAGAATATTCGTTATTCTCTCCTCACCTTGCACTGTTGCTTGGCAAACTAGAAATTATAGAGATGTAATAACTCAACAGTGTTTCATGTACCGCCTGTATTGCCAAACCTAAGTTTTCTGCTTTTAAATACCAGGGCATACCCATCATGTCTAAACAAGAAGAAAAATGGATTTCTAATCTCACACTTTGAAATACAGCAGAGTGTAGATTATTTTGTTATAGATTTAGGTGACAAGACTTTGCATCTGTTATACAAGGGCATTATAGTCATGCTAAGAGAAAACTTACAGGTACTACTAAATATCCATAATACTGTGCCTAACTTGGAAGAGCAGTGGTCAGAAAACATTAAACAGAATATCTCATCATTGTAGATTTATTTATAAAAATGTTTTTAAAATGAAAATGAGAGGCATTGAGAAAGGCAGATGCTGAGATTCTGAATGAAATTGTACTATAATTTTGAATTAACCTGTAGTCTCAGTTACTTGGAGGGCTGAGGCAGGAGGATTACTTGATCCCAGGAGGTCAAGGCTGCACTGAGCTGAGATTGCGCTGCTGCACTCCAGCCTGAGTGACAAAGTGAGACTCTGCCCCCTTCAGAAAAACAAAACAAAACAAAAACAAAAACAAATTTACTTTTCTCTAATACTGTGTCTTTTCATGTAAGCCATGGAACAGATCAGCTCAGTTTCAGATTTTGCACAGTCCTCAAACAGGGTAGGTTTTACATTTTTTTTTAATTTGGAGATTTTCTATTTCAATTTTATTTTTTCTTTTAAAAAATTTTTATTATATTTTAAGTTCTATGGTACATGTGCACAACGTGCAGGTTTGTTACATAGGTCTACATGTGTCATGTTGGTGTGCTGCACCCATTAACTCATCATTTACATTAGGTTTTTATCCTAATGCTATCCCTCCCCCAGACCCCCACCCCCTGACAGGCCCCAGTGTGTGATGTTCCCCGCCCTGTGTCCAAGTGTTCTCATTGTTCATTTCGCACCTGTGACTGAGAACATGCAGTGTTTGGTTTTCTGTCCTTGTGATACGTTGCTGAGAATGATGGTATCCAGCTTCATCCGTGTCCCTACAAAGGACATGAACTCATCCTATTTTATAACTGCATAATATTCCATGGTGTATATGTACCACATTTTCTTTTTTTTTTTTTTTTTTTTTTAAATTTATTTATTATTATTAAACTTCAAGTTGTAGGGTACATGTGCACAACATGCAGGTTTGCTACATATGTATACTTGTGCCATGTTGGTGTGCTGCACCCATCAACTCGTCATTTACATCAGGTATAACTCCCAATGCAATCCCTCCCCCCTCCCCCCTCCCCATGATAGGCCCCGGTGTGTGATGTTCCCCTTCCCGAGTCCAAGTGATCTCATTGTTCAGTTCCCACCTACGAGTGAGAACATGCGGTGTTTGGTTTTCTGTTCTTGTGATAGTTTGCTAAGAATGATGGTTTCCAGCTGCATCCATGTCCCTACAAAGGACACAAACTCATCCTTTTTTATGGCTGCATAGTATTCCATGGTGTATATGTGCCACATTTTCTTAATCCAATCTGTCACTGATGGACATTTGGGTTGATTCCAAGTCTTTGCTATTGTGAATAGTGCTGCAATAAACATACGTGTGCAACCACATTTTCTTAATCCATTCTGTCATTGATGGACATTTGGGTTGGTTCCAAGTCTTTGGTATTGTGAATAGTGCCATGATAAACATATGTGTGCATGTGTCTTTATAGCAGCATGATTTAAAATCCATTGGGTATATACCCAGTAATGGGATCACTGGGTCAATGGTATGTCTGGTTTAGATCCTTGAGGAATTGCCCCACTGTCCTCCACAATGGTAGAACTAATTTACACTCCTACCAACAGTGTAAAAGCGTTCCTATTTCTCCACATCCTCTCCAGCATCTGTTGTTTCCTGGCTTTTTTTTTTTTTTTTAATACATTAAGTTCTAGGGTACATGTGCACAATGTGCAGGTTTGTTACATATGTATACATGTGCCATGTTGGTGTGCTGCACCCATTAAATCGTCATTTACATTAGGTATATCTCCTAATGCTATCCCTCTCCCCTGCCACAATAGGTGTGTGATGATCCCCTTCCTGTGTCCAGGTGATCTCATTGTTCAATTCCCACTTATGAGTGAGAACATGCGGTATTTGGTTTTCTGTTCTTGCGATAGTTTGCTGAGAATGATGGTTTCCAGCTGCATCATGTCCCTACAAAGGACATGAACTCATCCTTTTTTATGGCTGCATAGTATTCCATGGTGTATATGTGCCACATTTACTTAATCCAGCCTGTCACTAATGGACATTTGGGTTGATTCCAAGTCTTTGCTATTGTGGTGAATAGTGCCGTAATAAACATATGTGTGCATGTGTCTTTATAGCAGCATGACTTATAATCCTTTAGGTATATACCCAGTAATGGGATGGCTGGGTCAAATGGTATTTCTAGTTCTAGATCCTTGAGGAATCACCATACTGTTTTCCACAATGGTTGAACTAGTTTACAGTCCCACCAACAGTGTAAAAGTGTTCCTATTTCTCCGCATCCTCTCCAGCACCTGTTGTTTCCTGATTTTTTAATGATCGCCATTCTAACTGGTGTGAGATGGTATCTCATTTTGGTTTTGATTTTCATTTCTCTGATGGTGATTGATGATGAGCAAGATGGGGGAAAAAAGAATGTTTTCGGATGTGTTCAATTAAATGAAATTCAAATTTCGGGGTCTGCAAATAAAAGGTTTTGTTTGGGTTCTTTTAAGGAAAAGTACAGAGATTTATTGCAAAGAGAAAAGTACACACTCAGGAAAGGGGTGTGTGGGCTTAAGAGAGAGTTGCATGCAAGGGTTTTTGGGGCTGCTATCTTTATGAGTTTCTTCTAAACAAGAGATGGAATATTCATCAAGATTACTGTAAACGGGTAGATATTTCTCAGAACTGTGATGCTATCTAGTTTTACTCAAAATATGGGTGTTCCTATAACCATTATGGTACTGATGGGTGTGTGATTTTGTATGTTAGTGAGTGTGTAATGAGGTCCTAGGTGAACCTCCATCAAATCCAGTGCCATAGTGGGTCCCATCAGCCTTAGCTATCTTGGCTCTCATCCTGGCTTTTCAGGGTCTTATCAACCCCTATCTTCTGCAGCTATTTCAGTAGTTTCCTTTTGCTAGTCATGTGAAACTGCTGCCTGGAGTTTTTTATTCTCCTGCAACCAACCCTTATTATTCCTGTTTCATTTCCCCTTCCCCTTCAGAGATTTCCATCTCTTATTCTTAAGGGTTGATGAGGGAGAAGGTTGGTCTTCTTTATCTACTTCCTGCTGATTAGAGATGTTGGCCTTGCCTCGCAAGGGTGTGGAAATCTCTGGCTGCCTGGCCTGAGGGCTCTAAGGGTGAGTCATCAGGAGACTCTGAATCCAAGGGAGGGATTGGAATCATTGCATGACCATCATTTTGACATGGAACTGTTGTAATGTAAAAGACACAAAATTTACAAAGAGGTTAAACAAGTAAGGACAAAGATTCATAGTAATAAGAGAGCTATTGAAGGTCAAAGGAAAGAACCACATCACAGTTGGTAGGTATCCTTTGATGGAGTCCCAGATGGTTTGAGCAGTGGGATTATATTGAAATTATGTAGCCAGGTAGCCTGTTAGTAAATCTTTTGAACTTTCAGTTCAACTAATCCTGAATTGTTAATATAAGAACAACAGGTGTGTTTTATTACTGTGCAAACCCCACTTTGTTCAGCTAGAACATAAAGCCTCTTGTTGTTTCCTTGACCATTCAAGCAGTTCATGCTTTGACCCTGTTAGAGCTTCATACAGTAGCTTAGCAATGATTCCAAATCCTGGGATCCAAATCTTGCAAGTTCCTGTCATACCCAGGAAAGTTTTGAGTTACTTCTTCAGTTGTAGAGGCCTGACCTTTCAGATAGCTTCCTTTCGTTCGATGGACATGGTGTAGTTCCCTGGGCTTAAGATGTACCCCAGATATTTTACTTCCAGTTTAGAAATCTGGGCCTTGGGTGGAGAGACTGGATACCCTTTCTCCCAGGAAGTTTAGAACTTGAATAACATTCTTATCTGAGGCCTCTTTAGTGGGTCTGCATACAAGGATGTCATCCACATACTGGAGTATGGCTTCCCTTTCTGGCTCTAGTTACCGTAATTCTCTTGCCAAGGCATTTCTGAACAAGTGAGGGCTATCCCTAAAGCTCTGAGGCAGTATGACCCAGGTATACTGCCAGGAAATACTATTTTCAGTATTAGTTCACTCAAAAGCAAACAAATAGTGACAGTCAAGGCATAGAGGGATACAAGAGAAAGCATCCTTAAGATCTAATATCATGAACCAATTGGTGTCTTCTGATATTTGGGTAAATATGGTAGAAGGATTTGGCACTATAGGATGTAGGGGAATTACAGCCTCATTAATGGTTCATAAGCCTTGAACTAGACAATATTCTTCATTTTGTTTTTAGACAGGGAGGACAGGACTATTACAAGGAGACTGACATGGAACTAGGAGGCCATGTTTTAAAAACTTCTTAATTAGAGGTTAGAGTCCTCACCTGGCTTCTTGTTTGAGGAGATATTGATGCTTATGTGGGAAATTATTTTTGTCTTTTAAAGAGGTGATCACTAGCTGACCACGTATTGCTTTGCCAGGAGTTTTTTGATTTCATACTTGTGGTTCCATTTCCAGATCTTGTTTTGGAAGGAATCTCCTGTTTGTCTGATACTGGTAATGAAAAAACAAGTATTGCCAGTACTTCAAAGGAATGTTTCCCAGGGCCTGATAAATGTAAAGTGACTCCAGCTGTGGCCAGGAAATCCCATTCCAATAAAGAAATGAGGCATAGAGTTTTGTAGCCTGAAGCTCAGGGGTAAGGTAAAGTGTTTTGATTTTGGAGTGTCATCAACATCCATGACAATGCAGTTACTGGAAGATAAGGTCCAAGAGTGGCCTTTAGGACAGAGTAACTTGCCCCTGTATCAATTAAGAAATTATTATTCTTTCCTGCCCTGTCAAGTCACCCAAAACTCCTTAGTTGTGATGACCATGCTTTTGTGGGAGCCACCAGAAACCTTGGGTCCCTTCAGTCCTCAGTTATAACCATTATGGCATCAAGTTTCCTTCTCTCCCTTTGGAGCTGAGGGCAATCCCTTTTCCAATGGCCCTCCTGCTTGTAGTGAGGACAGGGTCTGGTTGGGCTCCCTTGCCTGGGACAGTTATTGGTACTGTGTCACAGCTCCCCACACTTGAAGCAGCAACCATTACCTTTAAGTTTTCTGGGAGGTCTGCTTGGTCCATGGGTGAAGTGTACCTCTGGGTGACCCTGAGGTTGCAGGATGCTGCTTATAGTGACTGCTATCATTTGGGCCTGCTGCTATCTCATCGTTTGCCATGCTAGGTCCTTTCAGCATATTCAGCCCTATTCCTATTATTGAATTCCACATCAAGCATTTCATTAATAGGCATTTGGGATCCCAGAGCCAATTTATGTGGTTTTCTTCTGATGTCAGGTGCTGACTGGCTAATAAAGCATGTCCCAAGTAAAGTTGGCAAGCATCAATATTGGGGTCAATGTTAGTGTATTTTCTTAGGGCCTTCACGAGGCATCTCTGGAACAAAGCTGGGTTTTCATCCTTTCTTTATTTCCCTTATTTTATTATAGTCCACAGGCTTGGTGTTATATTTTTCATTCCCTTCACTAAACAAGTCACCATATGATTTATTTTTCTTAGATCAACTTGGCCCTGTTGATAGTTCCAGTTAGGGTCTTTGTTAGGCAAAGATGTGGCCCCCATACCATATTCTTTAGAGTCCCCAGATGATAGATTGTTATCATGAGCCTGGGCCTTTGCCCAAATATGCTGCTTTTCTTCAGGGGTGCAACGCATGGGCAAGATGATATGAATGTCTCCCCAAGTTAACTCAGATGAGAGTGAGAAAGCCCAGAATTCCTTCATGAATTTAGTTGAAAATCAAAGGTACATGCACCTGATGAATGATCCCAGCATCCCCATTTGCTACCTCCGTAAATGGACATAACTTAGAATGGTCTCTTAGGAGGGTAGGAAACACCACTGCAGGTGACCCCATCAGGGCTCGGTTCCCTTGGTAGGGAAGGTTATATAGGATGTTAAGGAGGCGGACTAGTAAGAGTCGGGATGCTGGAGACAGTGGAACTAGGAGAAGACTGGGGAGTTAAAGGTGGAGCTGGGTAAGAGGGAGAAGCTGTGGGTGCCAGACTGTGTCTAGGTTAGGAGGTGAGGGAAGGCTCCTGAGAGGTATATTTCCCAAAAGGGGATCATTTAGGATATCTGGTTCCCCATTTGGTTCCCTTAAAGGAAGGGGTATGAGCATAACAAAGGTGGGAATTCCTGTGAAGCTCAGGGTTTTGATAAAGAACTATGAAGGCCTGTACATACAATATTTGAGTCAATTTTTTCTTATGTTCACAAAAAAGATCTAATTACAAGATGGTATTAAAATGTAGGGTCCTATTCTTTGGCTATTGTACTCCATTTTCTGAAAGAGAGTTACTGTTGGCTTTGACTTGTTCTTGGGACAGCCGACTGCCAGTGATTCTAAAATGGGGATGATGATGCTCCAGGCTGGCTCATCATGAAGATAATACTGGTGGACTGGGTGAGGTTTCCAAACACTGGTGGGACCTTCACCCCAGCCGGTGTTCAGGCTCTTGATAATAGGAGTTCAAAGATGAGTCAGAAAATAGTGATAGCATGGAGATTTCTTGCAAAGAGAAAAGTACAGACTCAAGATAGGGGAGTGTGGGCATACTCAAGAGAAATAGTTGCATGCAAGGGGGTTTAGGGCAGCTTCCTTTATGCAGAAATAAAGTTTAATAGAACATAACTCATTAAGTAAAGTCCATTGGTCACTTGACATTACAGAGTTGAGTAGCTGTAGTGGAGATTATATGATCCACAAATCCTAAAATACTATCTGATCTTATCTATAAAAAATTTGCTGACCACTGCTCTACAGCAGTACAGAGAAATTTAACTCCCCTCTGTTGTTCTTTTTATTACAGTCTGTATGATATTCTTCTATCAGAATTAATATTCATCATTGCAAAAATTTGGAAAATGTAGAAATGCACCAAAATAAAATTTAGCAATTACGTCTGATTCATACTTAAGAATATATATATGTATATATATTTCTCAACTCATACACATATGCACACACAACTTTTATAAAATGTTATCCTAAATATAGTTTTCTTGTATAGCTTTTTGCACTTATATTTACAAATATATTTATCACAAAATATTCATCTGTAGCTGGGAAGGGCAAACTTTTCTGGTAAAGGGACAGATAGTAATATTTCAGACTTTGTGGGCTGTGCAGTGTCTGTCACAACTACTCATATCTGTTGTAGCTCAGAAGCAGCCATGGACAGGATGAATCAGACAGGCTGTGTACCAGTAAAACGGTATTACAGAAAGAGGTAGCAGGCTAGATTTGGCCCACAGGCCATAGTTTTCTGACCGCTACTCTATAACAGTACTTTTAACTACTTGATTTTTTCTCTATTTTATGTTCTCATCAGTTAAGAGTGGCTGCTCTTCAGATTAGTGAAGAAATCTACTGACTACTCTGAATTGTTTGTTTGTTTCTGAGCTTAATATTCCCACTTTGTGTCAATCATTCCTCAAATCACAAGAGTAGTAGACCATGCCTTTCTGAACAGTGCCTTTTTGAATTATAGTAATGTTTTAGTATTGTTTCAATATTTTGCACACAGAACTGAATAAGTACTAGCATAATGGCTTTTCCCTATGCAGAGTATAATGAGGCCATTTTGTTTCTTTATTCTGATACTGTATTTCCCTCATCATAGTAACTTTTTTGTTGGTCACCTCTCATGACAAACATGGTAAATTCTTTATGAACATTGTTTCAGATCTTACAGCCACCCTATGATAATGGTATTTTTTATTTCTTTTTAAAATAGACAAATTAAGACTCACAGGTTAAATAATTTGCTATATGTCATGCCACTAATAAATAATCATAAAGTAGGTAGGTTCCATGATTTATATGCATAATGCAAAAATGTCAGAATCCCTCCTCAGTTGGCAGCATTAAAGTCCTCCTCTGAATCAAAACCTGCTACAGTATCAGATTAGGCTTCTGAAAGCTGCTGCCTAATATTGATGAAAGTGTGTTTATCTTTTGATTTTTTGAACCTACTAATTGCTTTGGTCAGTGATGCCTATGTAAGTTTTTAATCATTGTTTTACCTATGTGAGTTTTTGAGCATCTGCTTATTTTGACCTCTTATCCATAATAGAGAGTCTGAGTAGTCAGTGGAACTTTATATAAGAGTGTAGCATAATAACATAATATGTTGAATTTGAAAAACCATTGTGTAGTACTAACCTTTAAATAAGAAAATTTCGAATACATGTATACACACATATATGTATTTCTATTAGTCTTCCTGAAAAGTGACTCAACACAAGTACAGCAGCGTTTTTACCCACCACCTATACTTCTGTGTATTCCTGGTATCCAGATTTTGGTCTCTAGTGATATTCTACACAAAACAAAGCCAAGTAATTGCTGGTCCAATGTCTTAGATGAGGAAAACTCAGGGTAAGTTTGAATTCTCTGATACTGGATGTGGGATGAGGCAGAGCTCCTGAAATGATGAAGGAACCAACTTACAGGCCTCTGACCAATTTTAGTAATAATATTTGTTTTTCAAATAGAATAATGTTTATGGTTACTTTAAATAATTTTTCAAGGACTTTGAATTTATAATGAACCCATATTCTAAAAAGAAAAGTTAATGTAAGTGTGCAAAATGCCAAAAGAGGAAGATCATAAATGATTGGTCGGCATTGTTAATCCTACAAAGTAGCAGAAAGGGTCTTCAACATAAGCTTTTATACTACTGCCAAACCAAATTGTATTATTAGAATGACAGGACAGTAGATTACTGTTTCTGGATCACCAGAGTTTAAACATTACATCTTTTGCTGGGTCGCATCTAGTTGCAAAAAAATTAACTTGTGTGATGGGTATCAATTTAATTTGTATTAACATAGTAAAGGAAATTTAACTGAAAAAGGAAGTCACTTCCAGAGTTGCAGTTTAGGTTTAATTCATCTTGTTAGCGTCATTCAAGTTTTGTACTCTTAGCAAGAATTTGTTGTTTGATAATCCAGAGTTTGAAGTGTTTTTTTAATCTTCATTTTCTTTTTTCAGTTTGGGAAAATCACCTTAATCTCAGCAATGCATCAAAATAAATATTACTACAACTCTACGAATGTGTAAAATTAAGTGCAGAAATAATGAAGAACCAACTTATGGTGCTGATAATGATGTTTTAGAGTAGAGTAGGGTAGGGTAGGGTAGGGGAGGGTAGGGTAGGGTAGGGTACGGTAGGGTAGGGTAGGGTAGGGTAGGCTAGGGTAGGGTAGAATAGGAGGCCGGGCACAGTGACTCATGCATGTAATCCCAGTATTTTGGGAGGCCGAGCAGGGTGGATCACTTAAGGTCAGGAATTTAAGATCAGCCTGGCCAAAGTGGTGAAACCCAGTCTCTACTAAAAATACAAAAAATTTAGCCATGTATGGTACTGTGCACCTTTAATTCCAGTTACTCGGGAAGCTGAAGCAGAATAGCTTGAACCTGGGAGATTGCTCTACTGCACTCCAGCCTGTTCGACAAAGCAAGACACTTGCTCTAAAAAAAAAAAAAAAAAAAAAAAAAATCTGTAATTTTAACTAATGTTTTTTGAAGTCTTATTAGGATAAAGACTGTGTTATTGTGATCTTTGAAACAAATTTTAAGTTTGATTTGATAAGATGCTTGTAATATAATGAACAATAAATTTTAGGTCACAGGCCGGGTGCGGTGGCTCGTGCCTGTAATCCCAACACTCTGGGAGGCCGAGGTGGGCGGATCACCTGAGGTTGGGAGTTCGAGACCAGCCTGATCAACGTGGAGAAACCCCATCCTACTAAATATACAAAATTAGCCAGATGTGGTGGCGCATGCCTGTAATCGCAGCTACTCAGGAGGCTAAGGCAGGAGAATCGCTTGAACCCAGGAGGTGGAGTTTGCGGTACGCTGAGATTACAGCATTGCACTCCAGCCTGGGCAAGAAGAGTGAAACTCTGTCTCAAAAAAAAAAAAAAGAAAAAAGGCACAAAATCAGATTTTTGGCAGGACATGTCAGACAACATTGTATAAGTTGTGAAGATGTAAATATCTATCTTGATTATTTTGAAAACCAAAAAAAATTAATAAATTATTTACCTCTGTAGTTTTCTGAGGTGAATTTATTCTGAAGAATATATACTAAGAAGTGAGTTAACTTTAATGGACCTCTTTTTGAAATTACTCAAGGCTATTTTATAACATATTATTTAGGAATTGTAATATTTATAAAACTTGTATTTTAAATTCTATTTGTATCTTTAGTTTTGCTTTGTTACTCCATCTCTAAATTATGAGTAATTATGTTTTTCTTTTGTTAATGATTTGTAGCCCTCTCTAATAAACTTAAGAGTTGTTTGATTTTAGTATATGTTTTCTGCAGGCAAAACAAGTAGATTTTCATGTTTAATACACTTGTAAATCTCAACAATAATATCTGTTTCATTACTTCATTGTGATACTAGTTTTGCTTTATGGGTTCTCTTTGCATACTGTTCCCTTAATTTAGTTAAACATCTGGTGGTGACAGAAGGAGCCAAGTGTAAGATCTTATCACCTAAATGAGAGCTTTGTTCCTTATAGTAATAATTAACCAAAAAATATGTGTTTTTAAAATTAACTGTTTCTGTAAGGATATAACAATTTATGAATGCAATCATTTTACAAGTTAGTCAACTTTAAAACTAAGTACTTAGGCCGGGTGCGGTGGCTCACGTCTATAATCCCAGCACTTTGGGAGGCTGAGGTGGGCGGATCACGAGGTCAGGAGATCGAGACCATCCTGGCTAACATGATGAAACCCTGTCTCTACTAAAAATACAAAAAAATTAGCTGGGCATGGTGGCAGGTGCCTGTAGTCCTAGCTACTCGGGAGGCTGAGGCAGGAGAATGGCATGAACCCAGAAGGTGGAGCTTGCAGTGAGCCGAGATAGTGCCACTGCACTCCAGCCTGGGTGACAGAGCAAGACTCCGTCTCAAAAAAAAAAAAAAAAAAAGTACTTAATAATCAAACTTTTTCTCAAAATTATAGAATCTCAGAGGTAGACAGTATGTTAGATACCATCTTTTTCAAACTTTCTATTCACAGAAAAAAAAAGTCATAAAGTTAGGTAGCTTGTCCAAACCTGTAAAGATTCTCTGATCCGAATACAGTGGCAGTTAGATGCAACAGCAGGGTTAATAGTTTGCCTTTTTTTTTTTTAACCACCTCATCTCAAATAGTTGAGCCTACTAATACTACAGAATTTACGCATGATGAAGCTGGGGAGCAAGTGCTTCAGAAAGATAGCTTCAGTAGCTCCTGCTTCAGCCTAAAGTTCTGTAACACATGAATTGCAAAATAATTCCATTTATAAAGTGAAATTTCAATGTGTAATGCTGGGTTCAGGTGTCATCTCTGTAAATAGCACATGAAGTTACCTCCATAGTTATGATTCATTATTGTTTCCCTCCCTGTTGATTACCTGTATTCTAGCCACTGGTGACATGTGGCTGTTGAACACTTAAAACGTGGCTGGTATGAATTGAGATGTGCTATAAGTGTTAAATACACGTTGGTTTTCATGTCCATACCCAGCTCTGAACCTCTGTACAGTTTTGTTTTAGTGTGGGTTTGGGGTTGCTATGCATATCTCTTACCAATCCAGTCAAACCTTTGGGGCCCATCTTGAGCCCTGCTCTTCCATTAAAATGTTTGGGTCTAAATTCATCTTTTTTTGTTTATATCTCATTATTCCCTTTCTCCCTTTTTAAGCTTACATAGGTTCTTAATGATAGTCTATCATGTTTTGTTACCTAATAGGGGCATGCATTTATGCCTGCCTCTAGAACAATAGTTAAATAAATTGCTACTAGAAATGAAGTTGCACCTAGCAATGTATTTTCAGTCTCCAAACATTTAGCTGAGGGAGGGCACATATCTGGATATTATTAAATACATGTTGAATTGAGTTTCTGAATATATATTTGTCATTTTAAAAACCCTTGTATTTCAATATGTTATAGTTTTCAAAGCACTTTCACATATGGAGCTTTATTTAATCTTCCTAGCAGTTTTATTAGATAGACAAGGCAATTATTCTTTTCACTGTTAGATGATAAAGTAGGGACTTAAACAGACAGTATAAAAACTGGTGATACTTTTGTTTCCTGTGCAATCTGATTTCTCTCTTTTGGTTGAAAACACTTTAACTATCATGGAAGAGTAGGTCCTGGTTTCTTTTAAGCTCATCTGAAGTTATTTTGAATCCTTTATTTATAATCACAATTTTCTTGGATCTCATCCACTGGGCTATAGGTACACACCAGGGTCTTTGGGGCAAGTTGTTGTGAAAACTCCTTATAAGTATATACCAAGCAATAAGTGATTGTTCTTTAGTATATGGTTTTCAAATAAATTTTATCTCATGTCAACTCCATTTGATTAGGAGTGCATGTGTGGGATCCTTTGTGTAGAAAGTTGTGAAACACTGTTTAGTTTTATCAAGGAAGTGTTTAGTTTCATCAAAAGTATGAGAATGAGGAGAATGGGGGTAATTAAATGCTGTGTTATTTAATAGAGTAGGTCAGTTTTTATTTCTGGTCAATATCTTTTTTATGAACATTCCTAATATGAGAATGTCCTGTCTTAGTCTGAGTAGAAAGGGAAGGAAAATGAGACCTCTGGATGTCATAGTCCTTTTCTCATCAGAAGAGACCATCTCTCTCCCTCAATTTGATTTTTCCATTTTCAGCTTCAACAGTACCGCTATGTTCAATTGTCCTTTCAATTAATGTTGGTGGTTTTGCAGCAGTTTTTGTACTTAGGTTTAACTGTTCATTCAGAATTTGCCATGTTAAAGCTAAATAGGAAATTAAATCACAGATATAAAATGATATCTTTATTAAATATAACCTCATTGGGTTTATGTAAGAGGTAAACACAAGCTCAAGCCTAAAATACAGTGGGCAGTCATATATACATTATTGATATATAATTAAGTTAATTATTCTTTAACAAATATTTACTGAGTGCTGGTGTGTGTCAGGCATTGGTGCTGATTACTAGGAATATAACAGTGAAGATGATGTTCAAAATCCTGCTCCCACGTTTTAGTGGGAAAGTTAGTAAATGTTTTAGAATTTTCTCTTTCCTTTATTTGGTCAACTGTTTTTTGTATTTGAAAGAAATAATTTGAAAAATTCATTAGTAAATGACAACGAGCCACATTGTTAAGATGTCTCTACTAAAAGTTCTTGTTAGGAAGAACTTTCCCTTGTCACACTTATTGAAATAGGGGCCAGATGTGGTGGCTCATGCGTTTAATCTCAGCACTTTGAGAAGCTGAAGCAGTAGGATCGCAGGAGCCCAGCAGTTCAAGACCAGCCTGGGCAATAAAGTGATACCCCATCTTTACCAAAAAAAAAAAAAAAAAGAAAGAAAGAATTAGCTGAGTGTGGTGGCATGAACCTGTAGTCCCAGCTACTTGGGAGACTTAGGTAGGAGGATCGCTTGAGTCCAGGAGTTGGAGGCTGCAATGAGCCATGATTGTGCCACTGCAGTCCAGCCTGCATACCACAATGAGATTCTGTCTCCAAAAAAAAAAAAAAAAGTAATTCATAAAAAAATAATTTTATGAACACTGAAAAGGCATGTTGAACAATAAATTCATGAATTTCCTAATTAATCTTTCCTTCTGTAGATACTGGTTCTGGTTTTGTATGTATAAATAACAAATAAAATTTGGTGAATACAGAGTTAAAGAGTTTAGAAGTATATGGAATTCATTAAAAAGTCCCTTTAGGGCTGGGCATGGTGGCTCACACCTGTAATCCCAGCACTTTGGGAGGCTGAGGCGAGTGGATCATCTGAGGTCAGGAGTTCAAGACCAGCCTGATCAACATGGTGAAACCCTGTCTCTACTAAAAATACAAAGAATTAGTCAGACGTGGTGGCACATGCCTGTAATCCCAGCTATTTGGGAGGCTGAAGCAAGAGAATCACTTGAACCCATGAGGTGGAGTTTGAAGTGAGCCGAGATTGCACCATTGCACTCCAACCTGGGCAACAAGAGTGAAACTCAAAAGAAAGAAAAAAATAAAAAGTCCCTTTAAAAGAGATGTTTCTTTTGGTTTGGACTGCATTGATATTTCTTTTGCAGGTTCATTGTATATCTATATTTTACAATTGTGATTTAAATTGTTTTCTAAATGAAGTTCAAATTCTTCATCTTTCAGATCTTGACAGAGCAAGTATGTACTCAGGTCGTACACAAACCACATCCAGAGCCAGATTCTACGGTGAAAATTCAGAATCCAAGTGAGCAAATGGCAGTTCTTTATTGTATTGGGATCGGCGCATGGCAACATATGAGACTAAATCAAAACTTTTCCTAACCTCTTAAATCATTATGGTGTTTACCGAGTTCATGACAGTTTTAACTCACCTTTTATAGTGCTAAGTATTTATTTGAAAGTCAGTAATATGTTTTGAGTTGAGCATAGGATATGGTTATAAATCTTTAAGTTTTTTTCTTTGTTTACAGTGATTCTTAAAGTGGTGGCAACTTTATTAAAAAACTCTACACCAAGCGCAGAGCTGATGGAAGTTCGTCGTTTATTTTTATCTGATATGATAAAACTTTTCAGTAACAGCCGTGAAAATAGAAGGTAAGCAGTTTGGATATTATAACAACACTTTATTCCATAATTAATATTTTCTCTCTTTTAGAATTTCAATTAATTTCAAATCTTTTCCATATTGCTAAATACTTTTAATCATCAGAAAAGGCATATTATGTTTCTTTGACGTATTCAGTATACTTCTATTTATTTTTATATTATTTTTATTTTGTTATATGGATATTATGTTTTAATTGTATATATGAATGTACATATAAACAAACTCTTATTTAAAATGTAATATCCCTTTTAGTGGTACCTATCTATCACCAATAGAACTTTCAGTTGTAATTGTGTTGGATTTTCTCATTTTCGTCTGTGCTTTCCACCCCATTTTTCTTATGGCTGATTGTTGTTCATTTTTAAGCTAGTTAGCTAGAACATGGGATAGAGTCTGAGGCCATGAACTCTGGGGTAGTCATTGCCTGAGTCTATAATTTAACAAATATTGACTGAGTGCCTATTGTGTTCAGTGTAAGACCCAGTGCTACACAAGATAGTCTTAGTACACAGTCTCGGTACATTCCAGTGGGAAAGAAAACCATAAAGCAATGATTAATGCATAATGTGTTAAATACATTGTGAGTGCTAAAGGTGGTAAGAAAGTAGAGAAGCAATAAGTAAATCTGACTGTGAAAGTTAGGAAAGTGATTTTGAATGACAATTAGGATTTTTCCTGGTAGAGAAATAAGAGAAAGTCATTCCAATTATAGAATATATAATGTGCAGCATGACTGTACACCTTACTTTACTGAGGTCAGATCATATTTTCACTATTTTATTTATCAAAGTTTCAAAATAGTAAATTCTAACTTAATTTGGATATTTTTAATGAGATCAATTTTTTTTTTCCTCCCAAGATGCTTATTGCAGTGTTCAGTGTGGCAGGATTGGATGTTTTCTCTTGGCTATATCAATCCTAAAAATTCTGAGGAACAGAAGATTACTGAAATGGTCTACAATATCTTCCGGATTCTTTTGTATCATGCAATAAAATATGAATGGGGAGGCTGGAGAGTCTGGGTGGATACGCTGTCAATAGCCCATTCCAAGGTAACACGGGATTTAACATTTTAATATCAGAGTTATTGCGGTGGATTAAACGGCTACAGATATGCATCTGGTGCCATCTTGTGGGCATCTTAGATTTTGACAGATTCCTGTGTCTCAGTTTTGTATTTTTTTCCTCACTGTTCATAGACTGTTAGAACTTGAAAGTGGCTTATAGATGAATTAATTCAAACCCCAAATTTATAAATTAGGAGTTTTATACCCAAAGATGACCTACATCTGTTTTATAGCAAATCTGAGAACTTTAATCTGAGCCACTTGCTCTTTTAACTGGTTCTTGGAAGACTATTTCATGAAATAGTCTCTGAAATATACTTTTTAAGACTTTTTTTAAGAAGTCAGATTTTTTTATTTCCAAGTGAATCATAAATACATTTAAAGTGTTTAAGTTTAGTGGTATTTTAATTGCATTATATTTTCTTTATTTTTAATCTTAAAAATCTGTATGTCTGTATTTTAAGTATTATTTGATTTTTGGTAAAATGAAATAGTGAATTAAAGTGTACAAGTATATACACATTAGATTCTGGAAATTCAGAGTTAGGATGTCTCATCATGAAGTGTTATAGAAGCAGCATGGGTGTCAGAAGTATGGCTTTTAATTTAGTCTGTGCCGTAATTGAGTTTTGTGATTTTAGAAGACTCATTTAGTCTTCTTGAACACGAGTTAGAAAAAACTGTTCAATAAGATAGATAGTAAACATTATAGACTGTGTGGGTTATATAGCCTCTGATATAACTACTCAACTCTGCTGTTCAGTGTGAAAGACAATACATAATATAAATGAGTTATCATGGTTTTGAATAAACCTTTATTCACCAAAAGAGATGATAAGCAGATTTGTCCCGTGGGCCATATGTTACCAACCCCCACTTTTGGGACTTACATTCTTCTTCTGTAAAATAAAGGAGATTTTTGTATTATGAGATATTCTTTAAAGGATGGTTCCCCCAATGTAAAATTCTGTTAACTTATTTAAATATACATTAATAGCACCTATGTCTATAAGAGAAAGACTATGAACTTTAAAAAATATTAGAAAAGCTTTTGTTTCTATTATAAATTTACATTTTGTAATATAGTGATGCCTCAGATTTATCATAGCTTTAACAAATTTGAAAATAAGAAAGAAAAAGACATTGCAGGTCTTTGTGCAAAAAAAGGATTCTGATTATTAATAAAGAAGCCTAAGTAACAAATTCAGAGCAGCTTATATAAGGATAAAACTGTCATGTTTTAACAGCTTGTAAATTTATATATTTAATTATATGTGTGAATTTTTTTACCTTCAGTTGTTGGGACAGGTACACATATGAGCAATAGATAGTGAAAACCGACATAGTAATAGTACTTTGGATATTGTATATTATTAGCTGTTTATTCTCTGTTTAAGCTTACATAAATATGTGGAAGTTAACTGGCACATTAGGTTTGGGTAACATTGAAATACTCAGCCTAAAAGAAAATAACTTTTAATATTGCTGAGTTATCTGTGTGACTTTGGCAATCCTTATAATAAATCATATATAGCTGTATTTGTTGATTATTTCCAGTTCCTTAATGAAACTAAGCACTTGCTTTAGGATTAACAAGTGCCAGCTTTGAAGTCTTAAAATTTCTGACATGGTTTTTTCTATTTCCACAGTTTAATGTGCATTATTTATTTTTTTCTTTTTGATACGTACAAAATGCCTTAATGTTTTCTTTACTTATTCCTAAGGTCACTTATGAAGCTCATAAGGAATACCTAGCCAAAATGTATGAAGAATATCAAAGACAAGAAGAGGAAAACATTAAAAAAGGAAAGAAAGGGAATGTGAGCACCATCTCTGGTCTTTCATCACAGACAACGGGAGCAAAAGGTGGAATGGAAATTCGAGAGATAGAAGATCTTTCACAAAGCCAGAGCCCAGAAAGTGAGACCGATTACCCTGTCAGCACAGATACTCGAGACTTACTCATGTCAACAAAAGTGTCAGATGATATTCTTGGAAATTCAGATAGACCAGGAAGTGGTGTACATGTGGAAGTACATGATCTTTTAGTAGATATAAAAGCAGAGAAAGTGGAAGCAACAGAAGTAAAGCTCGATGATATGGATTTATCACCGGAGACTTTAGTAGGTGGAGAGAATGGTGCCCTTGTGGAGGTTGAATCTCTGTTGGATAATGTATATAGTGCTGCTGTTGAGAAACTCCAGAACAATGTACATGGAAGTGTTGGTATCATTAAAAAAAATGAAGAAAAGGATAATGGTCCGTTGATAACATTAGCAGATGAGAAAGAAGACCTTCCCAATAGTAGTGCATCATTTCTCTTTGATAAAATACCCAAACAGGAAGAAAAACTACTTCCTGAACTTTCTAGCAATCACATTATTCCAAATATTCAGGACACACAAGTACATCTTGGTGTTAGTGATGATCTTGGATTGCTTGCTCACATGACCGGTAGCGTAGACTTAACTTGTACATCTAGTATAATAGAAGAAAAAGAGTTCAAAATCCATACAACTTCAGATGGAATGAGCAGTATTTCTGAAAGAGACTTAGCGTCATCAGCTAAGGGGCTGGAGTATGCTGAAATGACTGCTACAACTCTGGAAACTGAGTCTTCTAGTAGCAAAATTGTACCAAATATTGATGCAGGAAGTATAATTTCAGATACTGAAAGGTCTGACGATGGCAAAGAATCAGGAAAAGAAATCCGAAAAATCCAAACAACTACTACGACACAAGTAAGCTACCTTATATGAGTTCTAGAAATAAAAAAAATGCTTGAATAGATAGAGTTGTTAGCACCAAAACAGAGTACTTTCTTATCAGTTACTTCCTGTTTATATTGAATTATAGCATAATAGTAATTTATGGAATGAAATAGTGTGGTATAATTTCATGTATATAAGAAATTAAAAATATCTCAAGTATATTTCCAACTCTGCCACATTCTTCTGTGTAACTTTGCTCAACCTCTCTGGGCCTAAGTTTCCTTATATAGTATAAGAGGTTGTACTAAAGGATGACTAAGGTCTCTACCAGTTCTAACATTTTAAACTCTGTGACCACATTTACACATTTTGTACTCAAGATCTTCATTCTGAATACTTGATTAATTTTAACCTTTTAAGCTTCAGGCCCAACCCTGTTCTGTGGATTATAGAAAAGAGGACTTGGAGCCCAGATTGAACTGATAAATGAAGGGGAAGGGAAAAGGGAACTGTTATTTATCCAGTGCCTACTATGTTCCAGGCACTGTGCTATATGTTTTCAGATTTAATCCTCACAACAACCCTGTGAGGTAGGTAATATGGCTGAGAAAAATTAGAATTGTTAGCAGTGAGAATTTTCTGTACAACCACATGAATAGGAATTTGTTATAAGACAATTAAAGACTCTTAGGTCTGGTTGTTAGGAAATGTTAGTGCTTCAGTTTTGACCTCACTGGAATAAAGCTAAAAACAGATGATGTTTTCTGATACAGATTTTAATTGTTGAGCTTTGAGTTATGACTACTTCTTTATTTTCTAGGATAAGTAATACCTTATGGTTAAGAGTTTAAGAAATAAGAATACTTTTCCCGTTAATGACTTGGGTTGTGTTATCCTCTGGGTGCCCCACTTGCCTTTTAATGTCATTGAAGATACATTGAATGTGTTTCCATTAGGGCTATACTATGAGAAGTAAACCATGCCTGTCTTGTATTCCAGTAAGAATCCTTAATAATATATCATGTGTGTGGGGAAAGTATTTTTATTTTTTCTGTAACCGCCAATTTCCATTTTTTGTGGCAGTTGCATTGTAGTGATAATTGGCAGGAGATGAGAATACTGAATTAGATACAGATGTAAAATAAAGGAAAACATCATGCATTGTTGATTGAACAATAGGCTTGCCTGTTTTACATTTGGAGTTTATAGACATTTTTCTGGTTTGTTTTCTAACTTACCAAATGCATTTGTGTTTTTGAATTGAAGTATTATAAGTGAAACAGATTTTAAAGTTAAATATTACTTGAAACTGTTCAAGTAATATTTTTTCTAATTGTGTGCTTTAGTTACAATTAGTTGATGACATATATCCAGTATACTTCACTTTGTATATGCTCACTTCAGTAAGGAAGTGATGTGGTCTAATTTAAAGACTCTTAATGGGGTCAAGAGGGTCTGGTTTTCAGTGTGAACTTTGGTGTTAGCTTTAGGTATTTGATTATCTTGCCTAGTTTCTGCAATAGTAAAGTAAAAGCAATAGTGGAGACTTCAGCCCAGAAAGTTTCCTGTGCAAGGAATTACCAGGTGAATAATATATGTGAAATATATTAAACTGCTAATGTCATATGCTAAAGCATTAAAGCATTGTTCACTGTACTATACTCACAGTTTCATTTTGAAATAAGGCATTTCTTTTGTATTCCACAAAAGTTCACCTTTTCCTTGTTTAGGCTGTGCAGGGTCGGTCTATCACCCAACAAGACCGAGATCTCCGAGTTGATTTAGGATTTCGAGGAATGCCAATGACTGAAGAACAGCGGCGCCAGTTTAGCCCAGGTCCACGGACTACAATGTTTCGTATTCCTGAGTTTAAATGGTCTCCAATGCACCAGCGGCTTCTCACTGATTTGCTATTTGCATTAGAAACTGATGTACATGTCTGGAGGAGGTAGAAATATTTCTTTTTTATAAATTAAAAGCAAATATTTAAAATCTACCATTGCCTGTTCTATTTTAAAGAGACTTGACAAAACCAAAAATCTGCTTTGATTAAAGGAATTTCCACATTTTTCTTGTTTCCTGTTTAAATTAATACCATGTACTAAATTTATTAGTGATAATATTATAATACATACTGTTTAAAGTTTAAAATCACCCTGTGACATGTGAATTCAGAGCCCGTAGTATTTGAGCAGTTAGTGGATATCAGTTCAAAGATAATAACTTAAAGACAACAAATCTACATAAATTAAACCATTGCCTTTCTAAATTTTCAATTTAATTTTTTAATAGTAAATGTGCAACAGATTAATTATGACAGCATATCATTTACATAGGCATGAATACAATTAGGAAGTTGATGGATGTAAGTAACAAGGGTAACTTAAATGATCTAGCACAACATTCTTAGGAGTGTCGGCTTCTATGCTTCTCGTTTTCCTTTTAGGATTCAAGGTGGCTGCTTCAACTCCCAACATCAATTCATCATGAGAAACTCGCCCAAATTAAAAGGCAGAGATCACTCTTCTTCCTTCCTCTTCTTCCTATTTTTCCTCTGCCTCCTCCTCTTCTCTCTCCTCTTTCACTTTCTCTTTTTATTCTCCTCTTTTCTTCTTTTTTTTTTTAAAAGAAGCCCCTGAAGAAAAATCCCCCTTATGTCTCATGAGACAAGCAGGATCACATCCTCTTTCAAAATTAATCATCAGAAAAAGCAAATGAGATTATAATGACCGGTTTTTAGGGACTAATACTGGTTAATTAACTAGTAACTAGGGTGAGGCTAGTCTTTCCTGTACCCAATCAAGCTCAATAATAGAACAAAATATAAAATATGTGTCAGCAGGGAAAAAGTTACGACTGTTGTGGAAGACGTCAATAAAGTCTGCCATAGAAAGATTTTGATTTTGATTTTATTTGATCAATTTGTTCTTATACTAATATATTTTCATTGCTAATTATTACATGATAAATTACCTAGAGATGGTAACTAAGGAAACCTAAATACCATGAAATATATTACTATTAACACGAAGACCAATGTATGGAGATAAATTATGTAATTTAATAATTATAATATCAGTAGCCTCCAAGTGAGTGATACTCAGCTTTGTTTCCATCCACCCCTACTCTGTGTTTTTGTTTTCATTGATGGGCTCTCATAAAATTACCCAAGTAGAATTTAATGACATTTAAATTTTTTAAAGGTAGCACTTTATTTTTAGGAGGGGGAGAAACATCTTGAAATTTAAGATACACAGTGATAGATAATAATTCACAACTCTAAAAGGGTGAGAATTATGGACTTAATTTTGACCATGGAGTAATTTCTTTTTTTTAATCTTATTTTTTTTCCCATTAAAAAACAGTTCAGGCCAGGTGTGGTGGCTCACGCCTATATCCCAGCACTTTGGGAAGCCAAGGCGGGAGGATAGCTGGAGCTCAGGAGTTCGAGACCAGGGCAAGACCCTGTTTCTACAAACATTAGCTAGGCGTGGTGGTGTCCACCTGTAGTCCCAGCTACTCGGAAATCTCCTGGGCCCAGGGAGGTTGAGGCTGCAGTGAGCCATGATCTCACTACTGCACTCTAGCCTGGGCGACAGCAGAGATCCTGTCTCAAAAAGAAAAAAAAAAATTATATTCTTGACTGATACCAAACAAAAGCAGTGTATTTTTTTGACATCTACATTGTATGTTTTGTATGGGAATGCTGTACTACCAACTTAGTTTGAGATTTTGTTGCTTTTCTTATTAAATAAGTTCTTGAATTTGTACTGATTTATTTATATTCCCCTATCGTGTCACTTCTTTAACAAGTACACATTTTCAATGTGACTAGTCAAAGGTGGGGCTGAAGTCACTGGTGATGTGACAAATTGAAACCGCCTACAAAGTAAAACTTTCAGTTAAATTTTTAGGTTTTCAGTTTCAGATTTTATTTATAGGTATGAAAATTTTGAATTGGTTATATTTTGAGTTTCCATATTATTTTTAACATTGGACATACTTTTTATATTTAAAAGATTCTGCCTTTCAAAAAAAAAATCAGATTTGGCAACATAAATATTTTTAGCCAAATTTATTGAATCAGTCATATGTCTTAGAATCTAGCTCTATGTTTTTCAAGCAAAATAGTAATAATAATAATGAGTTAATATTCTTGGACACAACAAAATTCTGTGGAGATGAATGCTTAGTTTTTGGTAATATGATATCTCAGTTATAAATTGCTTTATTTTATAATAATTTAATTTTAAATATGGCTAGCTCCTACAATTCTATAATTTTTCACTTGTTATTCTAAGTAAATTGTGTAAGCTTTTCATTTAAGTAAGCCAAATACATACTTATTTCTGTTTTCTGTATTTTAGCCATTCCACAAAGTCTGTAATGGATTTTGTCAATAGCAATGAAAATATTATTTTTGTACATAACACAATTCACCTCATTTCCCAAATGGTAGACAACATCATCATTGCTTGTGGAGGAATTTTACCTTTGCTCTCTGCTGCTACATCACCAACTGTAAGTACTTTGCCTCCATCTAGTGGTTATATTTTATAATTACATGACTTGAGCATTTCAGTGGTGGTCTAGGCTGTAAACAGATTTTAAACGGACCTGTAATTTTTAGGGAACTTTT
Source organism: Chlorocebus sabaeus (assembly GCF_047675955.1). NCBI lineage: Eukaryota > Metazoa > Chordata > Mammalia > Primates > Cercopithecidae > Chlorocebus > Chlorocebus sabaeus. The sequence continues at coordinate 13,917,864 of NC_132906.1, forward strand.
TGACCATATAAATTTCTGTTTCCACCACTTCTGTTTATCAGTGTTGGGTTCCAGCTATGTGTGCTTATGAAAATATTTCTCTGGTAATTCTGATGAATAAATGCTTCATCAGAAGAATATTGCATTCTTCATCAGAGATATTACATATCTCTTCAATTCTATAGTATAAATAAACTCTTAAAATTCTTGTTATTTAACATTTTCATTTATTTACTGATGCAACATTTATTTTACAAAATCTAGCCTTATCTTGATTTGTTTCTATATTAAACAGTGAAATGTGTTAATACATTTCAAAGGCACATAATGTTAATTGTGTATGTCATTTAAAATATAATAGGTCAATGTTAACTTTATATTTTGGTTGTCATTAAAAACAAAATCTTTGATTCATATCAAGGCAGAATCCATAACTACTTGCTCAATGGGAAAGAATATAGAAATTTGCTTCCCATATTACCCGTGTTCTTGTTGCCGTATGGAAACTCATCCTTAAGCTCAGAAAGTTTACCTTGCCAGAGGGAAATCTTTCATTTTACTAAGATGTCTATTAGTTGGTGAGACACTGTTTCCAAGTTGATCTCTAAATTTATTTCATCATTAACAAATTTTTCTATATGACTCTTTTTCTTACTGTCCTTTTGTCAATGCCACCACCATCACCAGAGCAGCAATGAAACTTCAACATTAGCAGCCACAGGGTATATCCTCACACACTTTCCCCAGTCGTTATTCTTCTATTTTATTCATGATTTTGCTCAAGAAGTCCACAAAGGGAAGCATTCCAGTTCAGAAGGAGGAATGCAACAGAGCAAGTCACCAGTAGGGCCTTAATCAAATTAGCAGCTGAACCAAGGAAATGGAGCTAGGAAGAACAGTATAAATGGTTGATGGTGTGTGAAGAGTGCAGATATACATACACCACTCCTTTTCTTTCATCTCTCTTTTCCTCTGGTGATTTATACCAAATTCTGGTAAGTTGAGAGTTATGTATGATTTTTAAAATGCTTTCTAATAGTGAGACATAGAGGACATTTTTTTTCCTTCTGTTTTCCTTTTTTTTTTTTTTTTTTTTAAACAGAGTATCATTCTGTGACCCAGGCTGGAGTACAGTAGGGTGATCTCAGCTCATTGCAACATCCGCCTCCTGGGTTCAAGCAATTCTGCTGCCTCAGCCTCCCAAGTAGCTGGGATTACAGGTGTACACCACCACACCCAGCTAATTTTTGTATTTTTAGTAGAGATGGGGTTATGTTGGCCAGGCTGGTTCAAACTCCTGACCTCAAATGATCTGCCTGTCTCGACCTCCCCAAGTGCAGGGATTACAGGCATGAGCCACCCCTCCCGGCCAACTTTTTTTTGTTTTATATATTGAAGACCGAATAAATCAATACTTTCTTTGTGACATTTTTCTTGATTATATAAATTGCATTTTATGTCTTATAAATTATCATTTGTTACGAAGAAATTTTTTAAAGGTTGTATTGAAATTCACTTTGAAATATTGAATGTTTTTAAATTTTGCATGGAACAAAAAATGCTTTTTATATAAAAAAAGTTTAGCAATAGGTTATTAAAATTTGTATAGGTTTAAAATATTCACATTATTAAATAGTTTTCCAAATTATAAAGTCAAAAGATGTTTAGCTATTAAGATAGAATATTCAAATAATGAAGTAAACTATAGCATATATACTATTGCACCAGTCAAATTTGCTTATTTATTTTGTGATGATTGTACAATAAAGATACTGACACTTTGAGGTTGGCTTCCAAAATTATTACAATTCAATTTTGACCACTATAGTTTGGAATTTAAAATTATTTATTACCTAGACTTTCTCAACAGACTTGGGAATTCGTTCAATTATAGAAACCTTTGTTTATTTTCTTAATTTCTGTATTTCTGTTATTTTGGCCCATTAACTGTTTGAACCTATGCCTGGTTGTACAACATACTTGATTTTATGTCTTCTGAATGAATTGCTTCCTTAAGAGAAATAGCCAAACCTTTCTCCCATTTTGTATCTGGTAGAACTATGATTGGTGCTGACTGCTGAATGTTGTTTCTGTGTTACGGGGTTGTATAATATTCTTGCTAGAAGTTGTAACGTAGCAGAGGGAAAAAGTTAGGAAAGAAAAGGTTGAATAAAGAGGGAAATTAAACCTGAATATTTGGGCTTTTTATATTTAAATTAAAAGTGTAAAAAGCCAAAAGAGAATTTTGGAAGGGATAAGCAAAAAAAGGAAACATTGGTAACATGAAGATTACTGAAAGGTAACGTTGTCTTGTAGGTGCTTTTAGAATTTTAATGCTAGATATATGAAGAGAGATGGAGACATTTGAAACTAAGGTTTGAGTGATCTGGTAATTTTGTTTACACATATAGTTTTTCAGAATATTCTTATTATATGCATTTTATGAAGAAATAGGAATAGTAATGGTTTATGGCAGTAGTTCGCAAACCTTTTTTGTATGGGGCCAGATGGGAAATATTTTAGGTTTCATTGGCAGTATTGTCATCTGTCACAGCTAGTCAACTCTGCTATAATAGTACAAAAGCAGCAATAGACAATACATAAACAAATATGTTTTGTCTGCTATTTCTATGAGATTGACATAGAAGTGGTCTCTTTTCTGCCCTGGAAATTTTGATAAGTACAGTAATTTATACTAGAGATAACATTTTTGTATTGCTATTATAGTATCATCATCATGGAAGAAAATTTTGAACTGTTTAATCTTAGTTGGAAGGAACATATCTTAATGGAAACTTAAGAAAAAAAGAATATATATTGTTTATAATGATAAGTTGAGCACCTTGAACTTAGTACTCTTGAAGAAGCAGCACTTTATGGGAGTTTCAGTTTTGCCTAGATTACTTAATTTTATATGTAGCATAGAAAATACATTACAAAAATAGTTTCAGAACTCTGAGTTAGACCAATAGTTTTAACTGTAGTACTCAGAGAAAAAAAAAGACCTCTTAGTATGTAATTTGGCCAATCTTTGCTTTGGGAAAGCAGCAATATTTTTGTTGTTGATTTTTTTAGTTAATGTTTCTATGACTAGTTAATTGAATCCTCTCATTTGTTCTCTAATATATTGTTTAAGTTGGTCATGAATGAAAGCAAAAAATTGGAGAAGAAAAAGAAAAGCAAAGAACATGGATCAACCACAAATTGCACACTTTGTGATTTTAAGTTGACCACTTTGGTCAACCATCCTGAACACTGAATATTATGGAACTTAATTCAGGGCTTAATTTTCTCTGTCCCAGAAAAATAGTAGAGACTGACATTTCCAGCACTCCTAACAGTTTCATAATTATAAGAGAGAAGAACTGCTTTTTCTATTTTGTCCAAAAATAAAGAAGTCTTACTTTACTTATTTTTATTATCAGGATATATCATAAATATATTTGGAAAAATTATGAATAATGTTGGTTTTGCTCTTCTTTTGTTTATCTCATAGAACTGATCATACTTTACTATTCTCAGGATGCTTTTATGTGTTTTCCTATACAAAGTACCATGAAAATAGCATATTTTAAAATTTATACTCACATGTGCTTGTTAAAAATTAGAAAGTAAGAATAGTTGATTTTTATTGTGAAGCCTAATTCTATCTGATATTTGAATATAATGAATGTAATTATTAATAAGAATCTGAAACTTAGTATAATACCTATTTAATTACCTTTATTCATATTCAGGCATCGTTTAGTGTATCAAGTTATTTTCTAGCATGGGAAAGTGGTTTATAAGTTATAATCTCTCAAATATTTTATTCTTTTATTAACTTCTGGGAATTTTCAACTATAGGAAGGGTTCTGTATATTTGAGAAAACAAATTACATTATTTCCTTATAGAAAATTCTAGAGGTTGGTATAAATAGTTCATTTCTCTGAGTCATTTCTGCCTAAACCAGAATTGAGGTAGGGATTTTACAGAGGCATTATATTAGCTTATTTATTAAAATGTTCCATTAATTATAGGAAAAGATACTTGCTGTGTAAAATAGAGCATGCATTATTTCTAATATATGAACTATACTTATATATATATATATTATTTGGGCAGAGTTACTACAATAAAAAATAAACTGAAGTCTAAATATTTGATGTTTAACCTTGATCATATGTAATTTCTAAAATGAAAATCTCTTCTGAGAATTTTGCTTTTAATAAAATAATCAAATATAATTTTTAAATATATTATTTTGTGTTTCAATTTTACATTGTATTTTCATTTAATTTAATAATTTCCTTTTCTTGTACTTTTTTGGTCTGTTGTCTGTTTTGTCTAATGCATGTCCAGGGTTCTAAGGTTAGTATTACTTTTGTAGTAATTTTCAGCTTTTCAGTTTCAAGTTTTATTTTTACTTATTTATGAAATTTTTGACTTGGTTATATTTTGAGTTTCCATATCATCTTTAACATTAGACATATCTTTTGTATATTTAAAAGAGTCATTGAAAGGATTACTTTCCCAATGCATTGATATATTACTATTTTATTATGCACAATAATCTCTAGATTAAACTATCATAATGAACACAATGGTGTTACAGTCATATGTACAATCAGATTTTAATTGGTTCTAAGGGAAGTAAATTAGATGAAATATATTATTTTAAGATTTAATAGTTGTATGAGAGTGATCTTTATTTTTTAGCCCTATCTTTTGCTGCTTACATACTTCATTTTTAAAATTACTTTTATATAAAATGGAATACAAATTCTGTTTTAGACTATTGTGTCAAAAATGCCTTTTACTTTAAAATTTAATTTTTTCAGTCAAAAAAACACTTTGGTGGATTATATGGACACCTTAATAATTCTATTTATAATTCAAAATGAAAGCATAGTTTGACAGGTCAAAACTCTCAAAACCATTAAATAATGAATATAGAGAGATAGCTATCTTGCAATTTCAGTGATTCAAAATGATGAAGAATTTCTTTGAGAACACAGATCTAGATATTCTAAATTCTGATGTTTGAAAAATTATTTACAGTACTTGATAGACCTGAGAAATGGCCAAGTCTTCATTCCTTTATAGAACATTCTAAATGGAAACAGATTTTAAATGAATTTTTTGCTTTTTCTTGTTAGCTATGATGTCATAGTCATAGATTTTAATTGATATTATGAAGTGATGCTGTATATTCATGAAGTGCTAAGAAGTAAAGAATCTGTATTTTAAAGTCTAAGTAATGAATTAATCATTTTTTTATGCCGTGTGTACTGAATTGGCATAATGTTGTAACAACTGAAAACACATTTCTGTCTCTTTCCAGGCTCATTTTAGAGAGAATGATTTTGACCCTATTTTGTTGTTAAATGGAAGGAGGAATGGTTGTTACATTTTATACATCATTTAAAACTGAGCTTAGTTATATAATGCTTGCAGTAGTCACCTATCATTTTTATTACCCACTTTGTACACAAGAAATGTTTTGAGTATTTTGAGTTTTTTTTTCAGTGTTTTCTGCTCACATTTCCATGTTAATGTTCCTGCTTCTTCAAGGAGGGAGAAGTTGAGGTATAATGATGGCTATAAACAATGTCAAAATGAAACATTGAATAGGAGTAGATACCTATTACATATGCTAACCTCGTAGTTGAATTTATCATTTGGTTAAGAGGTAATGTTGATTGGAATGGCTAGTGTGCCCGTTTTCAGAAAATTTAAATAATATTATTTTTTGCTTATAAAGTATTCCCTTCCTTGGTTCCTTGAGGCACTGATAAAATGTGGCTTGGTCATAAGGAACAAAAATAATTAAAATGCTATATAGTCTACGGTGCAAAACAAAATAAGAAATGTTGACATTGTTTAAAAAAACCATAATGTTGTGCATTTTAAGAAACACAATACTTTGTAATATTCCCTCTGAAATCAGAAATGTAGTAAAAGTAGTTTCCAATCTAGAATGCTGTGATTCTTTTTATTACTAGTGTTTTATAAGTCACGAGTTAAATATCTGTAGACGAGTTAGTGATCTTGATTATTTTTACTCTGGAGTTTTATTGTACATGTAAAGTACCTAGTAGTTTCAGTTTACTCTAAAATGGATAAGAAATTGTTATGTACTCTAATTTGACAGCCATCTCATTTTGATACTGAGTTAAATTACCATATATTTTCCCTATTATTCATCATAGGAAAGAAAAATTAAAGCATATATTTTTATTAATGGGAATGAAGATTTTAGGAAAGAAATATCAATGTAAAATCTTTATAAATTACAAAACAAAACTAGTATAAGTACATATATGTGGTTCTCTCTAATTATCTTTGTGAAATGATCTTAAGTTTAGAATGTCATTTTTATAACTAAAGACATTTAAAGCTAATGTTGATTTTAAAATGGGCTTTTCCTTTATTCAAAGATAATTGATAGGTAAAGTAAACAAATGCAGTAACCAGCTCTGGTGATGTGTGGAATTAGTTGATCTTTTATTTTATAAAATAAAATATGATAAATATATTAAATTTGTGTTCACTTGTAGTATGTATGTATATGTATTATATTTCCAAATTTTAAACAAGACTTAAATCTTCTACTTTTCTAAAGACGGAATTGGAAAATATTGAAGTGACACAAGGCATGTCAGCTGAGACAGCAGTAACTTTCCTCAGCCGGCTGATGGCTATGGTTGATGTACTTGTGTTTGCAAGCTCTCTAAATTTTAGTGAGATTGAAGCTGAGAAAAACATGTCTTCTGGAGGTTTAATGCGACAGTGCCTAAGATTAGGTAAGTCTGTTAAAACAGTAATGCATGTCAAATAATTATCTACAGATCAGCTTTATAAAGCGCTGTGGTACATAAAATATTGATGATCTAAGTTGATGATTTTATAATATAGAGATTATCTTGAGAGACAGAGATTGTTTTTATAATTAATCAGAATTACTCAATTTTAAAAAATTATGCCTTCATGTTGGAGATTTCACAGAACTGATCATCTTTAATGGTTTATAATTTGAAATCAAGAGTGAAATATACTTGAAATTCTTTCAGAATCAATAAGACTATCAATTTGTCATTGAAGTGATTTTAATGCAAATCCATTTATGAATCCAATTTTGGTAAACTAATACTGAGGGTAGTGTCCTGGCCCCACAAACACGTCAGATACACATAATGCTAGAAGGTTAAAATAAACTATCCTAATCTTACTTGGGGTGAACAAATGTCCCTAATAAACATTGTTATACCCATGCTGTTCACCTTTTATTTGTGAGGCAGTGAAACTTTTAACACTGAAACCTCTTAGTAAATCTGAATGAATTTTTTAGGTAAGAACCATTTCTACTTCTCTTAAAAGGAACATTTATTTACACTATTTAGACTTTCAAAACAACCAGAAAACTGCTCTTTTTGTACTTGCCTTAGATCATGAGCAGGACATAAGAACTGCAAGGCATGAAATAGGGAGGTCGTTCCTGATACGTACTGTTTTCACCCATAACTTTTAAAGATTATGTCAAAAATTCATTTCTGATTCAAGAAAGGAACAAAGATTTGGTTTAAGAATGGTGGGATGAAACCTTTTTTTTTCGTTTGTTTCATATTATTTATTTAAAGTTTGTTTCATATTATTAAAGACAGGCAAGCTGAGAGGAATCATTTTGTATTCATTTTAAGAGAAAGATAGACCACATTAAGATCTTTCTGGCAACCAAGAGGTGTGGGGTAACTGACTATGGGCCATTAAGGACATTTCCATTGACGCATAACAAGAGCTGCCAAATGAACTGTGTGGGAAAGAGATTACATTTTTAAAAAATGGCTCAATATCTTGAAACCTGCATTTATTTGGTTATTCTGCGTTTTTATTTTTAAATATAGTCCAAGACTTTACTCCCTGTTTCATTTTTATCCTAACACTACTAGCACATTTAGTTGTTTCATCAACCACAGAAAACTTTTATAAGTGAATAATAATAAAACACTTTTATGTTACCTCCTATGCTATTTACTGTTCTAAGCACTTTCTGTATATTCAGTTAATCCTCACAGCAACCCTCTAAGGCAGTTACTTTGTTCATCCTCATTTTACATGTGCAAAAACTGAGGCACAGATAGTTTAAGCAGCTGGCCTAAAACCACACAGCTCCAAACTGGAAAATACAGGATTCAAACTCAGGTGGTCTGATTTCAAACTCTGTACTATTTGTCACAGTACTCTACTGCTTCTTAAAATAAATGAGTAAATAAAAATGTGTACATATTGAATGCTTATTGACAAAGCCCAGAGACTTTCCCAACATGAAGGAAGGTGGATTTGGGGACCTGTGATACTTGAGTATACAGATGTACTCTATTATTGACTGAAATGGGAAGTTGTGCTCAGTAGAGTCGACAAGATAGTCAAATTAAGGGCAGAAGCTTTATTACATTTTTAAATCAAATATGAGCTTTAGTTGAAAAAATTTTTATTGATCCATAAATTCAGAACTGTGAAGCTCAGATGGTAATAGAATAAGGAAGGATACATTGGGGGTTTCAGAGCCTCTGGTAATGTTTTATTTCTTCAGCTGGCTGGTGGTATATGGGTATTTTGTTTTATTTTTAGCTGTATGTATATTTTGTAGGTACTTTACTATTATATTTCATAATTTTAAAAATTATTGCTCTAGTTGATTTTAAGATTAATAATTTATGAAGCAAGGGGAAAGAAAGGGAAGAAGAAATAAACTTGCAACTTTTTCCAGGATATCAAAGTCAACAATTTATATTAACAATATGTTTTGAATTTTTAAATAGTTTGTTGTGTTGCTGTGAGAAACTGTTTAGAATGTCGGCAAAGACAGAGAGACAGGGGAAATAAATCTTCCCATGGAAGCAGTAAACCTCAGGAAGTTCCCCAAAGTGTGACTGCCACAGCAGCTTCGAAGGTAAGTAAACTTTTTTTTTGGTCAAATATAATTGACCTGAAAAAAGTCTTTTTTAGAGAGCAAGGGCATTCTCACCAGGCAGCTCTAGGCTGCTTCACAATTCTGTTACCAAGATTACTTAACTTCTCTGAGATTTGTGTGTTTTGGTTATTAAATGAAGTTACTAACAATTCTACTTGATAAAGTTCTTACAAATATTATAATTAGCACTAAAAACGGTTATTTCTATTTTTAATAGTCATATATTTTCACGGAGTTTAATGTATGAGTAATTCTCCTTTTAAATGGGTAGGCATAATAGTCAACAAAAACTCATTGAATCCCCATTCAATGAATGGAGTATTTTGAAATATACTATTAATTTTCTTTCTAAATCAGCTCTCTTTATCATATGCTTAACTGGCCCTTGGTGTCACATCCGGTTTCATTAACATGCTTTCTGAGGTTCTGTGCCTGGTCCTTGCTTACTTCTCCAGCAGCAGCTCTCAGCCCATCAAAAGGAGCGATTTCCCCTAACTTCTCAGACTTTTATATAATTTCCTTTCCATGAAGTATTCATCCTTATTTTTTATCCAGCTAAAATCTGTGCAACTACTGGGTTACATTAAATGCTACGTTTTCTCAGGAAAATGTTTTTTGTCACCCTCACTACCATCCCAGTCAGTCTAGGGTCGTTTCTTCTGTTTGTTGTTTTCGTAAAATTACATAGGTCTGTTATCACTCATTATACTTGTAATTACATGTTTAATGTTGATACAGTAACTTTTTGCTCAATAAGTGAAGGTACGAAATAGAAGTTTAATTCATCTTAAAGTTCTATTGCTTTAAACTTCTGCAGATGGCAAGCAGGCTGACCGTATATTTATCCTATTAGTCGGTTATTTGCAGTATTGTAGCTTTTTTCCATTTCACTACTCTCAGAGAACATTTGTAATTTGACTATATATTATTTGCTACTCACAGGACTCCATAGTGCTCTTATTTGCTTGGGAAATTAAATACAAATGGACCATCAATAATGCCTCATATCATTTGTATAGGCATAGTAGACAGGTACTTGAGGACAGTGTCTATGTGTTATAGATCCTTGTAACTTTAGAGTAATTTTTTTTTTTTTTTTTGAGGCGGAGTCTCACTCTGTTGCCAGGGTGGAGTGTAATGGCGCAGTCTCGGCTCACTGCAACCTCCACCTCCTGGGTTCAAGCGATTCTCCTGCCTCAGCCTCCCAAGTAGCTGGGACTACAATAGGAAAGTTTCTTGCAAGTTTCTTGCATGAGTTCCATACCTTCATGCGACCTCATTTTTATACTGTGTGAAAACGAACAATTACGCAAGCTTTTCCTATCATGTTGTCTTTATAAGGATCAAATTAGATTGGGGGTAGAGAAATACATCATATAGAAAAGAAAATATTTCTAATTTTAAAGTCTGTGTTATTTATGCTGTAAATTATGTATTATTTTCTTTCACCACCCTGTAGTAAATATTATTAGTCTGTTACATCTAATGATGTAGCTGAGGTTCAGAGAGGTTAACTTCTCACCAATGGTCATATAGCCAGAAGTTTTGGAATTGTAATGGAAACCAAATACTATCAACCTTTAAATATTTTACTATCGTGTGCTGCCAAGTAATCAAACATTTTAATTTTGGGGTAGAATATCATGATTGACATTCATTGAGAAATAGAAAGTACCCTGTTTATTTTTCATTGTTAGAGTAACAACAAGTACATATCTATTATGGGCTGGAATTGTATTTTGCATTATACATGTTATCTAATTTAATCTATACCATTTTTAACACACTGTATAAGTGAGAAAGTACTTGATTGAGTTTCAGGGAACCTAGTTCACTTAGTCTACTATGTGACTACATTACCTGAAATTTGTAGATGTTTGTTCCTTCAACTGTAAAATGTTTTGTGGGTAACAATCTTTAATGTCTTTCAGCTTTAATGGGCTGTGACTGATTTTTTTTAATCTTACCTTTTCTAACCTTGGATAGACCATGAAATGGTTACACATATAAAATCTCATATAGTAATGTAGTATAATAATCTCATATATTATAAAAAGCATGATGAATAAATGAACCCAGAGACTTAACGAGATTTATTAACTAGAGGTGGAGAAAGTGAGGCTCAGGAATCTTCTGAAGTCCAAGATGAATCTTTATTCTTCCACAACCTTACCTGCCTTTATGAGTCTATAGGGTAGCTGTGCCAGTGAAGAACAAGAATGCTAGTATGGAAACCATGACATGAGTAGAGAACAGAAAATGTGCATCGTAATAGAGGATTATTATTAATAAATCTCAACTCAGAGAGCATGAATTAAGAAGCGATACTTCTATATATTGTCTGTAATATATTATCTACTCACAATTCTTTTTATTTTTAAAGACTCCATTGGAAAATGTTCCAGGTAACCTTTCTCCTATTAAGGATCCTGACAGACTTCTTCAGGATGTTGATATCAATCGACTTCGTGCTGTTGTCTTTCGGGATGTGGTAAGTTATCCGTGATTGCTTTCCCTGAAATAAACCTTCTACTGTCATTCTTATGAAATACGTTTTATAAGAAAGCTGCTTATGAAAATGACATTCCCTAGTATCTGGGATTGTTGGTTTATTGCATACTTCTCATTATAAAATGGTTGAACCTTAGCTTTCTCTGAAAGCTTATTGATAATGTTAGTTTTAAAAAATGGCCTGAAATTTTGATGTAAGTTGCTTGCATACTAAGAGTAGGACTAGCTCTGAAAAATTATAATTAATTTTATCTTGTAACATCTACTTCTTTGTTAGTATTCCTTGCTCCATTTCCAGGTACTAAAAATTTGTTATAAATGTTCCTTACATTATGGATGAAAGGGATTAATTCATTAGGTGTTACTGACAGTTGCTTTTGGAGGAGGGGCAATTAAAGAATAATCTGCATTTAAAAAATACAGGTATCTATGGGAATTGGAGTTAGAAAGATAGCTTAATAAAGCTAAAGGGAAAAGATAGGTTAAAGAGGTGTCATGGAACCCTCCAATCTTATGATCAGTTACTCCAGGTAAGTAAAAGTAAGACTGGCCTTTTCAGAAATTGCATAGAAACATATATGGTGTTTCACATCAGATTCAACGCTGACAGCATCTCTTAACATAGTTATTATAAACCAGCCACTTTGAGTTCTGTTTTTCTTGTTTTAGTTCATGATTCTTACTTAGTTGTTGATTCTATATGAAATGTAGAAGAAAGGTTATATTTGAAACTTTAACAGTAAATTGAATGGCATGCTTTGTACTTTAGAAAATGATTAAAATATGTTTAGGTTATATAAAATAATGCTATATGTTAGGAATGTACAGTAGAAAAATCGTCACTCTGTTTAATATATATTATTTATAAAATGCTGGGAAAATTCCAAACATACCAACGGAGAAATAGGCAATGGACACAAGGCAACAAACATGATAAAAATTCAGTATCCCTAGTAGTTAACAGAATGCAGATTAATACAAGAGTGATATATTTTTCACTATTAAATAAACTAAAAAATTTTAAATGATCATACCTAGCATTGCCTGGGTGCAGCGAAACCTGCTCTGTCAAACTAGTGTTTGAGCTTTCAAATAGCTCTTTGCCAGTATGGTTAAAACTCTTACAAATATTGATGTCCCAGTGAACCACTAGAACCCAGTGGTTCTAGTCAGAATTTGTTTAACTTAATGTTTTCATCAGAGATGTCTACAGGAAATTTTACAACATTATAAATATCCAATAATAGAATTTTGGCCTAAAAAATCTTGACCTAGTCGTTCGGCAGTGACCTGTTCATCCTTTAAGCACATATTTCTGAAGGAAATTTAATGACAAGGGAAAATGATCATGATATATTTTAAGAGAAAGCAACAGCATGTAAAAATACTTGTATTACACAAGTATTACATATGTATACTGATTGTATGTACGTACATATGTGCATCTTTATTTTTAAAAAAAGACTGAAAAAATATACCAGTATTCCACCAATGATAATCTCTAGGTAAACAGATTTTATTTTTTTCTTTGTCCTTTAATGATTTTTTGTAGTTTTAAATTTTCTATAATAAACCTATATTGTGTTTATAATTAATAAAAAAGGAAGGTATTTTTCTAAAAGGGAGACTACAATAAAGTATAAAAACCACAGTGTAAGAACTCACTGTAATCTAAACTGTAATCTACGCTTGGAAAGAAGATACCATTCTTACTGACAGTTTAACCATTTAGAAGTGGGAATAGTCATCATGAAAAAAATGTGCTGTGGAAAGGTTTTTTGTTTTTTTTTTTAATGAATGAGTGATTAAAAACATGGAGCACATCTTCACCTCCAAAGGCACAGTCAGATGTAACATATAACATACTGAAGGAGTTTCTATTAAGGGTGACATTGTGTTTCACTTGTTAGTAAATTTTGAATTAGGTTATGTGGTAGATGATGATCATTTCCCTTAAATTCATGGATATTTTATAAATATTTTGGATAACCCAGCAGTCGTTATATCTGTGAAATATGGTGATGAAAAGAGAATTCTTTGGAAAGATCTGGGTTGGAATTCTGACTCTACCTTATACCAGTTGTGTGGTCTCAGTGTTTCTGAGTCTTAACTTTTTCTTAACCCTTAACTGGAAGCTTAGGATAATATGGATTTAGTGCTTAATACATAACATAAACCCAATTAACACAAGTTATATTACCTTGATGTCGTTGGGAAGGTACACCATGGCAACACTTAAAGCAGATAGGAGAAATGTTATACAGCTCATGTCTTCTCAGTAATAAAATACCTGAGCAAGTCAATTAATTTGTATAAAAATTTAGTCATTCCCCAGATGTTTAGCCTCTATCTATATTGACAGAACTGGAAATAAGAAGCACAATTGACTAGGATGTCTGTATTAAAAAAAAAAAAAAGCTAACTCTTTTCATGCCATATATAAAGGAGGTTTTCGTCTAGCTATGACAGCAGTTTAGTGTCTATTATTTACAGCTCTGCCACTCTGTAGTTGGCATTCATTCATTCATTCATTCCACACATATTTGTTGAATGCCTTCTGATTGCCTGGTACTGAGTTTCTAGTGTTAGAAACAGAAGTATTGTGGGATATTATGGTCTGTCACAGCTTGAGCAATGTGTGAATCAGTTCTTGGTCAGTATCTTTTCTTAATCTGATTGTGCTTCATTTTCCTTTGTAATAACTGCTTAGGTATTTGATTTCTTCACTTCTCTCTGTGTTTATCCTATCAGCTTTTAATGCAAAGAATATGCATTTTAAACAGTTTGTAAGACAAAGTGTCTGTAGAAAAACTGTAACCCACAATGTATGAAATAGTAAATTGAGAATAATTCAGAACGGATTTTATGTATTTTGGTCATTTTCCCCATTAGCCAGACTGTTTCACACTATTAAATCATCAGTAAATATGTCTTATTTGCTTTTTGCTTACAAATGCACATAAATTATGAATTTTGTTTGCATTGTGCTTAGATGAAGTAATAAATATAAAGTGCCTGTTAATCAGGTTACTAGAATTTATTGCTTATTTGTTTTCCTTATTTCTTATTCTGCCTATTATCTGTGGGCCACAGTAACTGCTTTCAGTTTTGGTTTGAAAGTATCAGTTTTACCTAGCTTATAAAAGAAGCTTAATAAAGATTCACATTTTATTCCTTAGATATACTCTAGTGTATTAGAGGTCACATAATTTAGACTTGATACTTATCATTATTTCCCTGAAAGAAGTTTATCTAGGCTTTTGAATAGAGCTCTCAAGGTTACTTGCAGCTTGTTATATTTTTGGAAGCATACTTATTTTAAAGTTATCTCTCTTACCACATCACAGCCAGTGTTTTAACTGTTATCGCTTTCTGAGTTAGACAGTTTTTTTCAGAGCTTTTACCATTTGCTGTTCTCCTCTGGAAAAACTCCATTTTATCTTTGAGTTCGGAAATGAGGAGCCTGAAATATTGGCAGTGTTTTAGAGGTCATTTTTGCTGTGCAGAATAGTGGACTATTATTTCTTTTTTAAAAATGTTTTATTTCCATAGGTTTTTGGGGAACAGTAGTATTTGAATACATAAGTTCTTTAGTGGCAATTTATGAGATTTTGATGTACCCGTCACCTGAGCAATATATACTGAACCCAATTTGTAGTCTTTTTATCCCTTACCCACTTCCCATCCTTTTCTCTCCTAGTCCCCAGACTCCATTGTATCATTCTTATGCCTTTGTATCATAGCTTAGCTTCCACTTATGAGTAAGACCATATGATTTTCCATTCCAGAGTTACTTACTTCACTTAGAATAATAGTCTCCAATCCCATCCAGGTTGCTGTGAATGCCATTATTTCATTACTTTTTATGGCTGAATAGTGTGATGTAGTGTATATATACCACAGTTTCTTTATCCATTCATTGATTGATGGGCATTTGGGCTGGTTCCACATTTTTGCGATTGAAAATTGTGCTGCTATAAACATGCATGTGCAAGTATCTTTTTCATATAATGACTTCTTTTCCTCTGGGTAAATACCCAGTAGTGGGATTCCGGGATCAAATGATAATTCTTTTAGTTCTTTAGGAAATCTCCACACTGTTTTCCACAGTGGTTGTACTAGTTTACATTCCCACCAGCAGTGTAGAAGTGTTTCCTTTTCACGGCATCTGTGCTAATATCTATTTTTTTTTATTATGGCCATTCTTGTGAGAGTAAGGTGGTATTACATTGTGGTTTTGATTTGCATTTCCCTGATAATTAGTGATGTTGAGCATTTTTTCATATATTTGTTGGCCATTTGTATATCTTCTTTTGAGGATTGTCTATTTGTGTCTTTAGCCCACTTTTAGATGAGTTTTTTTTTTTCCCCTAATTTGTTTGAGTTCCTTATAGATTGTAGCTATTAGTTCTTTGTTGGATGTATAGATTGTGAAGAATTTCTCCCTCTCTGTGAGTTGTCTGTTTATTCTGCTGACTGATCCTTTTGCTGTGCATTTGCTCTTTAGTTTAATCCTGCCTGTTTATCTTTGTTTTTGTTGCATTTGCTTTTGAGGTCTTGGTCATGAAATCTTTGCCTAAGCCAATGTCTAGAAGGATTTGTCAAGTGTTACCTGTTGATATGATTGAAGATTGAATTAACTTTTGCTCATGCTGCCATAATCACACTTCTGGCTCATATTGAGCTTATGTAAATTCATGTTTAATGCTCCCCCATTGTTTATTTCTCCTCTATTTTGTGTTCATATAGTCTCTTGCTCCAGGTATGCTAGGATTTTATATGTATTTCAGTTGTAGTTTTATCCTATTAATTTTATTCAGTTATAATATATAAAACTCTTGATTTTTAAAAAATTCGGGACATTAAATTATTCTTTTCAACTTTGTGCCATCTATGTATTTTATAAGCACACATACTGTGTCGTTATGTAAGTAGTAGATAATAATGGACAAAAAAGGACAAATAATAAAATTTTAATATTCTAGTTTTTGGAAATTACTTTCCAACCTATAGATGATATATTTTGGGAGTTTTATATTTGTAGTTAAATAATACTTATTAAATAAAAATATATATTTAGCAGGTTTTCATAAAAGTTACATATCATATTTTGCCTCCGTAAACATAACGAAATAGCAGTTTCTAGTGCTTTAAGAACTTATACTTCAAAAAGTTAGAGTGTTAAAACTGTCTTTTCATTTTTCATAGGATGATAGCAAACAGGCACAGTTCTTAGCTCTGGCTGTTGTTTACTTCATTTCGGTTCTGATGGTTTCCAAGTATCGTGACATATTAGAACCCCAGAGAGAGACTACAAGAACTGGAAGCCAACCAGGTAGAAACATGAGACAAGAAATAAATTCACCAACAAGTACAGGTACTTAACATTGTATAATTATTTGAATTTTCACCATGATGTATCTCCTTTTTTTTATCACCTTTACATCTAGATTTGAACTGGACCTCTTCATAATCACCTCAAATATTTATGAATGGTTGGTATAGAAATGCTAATTTAGTATTCCTTAATTCCACAAAAATGTATGAATGGTATTTCTATATAGTTGCGACATTCTCATCTTATCAGTACAGCTTTGGTTTCAGTGTTTCTCATTTATTAATATAAATCATTAATTTATACCATTATTTAATATACAAGTAACTCCTACATTTTTAAATGTATTACTTTTTTAACCTTTATGAACATGGAAGTAGAAAGTCATTATAGAGTTATTAATGCCAAGGGTAAGTCAAAATACACATCTTTATAGCCAAGCTCAGAAGTTGGATTTTTTTCTTTTTTAACTGTATATAGTTAATTCAGTATCTAAATATTCTGTCAGTGATTTATAATCAAACATATGTTCTAAACTTTATACCAAAGTGGCCTCAACTAAAATCAAAGACTTGTGGAAAGTTAACATGGACAACAGTGAACCACCTTGGGTCATGCTGCCTTTTTCATTTGCAGAAAAGGCTCATGTTGCATCTGTTCTTGTGTTACTAGCTTTGCCCACTCTACTTGAACAGTGTAAACACAGTTTCTGGCAACTATCATTTTAATATTGGACACCTATCATTGTCATTTCCTTCCAGGTGTTTATATCAAGGTTGTTTCTCTATTGTTTGCAGTGAGACCTTGATAACCTAAGGTTATTTCATGTACCACTGGATTAATTTGTAGTTGAAATTTTCTTTCCTAAATAAATGCATATGATTTATAAATAAAATGGATATTTTAAAAAGTGAGTAGAAATTAGTGGTCAAATCTCTGCATCTTGTTTTTCATAAGCATATCATATTTCATATACCTTTTATTGATGTCATATAGATATGGATTATGTTTTAGCTACAATATTTTGCTGTTGCATGGTACATGTACTTTTAACACCTAAACATGAGAATTTTTTATTATAATATACTTTCACTTTTAATTTTATTCTTCAGATTAAACATCATCCTACCATTCTAGTTCATGTTTTTTCACCATTTAAAACACAGACTTATCATCTTAATTCTTTTCATTTTTAATGCTTTTATATCCATTATATGTACAAAAAGTAATGGTGTAGTGAACCTTCTAGTTCTGATTTTCTTGTGTATTTGTATGTCTCTGTGTATGTTGCTAGAATTACTCTGCTTAACAAGTGTATTATTTTCTTTCTCTTAATACTTAATCTCTTTTCTTCAGAAATGCGTTTGTTATTGCTAGTATTGTTTGCATGTTGCAGTAATATAGAATTGTCATGGATCTTCAGTGGACCATGTTGCAGGTTGTTACATGCTGGCTCAAATTTGATTCCATGATTTTCTCCACAGTTGTGGTCATACCATCTATCCCTCATCCAAGTTTGAACCATGGATTCCTTGCCAAGTTAATTCCTGAGCAGAGCTTTGGCCACTCATTTTACAAAGGTAATATTGACCTCATCTCCTGACCTGTTTGGGTATTCTTATTTCATGAATTGTTATAAAATAAATATTCATGATATAATTGTTTATAAACAAGTATATACCTCAGGTTTCATGGAGATATGAAACATTGTATTTATACCTAGCTATTGAGAGCTAAGTATAGCTTTTATATTTGTATTTTATTACATTTATTTAAGTATCATCTATAAATTAAGGATACCTAATTATATGTGTATTAATATGCATAATGGTAGCACTCAGGAGAGATCTCAGGAGAGTCACAATTTAGTAGTCGTGGGACTAAATGAGCCTAATATAAAGGCTACTCTAGAATAAAACTTAAAAGCATGCCTCAAAAGCATCTAACTCATCTATAAGTTATTTAACTTCCAGTTAGAACAAAGCCCCAACACTGTTTAGAGGAATGCGAAAGTCCTTACCAAAAACCATAAAATTAAATGTTAGACATCCAACAAAAATCGTTAAACATCCAAAGAAGGAAAATGTGATGCATAAGCAAAAGAAAAATACCAGTGAATAGAAACAGATTTTGAGACAACAGAAATGGCAGAATTATCAGATAAGGACATTGTAGAAGCTATTATATGTATATTCAAGATATTTTTCAATGTAATGGAAAAAAGTTAACATATTGAGGAGAGAAATGGAAGATATAAAGAAAAAAATGACAATTTTAGAGATGAAAGATACAATAGCCAAAATGATAATATCTTTGGGTAGGAGTAACATGAGATTACTGACTTCAGAACAAAAGATTGTAATAGGTAGAACTCTGTGATAGCTCCAGGGTTTTCCTGTGTACACACTCTGCAAAATTCCTGGGATGGTAAATATGATGGTGTTTACTCCTGTGATTAGGTTATGCTGAATGGCACATTAGCCTTTAAGAAATGGTGATTATCCAGGTGGGCTTGACCTAATCGCATGAGCTCTGTAAAAGAAGAGGGTTTCCTTCTCTGGTCACAGAATAGGAAGTCCAAGAGACTTGAAATGTGAGAGAGATTTGACATGAAGGAGGATCTTTATTGCTTAGATGGAGGAGCAAGGATCTGAGGAAACCATATAGCTAATAGCACTCACCAGCCAACAGCCAGCAAGAAAGTGGGGACTTTAGTCCTACAGCAGGAAGGAACTGAATTCTGCCAATAATTGAATGAGTTTTGAAGAGGACGCTGAGCTCCAGGTGATACGATACTTCAACGTATTCCATAACTAGCTAATCATTTGGAACAGCAATTTTTGGAACAAATAAAGCTAGCAAAATATTTTTGTTACAACTTAATGAATGTACAGATACTATTTTTTACAAATGTGCAGCCTTTGAACAGCATGATGAAATGAAAAATATTGTTTTCAACTTCACTGCTGACTGACAAACACATCTAGCTCTAAACTGTGCAAACCAAAAAAAAGGATGAGATTGTCAGCAAACATCTTCTGGAGTTTGTCTGGTGGAGTGTGTTCTAAAGGCTCTGCTATGGAAAGTATCCTGGTGTACCTGCCCAGATTAAGAAGCCTGTATCAGAATATTAATGCACGTTGTCGAGAAAGTCTTGCTATGAAAATAGTTTCAGTTACACTGAACAGTGGTGTTAGTAGCATAATAAAATTTTGATTACTTTAAGGCCAATGTGGTAAATTTGCTATTATTCTTTGTATTATGTGATATTATGGCAGATTATCATAACTGTTATTGCATGCTGTAGTGCAGTGGTTATTGGGGGAAAGTGTCTGTCAAATATTTTTCATGAACTCAATGCTTCCAAACAGGGAAAGATATTTTTTCATGGTAGGTATGATCAAAGAACACAAAAGTTAAAATCTTAGAGGTACACAGTTTCTATGACATGTTTCACAATTTAATAATAATTATCGACCCAGCTTGGTGGCACATGCCTATAATCCCAGCATTTTGGGAGGCCGAGGAGAGGGGACAGCTTGAGACCAGGAGTTTGAGACCAGCCTGGTGGGCAGTGTAGTGAGAGACCGTCTATACGAAAAATTAAAAAATTAACCAGGCATGGTGGCATGTGCCTGTAGTCCCAGCTACTCAGGAGGATGAGGTGGGAAGATTGCTTAAGCCCAGGAAGTTTAGGTTGCTGTGAGCTGTGATTGTGCCTACTACACTGCAGCCTGAGCAACAGAGCAAGACCCTTTTTCAAAGAAAAAAAAATTATTAAGTGTTCTGGTCTTTAGGAATGATCAGATTTTGTTCATCTTTCAAATTATCACCTGTCATTTTATGGATTGGGCAGACTATTTTATATTTTATTTTCCAGCAATAGAAGATTCACAGATAGCAAATTCATGGATCTGGAATCCATTTCTGTCACTGAAATATAACTTACATCTTGTTATAACTATACAAGATGTAGAAGAATTTTCATTCCATCAGCATACCTGTGTGACATTACTTTCTCCTCTTTGAGTGTTACTGAAATAAAAACAATTTAGGTATTTATTATTCCCCTGAGTTGCTTTATTGCCAGTTCACCTTAGATTAGATAAATTAACAAGCAAAAAAGCTCATTGTCAACATCACAAACCTTATTTATAATTGCAGTGTTTGTTCAAAATATTCATATAGGCATTTGGGAGGTGAGGATCACTCTTTACCTAAAACTTTTTGTTTAGTTATGATGTGTAATGAAGAAAAGTTGCAAGTGTAATAGTAGTTGTCTAAATTAATCCCCAGTTCACTTTTGGTGAACAACACAGGCCGTTTTTATAATTATGTTCTTTTTCTTTGTGCTATTTTTGTCTGATTATATTTATTGATGTGTAATTTTATGTCTGCCTAATCAAATAACTAAAAACAGTTGTGCTTTTATTTTGTGTAGTTTTAAAATTTTTTACTTTTTCAGTAATTTACTACAATTAGTAAATAAAATTTTATATTTTATTTTCTAAATGTGTCAACGAATGATGGATTGAGGAGATAAAAGTAAATTTTCACAAATAGTTTGAGAAACCCTTTTCTGGACTACTCTTCAGCTCTTCCACATCCCACTCCCTTCTTTCAGCTCCTTTTTGAAATAGCTCTCTGATCTCTTTTTTTAAATTTTGATGTAATACCTTAGTTCAGACTCAAATCCCTTCTTGAAGTATTGCCATAGTTTCTTCATTGGACTTTTTGTTTCTAGGCTTTCTCTCAGTTTATTACTGACAATTTTGGAAATAACACTAATATATAATACAATATAATAACAGTAAGTATAATTTATATACCATTTTAATATAATAAATATTTTATAATATATAATAACTTTAATAAAGTAATTTTTCTTTCTAAAATTCTCAAAAGGCTCCCTGTAATTTTTGGAACAAAATTAAAATGCCTTAACGTAGCAAAACTATTCTAATTCTGACTTGCATCAATTACAATACAAAGTGAATTCCTTACTTCTCTTACTGATCGTTATTCTTTTAGTTTTACTGCCAATTTCATTGTTTTAAAAGATAAAGCGGATTATGTCCTTTCTTGACATAAAATTTCTAGTAGTATTTAGAGTAACATTTCACAAAGACCCTAGATAAGATGACTATTGACTATGTTTCCAACTTTATCTCATGTTATTCTTTCTTTTGCTCACTATGAAACAGTCAGACTACCTTCTAGTTTTTTAATCATGCCAAGCATTTTCATGCCTCAGGGATGTTTGTATTTTGTCACTGGCTTTTGGCTCTTTTCCCAGTTTTCTGTGTGACTGGTGCCTACTCATTCTTCAATTCACCTCCTTCAAGAGGCTTTCCCTGACTCCGTAACTAAGTAGCTTCCTTTCCATTATTATTCTTTCTCATATCATCTTGTTTTATTTCCTTTCTTCTATTCATTGCTTTCTTTAATTGTTTATTAGAATGTATGCTTCAAGAGGGTAATAATAACTTTTTTTAGTTTATGTATTTATGGTGTACAGTGTGATATACTGATATTTGTGTACATTAGGGAATGATTAAGTCAAGCTAATTAATGTCTTCTTCACCTCACGTATCATTTTTCTTTGTGGTAAGAATGTTTAAAGTTTATTCACAGCAGTTTTCAACTACTGACACATTATTAACTGTAGTCACCATGTTGTAAAATAGATCACCAGCACTTATTCCGTCTCTGTAACTGAAACATTGGTCCTTTTGGTGAACATCTTCCCAGTCCCTAGTAACCAGCATTCTACTCTTTACTTCCGTGAGTTCGACTTTTTAAGATTCCCTATACAAGTAAGATTATACCCATATTTGTCTTTTTATGTCTGACTTAATTTAATGCAGTGTTCTCTAGATTCATCCATGTCATAAATGACAGGAGTTTCTTTTTTTATGGCTGAATAGTATTCCATGGTGTATATACATTTTATTTGTTCATTCATCTGTCCATCAATAGACAATAGATTCCATATCTTGGCTATTGTGAATAATGCTGCAATGAACATTGGGGTACACATACTTCTTTCAAATACTGATTTCATATCACTTGGACATATACCCTGAAGTGGAATTGTTGAATTGTATGGTAGTTCTATTTTTAATTGTTTGAAGTATCTCAATACCATTTTCCATGATAGCTGTACTAATTTTCATTTCCATCAGTAGTGTACAAGGGTTCCCTTTTCTTCACATCTTCTCCAACACTTATATTTTACATTTTGTTTTGTTTGTTTTTTGAGATGGAGTCTCACTCTTTCACCCTGGCTTCAGTGCAGTGGTGCGATCCTGGCTCACTGCAACCTCCACCTCCTGGGTTCAAGTGATTCTACCGCCTCAGCCTCCTGAGTAGCTTGGATTACGGGCGTGCAACACCACGCCCGGCTAATTTTTGTATTTTTAGTAGAAACAAGGTTTCACCATCTTGGCCAGGCTGGCTCGAACTCCCTACCCCAAATGATCCACCTGCCTATGCCTCCCAAAGTGCTGTGATTACTGATGTGAGCCACTGTGCCTGGCCACATTTTCAATAATAGCCATCCTGTGTGAGGTGATATTTCCTTGCAGTTTTAATTTGCATTCCTCTAATAATTAGTGAAGTAGAGCATTTTTTTATATACCTGTTAGCTGTTTGTCTTCTTTTGAGAAGTGTCTATTCAGGTTATTTGCCTATGCTTTAATTGGGTTATTTTTTTTGTTGCTGTTGAGCTGAGTTCCTTATATTTTTTGGATATTAAACCTTTATCGGATGTATAATTGTATATGTTGGCATTTTATTATTAGTGTTATTGGTTGCCTCCATTGCATTATAAAAGTGCATAATACATTTTAATAGGGTTTTTTATTTTTTTTTTCCTTTGAGAAGAAAAGGAAAAAGAGTAAAAGCACAATCTAGGGGAAGAGAAAAGCAAAATACATATATACAAATATATTGTAATTTCTAGTCAATAATTTATTTAAAATAAGTGAAAATTGTAACTACTTTAAAATTTGAGTTCTAAACATTGCTTGTAAGTGGGACTTTGGGAAGAGCAAAGTAAGAACCTCTAAAATACTACTTCTCTAAAAGAGCAATGAGAACACTGGCAAAACTGTCAAAATCAACTTTTTCAGTTCTTTGGAAAGCAGTCAGAGGCTTACAACAACCCAGAGGGTGTTAATTCAAGAAAAACTCTAGACCTTTATAAGAATAGCAAGATTTAGAGTGATTTAACTCACCCTGTTGCCATCTACCTTTCCTCAGCTCTGTGGTTGCTTTGAAAACCGGAGGCCAGACACCAGTGGTAGTTTTGAAAACCAGAAGCCTAGCAGTCACTGCGGATAGGAGTGGAAGTAGATTAGGTTTGGAATTCCTTAGAAAGTCTCAACCTTAGAGCATTGTAACTATTTGAACTGTATGGAGTCTTCCTGGAAAAGCTTCATTCACAGGGCTTATTATTATTTGACCTAATCTAGAGCTTGTTTAGTGAGAAAAGCCTGTCTCCAAGGTATTTGTTGAAAATAATCAGCTTTTTTTTTTTTTTTTTTTTTTTTAACATTGCAACTGCCTGAAATGATAGTGCCAGTTGGGGCAAACAAGAACCTTGCCTAAAAGCTTAAACAGATGTGAGAATGAGATATCCATATTCCCGGGGCTGTACTTAGGCCCAGGGAAGACCAGAGAAGGCCTCAGTCTCTCACCTTTGGCTGACCTTGAGGCCCAGCACAAGAAGGAAGCACAGGCTAAGAGAGAGTTTTAAACCATGGGAGCATTGCAGGCACCCCCGAACACACACACACAGAGCCTCTGGCAAGGGTGGAAAATTTATTGGTTCAAGACATTTAAGACAATGTCTGTGCAATCAATAGCTGACCACTGGGTTAACTGAGCAGAGACTTAAGTGGCTACAGATGATGGAAAACAGATTTTACAGAATTAGTTCAGGAAAATGAATAAACAGAACAAGAACAAACTCTTTAATTGGGGTCCGATTTCCATGATTGCCACATTATGTTATTTAAAATATCCAGTTTACAACAAAAAGAATTATGAGACAAGTAAAGAAATAGGAAAGTATGGTCAATAGGGGAAACAAAGCAGTTGATATAAAATGCCCCTGAGGAAACCCAGATATAGAACTTACTAGACAGACACTTTAAACCAGCTATTTTACATAAGCTCAAGTAATTAAAGGAAGCATTTTCTAAAGAACTAAAAGTATAAGAGTGATATCTCACCAAAGGGAGGATACCAATAAAGATATATGTAATAAAGAACCAAATAGAAATTCTGGAGTTGAAAATTGTAATAACTGAAATGAAAAATTCACTTAGAGGGGTTCAGCAGAAGATCTGAGATGGCAGAAAAAGAATCAGCAACGTGAAGATAGCTCGATTGTGTTTATCCTATGCTGAGGAAGATAACAAAGAATGAAGAAAAGTGAACAGAGCCTCACAGACCTTTTTGACACTATTAAGTTGAACCAACATATGTATACTGGGAGTCCCAGAGGAAAGAAGAGAAAAAGAAAGGAGCAGAAAGAAAATTTGAAGAAATATTGGCCTGAAAATGCCCTACAGTTGATGAAAATCATTAATATATATGTCTAAAGAGCTCAGTGCACTCCAAGTAGGATAAACTCAGACCCACATGTTAACACAGCATAGTCAAAACATCAATTAGAAGACTTTCTTGGCTCTTAATTTTCATTTTATCTCTTACGGGCATATAATTTAGTAATATTTAATTCCTGAATTGTATTATTTTCATGCACTTAGTGTAGCAAGCAAACAAATCATATATAAACAATTGCAAATAATGCATTGCAGTATTTTTGTTTAAAATGAAATCTAATGAGGATTTAAAATCTTTTTGTGTATATTTTTCCTCTTTGGAGTTAAGATATTTAATTAATTTTGCATTTATGGATTTAATATAAACAAAATGAGTAAGTTACATACAGCTTTTTTATGTTTTAAATTACAGTGATTTATTTGCTTATATTATTTGAAGTAAGTTAATATCTTTAGTGCTATACTAACAAGGTGCTGTATGTTTCTTTCATGATACTCCTTATTTAGATTTGGAAAATGACAATTTCAGTAATTTAGTATGTAAGACATGTTGAAATTCTTCATAAATCATGGTAAAACAGGATTTTTGGAGGAAGGAATGTGATACGTGAAGTCACTGTGTAAATATGATGTCATTTGCTGAACTTGTCCCCATATTTTTCTCAAAATGTATTAGATGAACTCATTATATTCGATGAAAAACAGTAAGAAAAAGAGGCATCTGGCATCCAAATGCCTGTTTCTGACAAGGTTAAGATTACTCTGGCTAGTAATGTTTCTGTTCTGTGTGCTTACATTGCCTGTTGCTACAGAAACTGATAAGAGCTATTGAAAACGTACATGCCTATGATTACTATAACCTACACAGATGCAGTCATTTATAGTTTCTCTGCGGTTCATGCCTAACTTCCTATTTAAGTCATGGATTAAATCCTCAAAGTACTTTAGTGTCACAAAGAGGTATTCTGGAAACATAAGTTATCTAAGTTGAAGTTTATGGTATCAACTGAGAGCATGTTCTGTTAAGGATGTAAATGCATAATGAGAAATTAAGGTAGGTTTTTTGACGACTGATCTGTTTTTTAATTGCTATTATAAAATATCCTATTGGCATTTAATTTTATTTCTATGTAATATAACAGCATGTATGCTTTACAAAACATGTTTATTTGAATAAAACTCTTTGAAATATCAAAATTGCTACTTCCTTTTTGAGATCATTCTTTTGTCAGCCTCAATAAAAATAAAATTGAGACTTTTTAGTACTATGTAAATATTTTGATGAGCTATTTGAAAATATTCTAATATTTGATTTCTTGAAAGTTTTAATTGTGTTTTATAATCTAGAGGTCAACATTTATATTGAAGTTTCAAGTATCTAGTTAGAAAGTTAAAGATTTTAATGTCCATTGAAAGTCAAATAGTTGAACAGAAAAGCAAAATATTATGTAGTTGGTGGCAAAAGTCTTTTTATGTGGTAGCTTGTGAACACCAAATCAGATTTTATTTCCTTATTTTGTTTGCTAGTGAAATGCTTATATTTCAGTCTAATATAACTTGAGAAGTTTAAACTTTTTGTATAGCTGTTAATGTAACATGTCATATATAATGATAGTTAGACATTATATTAATGTAAAGTGAAAACGCTAGACCATGTCTGTAAATTAGCTAAAATCACACTAAGTGTTAGACACAACTATATGACTTTTGATAATTAAACTCTATAAAAATTAGCCCATGCTAGTAACCATGACACTGTTTTGTTTTTGTTGTTGTTAGTTTGTGTTTCTGCAATTTACATTTTCTGTCCTCTTGTCACTATTACTGTTTAAACTATTTAATTCTTTCCTGATACTTTGCTGCAATTGTTTTCACTCAAAAAATGTACAATCCATAGATGCAAATGTATGTTAAAATATATTCAGTGGTATCTCTAATAGTGAAAATAACTGCCTCAGTCGTCTTCTCCTTCTAGATTTGTAGATTATTTTATCAACTTTCAAAATTTCAGCTACTGTCTCAGTTTGAATGATCCCAAAATGTATGGCTATTCTTCTTTTGACCTACAGATATAAATATCTTAGAGATTCTGTAAACTAAAAGTGATTCAAAATTTAATTATTCTCCTGAAGAAATCTCATTTTCTTCCTTTCTCAGTTAGTGACGTATTACCACTATTTTTTTCTTAACCTAGGTATTTCAGAAATATCCTTAGTCTTCTCCTCCTTCTCATTTCTAGGGTTACTATTCTAATTTAAGTCTTAGTCTTCTCTTACAGGGTTTTATTAAAAGTGCCAGACTGTTGTCTTTACCTCTTACCTGTTTCCTTCTCTAGTCCTTTGCCTACTGTTACTGACATTGTCTTCTCAAATGCAGTTATTTTAATTTTTAATCTTGGAAGCAGTAAAGAATCTACCCTGATTTTCACATTGGTCATCCAATATGAATGTTTGAATATTATTATCATATTCCACAGATTAATCTGTTCTTTCAGTCTATCATCTTTGACCAAACAAACAAACAAAATTTAAACCTATTCATTAAATATGAGGAAAACTATAACATTGCATTGTGAGAAATGCATATTTTAAGTTAGTTTAAATTAGTATTTGATATTAGGAATATTGAATAATATGAAGATATTATTTATTCCTAATTTAATGTGTAGATTTGGTATAATTTGACTCAAAAGAAAAGGGAGCAAAAGAAAAGGGAGAAGGAAAAAAAGGGGAATTTTCTTTCTTTCAAAACCTGGTAACATTTTTCTGATGCTTATCCTCAAAAAAGTATTATAAATTCACACTCTCAGGAAATTTGAATGGCATGCCATTAGTCTAAATTCAAGCAATTAAAAAAACTGTTTAATAGACAACACCCAAGAATTGAGTCTGTTACTGACAAAATCCCTTCATATTGTTTCTAATTTTTAGTACGTATGTACAAAACTTTCAGCAAGCTGTGATCACACCCAACAGTTCTATGATCTGAACACTTCTTTGTGTTTTTACTAGAGATTTCACAAAAGCTTTTGAGATGTCTTACTGACATCAGGGTAGCCTGTTTTCCTGTTGGGCAGTTTCCTGGTTTCTTGTCCTAACCACCTTTGAATTCAAAGTAACAAGCAAATTACAACAACAAAATCTGAGAGGTTATATAGAATTTACTGATTTTCACATTTTTGGGAGATCTTTGAAAAAATTTAGTCTGTGCTTCTCATTTTCAAAGATTATGAAACTTTCAAACTTAAATGTAAGTTTTAAGTAATGCAAATAGCTAACATTTACTGAGCTTCTACTTTAAGCAAGAGCTACAGTGAATTTACATATAGTAGCTTAATGGTATCTTACTTTATTCAAAATGATTAAGTAAGGACTATTATCTCTCTTATACTTAGATGAGATACACTTTTCAAGGTTATCATTTAGAATTTGGTAACATTTCATTATATGGAGAACTTTATTACTTTAACCTTTGTATGATGAAATTTAATAGAAATTTAACACTTTAAAGATTTTTTGATTTCATTACTTTCAGTTGTTAATATTGTATGTGTATTTCATTATATGTATAGTTATATGCACATGTATGTTTCTGATTTAATTTTTACAGATTGAATTTTATATTTATTTATGAAGAATCAGCATGAGTATTCCAAAATATAGGCCTTGTCCTTGAGGAACATTATTATATTATTAATGTATTTATTCTTTTGAACTAACTATTTGACTTGCTTTGCATTTTGCAAGTGTGTCAGAATTTTATGTATTGTAATTTTAAAATAATGTCTTCGATTATCTTGAATATTTCAGATATTATTAGTTATTGAAGTACCAAAGAAGGTATAAAAATGACTTTATATTTTTAAGGAAACTAATAGAGAAATATAAGACTTTCTCTTCTATGATTGTTTGGTAGCTAACAATCAAAGGACAAGAGGGGAACATCATATAATTATTATTTATAAGCTGCTTTAGGAAATTGTTATAAGAACTATTTCCTGATGCTTTTGAAGGCATCAGTTTTGAAATGCCAGATGATTTAAGAAGCAAGAGGATTATTTTGATGCTCCCTGAACGAAATAATAGGTGTAGTGGATGATATCTTCTTTTTTTTTTTGAGATGGAGTTTTGTTCTTGTTGCCCAGGCAGGAGTGCAATGTCATGATTTCAGCTCACTGCAACCTCCACCTCCCGGGTTCAAGCGATTCTCCTGCCTCAGCCTCCGAGTAGCTGGGATTAGACGTATGCCACTGTGCCTGGCTTATTTTTTTGTTTTTAGTGGAGACAGGGTTTCACCATGTTGGCCAGGCTGGTCTCGAACTCCTGACCTCAGGTGATCCACCTGCCTCAGCCTCCCAAAGTGCTGGGATTACAGGCATGAGCCACCACGCCTGGCTGGATGATATCTTTCAACTGAGTTGTGTTACTACTATGCACATCCGTTTAGCAATTTTTTGTTTTTTACAAGTTTTATTTTCTTTATTTGAATATCTGAGAACATTTTATTAACAATACAAGATTTTTACTGTCGAAGCTTTTTTCTAACCTAGTTTCTTTCATTACAGAAACACCTGCTGCATTTCCAGACACTATAAAAGAAAAGGAAACACCAACTCCTGGTGAAGATATTCAGCCAGAAAGTTCAATTCCCCATACAGATTCAGGAATTGGAGAGGAGCAAGTGGCTAGCATTCTGAATGGGGCAGAACTAGAAACAAGTACAGGCCCTGATGCCATGAGTGAACTCTTATCCACTTTGTCATCCGAAGTGAAGAAATCACAAGAAAGCTTAACTGAAAATCCCAGTGAAACGTTGAAGCCTGCACCATCCATATCTAGCATTAGTCAAACCAAAGGCATCAATGTCAAGGAAATACTGAAAAGTCTTGTGGCTGCTCCAGTTGAAATTGCAGAATGTGGGCCTGAACCTATCCCATACCCAGATCCAGCATTGAAGAGAGAAGCGCAAGCTATTCTTCCTATGCAGTTTCATTCCTTTGACAGGTAGGTACTGAACTTATTATTCACTGGGCTTTATACATACAAGGAAAATTAGACTTTGTTAATTTTAAAATATAAGGAAGGTCTTGAAAGCTTTATTAATGTAGATTCTGATTACAAAGACGATCAAAATGATGGCTCAACCTAATCTTATAATAAGACATCTTAATAATACATCTTAAGAGGTTTCAATGTGATATGATGGATGGCACATTGAATTGGAAGTAGGGAAACATGGATTATGGTTATATTCCATTATCAAAGGACTACAGTACATTGGGGTGTTATTTTTCTCTTTGGACTTGGTTGTTTCATGTATATAATGGGGAAGGGGATGGGTCACAGCTGTCTAAGGTTTATCCTGGCTCTGAAATTCCATTATAATATTATAAAATACTATAATAATTGTTGGAGATTATATAACGTGCTTTAAGTGGTAACATTTAAATTTGAATCTTGAAGTATGTGGAAAATTTAAAAATTGTTTGTGATCATCTTCTTTATGAGATTTCCAATACCAATGTAAAAGCTGTATTTTGAAGCATGTATTTAAAAGTAAATATTTTTGAAAGGTATTTTGGCATTTTAGGTATCAAAATTATTTATAACGTGGCCCATATGTCATATGTCTACATTCAAATGTTAAATCATGCAAGGGATTTTTTAAGGGACAATTAATTTTTTATTCCAGTATATGTTCAATAAAAATGATAGTTCACAGAAGCAGAATAAGATATTTTAGAACCATATACCCTATGCATCTAATATCTTCCATATTTAAAAATATGTACAAGATTAGAAGAATATTTTAGTCACCAATTACTAACAGTAGTACTTAACATCGATCACTGGGATTAATGCCTATACCAAATAATGTTTGCATGTTAATGTATTAACTAAAAACTGTGATGGCTTACCTTTTAAAAGAAATCATTGTTACTGATGTTTTAAAACATCTTTTCATACAAAAAATTTATATGTATGTATGAGGTGATTGACAAGCAAGTATTTTTTTTTTTTTAGAAAGACAAGATCAAATTAGGAAATAAAATGTTTCTAAATGGAAATGTCAAAATATATAGTGAAAAAATAATATGTATTCGATATTGCTTTCTCTAAAATACCTAGATTGCTTTGTTCTAAGTAACATTTTAGTTTAGGGGTAGAGGATGTGGTGGTATAGTCATTTCAGTTTGGATGAATTACACTTTTTTTTTTTTTTTTGATGGAGTCTCACTTTGTCACCCAGGCTAGAGTGCGGTGGCACGATCTTGGTTCACTGCAACCTCCACCTTCTGGGTTCAAGCAATTCTCTTCCTCAGCCTCCTGAGTAGCACCTGCCACCACGCCTGGCTAATTTTTGTATTTTTAGTAGCGACGGGGTTTCACCATCTTGGCCAGTCTGGTCTTGGACTCTGACCTCATGATCCACCCGCCTTGGCCTCCCAAAGTGCTGGGATTACAGGCGTGCACCGCTGCGCCAGGCCGAATTACCCTTTTAATACACAAATATAATTTAAACTTTGCCTGTAAACACTTTTGGTAGTGTTTTACAGATACATCTTGAAAATTTGTTGTAGAAAATGTAAGTGGCGCTAGTTATGCAGAATATAAAGATGAATAACATTAGTTTTATCTTCTATGAACTTACAGAGTAGTAAGATATTTGCACATAATTGCTATAATAGATAAAATGTGTTGTGTCAAAAAGTTTTAAAAAGTAAAAAATGATAGGACTATAAAAGATAAGAAAGATTTTTCTTTTTTTGGTATTTTGGTATTAATATTGTGTTTGGATGTTCATTCATGTAGTAATGTTCCCTGGGTGTTCCTTATGATGTTTCTCATTTATGTCACCTTTTTCACATATTTGGTTTATGTTTTCATGATATGCCTGTATGTGTGTTTATAAGTTTGTATAAATATATGCATGTAAGTATGCGTACTTGTGTATTTCTAAAAGCGTATAAGATAATATATAGGAATTTAAGTTTTTTATTCTAGTTAATTTTAAATTATATCTTTAAATGTTGGTGACATACAAACCAATAAATACAGATGATTATTGTGGTTTACATATGAAAATCCAATGAAATAAACATTAAGTAAAATTTTTTTGTTTTAATTTGGGTTATTGTTAGAATGAATTTTTTAATTAAAACTTTAAAAAGCAGTCACCTGAGTGCCAATATTCTTAGCTACTCAAAATTTATTATACTTTTGAGAATATTGCTTTAAGAAAAATAGAACTTTCTATATGTTCCTATAGCATTTGTGCAAAATGCAGTAGGAGTGGAATCATTATTCTAAATTGCATAAGTACAAATGAAATGGAAGAGCACAAAGCATATTTCAATTCTTTTTAGGAAAAGAGTCTCTAGTGTAGTTAATATATGCAGTAGCTCAAGTACTATCAAATGTAAATGATGAGGTGATATTGATGAAAGGAGGGGATTGAGGTCTCGGGGGCGCTGATGACGGATTGAACAGAAGCGGCCTTGCACTGCACGTAACTCAAGTCTGTCGTCTTCACTACTCAAAGCCATAATGGGAGGTGGCAGTTTGAAATGAGTTGCCACGGCAAAGAGTATTATTTTTGAAATGCTTTCACACAAATCACTAGGCCCTGCATACAACTTAGTTTCATGCTTTAATGTCATCAGGAGGCACAAATTGGTGTGTCTAATTGTTTGCCACCTGCCAGCAAAATGAGCTGCCAGCCAGCCAGACGGGTTTGATTGTCTGTCAGCCATTCAATAGATTGAGAGTGACAACATCAAAAATTTAACTTCAAACTCTGAAGCTTTGAGCAGCTTTTCAGAGACATCATCCCCACAAGTGCTTCTGGAACAGTGCATTTTTCAATTATACTTCCAGGGTATTGCTACCATTTGCCTTATCTGTCTTAAGGTAGCTATAATTACATTATGAGGTATATAAACATATTTCTGAAGTGCTAAAGTCTGAAATCCAAGTTATGACATGTCTTTTAACATCAGATTGAATTCGTTGAAAATGGAATCCAAGATGACAGGCTTTAGAATGAAAGTCCTGAATGCTACCAGTTTCAAACCCAGAATCTATCATGGATCTTACTTTACCAATAATGTATTTTTCATTTTAATCTTTGGTTGAAAAGTAGGTCACTTCTTTGTAACTAAATCACACTCCTAATAATATTGTACAGTGTCAGTAGAATTCATGTAGGATTTTACTTTTGTTAACCAGTTGTTTATTGGTTATATTGCAGACATGCTAACAATGAATTCCTTATGCTTATCCTGGATTTTAAATTTGGAAATAATTTCTTAAAACAACTGGGATAATTTTAGTTCTGTTAACTTGTGTTCTGCATTGAGTGTATCTCAGCCCTTAGGATGGAGCATTGGTGAATTTCAGTGTTTTGAAGTGTATAATAAAAAATTGCAACATCAAATTCTTAGAAACATTTAGAGCTAATTAAAATTAACCTTTTTTCTTTACTATTATATATTTCAGCAGATTATGAAATATTACATAAATGTTCTCTACATATATGGAAAGTGCTGATTCTTTTTCTTTTATTTTCTTCAGTCATCTGTGCAGATTAAGTATATATCTTTGATTATACTCAGTGATCCGAACAGATGTGTACTCATGAAGTATTAAAATGCTAGAGATCCTCTAGTACTATTCTATAGTGAGCAAACGCTGTATGTAAAGAGGAAATACAATCATAAAACTCTAACAATTTTTTCAAAGTTCTGTTACTGTGAGGCAGAGAGAAATATTTATGATGGTTTTATTTTTAACAGAAAATCCTAATAATATCATTTTAGAATTCTTAAATCAAGTTGCTAAGTTCCCTAACAATACTATCTTTTTGGATAGGTTACTATATTTATTGATGGTTTATAAAATGTTTTAATTGAACTATTATTTTTCATGTACTGTGTAACTTTTACTCTGGAGTAATGCTTTTCTCTAAAACCACCAATTAACCTTTTACTTATCTTTTAAACTAAAAATTTAATCTTAAGTATCTGCATGCTTTTTATCTTTTGAGAGTTTGGTGTGTATGTATGTGTGTATATATATGTGTGTGTGTGTGTGTGTGTGTGGTGTGTGGTTTGGTTCAGTTTTAATTTACTAGGATTTCCAGAGATCCCACTTAGTTTGAACAAAAGACAAAAAAAAAAAAAAAAAAAAAGTAAAAGGAAAAGGGCAGTGTGCTTCCCATAAATTTTTAACTGTTAGCATGTTTATAAAAATTGTTTTAAGTGTGGGATATCACACAAAGCTTATAGTTGTGTTGCTTCTTTGGCTAACACACATCAGACTTATACTTCATGTTTTTAGATTTTGCAAACCTCCTGTATTCAAATTACTGGATTTGATATATTCAGGGAAACTAGTAGGTATTTTTTCCTCAAAATTTTAATATTTTTGCTTCCCAGTGTTTAATACTCTGAAAAAGAAAAATCTATTTTGTAAATAATATAGGGCAAAAAAAGCAATTTAGATAGACTTCATATTATTAAACATGAAGTATAAGCTTGAGCTAGGTATTTTCTCTTTAGTTTCATTAGTTTTTTTAATATTGATATTGGTGGTAAGGATGAAATTTCGGGTAAATACTTTTTAAAATGTTGAGTAGAGTTGATGAGGTCTTCTTACATTGATTTATTTAAAGCTAGAATTAAGTAACTATGAAAAATTATAATTACTTCTGAAGACTTCAATTTGTTCTTATTACTTTCTATTTTTTTAAAAAAGTATTTTGACCATATCACTTAAAAGATGAACAAATAAATGTAATCCAAATTGATTATTAATCTTGCAGCCTTTACAGTTGTAATTTCCTACATCTCACCACTGTAATTTCTGCTTTTATTAAGCTGCAGGTGCCCTGAGTATATATTTTAAGGTCTATTGCTGGAAGATTCAGTTTTGACTGAGCATGTTTGTGTCCTAATTTCCCCAATGTTGTTGCCTTTGTCTCTCCTGGCAATTATAGAGAGCTGAATAAAGTATCTCTCATTAATAGGTAATTTGATGAAATTCTTTATTGTTTCTTAAACATAGTTTTTTGTATTGCAGTTCTCAAATATTTTACAAAATAGGGAAACATGATAGATAAAATCATGAGAGCATTCACCTTGTGATTTCTGACAAACTGAAGTAAATTGTCATGTTATCCTAGAATCAGTAACAAATTATTTTTCTCTTTTAAGTTTCAACTTTTTCTTTCAAGATATACATTTAACATCCATACCCTAGTTAGAGAGTGATGACCTGGAAATTAGGGGAACTGGATATTAATAGTTGGTATCTCTGTAATTTGTTCTGGGACCTTGATTCATTCTTTTTGGCTCTCTGGAACTCAGTTTCCCAACTCAGATAATATGAGATAAAGCTACATGATTTCTAAAAGGTCTCATAAATTTCCAAAATTCTATTTAAATGAAATGGGCTTATTGTTAGCCCCACAAAGCAACAGATGGATATTTTTGAGCTTGGCTAAAAGATGTGAATCCCAGAAAAGGTGCATCTCCATCCTCAAGCTACATTAGCCCCTCAGCATCTCTAAGGTGGATTCTTTCTGTTACCTCCTAACTGCCCTCACTATTTCCATGTTTCCTTTCTCACCCCAAATTTATTTTATGCCATAGACATTTTTCTAAAGTGTGAAACTGATGAAAATTCTGAAATAATTCTTGTTATTTATATAATAAAGGAGGATTATTTTAGTTTGGAATAGAAAGTCCACACCTTTCACCAGCCAGAAATATCTAAAGCAATTCCTTTAACCTACCTTGTTTTTTCATATCTCTTTGTCTTACTAGGTTTTTACTATTGAATTTTTGTATGCACTTTTCCCTACTTGGTTAATTTCTATTGATCCTTTTCATTTCAGCCCACTCTTCCTTGATTGTGCACCGCCTGTGTTCCTGAAAGGACCTGGGCATAACTGACCAGGTCAATTATTGAAATATATTGCATGGTCAGTTTGTCTGCCATATTCCTTAAAGTATCTACGGAATATGCCTCAGGGCATGGGGCATGTACTATTTGTCTTGTGTCTCCTAAACTTTTCAGTGTAATCCCCTGTTCGTGCTCAAACAGCAGAAGGGAACAGAAAGAAAGGGATTCTTACAGTGTGCCATGAATAATGATAAAACTCACTTGCCTTAATGAGTCACCATTTAAAAGCTCTTTCTTGTCTTCACTCTCTCTCTTTGTACTTAGGATAAACCATGATGTATACGGATAAGATAATATCCCTGTTTTTACAAAATTTACCGAACTGATTAATGGAGACTGCCAATACTCTATCCTTATACCACTTTTGCTGTCCCTTTGCATTCACTTCTTTGGCCATCTTATCCACTCTTCTGGCATTAAAGAGCATCTATATGCTGATGACTGTTATATCTTAGTTTGAACCTCTTTTCTAAACTAGAGACTCATCTATCCAGTTGCTTATTCAACATTGCTATTTGGATGATTAAAAAGAGGTATAAAAAATTAGTATAAAAAACCTGCTCCAACCACATTCTTTCCTATCTCAGTTAATGGCAACTTGTCCTTTCTGTTACTTAAGGCAGATTTTTTTGCATAATCTTTGACTTTACTCTCATGTCCACATCCAGTTCTCATTTCAATCTTATTTGCTCTGCCTTCTTAATATTGCCAAAATTTGAATCACTTCTGACCAGATTTTGCTTTGCTTTTCCGCTCCAAACCACCATCGTTTCTTGTTTGTATTGTTGTAATCTCCTAGTCATTCTCCACAGTAACCATTGTCCCTCCCAGGACTATCCTTGACATAGCAGCCAGAGTGGTCCTCTTGTAACCTAAGGTTATATTCCTCTTCTGTGCATAAGCCTTCATGGTTTCTCATCCCTCTCTGAGTAAAAGCCAGCATCTATACAATGGACTACAAGGCCCTGTGAGCTGAGCCCTCTTACTTATCTCATCTCTTATAGCTTTCCATGTCACCCAGTGTTCTCTTGTCACACTAGCCTTTGCACTGTTACCTCTGACTGTGATGCTCTTCTCTAGATAGCCTCCTGGCTTATTCTTTAACCCCCTTCAGTGTTCTCTCGAATACTACCATTTTTTGGTCAGTCTTCTCTGAGCCACCCTTTCAACATTATTCCTTCTTCCTATCTATGCTTTATTTTTCTTATAGCACTTAACATCTGTATTTACTCATTTATGTTATTGTATCTGCTGTAGCTCTGTATTGGAATGTCAGTTCCATGAGAGCAGGAATTTTATTCTATATATTGCTATATCTCCAGAGCTTACGACAGTTCCACACACATTGCAATGCTCAATAAATATTTGTTGAATGAATGAGTGAATATATCACATCTAGCTTTGAGATAGGATAAATTCAATGATGGAAGAATTAACACTTACATGTATTATGTATCAATTTATTAAAATCATATAATCAATTAATGAAATATTTTATGAAGTGAATTAGATTGAAATATGTCCTGGCTTGTACCATTTTGATGATAACTTTTACAGCCTTGGAGTATGTATAGATGCTGCGTAGTATAAAAGAATTATGCACTTTCTTGTAGTTTACAGTCTTAAAGATGTGTGATAGAAGTTTGAAATTGTGTGGAAAGCACTGTATTGAGATTTTTAAAAAATTCAATTGGTAAAGAAAGTGTAGAATAGAGCAGGGGTCCCCATCCCTGGGCCACAGACTGGTACCGGTCTGTGGCCTGTTAGGAACCAGACAGCAGGAGGGAAGCAGTGGGCAAGTAAACAAAGCTTCATCTGTATTTACAGCTGCTCCCCAATGCTCACATTACTGCCCAAGCTGTGTTTCCTGTCAGATCAGTGGTGGCATTGGATTCTTATAGGAGTACAAACCCTACTGTGAACTGTGCATGTGAGGGATCGAGGTTAAATCCTCCTTATGAGAATCGAATGTCTGATGATCTGTCACTGTATTAGTTTGTTTTTACACTGCTGATAAAGACATACCAAAGACTGGGAAGGAAAAAAAAGGTTTAATTGGACTTACAGTTCCGCATGGCTGGGGAGACCTCAGAATCATGGCAGGAGTTAAAGGCACTTCTTACATGATGATAGCAAGAGAAAATGAAGAAGAAGCAAAAGTGGAAACCCCTGATAAACCCATGAGATCTCATGAGACTTATTCACTATCGTGAGAATAACACAGGAAAGACCAGCCCCTGTGATTCAATTACCTGCCCCTAGGTCCCTCCTACAACACGTGGGAAGTCTGGGAGATACAATTAAAGTTGAGATTTGGGTGGGGACACAGCTAAACCATATCAGTCACTAGTGCCAAAAGCTTTGGGGACCACTGGAGTAGAGGATTCAAGGTATCTGTTAGAATGAATAGCAGATCTAAAAGAAGAAGATCATAATGCCTGAATAGTTTAGTTCAATGGCTCTTAACCTTTTTGTGGCTACATATGTTTTTGAAATTCATTAAAAACTATATGTTCACTCTAGAGAAAATGTTTTTACCACCAAAATTTGTATATATTTTAGTGTGTTTATGTACCCTAAATAGGTTACCCACAGTAGGTAGCTAGACTTCTAGGTAAGACTTTTTGGTGTAGATGGAATAGATAGCCAGTGTGAAATGCTGTGTAACAATCTGATAGAAGGTTTTGTAAGAGTTGAAAATTTTTACTCTCATATATAAATAGTTACCAATACCAAGTAACATTTTGAAAGATAATTAATTTGTTATCAACACATATTGGTTAGTGTGGACTTTCAAATTAATTGTAAAATTGATTGCTTAGGAAAGAGAATGGTTTGAGATAAAAGGGAATGGGTAGTGTTGGTGAAGAAACAATATTAAGGACAAGAACATGCAGTCCTTTAATCCTAGATAAACAGTTTGGCCATCTGAATCAAAGGGGAAATAGTTCTTAAAAACTCATAATGTTGTAGATTCAGAAAAAGATCGGAGAAATCAGTCAAATACAGGTTCCTACTTCTCTCAACTAAACCCTTGTAACTTGATCATCTCAGCCATTTGGACACATCAGTGATTAGAAACTGGAATCCATAAAAATTATCAGAGCTTTTTTTCTTCTTGTTCGTCCTAATTTGGTATGTTGAAGTACATGGAAGTTTCATTTTGTTTTCTTATCATACTTTCAGATTTTTTAAAAATGCTGTAACTTTTTCTCACCCTTTTACTGTAATTTTCTGTCCTTTCAGCCTTTACTCACATGACTTATTTTCCAGATCAACAGTCATCCTAACTGTTCTGTTATGGACATGATTCTGTTTGTCATTATTCTTGAAATATAGTGCCTAAAACTACACATATGAGATATGACAATGGCAGAGTATATGAAGATTATTGCTTCTTTCAGTCTGGGTATTTTTGCTGATGTAGAACCAGACTATATCAGCACTTTTGGGAGCCATAGCAATACTCATAATAGCTAAAATGTATTGGCTGCTTAGAATATTCCATGTACTGTGCTAAGTACTTTGTATGTGTTACCTCTTTTTATCTTTATAACAATCTTTATAGCAATCTTAAGTTTATGATGATACTACCATTATGCATCTCATTTTAATGGGGAGGAGAATGAAACTTAGAGAGATCTTCATTCTGAAGGTAGATTTCTAACCTGAAGGTAGAATTCTAACCCAGGTCTGTAGGGTTAGGATTCTGTGCCATACCAACAAACTGCTGAGTTTGCCAGCAATGAAATATTTGGAGGCTTTCACATCAATTGCTATTAATTCAGTGCTTTCAGATTTTTTAGTAAGTAGGCATTTAACCTTTCTATATTTTACTTATGAGTCGTAATTACAGGATTTAGATATTTATATTTTTCTCTCACTCATATAACTTGTTTTTCCCAATATAACTTATTTCTCATAGCTTCCACATTCGACAAGATACCAGTCTGTTACAGACAGCTTTTGCTCAAAGTTGGTAATGATCAACAGATCAGAAATTTATAATAATAG
Source organism: Chlorocebus sabaeus (assembly GCF_047675955.1). Lineage (NCBI taxonomy): Eukaryota > Metazoa > Chordata > Mammalia > Primates > Cercopithecidae > Chlorocebus > Chlorocebus sabaeus. The sequence goes on from NC_132906.1 coordinate 13,958,194, forward strand.
TTTTTCTACATTCTGCAAATTCATCTCATAGCACTGTTAATTAGCTCATGATTCTTGATCCGTAAATAAACATCATTGTATCTGCTGTTGTCCTAAAAAAAATCATGAGAGATGAAGAAAAAAGAGCATTATACTTTCACTAATGACTTCACTTCAAATCAACATTTGATGGTTTTGTTTTCTTCCTGGAGAGCCAATGAAATAGTACGTCTCACATTATTTTATAAGTTTAGAGGAGAATGTTGATGACAAACCCCAAATATTGGCGTGTTCCTTTTTTCTATTGATTTTTAGGTAGATCATTATAAGTAGATGCCTTATATCCCATAGACGAAAAATATATTTCACTTTAGACATTGGTAATGATTATTAACATTTATAATATACCTCATAATTGACAAAGTCCATTTAAATATGATCTTGTTTAATCTCCCCAGTTGTATGTGAAGGAGGTAGCATTAGTCTTACGATTTTACACTCAAAAAAGTGTAAGATCATACAGTTTGAGAGTGGTCCAGTTTTCAAGCCTTAGTTTTGAAATACAGTCCACATCTTATATTCTTTTCTGCAATGTCACACGGCCTCTCAATGAAATAAATGAAGGCATTTGATGAGGACTCGCCAATATAGGGATTGAGAGCATAATGTGTGCTTTAGGTAATTAGATAGTTGAGAGTTAAAGGTTGAGTCTAAAGAATTTGACACCAACATGCTTAAAGAGAAAAGAAGAAAGTACCTAGAAGGAGATAGTGAAGACATTTTTTGGCATGAGTAAAACTATTTAAGATTATAATACCTTTGGTCACACAGAATTTTTTAAGTATTTCTAAAATTAAGAATAATAATAATTACAAATTTAGATTATTAACATTAAAGAAGTCACTGAAGATATTAACAAAACCACTTATTTGTGGAAAAAATGTGTTGGTATTAAGGAAGTTTAAGCAACAGACTTTTTTGAGAATGGACCATTGATGTAGTTTTCTTTAAGGAGATTTTTTTTCATTGAATAAGTATAAAATAGAGATGCATTAAAAAGTTGTACATCAAGTTGGATATTTTAGTACTATCAGTCACCAATTTCCAAGCATTACATTTGATTAAAATAGATCATACATCTATTTGTAGATGAATAAAATCAATGATGGTTGAGTAAGGTTTGGAAGATATTTGTTAAATGAAGTTTGCAGTGCTGTAAATTTTGAGAAGAATGAACCTTTACTGCAAGGAAGTTTAGATATTTATTAAGTTTGAGAAGTAGTTTCTTTTTACGTTTTTAAAAATTGACTAATATCCACATTTATTTGTCATTTAACCTTAACGCAATGTCAAATTCAGAAATTTTTAAATGAAATACATTTAAAATATGCTAAAGAAACCTGGGGAAATGTTGAACTTCTCTGTTAAAGAAACCAAGGCTCAAAAACTAAATAAACTTCTAACCAAATGTCTCTCTATCATCTCCGTTCTCTTTCATAGCAATATTCCTACTATAAAAGCAACTCAATTTTGTTCATAAAAATAAAGTATAACCTCATTATGCCGTTAGATGTTGTTTATTATTGCTTGGTTTAATTTTCAGCTTTACTATGAAGAAGCTTTAGAAGTTGGCATTTAAAGGCTGGGTGTGGTGGCTCACGCGTGTAATCCCAGCACTTTGGGAGGCCAAGGGGGTTGATCACCTGAGGTCAGGAGTTTGAGATCAGCCTAACCAACATAGTGAAACCCTGTCTCTACTAAAAATACAAAAATTAGCTGAGTGTGGTGGCGCACACCCATAATCCCAGCTACTTGGGAGGCTGACACAGGAGAATCGCTTGAACCCAGGAGGCAGAGGTTATAGTGAGCCAAGATGGCACCACTGGGCTCCAGTCTACGTGACAGAGTGAGACTCTATGTCAAAATAAAGAAAAAAAAAGAATTGGTATTCAAATGTTTTATGTTTTTACATATTTATGAATATCATGGAGAATGTGATGTGGATAAGATGGATATTTTATGTATATTTTACCAAAAATTCTATGTGCATAGGCAAAATAAAATCTCCTAACTTGAGCACAAATTTTTTAATATTCCCAGATTTATGATCACAGTCCATATGCCATCTTAAGAAAGGTTTGCAGACTCCAAAGTCTACAAAAATATTGGCCAAATCAATTAGTCAGTGCACTTTATATATATCCTTAATGTCTGTATCCTTTCCACTGACAAAGCTGGACTAAGGAGTTTAAAAATTTTTTTTAATTGGAAGAAGAAAGAGGGAGAAATTCGGTATTGACTATGTATATCTGATGCAGCGGGATTAGAATTCATCTTCAACCTCATGTTTGTTATTTTCAATCCTTCATTTCTTTGCAGGAGTGTAGTGGTGCCTGTAAAGAAGCCACCTCCAGGTAGTTTAGCTGTAACCACTGTGGGAGCCACTACTGCTGGAAGTGGGCTGCCAACAGGCAGTACCTCTAATATATTTGCTGCTACTGGAGCTACACCAAAAAGTATGATTAATACAACAGGTATTGTCCTTATATATTTTTGTGATACTCATCTTTTTATGTTTTCTATATTTTCATTTTTCTGCTTATTTTATCTTAAAAATTAAAATACCCTAATCATTTAAGATTATCTTAATTTTTAAGAAGGTTATATTTTATGTTATGACTTTTTAGAATTTGTCTGTAGTTGTAGAGTGCATTTTTTAGTGGTCATTTTAGAGGACAGTATTGGTTTTGAGTCTTCTCAAAACAGTGCTGTTTATTTTCAGAGTGAAATCAGATTACTGAAAGATATTTGGGGAGCAGAAGCAAAGGATAATTTGAACACTGACGTTTGATATGTAAAAATGAGTAAAATGTATCAAGAATATCAAGATGTACTAAAAATGTTAGTGACAGAAAGCAGATTTGGGGACATTGGTTGGTTGAGTTCTAACATATATTCTTTGCTAAATCCCCTAAGGGAGGTAGAGCTCCCCTAAGAACCTTGACGATATGCAAGAGCCTCAACTTGATAAAAAGTGCATGTGAATAAGAACCGTTGTTTGACATTGAATTAATTCATATACATAGATTATAATTTGATCCAATTCATTGCCCAGCAAATTCCTAATGAATCTAGGAACAACAAATTTCAAATCATTACAAATATTAAAAGTCTGCCTAAAATAACCTTTTTTTTTCTGTAAATTTACAGAAATGTTCCTGTTGATTATCAGCTAAATAAATCCTTACCCAAATCTTTGTGATTCCGTTTTAGGTATTTATACAGCGCAAGATGATCCCTGACTTTTCTTCCCTGACTATAGTAGTCTTCTCTTCTCCAGACTGTATAGCCTTGAACTTTCCGTTTATTATCATTGCCTAGATTCTTCCCATTTTTATTAATTTCATAGCTCTTTTTTGTGCTTTCTGTATCTATCTTGTTTATCATACCACCTGAATCTGACATATCATGAACAACACATTTATGGGGTTGTAGTAAGTAGAATGTACTCTATTAAGAATATTTATATTGGCAAATAAATGTCATTAATGGCATTGTGTCAAAGAATAGACCATCTATTGTTTATCTGTATTATAAATAGATATTTCTACCTGGCTTGTCTGAAGACTTTAAAGTCTTTCCAGTATTAGAGTTTCATTCTTTATACTCATTTAGCTTTCTAGAGATAGGAGTCAAACTGCTTTTCTTTTACGAAAGTGTATACTTTAAAAGTGTAAAGGTTTTAAAAATATGAATGAAGTGGTTATTCTTGTTAGGAGTTAGGTAAATGCAAAATGGAATCACCTTTTTTGTCTTTATATGAGACAAGTCATGATGTTTTTAATTTCTATTTTAAGAATTAAGAATGAATATGGAAAGTAATGGTAGCAAGAGTTTTGATGATAGTATAAAGTATATAATATTACAATGAGAAATAAAAATGTAAGTGATAAACTTCTTAAAAATGTGTGTGTGTGTGTGTGTATGTGTGTATAAATTGTGAGCCAACAGCTAAGCCGGACATACTGTTCATTTCAAATATTGGCATATAGGTGCTCTAAAATGTTATAGTGGAAGTCCCAGTAAGCAATTCAGTTTTATGGGAATTAGTATAAGATGATAATATTTAGGAACACTAGATGTCCCTCAACTCCACAGCTATTTAATATACTTATGTGGCATATTACATAAAAATCTTTACTAAAATTATATTTTTATATCATTGAGGGAACACTCATTATTTTAAGACCAGGTACTAATGTAACTCATTATAGCCCTTCTTAAGCAGTGATCTTATCAAAAGCAGCATTTGATGCTGCAGTGTCACAAATTCATGCTCAGATCGTTCACTCCAAACTCTGCCTTAAATGATGAATACCAAAAATATTGCAGTGTAGCTATAAAAAGATAAGTTTTTCACACCTAAATTTGCATTGTTTTATCAGCCTCATTTTATCTAAAATTTTTTTCATTTGTTGATGTTTTTTATTTATACCCCATTTGTAGTATGTAGTTTTGTTAGATTAATGTAAGCAAATCAATTAGATTTCAATGCAGCATCTGTTATATAAAATTATATTTATTAGCATACTTACTAATGGCCAAATGATTGTCAAATTCTGTTTTGAAATTCTGATGAGTAATTCTTTCAAAATCAGATAGTAATGGTGTAATAGATTTTTTTTAAAACAAATTTATGTTTAAGGCTAAAAATTATTATTTTGGGAACAGGTGCCGTGGATTCAGGGTCCTCCTCCTCTTCCTCCTCTTCTAGTTTTGTGAATGGTGCTACCAGCAAAAACCTTCCAGCTGTACAAACAGTTGCTCCAATGCCAGAAGATTCAGCTGAAAATATGAGGTATGCATGACTGTTTGTTTTTATTCATTTTAACTCTTTTTAAATGTAGTGAAACAGTACACAAAAATACAAAATATAGAAAGAGTTCTTGGGAATGAAGGTTAATTATTTTGCAATTGCATTTCACAATTGTTCTGATATTTTTGGCTAGTTGTTATGTAAAAACCTCTGATATATTTTGGTCCAAGCAGAGATCTTCAGTGATTTTAAATGTTTACTGTTGTATTAGTAATTCACTGTCATTTAGTGCATGTTACTATTTCCAGTAAAGATTCAAACATGTACAAACGGTAACATGATAAAATTGGGCATCTTTGGGGGGTGATAAAAAGTTTAAAATATAAAGTTTCAGGCCAGGCCTGGTGGCTCACGCCTGTAATCCCAGCACTTTGGAAGGCCAAGGAGGGCAGATCACTTGAGACCAGGAGTTGGAGATCAGCCTGGAAAACATGGTGAAACCTTGTCTTTACTAAAAATACAAAACTTAGCAGTGTGTGGTGGTGCACGCCTGTAATCCCGGCCACTCGGGAGAGAGGCTGGGGCAGGAGAATCGTTTGAACCCAGGAGGCTTGTTGCAGCAAGCCAAGATTGCACCACTGCACTCCAGCCTGGGTGACAGGGCAAAACTTTCGCAAATTAATTAATTAACTAATGAACTAACTAAGTTTCAAATTAAATCTACGATGTTATATATAACATCACTGGAATTTGAATAAGCAAACATTATCATATCTGTCATGATTAAAGGCCATTCCTGGAAGAGACTGGCCCTCATTCTTGGAGTAAAATTGTGCACACGTATACACACACACACAGAAAAAACTGTGGATACTGTATGCACAGTTTTTATAGAGGTAGAACACAAATACAGAATATAAAAGCTTATTGAAAGAATGAACACACTCATCATCACCCAAGTTAACAAATAGACTGTACACCAGGAACCGTTGCTTTGCACTTTTTTCCCAGTCACTGTTCTTGCTTTTCTTCCAGTTCCTTACCCTGACTTTTAATACTAAGATAGTTTTGTCGTTTTTGAATTTTATATAAATGTAAGTACATCATATGTATTTGTTTGTCTCTGACTTCTTTTGTTCAACATTATTTTTATGAGATTCATCTATGGTTGCATATAGCAATAGTTTATTCATTTATTCTTTTATTTATTTATGTGTCTATACCATAATTTATTAATTCATTTTACTGATGGTGGGCATTTGGAATTTTCCTTATCTTAGTTATTACAAATAATACTGCTATATAGATAAGGCCACTTCTAATTACTATGAGTGTGCTACTATTACGTGTGTGTACTACACATTAATGTGTATATGTTAGATAATTTGGAGTGTAATTGCTGATTCATAGTGTGTGTATATGTTCAGTTTTACTAGATAATGCCAAATGGTTTTCAAAAGTGGTTGTACTAGTTTACTAACTCTGCAGCCGATTATGAGAGGGCCTGTTGCTTCATATCTTTGATAGGACTTAGTAGTTTTAGTCTCTGTCATTGTAGCCATTTTGGTGGAAGTGTAGTGGCATTCCGTTGTATTTTTAGTTTGCATTCTCCAAATGATAAATGAAGTTGAGCACTTTTGAAATACATTTGTCTTTTGTTTTCGTCTTTTGATTTGCCTGTTGAAATCTCTAGTCCATTTTTTAAAATTGTGGGGTTTTTTTGGTCTTTTTCTTATTAACTTTTTGAAAATGAGCCCTTTGTAGATTATATGTCATACATATATCTTCTCCCGTTTTCTGACTTATCATTATTGATATGGTCTATTTTGATCAACAGAAGTTGTAAATTTTAATTAAATTCACCTTACAATTTTTTGGTTTATAAGTGCTTTTGGTGTTGTAAAAGCTTTGTCTACATTTGCCCTGTCTTACCTTCTGGCTGCTTTATTCTTTGCTTTTTGAATTTAGATGTGTAATCCATTTGGAATTTTTGTGACTATAATGAGGTAGGAGAGATAGGTATATGAAGGTGACCCAACACCATTTATTGGAAAGACACTTCTTTTCCCTGTGTTCTGTCACTTTTGTCACAAATTAGTTTTTCATATATACTTGATTAGGGTTTGGCAAACAGCTCTGCCTCATCTCTTTTTCTGTCTTTAAGCCATACTATCTTAATTAGCCTTAGGGTTAATAAAGATTGGGTTGAGTAAGATCTGCTCACCCTGTTATTTTTCCTCAGTACCATTCAATTACCTATTGACCACCTATGTGTAGATCTATTTCTAGACTCCATTCTGTCCCATGAACTATATGTCACTGCTGCACTATCTTCCTGTATCGTAGCTTTATATTAAGTTTCAAAAGAGATGAGGTAATATAAGTCCTTTAACTATTCTTTTTTAAAATTGCTTTGACTTTTCTAGATAAATTTACATTTTCATATAAATTTTACAAGTGACTTGTCAATTCTAAAGCAACAAAAAAAAAATTCTGCTGAAATTTTAATTACAACTCTGTTGAAACTTTAAATTTGAGGAGATTCTTCATCGTAATACTGAGTATTCAAACTTTTGAAATTGTCATTCATTGAGATCTTTACTATTTTTCAGCAGCTTACTGTAGTTTTCATTGTAAAGCTCTTATACTTATTCTTATATCTTTTTAAATTTTTATTTTTTTAATTTTTCATGTGTTTGATGATATTATATTAGATTTTCTGCTCTAAATTTCCAATTGGGAGTTAGAAGCCAGACAAAAAAGAGTACATAGTGTATGATTCCATTTATATGAAATTAAATGAAATGCAAATTAATTTATCTTTAAAAATAGCAAATCAATGATTGCCTATGTCAATTTTACCTCAATAAAACTGAAAAAAGGTGACAATTTTGTATTAGTGTATTGATTTTTATATGTTGATTTTATATTTTATAATCTTGCCACTTAATTTTAGTGAACTCGGTAAGTTGTTTAGAACTTTCTAAATTCACATAATCTATCTAACACTTTCTGTAGTTTCCTTGTTTTCTTTGCATGAGATAATGTCACTTGTAGCTTTAGTATTATTTATCCGAAAATGTTTGAGAATTCACCAGCAGAGCCATTTCTGCCTGGAATTTTCTTTCTTGGAAAATTTAAGTTATAGATTCAGTTTTTTAAATTGATAAGTGAGTATCCATATAATATATTTATTTTTGTATCTGTTTTGTTATTTTTGTCTTCAATGACTTTACCCATCTTATCAAAGTTGTTGGACTTATTGCCATACATTCTTTGTAATTTTTTACATTTTATTAATATTTTAAAATATAAGTATGATCTCTAATGATGTTCCCTCTTTCATTTCAGATTTTGTTAATTTTTGTTTTTTCTTATTTTTTCATTATCAGAATAGCTGTTGTTTTTCAATATTATGATTTCCCCCCAAAAATGATACTGTGTTCATTAACATTTTTAGGGTTTTTTTGCTTTTTATTATATGAATTCTGCTTTTATTACTCCTTTCTATTTACATCACATTTGCTTGCTTTTTTCTTTCCATATCTTAGAGTGGAAACTGAGATTGAGTGTCTATAAACTGTGGACCATGAGCCAAATCATTCTGCCACCACTTTTTGTACATAAAGTTATTGGAATACAGCCACACTCATTTGCCCGTGTATTGCCTATCACTGCTTTCACATTACTGTGACTGAGTTAAATAGTTGCAACAGAGACAATATGGCGTAAAGCTTAAAATATTTACTATCTTATCCTTTACAGATGTTTCCCAAACCCTCTCTTGGATCTTTGATTTTAGACTTTTCTTGTTTAATGGTGTGGTATATGAGCGTTTAAAGCCATAACTTTTCCTCCAAGCACTGTTTTACCTGCGTTGTACAAATGTAGTATTTTTTATATTCAATATTTTTTCTAATTTTCCCTACTTCTTCTTGGATTCCTACACTTTTCAGAGGTGCATTTTAACATTTATCTTTGTTCACTAAAAATACTGCCATGCAATCTATTCAAGTTGTTGCATGAATTAATAGTATGTTCCTTTTTAATTTCTCAGTCATATTCTATGGTATGGATGACAGTTTGTTTAAACATATACCTACTAAAGGACATTTAAGTTTTTTCCAGTTTGGACCTATTAAATATAAAGTTACAACGGACATTTGTTTTTATGTGAACATATATTTTTATTTCTCTGGGATAAGTACCCAAGAGTGAGATTACTGGCTCTTTGGTAAGTATATGATTAGTTTTATAAGAAACTGCAAAACTGTCTTCTAGAGTGACTGTACCACTTTATGTTTCCACTGGCAATGTGTGAGTGGTCCAGTTTCTCCTCATTGTTACCAGCATTTTTTAAAGCGTTAGGTATGTAGCGATATCTTATTGTGCTCTGAATTTGCATTTTCCTAATGGATAAAGATGCAGAACATCTTTTCATATGTTTATTTTCCATCAGTGTGTCTCCTTCATGAATTGTCTGTTCATGTCTTTTGCCTATTTTTTAATTGAATCACTTTCTAACTTTTGAGCTCTGAGAGTTTTTTTTATATTCAAATACGAAGTCCTTTTTTAGAAATGTAGTTTGCAAATATTTTCTCCTAGACGTGCTCCGTTTCATCCTTTTAATGGGGTTTTTAGCAGAGAAAAATTTAAATTTTTTTAAATCTGGCTTGTCAGAATTACCTTTTTATAGTTAAGCTTTTGGTGTCATGTCTAAGAGCTTTTCACCTAGTTCTGTGTTCCCCAATTTTATATTGCATTTTCTATAAAGTTTTGTGGTTTAAAAGTTGTTTTACTTTTAAGTCTGTGATCTATTTTGAGCTGATAATCTGTGTAAGGTGTGAGGTTTAGGTTGAGGTACATATTTTTGCCTATGAATGTCCATTTGTCCCAGCACCATTTGTTGAAGAGGCTATCCTTGCTCATGAGGCATGTTTTTAAGATCTTCTAAGGCAAATTTAGAGAGGCCTCTATTCTTGGATTGCTTTTGCCACACTTAGAAAGGGTGGACTTGCTAGAATTTCTCCTGAATGCTCAGTGTATTTAATGGGCTCTCTCCTTTCTGGCTGGCGGGAATTCAGACAATTCCCAGCACTGTGCACTCTCAGTGATGTTTGTGTTACAACTCCTTCATAATTATTCTTTTCAAAAAATTGTTCTATTCTAGCCCTTGGAGCTTTCAGGCTTCACATAAGTAGATTGCTATTCAGCCTAAGACTCAGGTTTTTGGAAATTTTTTTCTTTATAGCTTCCTCCTCTCAGGGACTCTGTCCTGCAAATTCTATTCACCTTGGCTGTCTTGAACTATAGTCTCAGTCTTGTCAACCCAAAAACATTGCAGGACTCAGTATTTGCCATAATGTAGGAAATACCTCCATAAAAGAAATGTGGATGATGGGGGAGCTCACCTTATTGGTTTCTCCTTCCTTAGGGTTCATTGTTCTGTACTCCCTGTATTGTCTGAAAATAGTTGTTCGCTGTATTTGTCTAATTTTTTAGCTGTTAGCACGGAAGGTAATTTTAGACCATCTTACTTTTTCAAGGCTACAAATGAATTTTATATTTTTATCATGTTGTCAGTGGTTTCTTTTATACATTTTATTTTAATTATTTTAATTGTTTCCATTTCATTATCCTGAAATGTTAACCCACTTATTATCCCTAATTATTTTTGTATAGATTATTTCAAAATGTATATGTATATACATAATTGTGTCATCCATGAATAATGGGGGAGTTTTTTTTTCCCCCATTAAAATCCTTGCACCTTTTAATTTCTTTTTCTTAACTTACAGTGCCACCCAGTACCTCCAATACAATTTATTACAGTCATGGTTATAGCAGGCATTCTTTTTACATTCTCCATCTCAGATGAAAAACATTGAACATTAATTATGATGCCTCTTATCTCTTATATATAATTTTCAATAAATGTTATACATTTCTTATATTTGTAATTAACAAAAACTTGCTATCATGATGTATGTTATGCTTTTTAAATATACACTAAGATGATCTTGTGGTTTTTCTCCTGTTAACATGGTGTACTATATTGGTTTAATTTTTAAATGCTAAAAGAATTATCAATTTCTATAAGAAATCCAATTTCATTGTAATGTGAAATAGATTTATCTCTTGAAAGCTTCTATAAGATTATTTTTTTGTCTTTTATTCCCCTGAAATATTTAGCAAACTTCACAAGCAAAGACATCTACTCCTGGATCTCTTCTTTTAGGAAAGTTTCTTAATTAAAATTTCAACTTAATTAGTTATAGATCTCCCAAAATTTTCTGTTTTTTCTGGTGTCAGTTTTGGTAGGTTTTTATTGGCATAAAGTTTTTTGTAATGTTATCATGTTATTCTTTTAACATTCATATAATCTGTAGTAATGTCCCTTCTTTTTATACTTGATATTCTTTATTTAAGCTAGCCAGCTTGTCTGCCTTCCTGCCTTTCTACCTTCCTGCCTGCCTGCCTGCCTGTCTTACCTTCCTTGCCTTCCTTCCTTTCCTTCATAAGTTCTGGCAGTAATCAGTGTTATTCTTAATTGCCAAAAAAAAATCACTAGCGAGAAGTAACAACAAACTGTTAAGTTGAAGGTTGTACATTATTTGTTTCCTTAGTGCAGTAGTTTTCTAACATCAGCATGCATCACATTAACATAGAGGGCTTATTAACATACAGATCATTGGGTACCTGATTCAGTAGGACTTCAGTAGGGCATGAGAATTTAGGGCACCTCTAACGAGTTTTTAGGTGTGTTAGTCAAGCTTATTTAGAGACACAGATTAAATAGGATGTTTACATTCATATGAATATACATGCATATACATATTATTTATTATAAAAATTTGGCTCACGTGATTATGGAAACTGAGAATTCCCAATATCTGCAGCTAGTATGCTAAAGACCCAGGAGAACCAATGTGTAGTTCTAATCAAAGTACCAAGGTCTGAGAACCAAGAGAGCCAGTGATGTAAGTTTCTATCCAAAAGCTGGCTGGCTCAAGACTGAAGAAGAGCCGATGTTTCCATCTGAGTCCAAAGGTCAGAAGAGACGGGTATTCCTAGCTCAAACATTCAGGCAGAAGGAGTTTGCGCAACTTTTTTGTTCTATTCATATCTTCAATTGACTAGATGAAGCCTTCTTACATGAAGGAGGGCCATCTACTTTACCTAGTCTACCTGTTCAAATGTTAATCTTATGAAGAAATACCCTCACAGTCATACCCAGAGTGCTGTTTAATCAAATATATTGACACCCAGTAAAATTGACACATAAAATTAACCATCATGCTAGATCATGCTGATGCTGCTGGTCCAGAGAACACACTTTGAGAAACTGTGTGTAATTGATAATCCTCCAAATTGCAGGAGTTGTCCTTGATTTATCAAGGTCCTATTCCCAGACAATCTATGGTCCTTCCTTACTCTATTTTAACTCAATTTACTCCAAATTTTGCAGACATATGTGTATATATGTATACATGTGTGCATGTTCATCTTAAATTCACACCCTGCAAGAAAGTCTACTTATTTTATTGGTCAACATCTGTTTTGATTTAACCAAATGACTATCCCTTTTTGTTGCTTATCATTCTTTTCTGAATGTCTGACCTCCACCTAGTATCATTTTTCTTCTTCTGAGAGAACACTTCTTAGTATTTGATTTAGTGCAGGTTTGCCTGTCATGAATTTTTAGTTCCTGTTTCTCTAAACGTCTTGAAAATCCACCTCAATATTTGGAAGGATATTTTGAACCAACAGAATTCTAGGTTGGCAGTTATTTTCTTTTAGTGCTTTGAAAATATAATTTTATTGTCTTTTGGCTTTTTTCATTCTGTGTTTTATTTCTTTATTTTATAGGTTAATTCTTGGTCATTTTGTTTGTATTCTCCACTCCAACCCACCTGATGTCTGTTTTAAAGGTGTTCTGTATTTTGGGAGTTGATAAGTTTTACTATGATGTTTTCAGGTGCTGTGGATTTTCTTTGTATTTACCCTGCTTAGGACTTGTAGAGATTTTCAAATCTGAAGTTTTATCACTTTCGTTCAATTTTGAAACTTCCTAGCCATTACCTTTTCAGGTATTGCTTGTGACTCTTTTTATCCTTTTGTTAGAGCTTATCTTAGATAAAAATTAGAGTTTTAAAAAATACATTTCTTACCTATCTATCTATATCCTTTCCACCACTCCTATTTCTCTCTCAGTGATTTTAAGTATTTTCTTTTAACCTATAGTCTACTTTATTAATTCTCTCTTTAGCTGTCTCAAGTCTTCTCAGTTCTTAATTTCAATTTTTGTAAGTACTCAAATTTCCATTTGACTTTTGTAGTTTAATATTATCTTCCAACTGGACGTGGTGGCTCACGACTGTAATCCCAGCACTTTGGGAGGCCGAGGCAGGCAGATCATGAGGTCAGAAGTTTGAGACCAGCCTGGCCTTCATAGTGAAACCCTGTCGCTACTAAAAATATAAAAATTAGCTGGGCATGGTGATGCATGCCTGTAATCCCAGGTACTCGGGAGGCTGAGGCAGAATTGTTTGAACCCAGGAGGCAGAGGTTGCAGTGAGCCAAGATTGTGCCATTGCACTCCAGCCAGGTGACAGAGTAAGACTCTATCTCAAAAAAAATTATCTTCCAATTGTCTATCTTATCCAATTGTTTATCTTGGTCCTTAATTTCCTTGGTCTTTAATTTCTTTAATTAAGTTAATTTAGTTAACTTTAATAGTTAATATTTAACTATTAGGGTAAATATAGTTACCCTAAAGTCTTTGATTATTTATCAGAGCTACCTCTGTCATCTTGTGTTACTTTTGGTATTCAGTAATATCTTCCTCTCTACTTACATGTCTTTTCTTATTATTATGTGAAAAACCTATGTAGTATCTGAAAGATTATAAACATAATATGAAAGTACAAAGTGGTGTTTTCTTCCAGAAAAAAATACATTTTCTTCTGGTAAGCATTAGCAATCCTAAACAACCTTAATGAAGTCAAGGTTAGAGGGCCAGTCTTTTTTCTGATTCACCAGTTCTTTAAAGTATAGTTCTATAGGGTCTCAACTTAAATCATAAGGGGTTTTCTAAGCTTTTTTTCCTCTTTAGTAGACTCTGAGCTCCAAACATTTTGTTCAATTTCAGTCATTCAGTTGCTTCTACCAAAACATGTCCGTGGGAGATGAGCGGTCCAGAAACCAAAATCATCTTAGAGTTTCTTCTTCAGGGTCATGGTCAAATAATTGACTTCTGTCTTTACTCTCCATTTCCCTCACAGAAGTATTTCTGGTTTTATCCACCTTTTTTAGTTGTTCTCAGCAAGAGAATTTGCCTATTACTAAAGGTGGAAATCCACATTATTTTTATATAGTTACTGTGTTTATGATCATATATTTGATGGAGTGTAAATGTTAAAATGGCTTGGTTTTTTTTAAATCACTGATTTCAGCTGGGTTATGTCAGATTCATTCCTTCTGATCCTTAATTATATGATAGAAAAATGTGTAACTTTTTGGTAATTTTTAAGTTGCGTAAAGCTCACCCAATTAAACATTTTCAACTCCTTACATGACTTTCTTTATTTTAATGAAGGGTTTTGATGGTAATTTTTTTCCTTTCTTTAAACTTGTGTACATTTTTATATTTAAAGCAGTTCTGCTGTTTTAAAAAATATCAAACTGACAATTTTTATATTTTAATTGGTATTTCTACATCATTTGCGTTTAGTGTAATTACTGACATGATTATATTGATATCTACCAATTTGGTAATTGTTTTAGCATACATTGTTACTTTCCATTTGTACTTTATTTTGTTTTTCTTCTTTTATGCCCTTTGTTGGGTTAATGGAGTATTTTTTTATTATTTCATTTTCTCTCCAATATTGTCTTATTGGAGACAATATTTCAAACATTTTTAAAATGCTTAAAATAAAAGACAACCTTTTAAACATTTTAGGGACTTCTCTATGGCTTACAATATAAATCTTTAAATTATCAGAATCAGTTTTTAATATTATTACACAGTTTCATGTGTAATAATGATGCTTGTAACAGTTTACTCCTAATTCCTCTTTTACATCCTTTGTGTTAATGTTGTCATACATTTTACTTTTATACATCTTATGAAGAAACAGTAGTTAGGGCACCGTGGCTGACACCTGTAATCCCAGCACCTGGGGAGGCCGAGGCGGGTGAATCACCTGAGATCAGCAGTTTGAGATTACTAGCCTGGCCAACATGGTGAAACCCCATCTCTACTAACAATACAAAATTATCTGGGCGTGGTGGCATGTACTTGTAATCCCAGCTACTCCAGAGTCTGAGGCAGGAGAATTGCTTAGAACCCAGGAAGCAGAGGTTACAGTGAGCCGAGACTGTGCCACTGCACTCTAGCCTGGATGAGAGAGTGAGACTCTGTCTCAAAAAAGAAAAAGAAAAAGAAACAGTACACTGCTATTTTGCTCTGGACAGTGAATTTTATTTTAGAACAGTTAAAAATAAATGCATTTTATAGTTTTATTTATCTTTTCTAGCACTCTTTGTATAAATCTGTTTTTGTCTGGTATATTCCTTATACTTGAACTACATTTAAAAGTATTCATAGTACAAAGTCAGCTACATGAATTACCTCCGTTTTTGTTGTCTAAAGAGGTCTTTATTTTACCATCTTTTTCTGAAGAATTTTTTGGCTACACATGGAATTGTGGATTATATATTTTTAAAATGGCTTTGAAAGGGATTTCATCTCATTTCTTCTGGCTTGTACGGATTCTAATGAGAATGTCATTTTTATCTTTGTTCCTCTTTATGGAATGTGTCTTTATTCTCTGAATGCCTTCTTCAGATTTTCTCTTTATATTTGAATTTCAGCAGTGTATTATGATACTCTTTTTTTACTTATTTACTAAAATTCTACTTGGTGTTTTCTGGGCTTCTTGTATCTGTAGTTTTATGACTTCATTGTTTTCGGAAAATTCTCACTCAATATCTCTTCACATATTTCTTCTGCTCTAGTATGTCTCTGTGTTAGTTTTCTATTGCTAGAATAACACGTTGCCACAAATTTGGCAGCTTAAATCAGCACTATTTATTAATTATTTCACAGTTCTGTAGGTTAAGAGTCCAACACTCAGGTCACACTGGCCTAAAATGAGGACGTTGGCAGGGCTGCATTTCTTCCTGGAGACTCTGGAAGAAAATGCGCTTCCAGGCTCACTCAGGTTACCAGCATAATTCAGTTCTGTATGGCTATAGAACACATGGGTCTGTTTATTTGCCTGCTATCAGAGCCTTCCCTTATCTCCTAGAACTCGCCTTGCGTGTGGCCTCCTACATTCAGAATTAGTTATAATGCATCCAGTTTTTCTCAAACTTGGGATCTGTCTGTTTTCCCCTTATACGTATCTTTTCTGCCTTCCTCTTTTGCCGTACTTCTCTAGCCGGAGAGTTTTCTGCCTTTTAGAGCTCTTGTGGTTAGACTGAACCTACCTACATAATCTAGGATAATCTCTCTATTTTAATGCCCATAACCTTAATTTCACTTGCAAAATCCTTTTTACCATGTAATATAGTTTATTCAAAAGTTCCAGAGATTATGGTTTAGATATCTTTGTGGAGCCATTATTTGGCATATGGCACTTCTCTTTCTGTGATTCCAATCACATTTATGTAGAATTATTTGATAATGTTTAATAGCTTTTGAATGCACCAATGTGCACACTCTCTCCATTGGAGTGTGTGTATATTCTTTTTTCTTTTTGTTTTAATATGTGTGTATTTTATTGGCCTGTCTTCAAATTCACTGAGTTTTCCTTGTCTTCATTGAGTCTTTTGGTAAGTCCATTGAAGGCACATCATTTCTTTTACTGTATTTTTTATTTCTACCATTGTTTCTTCTTTATAGTTTCTTACTTTTGCTGAAAATTTACATCTGTTTATGTATGTTGTCTGCCTTTTCAGCTATTAACTCTTAACATGTTAATCATAGTTACTTTAAATTCTTTAATAGTTCCAACATAGGGTTCATCTGTGATTTTGATTCTATTGGTTTTTCTCTGACTTTTTTTTTTTCTTGTTTCTTCATGTGTAAGGTAATTTTTAGTTGAAAACTGGACATCATGTATGGGATAGTAGCTCCTGACAGTTGTATTTGTGTTCTAAATGGGTCTGCCTCTCCTTATGCTAAGCCTTTTGTGAGAGGGGTTGAGTCATTTTAGTGTTTTGTTGAACAGGGTTTATGTTTTCTTGTTGTGTTTGTTACTCTCTGCGTACCATGGACTTTAAATTTCTCTACCTTTACTTTGTGTTTAGTTAGGTGCTAGTTTTTCAGAGTGTCTTGCTATTTCTGTTCTACCCTGTTCTGATTCAGAGAGGTTCTCTACACTATGCCGTCCCTTCCGCAGTAGACTACCGTTATCTGTTACTGGGTGCTTGCAAGCCTGGTGTTCAAGGGCACGGGGTTCTCTTTTGTCCTGGTCCAGACTCCATTTTAGTCAAGTGCTGTCCTGGATCTTGAAGGTAGGGCTTTTTCAGTGATTTTGTGCATTTCTACATGATTGGGGATCTGTAAATTTCAGGACTCAGAACGTTTCCCTTCCCCTCCCTCAGAGTAGAAGGTTTTTTATGTTCCTTTCCTCCAGCTGCAACAGGCCTCCTACTGTGCCCCAAAAGTGGCAGGAGTTGTTATCTTTCTCTCAGATGCATAAGGCTTCTGTTCTGTAGAGGATATAGGAAGACGGATCTGGGCAGAACTTTGTGTATTTTCTGCAGCAATTAATTCTCCCTCCTTTAACCTGAAGTAATGAAGTAAGTTTTCTGCAGTCTCCCATGCTGCCTCCAGTTTTTCTCCTGAGTACTGGTTAGGTTTGAATGCAAGAGCCTGGGTATTCTTGCAAATTCCCCTTGTGTCTATAGCTCTGGGGGTTTTATTCTCTTATATGGACTTCAGAAATTTATAAAAAAATTTAGCTCATTTTTTCTTGCCAACTTAATGTGGTGCCCAGTGCTGCTGCTTCCTGTTCTCTGCCTCAGGTTAGCAAGTTCATGCATCCTGACTCTTCTTGGAGGTTCCTATCCTCAGATTTCAAGCTGTTTGATTGCCTGGCAACCTCAGCTCTCTGATGAGGCCTAACAAAGTTATAATTCTTTAGATTATCTGGCTTTTTCTTGTGATTTTTGTGGGAATGACTCTAGTTTTCTGCATCTGAAGTAGAAGTCCATTTCATTTTAAAAGTTCAAATTCTTAATTGATTTTTCAATTTATATATTCAAAAATATTATATTTAACTAAATACTATACTACAAAACACTCATTAACTGCTATTCCGGAAAACAAATTCTGTAGGTGCTTTACTGGGGAATATTCTTGATAACACCACCTATAAATAAGTGGCAGTGGAAGATTGGTCCGAAGGAAAAGTGATGCAATTGTAAGAGATATTCAGGCCACTCCATGGAAAAACTCTGAAATTGGAATGGCTTCAGAGATGTCCTCAATTGGGTCAAAGGAGCTGGGTTTTTTTTTTTTTTTTTTTTCCCCCCTTCTAATTGCCCATTGTTTGAATTCACACTGCTCCTAATGAGGGGACTTAACCTTGGGTGAAGCAGCTCCCTTCTAGGGAGGGATTCAGCTGTGAGCCATCACCCCACAGTTCTCAGAACTCTCCAGGGAAAGAATGTCTCTATCCTAAAAGAGGATCTTGGTGAGACACCACAGCTCCCACTACATTAAAATATATTTTTTAATATGCTAAATATTTTATTTAAGAGGATAAATGTTGTTACAATTTTCATGTCAAGTATTTAAGACACAATTAGCCTTACCCTTTTTATCACTAGATTTGTTGTTTGGTTTTAGTTAGACTTATATTCTTGAGTTTGTATTTTTATTTCACTATAGTTAACTTTTGTGTCATTTAAGTGGTTGTTTGGAAAGAAGGAATTGTTCTACATCCGTTTTTGTTTTTTTTTTTTACTTTTGTAATTAGTGCACTCCGAACAACTTTTCTAATTGTCTAAGGGCATCCCCCAAAAGCATTACATAATGGCTATTCACAGATGTGATCATGGCACACAATAGCTCTGAATTCCTGGGCTCAAGTGATTTTCCTGCCTCAGCTTCCCAGGTTGTTGGGACTAGAGGTGTGCATCATCATGCTCACGTAGGCATTACACATCTTAAAACTTGAAAAGTATTTACTTGGAATTTAGTTTACGATATAAAGCAGTAAACTTCTTACTTATAAAAATATTCTATTTAGCTTCAATTTCTTAGTCTTCTATAACTTTATCTGCTTTTTTAACCTTTTCATCATGCATTTGAAAATAATTCTGTTTAGGAGTAATAAAGAGAAAATGCCAGTTTTAAATTTATAAGATCATAGGGAAATAAAATAAGTAAGCATTTTTTTTCAATATCATATTTTCCGTAGTGGCCACAACCTTAGAAAGCTATAACTTAATAAAATTGTCAGTAGGTAATTATGTCACAGTTTTGCACATTTAGGATACATTTACTCATCAGCTATTTTAGTATGTTAAATTATATTTAATATTAGAAATTTAGTGACAACAGATAAAGTATTTGAATTCCGTGTCAATACCTAGTCATAATATATAGCTGATAAGAATTTAACATTACAATGTATGATTGTTCTATCATTAATACTCTCTTAATCTTGTCTTTTCATCTGTGTTTACCTAAACCCAATCAGTTCACTTACCGATGCCTATGTTTCCTCATTTACATAGGAGCATTCAATTAATAAAAATCTATAGAATTCACTAATGTAATAATTTCTTTTATATCTGAGTAAATCTTTTAGGTATAATACTTAAGGGTATGTGATTATTTCTTTTTATTCTATGTTTTCTTATTATAACTACCTATTTTATATGATTTAAGAAATAGGAAATTTAAGCACTCTAATCTTTCAAATCAAATTATTGTTTGTTATATTTATGACATTGTGCTAAAGACCTAGGAGAAGACAAAAAGTAAATAAAATCAAAAGTAAGTAAAAATGACTTTATGAAGTAGCACAAACATAAGGGAGTTTGTTAAAATAGAATACACAATGTATGTAGGGCCCTAAATAAGAGTAGAACTATTATATTTTTCTAGAATTCTAAAACATATACCATTAAGAAAAGATCACTTTGTTATGAACTATGTTTATCAGGGGATTCATTTAGATGACAGGAGAGAAAAATCTTCATTTTTTTTAAACTAATCTGTGTACTTACAATTACCATGGCCTTGGATATTTCTTGAGGCCAGTTACATTTGGCAAGATTTAATAATAATTAAGCCATGGGTTTTTATACATTATTTTTTCCATGGATTAATTATATTTTTATTCATATGAATTTCTTAGAATTAACTGTGAATGAGACTTCCTCAATACAGGTAAAAGCCAAACATGATTGCAGTTTTTAAAAACCATAATTGTAAGCTTTTGTGTTTTAAGTCATTGTTTTAATCTAATCATTGGAGCTATAGAATTTCATCTAAAGCCTTATTATTTCCTTTGAATATTTTGTTTTGAGTTGGTAATTTTGCAAGAGTGGTTTATAATTTCTCAAGTTGCAACAGGACTTTTCTTCATGGAAATAAGTAATTCTCTTTCTTTTTATTTATTTATTTATTCATTTTTGATTTGTGTAAATTTAAGGGATATAAGTACAATTTTGTTTTGTGGATATATTGCGTAGTGGTGAAGTCTGGGCTTTTAGTGTATTCATCACCTGAATTATGTACATGGTACCCATTAGGTAATTTCTTACCTCTTGCTTCCGCCTTCCACCCTTCAACCCTTCCAAGTCATCAGCCTCCAGTGTCTATCATTCCATACTCTGTCCATGTGTACATATTATTTAGCGCTCACTTATAAGTGAGAACATGTGCTATTCGCCTTTCTGTTTGAGTTACTTCACTTAAGATAATGGCCTCCAGTTCCAGTAATTTAATTCTTTTTCTTAAGAGTTTATACTTACTATTAAGAAAACTAGCCAAATTCAAAATAGTCATCAGTCAAGCATCTTAAACACATCATTAGTGTGACTTAAGGGGAAAAAATAGACTGGGGAGAATAGAATGAGTGGCTTGAAATTGTGTGGTTTTCAACCCACACTTGATAAAGTCTGTGGTTAGAGCCCAAGAACTTAACCAAATATTAAGTTATTAGAGTATTAGATTATAAACTCACTCAGACTGTGCAGGGCCGATTCCCCTACATAGGGAAATACACCTTTGTATTGCTTCTGTGCATAAAATGTCTTAGACTAAATAAATAGTTTTTTTGTTTTTGTTTTTTGTTGCAAAATAAGGGTCTTGCCTGTTATCCAGGCTGGAGTGTAGTGGCATGATCATAGCTCACTGCAACCTTGACCTCCTGGGCTCAAGCAATCCTCTTGCCTCAACCTCTTGAGTAGCTAGGATCACAGGCGCCCACCACCACACCTGGCTAATTTTTTAATTTTTTGGTAGAGACAGGGTCTCACCATGTTTCCCAGGCTGGTCTTGAACTCCTGGGCTCAAGCCATTCTCCTTCTTCAGTCTTCCAAAGCGCTGGGATTATAGGTGTGAGCCACCATGCCCAGCCTAAATGAATGTTTTTGAATAAATGAAAATAAACTTTTAGAGAAAATTGAAAAATTACTCTTTGGAATTTTCCTCTAAAGTCAGTACATTATGCCAGTTTTTCTTACAAAATTATTTGCTGAAGAATACCTGGTTTTATTTTGATGGCTATATGTTCTTTGTATTTTTATTTTAAGGAGAAAATTTTATTTATTTTTATAGGACTTAAGGGCATGGACTTTTCTCACATTAACATAGCTTTTAATTTTTTTAACATATTAACAGGTAGCTGTCTCATATGTGTCTTGGAATTGGGGAAAAGGAGTTTTACATTGTGTGTTTCTTTGAGATGAGAACGGAAATAACAAAATGACAATATAGCCACAATATTTCTTTTTTTGGGTATTTTTTGTAATTAATCCTTATTTTCAGGTGATAAAGGAGGGTCTTAGGATGAAGTTTGTATTCGTACCATTTTCTTTCAGAATTTAAATTGTGTAACAATGAAGCGAATTTATATAGCATTTATAACCTTCTTTGAAATACATTGTGGGGACTCTAAATAGCAACAACAACAAAAACTGTTTTCTTCACTGTGAAAAATGAGGATGAAGTTTTTCCATTTAGAATATTTTGCTGTTGTAATTCCAGCAGAATTATTTGATAATGGTTTATATACATAAAACTTCTAATCTCTTGCTGAGTAAAATATTATATTCTTTGCCCCCATTAGAAAATTAAAATTCTCATTGGAGGATGATATGTAAGAGCAACATTTAATATTCTAATAAATTTTATAAGAAAATATTTGCAAAAAATCTTAATAGGGATTCACTTCATGAGAAATAACTATTACCCTTAAGTCAAGATAATTGGAAATAATGTCTGTTTATACATACTTACAGACAGAAGTAATCAGTTGCCCGGATTAATTGAAGTTTCTATTTCATATTTAACTTAATCACCAGTAACAGTATTTTTGTAATTCTGAAGCCTCTAAAATCACGCAGAAATCTGTAAAATAGGGGAGAAAGTTCTAACTGGGATAAAAAATGTTCCTGGCTTTAACTCAATAATAGTCCATTAAATCCAATAGCTATGATGCAAACCTCCATGAATCAATATTTTTTCTAAAATAATTTTACTCTCACTTATTAATCTTAAGAAAAATAAATAATCATACTGCATTTAGAATTGGGCATCAGAAACTATTATATCTAGATTTTTCTCCTTTTAATAAACTCATTCTTACCATTCTCACCATTTCTTAGTAGAGGGAATTAGTTTAGCTGGGAAGAGCTGTAGGACGTAAGTCTAGAGATTTGAAGGAATTAATGAAATTGTAGATTCAAAAAAGAATCTCTTTGTATTCACTAACAGATAACTTACTGTGATTATGCTTGTTCAGTGACTTCAGGTGGCCTTTGTTTTGCTCGCTTCTTTGTTAATTCTTTCTAATAGTAAATACTCTCATTAAAACAGTCATTCTCAAAGTGTGTTTCCTGGATCAGCAGCATCAACACCACCGAGAATTTGTACTTCTAACAAATGCTGGCTGTACACACAGTCCTGCTGAATCAGAAACTAGGGTGGGACTCAGCAGTCTGGTTAAATGGACTCTCTAGGTGATTCTGATCCACACCAAAGCTTGAGAACCAGTGTCTTCAGGAGGTCCTTGCTTTAGGAATTACAGAGTAGGGAAGACTATTGAAATCTCTTAATTTCAGTAAGTCTGCCAAATCCCCTTTGAATCCCTTTTTCTTATGGAAAATTGTTCCTCCAGAATTTTCTAAATGTATGTAGCAGTGACCAAACTTGAGTTTTCTCCATGCTTTCTCCTTTCTCTAGAGCTGTTGACACAGGTAAGAGGAGACAGAGTTAAACAGAAGTGCTGATGGTGAGACTTAGGGTGCTCAAAGATTTGAAACTTGGCTGTTTCCAATTTAGGAAACAAGTCATCCGATATTATTCTCTAATAACTATTTAATTGCTTAAAAAATTAAAAAGATGCCTTAGTTTAGTTTTAAACCTTAGTAATATATTACAAATTATTTTATGGTTAATTACCTTTTTTTCATTTATAAATGTTTGCCTCATGTGTAACACAATGTTACCTGGCATTGTGGCAGAACTTGTATTATTTTGTAACATTGTTTAATTGCTAACTGTACATATCTTCTGTGTAGAAGAATGTGTGCTCATCTAATATATTGATTTTGATTTATTTAATGTATCAGAATCATATTTTGTGAGTGTAAATATGGGTGTGTTCAAAGTGGATTGAAAAAAGTGAACATTATTGACCTCTCACTGTGTGCTGGGTGCTTTTCTGTGTACTTTACATTCCTTAGCTTATTTAATCCTCACTGGGTAGGTACTGCAATCATCTTCATTTTGCAGACATAGAAAGCCTAATGTGCCTAAGGTCACCTAGCTAGTGTATGATAGAGCCAGGATTCTAGTCTAAGCAGTCTTACGCCAAAGCACTTTTTAAAATCTAAGACAGATAAATCTGTTACTGTGTTATTCATTTGTCTAAGCAGAAATATTTTCTTCATCCCCATTTTTTACTTTTACATGTACCAAAGTATTTTTAAGAATGTCAAATAGTGCTTATATATGACTATTAACATTCAACAGTGAACTATATAGTAATACAGCAGCTTGTAAAGAAAAGTAAATGGGCTTATGAAATGGAAAATGCCTAGTTTGGCACAGCATTGAACTGTAGTACAATGAATTTCAGTTATTCCCTTATTTGTCCAGATTTCAGGTAATACCTCCTTGAGAGCAAGAGTTAAATTATTTGTAACTGGCACAGTGACCCACATTGTCAGTGTTCAAAATCATCTTCTTTGATGGATAGATACATAGAGAAGGCATACAAGAACTCGTTTACATGACACTCATAGAGCTATGAACAGTCTTTGGCCCTTTTGGGTGGCATAACCCCAATCTTTTTCATAGTATAGTCATTCCAATTTAGCTGAAACCTTTCAGTAGCCTTATGACTATATGTGAAACTGTACGGGGTGTCCCTTTTACATGAAGCTTGCTATTATTCCATGGGCTAGAAAGGACATTTATGATTTTTAAAGATTTTAATTTAGAAGTAAAGTTTATTTGACATTTCATATTGAATTATATTTATTAGTTTTTATGTCTTAATTTCAACAGCATCACTGCAAAACTTGAAAGAGCTTTAGAAAAAGTTGCTCCTCTTCTTCGTGAAATTTTTGTAGACTTTGCCCCATTCCTATCTCGTACACTTCTTGGCAGTCATGGACAAGAGCTATTGATAGAAGGTATGATTTCTCTCTCTATTCTAATTATTTTAGTTTCCTATAATGTATGTATTAATCATGGCATAATTTGTGCTTCTAGAGGAATATATATTTCCAAAAGAATGTAAAGGCATTACTTCACAAATTTTAATAAGATATTCAATATGTTTTCTCTTCACTCATTTTTTTTTAAATAACATGTTTGCATGGTCAATACCAATAAGAGAACTCTGAAGATGAAGAACATTGAAAAGGTGTCAGAATGGGAGGCTTTGGCTCTTTAATCCATTTATCAGGGCTGACGTATATCCTGTCATTAAGATAACCTGTTTATTAAGCAGTGATCTCTGACATTTCCTTGTGACTCCGAGAGCCATGCATCTTTAAGTGATTTTTCTTATTCACATAACATTAGTAGTGTGAGAATCCTTAACTAAGACGACATTAAAAATCTAGAGAAATACTTAAAGAATTGATGAAGCCGTTGTCTCCTCAACAGCAGCTTAAATAGAGTAAGGAGCCAAATGAGATAAGTTTACTAGGTGAGTGGCTTTGAAAAATATGGTTAATCAAAATCTTATTTCTTTTTAAAAAATCTTGTTTTACAAATATTTCTGAGCTTCAGAAAAAATAAGACAATATCAAGATGATCTGTAGGTGAATAACGGCTTTAGATGCCATTCCAAGTAGTCCTGGGATTTAGCATCCTTGTATATCTTTTTTGCTTTTCACTTCCTGTTTACTGCAGAAGAAAGAGAGTTTTCCTGTGCCTGTTCTGTTATTGTCACAACTGCTTCTACTTAGTGTTTCTATTAGGAAGACTCGGCATCTTGGAGCAGACTTTGAATCCTAGTTCAACTACTTTCTTAACTTTGTGGTCTTTGTGAATTACTTAGCCACTTTGTATCTTAGTTTCCTTTCTATAAATTGGAGTCAATGATAGCACTTTAGGGTTCTTGTGAAGATTAAATTATGCAGTGCATTTGAAGCTCTTAGAATATTGTCACATAATGAGCTTCTCAGGTTTCCAAAAGTACTGAGTAACTTCTGGGCTAAGTACTATGTTACATACTTTTGATATATAAGTAAACAGACAAAGATCCTTTTCTTCAGATGGAGCATATCTTCTTACGAGGACACAAAATCAATAAGCATTAAACAAAATGAATAATTAAATTATATAGGGTGTTAGAAGATAGCAAATGTTATGTAAAAGGATAAATACAACACACGGAGAATTGGGATTACAGAATGGCAAGGTTAGGTTGAAGTTTAAAGAGAGTGGTCAATTTTAAATAGACCTCATGGTAAAAGTTACATTTGAGCAAAAACTTACATAGTAAGTAATAAAACTTACTTAATAAGTGCCATACAGCTTATTAGAAGAGGAGTGTTCTGTGCAGAGAGAACAGTCAGTACATTGACCCTAAAATGAGGATAGAAAGATGTTCTTGGTATGATCTACCAACAGGAAAAATGCCAGTCTCATGTGAACCAGAAGGACAGTAGTCGAATATTAGGGCCAGAGAAGTAGTGGGTTCTTTGGCTTTAACTAGTGTGTTGTAGGGAGGCTGCTGATGTGTTAAGTAGGAATGTCACCCTAGATGCTACTATTGTCATTATGATACTCGCATCTAGAAAGAGAAGTATTAAATGCTCTGAAGAATGGGATTCTGAGAAGAACCGTGCTAATTTAAAGCAGCCCCAAAATGAACTTTAAAAGTTCTTGGAAGCTTAAAAACTATTGCTTGGCCACAGATTGTGTGTATAATTTATATAGCTTTGTTCTAGATGTGTATGATTGGTTACACAAAATCATATATTCATTGATTCATTCAAAACAGGAGAAATATTCCTCATGGAGCTTACAGTTGAATGAGCAAAAAGACATAAAAACCAATAATTAAAATTAAATAGGATATGTGCTATGAAAGGTACAGTGGGAAATGAGACTAGATGGCCTACTGACCACTTGCAGGGCACATATTCTTCTAACGGGGTCAGTGAGGTAGTTGTGTATACCTGGTCTTACTCCTGCTGCTATAAAGCCACTTCCTCATATTTATGAGGACACACATGTTTGAAAGCGTTATGTTCCCTGCTTCTACCTAACTCCTGTAACAGCTCAACCCAGACTTCTGAATTCCAGACATAGTTGAAGTTACCTAGCATAGACATCTAAACCCTTATACTCCAGGGATACCTCAAACTCTGTTTATCCAAAGTTTGTTTTCCCTCCATTTACTTTTCCTTCTAAATTTATTTATTTTGTATTAGCATTACTATTAATGCAAACATTTGAGGTGAAAATTTGGTTTTTCTTTAGCTCTTTTTTCTCTTCAACTTTAATGTTTACAATTACTTCATGAGAATGAATAATTTCCGAAAACAATATTTAGAGGCTAGTTTTTCAAATATTATTAACATTACAAATTTTATATCAAGCCATGTATAAAAACTTTCCACAGTAGCCTAAATATTATGTTAGCTGAAAGTGGTGGCATCATAGTTACGGAATCTGAAAGGTACCAGGTTATCAGTTGGTCCTTCTTGAGTTCCTTTTTTTGCTTTTAATTCTTTTGATTTCCTGTAGTTAGATGCTGTTGAGGAGCAAGAATGCTGGTTATTGGTATTTTTATTTTCATGCTTTTCTTTAACATGTGTTACTTTATTAAAATAAAGAAGTTCAATAAACATCATTGAAAAAACAAATCTTAAATGTTTCCTCATTCCCTACAAGATAAAAGCCTTTTATTTTTTCTGTTGCTATCTATCTTTTCCTAAAACGATTTGATAGGTTTTACAGAAATGTATAAATACTGACCAAAGACATAATGAAATAAAACAAGGAATAAAGTTAGTCATGTAATAATGTTAGTAGTGAGTCCTGCACTGTTACTAAAACTAAGACAAATTCTGTACAAGTTTTCTAGCCGCCGGAGCAAAGGCACAATTATGTTAAGTTATAAGACTCATGTTACTGGTTCTTAAATGACAGTTTGTGGCAATTTTACGTTAACTGCTCTGTATTGGAAAATCAGGAACCCCTGTGTGTAGCTACTTTCCAGAATCTTCTATGGCCACACATTCAAATTGTTTCTTATTTATTTCTTCTCATCAATGTACAGAGAAAAATGACAGAGTAATTGAGAGCTATTTTTGTTTTTAGCTTCTCTGTTTACCTCAGATATTCTGAATTGAGTGGAAAGACCATTAAGAATATACCTTCATTGTTATCAGTGCATCCAGGTGAACTTGGATTTTCTTTTTTAATGTAACTATGCTAGAAATGAAATATTGGAACAGGTTAGATATTTAAAAGTTCATTTTGTATTCCCTTGGCGGAATACAATTATATCTTGTAACTTTCTGTATTCAAAGAATTTTAATACATCCTACTTTTTAATCTGTATGGATGTAATATGTATGTCTTTCTTTGCTGATGTTAAAATGACTTTTCTTTATAAAATGATGACAGCAAATGATCGATTTTTAGGTTTTGAGTTTTGTTTTTTAAATGCCAGTAACTTGGCAGTATAAAAAGCTGACAACCCTAAAATATGATCCTTATAACCCAAAACTCTAGAAACCATAGTTCTTTTTTTTTCTTCTTCTTCTTTTCTTTGAGACAGAATCTGTCTCTTTCGCCCAGGCTGGAGTGCGGTGGCGCCATCTCCGCTCACTGCAAGCTCCGCCTCCCGGGTTCCCGCCATTCTCCCGCCTCAGCCTCCCGAGTAGCTGGGACTACAGGCGCCCGTCACCGCGCCCGGCTAGTTTTTTGTATTTTTAGTAGAGATGGGGTTTCACCGTGTTAGCCAGGATGGTCTCGATTTCCTGACCTCATGATCCCCCGCCTCGACCTCCCAAAGTGCTGGGATTACAGGCTTGAGCCACCGCGCCCGGCCGAAACTATAGTTCTATAAAAGAATGACTTTCAGTATCCCTCATAATTTGGTCATAACCCCTCCCTTCCAGACCCAACTGGTCTTTATCTTCTTCCTATAGAAAAACATTTCTTAAACTTGTAAAGAGGTTAACGTACTATCACATTTCCTTGTTTTTGTACAGCTCTTCTTTCTGCATTGAATCCGTTTTTTGTTTTTTTTTTTTTGTTTTTTTGTTTTTTTTTTTTTTAAATCTCCCTGAATTATACTCATCCTTTGAGTCCATTTCAGGCTCATTAAGCAAATTAATGTCACGACTTCTGTGCTCCTATGGTATTTTACTTATGTAATATTAATAAAAGTATTTTACACTTATTGAAATAGGAAATATCTTATTGTTTATTACCTAATTTAGATTCTGGTACATCATAAATATTCAGTGTTTTTCCCTTGTACTTGAATAGAATATTATTTTTCTTTCTTGGGAGGCCGAAGCAGATGTGTTACTTGAGGTATTATGGTAGTTGCATAAGGAGAAGAAAGAGAAAAGGGCAGAAAGCATATGTGAAGGAATAATGGCTAAAAAACTTCTCAAATTTTAGGAATCAGACATATGAACTGAAGCTCAACAAGCTCCCATGGGATAAATTCAGACGCACACACAGACACATTTTAATCCAACTATTGAAAGTCAAAAATAATCTCGGAAAAAGCAAGAGAAAATTGTAATGTACAATGAGCCTCTATAAGTTATCACCAGGTTTCTTAGTAGAATCCATGCATGCTGGAAGGCAGTGGGATGATATATTTAAAGTGCATGA
This sequence comes from Chlorocebus sabaeus, assembly GCF_047675955.1. Taxonomy (NCBI): domain Eukaryota; kingdom Metazoa; phylum Chordata; class Mammalia; order Primates; family Cercopithecidae; genus Chlorocebus; species Chlorocebus sabaeus. Next base: position 13,987,566 of record NC_132906.1, read on the forward strand.
AGTAAAAAGCAAAACAAAACAAAAAGAAACTGTCAACCAATAATACTACCTCCAGCAAAACTGTCCTTTAAAAATGGAGGAAAAATTAAGAATTTTCCAGATAAACAAGAGCTGAGAGCATTTATTACTACTAGATCTAACCTGTGAGAAATGCAAAAGGGAGTCCTTGAACTCAAAAGGAGGGATTCTAAACAGTAAATCAAAGCCATATGAAAATAAGGTCTGCAATAGACATATTACAAATATAAAACTTTATTATTATAATTTTGGTTCTATTATTTTAAAAGATTAAAATCCAAAAATGTAAAAGCAAACCTATGAATCTATGCTACTGGGTAAGCAATATATAAAGATATGACTTGTGACATAAGTAACATAACTTGTGCAAATGACTGAGCTGTAAAGGAACAAAGTTTTATATGCGATTGAAGTTAAGTTGTTCAGTTTAAAATGAATTGTTATAACTTTAAGATGTTTTATATAATCCACATGATAGCCACAAAGAAAATATCTACAGAAATTACACACAAGAATAAGAGAGAAAGCACATCACAACAAAATTCAACTACACACAAAGGAGGGAAGTACGGGAAGAAATAAGGGACAAAAATGCAATGACATACAGAAAACAACAAAATTAAAATAGTTCTTCCGATTTCAGTAATTATTCAGGATGTAAATGGATAAAAACTCCTCAATAAAAAACATAGATTAGCTGAATGGATAAAAAATCAGGAACCAACTATGTGCTGTCTTTAAGAGACGCTCACTTTAAATCTAAGGACACATAGAGGTTTAAAGTGAAAGAGTAGAAAATTATATTCTGTCCAAATAGTAACCAAAACAGAACAGGGATAGTTATATTAATATAAGACAAAATAAACTTTTGAAACTGTTACATGAGACAAAGAAGAACAACATATAAGGATAAAAAGGTTAATTCACAAAGAAAATATAACAATTATAAATTTATATATACCAAACATGTGCGTTCCTAAATATAAGAAGCAAATATTGACAGACTTGAAGGGCAAAAAGTTCTTCAATTATAGTGGGAGACGTTCATATCCCAATTTCAATAATGGATAAAACAACCAGGTAAAAAGCGAATAAGGAAATAGATGACTTGAACAGCACTATAGACCAATTGGACTTGACAGACCTATAAAGAATACTTCACCCAATAATATCAGAATACACATTTTTCTCAAGTGTATCTGGAGCTTCCTCTAGGTTAGACCATATGTTAGGTCATTAAACAAGTCTTAATACATTTAAAATGATTAAAATCTTAACAGAATATCTTTTCTAATCACAATGGAATGAAACTAGAAATAAAAAGTATAAGAAAATTTAAAAACTCCATAAATAGAAATAAAACAACATATTTTGAATAATAAAAATAAAAAGTAGAAGGAAATTTAGAAACTCCATAAACACTTAAAAATAAAACAACATATTTTGAATAACTGATGGTCAGGGAGAACTCATAATGGAAATTAGAAAATAAATGAAAACTGAAACACAACATACCAAAACTATGGCATGAGGGTAAAGTAAAGCTAAGAGGGAAGTTTATTGTTATATATATTTACATTTTAAAAAACCTCAAAACAACAATCTAGAAGAACAAACCAAGCCTAAAGCTAATAGAAGAAAAGAAAGAGTAAAAATTAGAGCAGAACTAAACAAAATAGAGAATAGAAAAGCAATAGAAAAAAATCAACATAACCAATAGGTGGTTATTTTTATTCTTTGAATATAAAAAATTGTATTTCCAAAAAATAGGTTTTTGGGAAACAAGTGGTATTTGTTTACATGAGTAAGTTGTTTAGTGGTGATTCATGAGATGTTGGTGTACCCATTACCTGAGCAGTATACACTGAACCCAATTTGTAGTCTTTTATCACTCACCCCCTCCCACCCGTTCCCCCGAGTCCTCAAAGTCCATTGTATCATTCTTATGCCTTTGCATCTTCATAGCTTAGTTCCCACTTATGAGTGAGAACATAACGCTGTTTGGTTTTCCATTCCTCAGTTGCTTCACTCGGAATAATAGTCTTTAGCTCCATCCAGGTTGCTGAGAATGCTATTAATTTATTCCTTTTCTGGCTGAGTAGTATTCAATCATACATATATATCATAATTTCTTTATCCACTTGATTGATGGGCATTTGGTCAGGTTTTATATTTTTGCAACTGCAGATTGTGCTGCTGTAAACATGTGCGTGCAAGTATTTTTTTCATATAATGACTTCTTTTCCTTTGGGTAGATACCCAGCAGTGGGATTGCTGGATCAAGTGGTAGTTCTATTTTTAGTTCTTTGAGGAATTTCCAGACTTTTCCTTAATGGTGGTACTAGTTTACATTTCCGTGAACAGTATACGAGTGTTCCGTGTTCACTGCATCCATGCCAACATCTATTATTTTTTGATTTTTTGATTATAGCCATTCTTGTGGGAGTAAAGTGGTATCTCATTGTGGTTTTGATTTGCATTTCCCTGGTCATTAGTGATGCTGAGCATTTCTTCATATGTTTGTTGGCCATTTGTATATCTTATTTTGAGAATTGTCTATTCATGTCCTTAACCCAGTTTTTGATGGGATTGTTTGTTTTTTGCTTACTGACTTGTTTGAGTGCCTTTTAAATTCTGGATATTAGTCCTTTGTTAGATGTATAGATTGTGAAGATTTTTCCCCACTCTGTGGGTTGTCTGTTTATTCTGCTGACTGTTCCTTTTGCTGTGCAGAAGCTCTTTAATTAAGTCCCTCATATTTGTCTTGGTTTTTGTTGTATTGGCTTTTGGATTCTTGATCATGAAGTCTTTGCCTAAGCCAGTGTCTAGAAGGGTTTCTCTTAATGTTATCTTCTAGAATTTTTATAGTTTCAGGTCTTAGATTTAAGTACTTGATCCATCTTGGATTGATTTTTTTATAAGGTGAGAGATGAGGATCAGGTTTCATTCACCTATATGTGAATAGCCAATTATCCCAGCACCATTTGTTGAAAGAGTATCCTTTCCCCACTTTATGTTTTTGTTTGCTTTGTCAAAGATCAGTTGGCTGTAAGTATTTGACTTTATTTCTGTGTTCTCTATTCTGTTCCATTGGTCTGTGTGCCTATTTTTATACCAGTACCATGCTGTTTTTGTGACTATGGCCTTATGGTATAATTTGAAGTCAGGTAATGTGATGCCTCCAGATTGGTTCTTTTTGGTTAGTCTTGCTTTGGCTATGTGGGCCCTTTTTTGGTTCCATATAAATTTGAGGATTGTTTTTTCTAGTCCTGGTTGTATTTTGTATGATGGTTGTATTTTGATGGTAATTGCATTGAATTTGTAGATTGCTTTTGGTAGTATGGTCATGGTCATTCTCACAATGTTGATTCTACCCATCCATGAGCATGGGATGTGTTTTTATTTGTGTTTATGATTTCCTTCAGCAGTGTTTTGTAGTTTTTCTTGTAGAGCACTTTCACCGTTTGGTTAGGTATATTTCTGAGTACTTTATTTTATTTTTTGCAGCCATGCTAAAGGGGTTGAGTTCTTGATTTGATTCTCGGCCTGGTTGCTCTTGTTGTATAGCAGAGCTACTGATTCGTATACATTAACTTTATATGCTGAAACTTTGCTGAATTCATTTATCAGTTCAAGGAGCTTTTTGGAGGAGTCTTTAGGTTTTTCTTTAGGGTTTTCAACAAACAGCGACAGTTTGACTTTACCAATTTGGATGCCCTTTATTTTTTTCTCCTGTTTGGTCTGATATAAGAATATCTACTCCTGCTCACTTTTGGTGTCCATTTGCATGGAATGTCCTTTTCCACCCTTTTACCTTAATTTTATGTGAATCCTTATGTGTCAGATGAGTCTCTTAAAACCAGCAGATACTTGTTTGGTGAATTCTTATCTATTTTATAATTCTTTGTTTTTAAGTGGAGCATTTAGGCCATTTACATTAAATGTTAATATTGAGATATGAGGTAGTATTCCATTTATTGTGCTATTTGTTGCCTGAATCCTTTTTTTTTGTTTGTTTGTATGTAATTTTGTTTTATAGGTTCTGTGAGATTCATGCTTTAAAGAGTTTCTGTTTTGATGTGTTTCCAGGATTTGTCAAGATTTAGAGCTCCTTTTAGCGGTTCTTGTTTTGCTGGCTTGGTAGTAGAGAATTCTCTCAGCATTTATTTGTCTGAAAAAGAGTGTATCTTTCATTCATTTACGAAGATTAGTTTCTCTGGATACAAAATTCTTGGCTGATAATTGTTTTGTTTAAGGAGACTGAAGATAGGGTTCTAGTCCCTTCTAACTTATAGGGTTTCTGCTGAGAAATCTGCTGTTAATCTGATATGTTTTCCTTTATTGGTTACCTGGTGCTTTTGCCCTGCAGCTCTTAAAATTCTTTCCTTTGCCTTGATTTTAGGTAACCTGATGACTGTGTGCCTAGATGATGATGTTTTTGCAACGAATTTCCCAGATGTTCTTTGAGTTTCTTGTATTTGGATGTCTAGATCTCTACCAAAGCTGGAGAAGTTTTCCTCAATTATTCCCCTAAATATGTTTTCCAAACTTTTAGATTTCTCTTCTTCTTCAAGAATGCCAGTCATTCCTAGGTTTGATCATTTAACATAATCCCAAACTTGGAGGCTTTTTTCATTTTTTAATTCTTTTTTTCTTTGTCTTTGCTGGTTTGGGTTATTTCGAAAACCTTATCTTCAAGCTCTGAATTTGTTTCTTCTGCGTTTTCAATTCTGTTGCTAAGAGTTTCCAGTACATTTTACATTTGTCTAAGTGTGTCCTTTGTTTTCTGAAGTTGTGATTGTTTTTTATGTATGCTATCTATTTCACTGAAGATTTCTCTCATCGTAACTTACATCTTTTTTTCAGTTTCCTTAAGGTAGACTTCACCTTTCTCTAGTGCCTCCTTGATTAGCTTAATAATCAACCTGAATTCTTTTTCTGGCAATTCAGGGATTTCTTGGTTTGGATCTATTGGTAGTAAGCTAGTGTGATTTTTGGGGGGTGATGTTAAAGACCATTATTTTGTCATATTATACGAATTATTTTTATGGTTCCTTCCCATTTGTATAGGCTTTGTCAGAGGGAAGATCTGGGGCTCAAGGCTGCTGTTCAGATTCTTTTGTTCCATGCAGTGCTCCCTTAATGTCATATTCTCCCCATTTTCCTAGGGATATGGCTCCCTGCTAGCCAAACTGTAGTGATTGTTTTTTCCTTCTGAATCGAGCCACCCATCAGGGCTACCAGGCTCCATGCTGGTACTGGGGTTTGTTTTTACAGAGTCCTGTGATGTGAGCCATCACAGTTCTTCAGATGTGATGTGAACCATCCTCAGTTCTCTCAGTCGTGGATACCAGCACCTGCTCCAATGGAGGTGGCAGGGGAGGGAAATGTACTCTCTTATGGTCCTCAGTTGTAGTTGTTTAATGCACTAGTTTTGTACTGGCTGGCAGGAGGTGGTGCTTTCCAAAGAGCATCAGCTGTGATAGTATAGGGAGAATCAGGTGCTGGTATAGGGAAGATGGGCAGGGCCCTAGATCTCACAAAAGAATATGATCTTTGTCTTCAGCTATCAGGGTTGGTAAGGAAGGATCATCATGTGGGGGCAGGATTAGGCATTTCTGAGCTCAGACTTTCCTTGAACTGGGCTTACTGTGGCTGCAATGGAGGTGTGTGGTTCCCAGCTCAATGGTGTTATGTTCCCGGGAGGATTATGGCTGCCTCTCCTGTGTCAAGCAGGTTGTCAGGGAAGTGCAGGAAAGCCAGCAGTTACAGGTCTCACCCAGTTCCCACTCAACCCAGAAGGCCGGTCTCATTCCCACCATGCATCTTCCAGCAGCATCAAGTTTGTTTCCAGGCAGTGGGTGAGCAGGGCTGAGAACTCACCCCAGGCTAATGGCCTGGAAAGCAAGCAGGGCTTTTCCCCCTCCTGCCTGTCAGGTTTTCACACCAAATTCTTGCCTTACCCCAAGTTCTGGCCAGGAAACTTCACATTCCTTTGGAATTGTTACAAAATTCAGCTGGAGGTTTCCTTCTCCCTGTAGTCTTTTCCCAGTTCTTCTGGCAGCCCTCCCCAAAGACCCCAGTGGACACGTCAGAAATGGCTTCCCTGGGGACCCAGAGAACCCACAGGGCTTTTCCCCGCTGCTTCCTCTACCCTGTATTTTGCTTGGCTCTCTAAATCGTCTCAGTTCCAGGTAACGTCAGAATCTTTTCCAGTGATCTAGACCCTCACATTCCCCATTGAGGGTGTGCATTCAGGGGCAGATGATCCCCCCTTTCCCATTTTCACAGTTTGGACACTCACTGTATTTGGGCTGTCTCCCAGGTTCTGCAGGAGCAATCCACTTCCTTCAAAGGGTCTGTGAATTATCTTGGCTTTCTTGGCATATTCCTCTTGAAGCAAAAGTTGATAACGTGAGTCTCCACATTCTGCTCTGTCCATCCAAGTGGGAGCTGCAATTCAGTCTTGCCTCCTATCTGCCATTTTCCCCCCTCCCCCAAAATAGTTTATTTTATTGAAACTACCAACAAAATTGAAAAACATTTAGCTTGATTTAGGGAAAGAAAAAAGAAGATTCAAATAAAGTAAAAAATGAAAGAGTAGGCATTATAACCAATGCCACAGAAATATAAAAGGATTGATTATAAGAGAATACTATGAATAATTTTATGCTGACAAATTAGGTACATAGAGGAAGTGAATAAGTTCCTGGAACCACACAACCTACCCAGACTTAATCATGAAGAAACAAACCATGAACAGACTTATAACAAATAAGGATATTCAATTAATAATAAAAAAAACTCCCAACAAGGAAAAGTCTAGGATCAGATGACTTGACTGTTGCATTTTTCCAAATGTTTAAGAATAATTAACACCAACCCTCCTCAAACTCATTCAAAAAAATTGAACAGGATAGAATATTTGCAAACTCATAATATGAGGTCAGCATTGCCCTGATACTGAAACCAGATGCAGTACTAAATGACAACTATAAAACCAATATCCCTTTTGAATATTAATTCAAAATTATTCAACAAAATACTATAAACTGAATTTGGCAGCATATTAAAAGGATTATATACCATAACCAAGTAAATTTTATTACTGAAATGCAAGAATGGTTCAGCATATAAAAATTGATCAACGTAATGCATCACACAGAATAAAGAAAAGAATTACATTATCATCTTATTTAATTAGTTTATTGTGTGGGGGGAAAAAAAGCCCTCTTAAAATTCATATGGAATCTCAAGGGACCCATAATAACCAATAGAATCTTAAGAAAGAACAAAGCTGGAGGGCTCACAGGACCTGATTTTAAAACTTCTACTTATGTAGCTCCACAAATCAAGACAACATGGCACTGGCGTAAAGACAGACATAATAGACCAACAGAATACACTCTCTAGCCAAAAACAAAAACAAACAAACAAAAAACCCAACCCTTACTTATATGGTCAAATGATTTTCCATGTGCGTACCAAGACCATTCAATAATGAAAGGACAGTCTTATCAACAAATCATGTTAAGAAAACTTAATATCCACATGTAAAGGAATGTTTTTGGGCCCTCACCTTTTTCCATATACAAAAATTAACTCAAAATGCATCAAAAACCTAAATGTAAGACCCAAAACTTTAAAACTCTTGGAAGAAAACAGGATAAAAGCTTCATGATGGCCGAGCGTGGTGGCTCACACCTCTAATCCCAGCACTTTGAGAGGCCGAGGCGGGTGGATCACCTGAGGTCGGGAGTTCGAGACCAGCTTGACCAACATGGAGAAACCCCCTCTCAGGTAAAAATACAAAATTAGCCAGGCGTGGTGGCACATTCCTATAATCCTAGCTACTCAGAAGGCTGAGGCAGGGGAATTGCTTCAACCCAGGAGGTGGAGGTTGCGGTAAGCAGAGATCATGCCATTGCACTCCAGCCTGAGCAACAAGAGCTAAACTTCATCTCAAAAAATAAATAAATAAATAAATAAATAAATAAATAAATAAATAAATAGCTTCACGATGTTGGATTTGGATTTGGCAATGATTTCTTTCAAAAATCAGAAATATAGGCAACAAGTAAAAATAGATACATTGGACTACATCAAAATTTTAAACTTCTGTGCATCAAAGACACAATCAACAGAGTGAAATAGAAAGGCAACCTATGGAAAGGGAGAAGATATTCACATTATATATCTTTTAAGAGCTTATTATTCAGAATATTTAAGAACTCTTAGAGTTGAACAACAAAACTACGAATAACCCAGTTTAAAAATGATATAGTCAAAAGCACAAGAAGACACGTTACACCCATTAGGATGGCTACTATCAAAAAAACAGAAAATAACAAATGTTGGCAAGGATATGGAGAAGTTGAAAACTGTGTTCGCTTTGTGGGAATGTAAAATTGTGCAGCCAGTATGGAAAACAATATGGCATTTTGTCGGAAAATAAAAAATAGAATTAACATATGATCTAGAAATTCCAGTTCTGGATTTATAGCCAGAATGATTTAAAGCAAGGTTTCAAGGAAATATTATTTGTGACCTATGTTTATGGCAGCAGTATTAACAAATGGTCAAGTGGTGGAAGCAACCCAAGTTTCTATCAACATATACATGCATTTCAAAACATGTAGTATATACATACAATGGAATGTTATTCGCTCTTTAAAAAAAGGAAGTTCTGACACATGTTGCCACATGAATTGACCCTTAAGGAAATTATACTAAGTAAATTAAGCAAGTCACCAAAACACAATACTGTGTGATTCCACTTACGTACGTTATCTAGAGTGATAATCAACAAATATTGATATCTAGGTTACACAAACTCCTACCAATGAATAAGAAAAACACAATTCTATAGAAAAAAATGAGCAAAAGAATAAAAACCTGTTAATTTGTGGATGGGTTAAATACAAGTGGTCAGTAAATATGTAAAAAAAAAAAATCAACCTCATTTGCACTCTTATAAATAGTTAATAAAGCCGAAATGAAAGAATTTCACTCCCATCCAATAAGTATAAAATTTATACTTAAAATCCATTTATTAGGAAAGATGTAGACTTTTCTAGTGGGAGTCTAAATTGATAAAACCACTTTGAGGAATAATTTTACATTATCGTGTGGAGTTGAATTTGTAGATGTACATTGACTCTGCAATTTCATTCTTGGGAATATACCATGGAATAATTTTCGCATGTGTACGCAAGAAGATACAGATGTAAAATGCTTATTAAAAACAGTGATTTTACCCAGGACATACTGAGAACAACCTAAATGTATATTAAAAGAAGACTGGATAATTAAATGGTATACTGTGCAGTAGTGAAATGGGATTTCACAAAAACAGTATTTACCATAAAAGCTTAACGCATGGATAAGGATACTGTATCTTCTTTAGGGACACATTCATAAGTGGTAAAAGTATAAATGCCAATCAAGATGATAAATTTACAGTAGTTATTACATCTAGAGGAATGGTATCAGTGCTATAACTCTAATGTTCATGGGGGGTTCATGTGGACATCAGAATGGATGCAAGTGTAATGGTTCTACAGAAGGAAACATGGCTGCCAAAGCTCAGCCTGGCCTTAACCATTGCACAAGGCATGATGAACTCTGCCTTCTACAGTGTGGATGCTGGGCACAGAGCTGTTTTCTTTGACTGATTCTGTGGAGTGCAGGAAATTGTGGTGGGGGAGGGGACTCACTTTCTCATCCCATGGGTACAGAACCAGTGACGTTCCACTGCTGCTGTCAACCATCGTTGCTGGTAGCAGATTCATAGTATGCCAGCATCCCTCACATCCCCTTCCAGCCTGTTACTGCCAGCTTCCTCACATCCTCACCAGCCTGGGAGGGGACTCTAATGAGTGTGTGCTGGTGTTCTGCCATCTGTCACTACAGAGATCCTCGTCAGTGGTGGCTTGCTTTGATGCTGGAGAACTTATCACTCAGAGCTGTTTCCCAAGCAGGTGAGTGATGACCTTGTGGAGTGAGCAGCTGCCACCTCTGGGCTCATCCTGGACATCGTGTCCTTGATGCATGTGACCTTCGGGAAGGAGTTCACAGAAGCAGTGGAAGCCAAACAGGTAGCTCAGCGGGAAGCAGAGATAGCTAGATTTGAGGTGGAAAAGGATGAGTGCAGAAAGAGGCGGCCATCATCTCTGCCTATGATACGGCTCCAAGGCAACTCACTGGCGCCCAGGGTGACTACCTGATGGAGCTGCACATGCTCAAAGCCACCAGGAGCGCTGCTTACCAGCTCTTGTGCTCTTGGAACGTCACCCACCTGCCCATGGGGCAGTCCATGCTCCTCCACCTGCTCAAGTGGTGCTTGTTCCTCCGTGGGCCAGCTGGGCCACAGCCCTGATCATTGTTAACACCAACCTACCTTCTGCCTCCACACTAGAAATCACTGTGAAATTTTGTGATTGGCTTCAGGTGAAGGAAATAAAAGTAAAATCACTCCAGATAAATACTCTGTCAAATGAAACCCTTTCATTTTTCTCACATCCATCTACTTTTTTATCCACTTCTGTATTAGTCCGTTTTCATACTGCTATAAAGAACTGCTCAAGACTGGGTAATTCATAAAGGAAAGACGTTTAATTGATTCACAGTTCCAAATGGCTGGGAAGGCCTCAGGAAACTTACAATCATGATGGAAGGGAAAGCAAGGTACCTTCTTCACAAAGCTGCAGGAAGGAGAAGTGTCAAGCAAAGGGGGAAGAGCCCCTTATAAAACCAGCAGATCTCATGAGAACTCACTATCTCGCAAACAGCATGGGAGAAATCACCCCCATGATTCGATTACCTCTACTGGGTCTCTCTCTTGACACTTGGGGATTATGAGGATTACAATTCAAAATGAAGAATTAGGTGGTAACACAAAGCCTAACCATATCAACCCCCCTGCCAAAAATTCCCAAGTATGTATGCAGACTGGCTTTAAGCCCCAATTTGGGGCCTGCTGGAGCTCTGGCCTAGGTACTGGCAATTGTCATAACAAAGGTAGGGCAGTGTGTGATCGTCTGGGGAGCACAGTTGTCAGCCTGAGTAATGTGTAGCCTCTATCTTGTCCTTGATGGTTGATTGAAGATTTGAGGATGATGGATATGTAGCTGAACCAGGAAGGCAGACCTCAGTTTTTCTAGCTGTTCCTGCGCAGATGCAGCTGAAGACAGTTGCTAACCAAGGTCAGAGAGGAAGTGGTCTGTCTCTTACTGTAAGGTTGACTCTCTCTAACAGTGTGACCAGCCGAAGCAGGTATGTGTACACTGGGCATGGACTGAAGAATCTGTTCCTGTTGAGCTGGATGGGCCTGAATGTTGCCCCCTAGGTCCCTAAAACTTGGATGGACTTGAGAGAGGTGGCTTGGACCAAGACCCATTCAATGGGTGAGTCCCATTGAAGATTTCCTGTCTACTCCCCACCTTGGCCTCTCTCAAATACCCAACAGAATTCCAACTTGAAGGATTGCATCCTGACAGGGCTGAACATGCCTGCCAAGGAGTGCGCATCCTGTGTTCCTGGCTCACTCATTCATAGACTTCTCTTCTCGAAGGCTCTGTGTCTGTGCTTTGAAGGAAACAACCATGGGAAGAAAACAAATGTGTATAAACTGCTGTCAATAAATGACACCCAGACCCTCAAAAAAACCTGAAAATCGAAAATAAAATATATACCCAGGAATACTTCTTTTTATTGTGCTTCACTTATTATGCTTTGCAGATACTATGTTAACCAACTGATGGTTTGTGGCAACCTTGCATGGAGCAAGTCTATTGGCACCACTTTTCCAAAAGCATGTGTTCACTTTGTGTCTCTTTGTGGGCATTTTTAGCAATGGTGTATTTTTAAATTAAGGTATGTACTTTGTGATTGCTAGCCATAGTGATATCACTTAGTAGATTACAGTATAGTGTAACATAAATTTTATATACACTGGGAAACCAGAATTGTCTACTTGCTTTATGGTGATACTTGCTTCATTACAGTGGTCCCATACTGGACCTTCAGTATCTCTGAGGATGCCTGTATTTTTAAAACTGTGTATTAATCATCATTATATTACGGTGTATACCAGGTTTCAGCTAACTCTGACCTAGCAGTCAAATCTGCTTTTGTAAATGAAGTTTTATTGCAATCCAGGCAGGCCATTCTTTTATGTATTATCCAGATCGCCTTTGTACTACAATGGGAGAGTCGATTGGTTTCAGCAGAGACCATGTAGTTCACAAAGCCTAAAATATTTACTATCTTGACCTTTAAAAAATTGCTGACCCTTCATCTATACTTCTATACATTTCTATAAGTAAGGAGTATTAAGAAAAGAAAAGAACAAAAGAATGGTATATTAGGATTGTCATCTGATACCCTTACGCTTTTGATGAAGTTATGAAGTTGTTTCGTGGTCCAAGTTGAATAAAGTTGATGATTCCTGGTTATTTAGTCAGGGACATTGTGTTGTAAATTAGTCAACTACATTTTTGTTTCTCCTCCAAACTATAGTATTGTCATTTATTTCCTATATTTTATAACATATTTTTTGTAGCTACATCCTTATCTAATTTTCAGCTGAAAAAATAACATGATCTTGTTTCTCCTACCTTTTTGAGGAAATGATTATAATAATATAAGAACTTTGCCCTTTGATGAAAGCATTTGATTAGTATTTGGTCCAGTTTTAGCCAGAATCTTCAGGGGTAATATTCTTACTATAAAATTCTTAAACAATTAAAATTATATTGTAAAACTTAAAATTTTTTAACTAAGTTTCTAACATTTTTATTCTTTACTTTTTGTTTTGTTTTGTTTTGAGACAGGGTCTTACTCTGTTGCTAGGCTGGAGTGCAGTGGCATGATCACAGATCACTGCAGCCCTGAACTCCTTAGCTAAGTTGATCCTCCAGCCTCAGCCTAGCCTGGGACAACAGGTGTGCATCACCACACTCAGCTAATTTTTTAAAAAAATTCTTGTGCAGATGGGGTCTCCCTATGTTGCCAAAGCTGGTCTTGAATTCCTGGGCCCAAGCAATCCTTCCACTTCAGCCTCCCAAAGTGCTGAAATTACAAGCATGAGCCACTGTGCCAGGCCTATTTCTTACTTTTGATAGCAGTAGTAGTGTATACAATACTTTAATTTTGTTCCTATTTTTAAAAGACTTTTTTCAAGATAAAGACAGTTTATCTTTATAATAACTTTTTAGTTATTTTAGTACTATTTTTAGTTCAAATTCTGTTATCTAAATTTAAAAGCACTAAAAGTTGATACAGCAAATATATCTCATTGTTATATCCAAAATTTTAAATTGGTAAGAATAAATCTATGAACTGGATTCTTAGAAATATTCTCCTTTTTATTGTTAGTTACATTAAAATGTTTAATTTTTTAAGTATAAAGTTAGTTTGAAGATTATTTCTCCAAAGGGAAGTATTATATAAATAACAATTTAATGGGAATAATACAATAAGATTAGTTTCTGTTACTGAAGTTTTACCTGTTGCTTATGAAAGCTAAAATTAAAATTAAAAATAAAATGTGATTTTGTTTAACAGTAATATTAGGTTATCAAATTTATTATTTAATGAATTGACCTCATCTTGCTTGGCTCTCAGGGATAAAAGGTATAGAGTACCATTACCAAACTCTAAAACGTTACTTATTTTTTTCCCCACTGAATGGTTATATTTACTCACTAATTTTGGAATAAATATGGACTGTTTTGAAGCATCACTTTCATTCTTTCCATATTGAATTATCATGTGATATTGTCACGTGATCCTTGGGGTATCACTTTGCCAGCCAGAAACCTCTGTGGCTAGTGGCACCTTTCCCTGAGTTTTGTTCAGGCCTGTTGGGCTCATTCCGCCCACTTGGCTTGACATGTTGCACTTGGCTCCTGCTACTGGCCTAGATCCCATGCCAGCCAGGCATGGAGCAGTGATGGGTGCATGAGCGGGCAAGCGCAGGTTCCGGCACACTGACTGCTGCGGTGGGGTGAGAAGCTCTAGGCACTGGCATAGGAGCTGGCTTTAGGCAGGCCTGCAGCTAGATCAGATGCATCACAAGCAGCTTCCACTGCAGGCACCCATGTCTGGATGAGGGCAAGATGATGGCACCTGGAAGCTTGGAGACACCAGAAACTGCAGAGCCCCAGAAAGGGTGTCACAGCCTAGACTTAGGGACTTCCTAGGTCTGGGCTCCCTGAGTGTTGCAACTGTTCTCTCCTCGTCACCCTCAGTGTGGTGAGCGGGAACAGGAGAGTTGCTTCAGTCTTGTTTGTGTTACAGCTTTTCAGTCCCACCATTTGGTGAGTCCCAAGTTCTTGACTCATGTTCAGGAAGAATGAGGTACATGGACAACTAGAGGGTGAGCAAGATGAAGAGGAGCTTCACTGAGCAACTAAACAACTCTTGGGAGACCCAAAGTGGGTAGCTTCTTTCCGCAGGCAGGTCATCCCAGTGAGTGTGCAGCTCTCAGTGGAGAGGATTCCTGGAGTGAGTAGCTCCTTTCCACAGGCAAATAGTCCTGACAAATGCAACCCTCAGCAGAGAGGAGACCCAGAGTGGGTAGCTCCTATATGCAGGCACGTTGTCCTGATAAGTGTGCAGCTCTCAGCAGAGAGGAGACCTGCAATAGGTTCCTCCTATGCACAGGCAGGTCGTCCCTATGAATGTCCAGCTCTCATCGGAGAGGAGACCCAGAGTAGAAAGCTCCTTTCCATTGGCAGGTCATCCCGACGAGTCGAGGAGACCCAAAGTGGATACTTTCTTTCTGCAGCTGGTAGTCATGATATCTGTGTGAGTCTGGCTGGTTCCGGGGTCTTTATGGGCTCAGAAGGGAGGAAGCACATGCTCATTGGTCTTTGGGAGGCCATAGACAGGCCTGGAAAAATCACCATAAGTTCTCACTCTGGGCTGCAGACTATACCCAGAACTGAGAGACTGGTTCCCAGGCTTCAGGCCATCTCAGGCTTGAAGGTGGAGCTTCACAGGGGTCCCACC
Organism: Chlorocebus sabaeus; assembly: GCF_047675955.1. NCBI lineage: Eukaryota > Metazoa > Chordata > Mammalia > Primates > Cercopithecidae > Chlorocebus > Chlorocebus sabaeus. The sequence goes on from NC_132906.1 coordinate 14,002,599, forward strand.
CCTTTCTGCCCAGGAGCCTTTCTTCCTCCTACTGCCATCAACATGATATCCATGGCACCCAGGCTGTTCATGCCGAGGGGCACCTGCAGGCTCACGCTAAGCCACCCTCAGCACCCTCTCAGCCTCCCTCCTGTGGTCTTCAGCACCCAATGTCTGGAGGGGGCCAGCGTGATGAGGCTGGCATGTCAGCACCACCCAAGCATGTGCACACCCAGCTAGGTTGTGACAATGCCTGTGTGTGGTTACAACTTTGCTCTGCCCAGGAGTAGGTGCCAGGAGTTGGGGGAGCCCAGGCACTGGGAGCAAACACTTTCAAGCCTGTGGGGGCAAGGGCTTCCTGTGCCCCCAAGAGTGCAGGGATGCCAGGGTCTGGAGCCATGGCTGGGCAGCTGCAGTTGCACCCGGGAGCCTGGGGCTCCTGCCCTGCCAACTTGATAAGGGGTGGAGCTCCCACCTGTTCCAGCCCCCACCTAGTCCATGAGCCCACAGCCCTGGCCATGCTTCCCCCACTATAACTGTTGTCTTTGTAGTGGCCACTCCAGATGGGTCACTGCTGCCATCAATGTCTCTTTTAAAAAGTGTGTGAGAGAAAGGAAGTGGATAGAGTATTACACAGAAAAATCATAGATAGGCAAATTCTGTTAAAGAGCATGGCAGTTTTATAGAATTGTAGTAGTAAAGTGGGTAAGTTTAAGTTGTTAGCATTTTTATATGAGGCATGTTCCTATAGGTCAAATTGTCATTAAATACTGTTTGTGGAAAAATATGTTTTTGGATGCTACCTGTTATGAATTTTCCCTTTTAGTTTTGCTAATTCTATTGGTATTTTGAAATCTGTTTAAAATATTTTATAAATAATTAATTTCTGTACCACTTCTGGGAGGTACAAGATAAAATAGTCAACTAACTTTGATCACAAAATTTATTAAAATTTGCATTAGTTAAGAGCAGCAATGTAAATGACTACTATGGTTATGTTTACTATTTGAGATACTTAAAACATACTTCATGTGGTTACAGTTTCCATTTTTACACAAATTTGAGCTTATAATATACAACATGATGGTATGACATGAAGAAAATGGAAAGGAAACTTAGCTATGTTCAATAATCTAATGAAAAAAACTTTGGAAGAAGTTGTATATAAGTGGTAAACTATTTGAAAATCATTCTTAAAAAAAGTTTATTTCCTACTTTTTAAAATGTGACAGACTCCAACTTTCTGTATCCTGTTGGGCCATTTGTCCCTGTGCAAACAAAGATTGGTAATATCATACAGATCTGATTAATAAAAATAAATTGAATGAAGTCTGACTTATAAAAAGAAAATGCTCCAAATTTTTTCTTACTTGAGTGAATAGTTTTTTCACAGTCTAACGTGAGTTAACTCATACAGGAAATTTGAAAGACTGTGCATTCATATGTTTTATGTCTCTCCAAAATGGAATTTCGACTCACTTTTACAAAAGATTTTAATATTTATTAATTTTATTTGTAATGAACTTTACATATAATATAAATTTTTATTGTATAGAATTTTACATTTTACTTTGTTTTCCTAATGTTTCATGAATTGGAAGTACTGTAAAATAAGATTTTGCAAACTTTTTCTTCGAAGGTTTGGTATTATTAGCCACATAGTCTTTGTCATTTTTGTTGTTGTTGTTCTGTTTGAGACAACATCTCGCTCTGTCACGAGGCTAGAGTGCAATGGCACGATCTCGGCTCACTGCAACCTCCACCTCCTGCATTCAAGCGATTCTCCTGCCTCAGCCTCCTGAGTAGCTGGGATTACAGGCGTGCGCCACCACGCCTGGTTACTTTTTGTATTTTTAGTAGAGACAGTTTCATCACGTTGGTCAGGGTGGTCTCGAACTCCTGACCTCGTGATCCACCCGCCTTGGCCTCCCTAAGTGCTGGGATTACAGGCATGAGCCACCGCGCCTGGCCATATTTTTTGGTTTTTGTGTTGTCTTATTTTTATGATCCTTAAAAACTATAAAATCTGTTCTTAATTTACTGACCATAAAAAAAACACTGGCAGAATAGGTTTAGCCCATAGACCACAGTTTGTCAACCCCATTCCTAGAATAAGAAGTAATAACATCATCAACATAAAAATTAAATTTAGATACTGTTGATAATGTTGGTGTTTATTTTTCATTTAATTGGCTGTGAATATTATATGATGATGTAACTTGTAAATCTCATATGATACCTGTATAGGCAGTCCTTGACTTATGATGATTTGATATTTTTTTTTTACAATGGTGCAAAAGCAGTATGTATTCAGTGGAAACTGTACTTCAGTACAGCATTCAATAAATTTCATGAGAAATTCAACATGTTACTATAAAATAGGCTTTGTGTTAGATGATTTTGCCCGCAAATAGGTTAATATAAGTGTTCTGAGCATGTCTCAGGTAGTCTAGCCTAAGCTATGATATTCAGCAGGTTAGCTATATTAAATGCATTTTTGACTTAAGATATGTTCAACTTACAGTGGGCTTATCAGTACATAACCCCATTGTAAGTCAAGCAGCATCTGTAGTTCCTTTCCATGTTAAGCACAAGCTTTTCCTTAATAAATGGCCATAGGAAGTTATTTTTCTCCATTTTGTTTAATATCTGCTGTCCTGAATACCTGTTCTTGAAACCTTTGTTTTGAAATAAATTTCATTTTATTTTTAGCTCAGCACCAGACTTAACTGGTAAAATTTCCTGGCCATTTAAACCTTATTACTGTGTTGTTTAATAATGAACTACATTGACTGCAGAAAGCATTTATCTTCCTATTTTTGATAACTAGTTTTCATCAATTTTGTTAACTGACAGGTATCATTTTCAGTTATTTGCATAATTTCTGCCTAACTAGCAGTGAGCAGCTGTAGTTCCTAGAGTTGTTATTAGTTATCTTGTTTAAAGAAAATGGTCACTAACACTTTAAAAAATTTTACAGACATACACCAGTGATGTTTTGTGTAACATTTAAAGTTTTTGTAAATTGTAGATTCTATTTTCACATTAGTGGAAAAATAATTCACCTATTGTGCTAAATCTCACAAAAACTTACCAATCTGAAATCAATCATTTTTACCCTAAAAATAAAACATTTTATTAGTAGTTTTTAAAAACGTATTATAATTATTCTTTAGAGATACTTATTGGCATATGAACAGATAATTATTTGAATTTTTACAAATATAGTTAAATGATATTTTCTCAAAAGATCTCATAACTTTCAAAAAGCCACTGAAATTTTTTAGGTATGTAAGTTATTTGGGTTGTCAAATGGTCAAGATTTTGTGTTATAACATAACTTCAACCAAATAAATGTTATTTCAGGAATGATATTTAAAATATAGAATATTTGGATAGTCATCAAGATGGAAAAAGATGGCCAGTTGATTAGCTGCTTCAGTTTACTCAACATTGACAATCAGTGCTTTAACAATTGATGGCTAGATTGCCTTCACATAGAAACTATAATGCAGTATGAAGATATGGATATCTTTAATATCTGTTACATAGTATCTTGTATACAATTAAGGATTTTACTTTAAACACATAAGATCCTGTCCTCCGTTCTTGGTGCTTCAGAGATGGGGAAATCAAACTGAAACCCATGAAATAACGAAGGCAGTCTTTAGCCAAGGTTAAAGCTTCATTAGTAGTCTTGATTGAATATAAGGCTTTACATAGGATATTGACAGGAACAGGGAAAAAGAGACAGTGACATAGTGTTTTGAAAGAAAACTCTAAAAGAGTTTGATTTCTTCTTTTTCTCATGATGGCATAGCAGGAAGTAGACTTATTAATATTTCCCAATTTTAATTACTAGAAAATTGAACAAAATATATGAATAAGAAGTTGTTATACATTGAACAATAGGCCTCAGATAACTGTGATCCCTGAGAGAACAGAAATAATTGAGTTGGGCTCTTTAATTTCTCTGATTTGCCTGGAGGCACTTTCTGGATTGTAGTGCAAGAAAGGGAATTTCCAGTAAATCACAGAACTCTTGCTGAGTTGAGGAGACAGTGATCAGAGTTCAGGAAGTTATGGAGCAGAGTTTTGTAGAAGAGGAAGCACCACAGTAAAATAGCTTGAGAAATCTGCCTATAGGCCCCTTGAAATTTGAATTGTTTAAGCTGCACATATAAAGGGCAAAATTCCACAAGACTGGGTGAAATATGACCATAGACCTTGAGCAAAAAATTTCTAGAGCTCACAGAGGGGAAAGTGTTGTTTTTCTCTACACAGCCAGACTGGCTAATCCTAATGGATTTCCTGAGACAGAGAGGAGAGAGTCCAGAAGAGTGCCACATTAATAGTAGAGTTAAATTATTTCTAGAGTCAAACATTTTCTAGAACCATTCAAGTCTAAATCTAATCTAAAAATATCTTCAAAACAAGCCTCAAATGGTCAAATTGTTTCACCAGTAACTCAATTATGAGAACAAAGCCCAACACATTTTAAAGGAATACAGCAAAATGCAAACACTTAATGTAATACTCATAATACCCAGCATCCAAACATAATTACTAGACATGAGATAACACAGTAAAATGAAGCACACTACTGAAAGGAAAGTCAGTTGTAAAACTTTCTGGGAAATGACAGGGATAAGGGGTTTAAAAGGCAAGGATTGTGAGCTACTATAAAGATGTTTAAGTATGTAAAGTAAAATATGGGTCAAGTGCCATGGCTCATGCCTATAATTCCAGCACTTTAGGATGCTGAGGCGGGTGGATCACCTGAGGTCAGGAGTTTGAGACCAGCCTGGCCAACATGGTGAAACCCCGTCTCTACTAAAAATACAACAATTAGCTGGGTGTGGTGGAGTATATCTGTAGTCCCAGTTATTGGGGAGGCTGAGGCAGGAGAATCACAGGAACCCTAGAGGTGGAGGTCACAGTGAGTCAAGATTGTACCACTGCACTCCAGCCTGGCAACAGATCAAGATTCCATCTCAAAATAATAGTAGTAATAATAATAATAATAAACTAAAATATGAATGTGAAGCGAATTGGACAATGTAAAAAAGAAAGAAATGGAACTCTGGAAAATGAAAAACAAAGGCCTAAAATGAAAATTCATTTGATGACTTGAGCCAAATATTTTATACTGATTAAGAAATAACCATGAACTCGTAGATGTAGAATAGTATGTTTCCAAACTGAAGCAGAGAAAAGGTGACAAAAGAAATGGAGACCAGAGCCCTGGAAACTTATTATATAAATCAAGCAGTTTAATGTACATGGACTTGGACTTCAAGAAAAAGGGATTAATAGTGGAAAATAATATCCAAATATTTTGAAAACTATAAATCCTAATATCCAAGAAATTCAGCTAACCATGAGCAGGGTTAACACATAAAAATTACCATGGAACATAAGTAAACTGTTTAAAACCAGGGTTAAACAGCAAAATTTCAAAAAGCTCTTATTAACAAGAGGCAAATAGCTAATTCACTTAACAGTGACTTGAAAAGACACTTCACCAGTGATTATATTAAATGCCAAATGAGCACATAGAAAGATGGCCAACATCATTAGCCATCAGGTAAATGCAAATTAAAACCAACATTACATACCTCTACAAATATATGAGAATTACTAAAATAAAAATCACTGACATTTCCAAGTGCTGCCAAGAATATGCAGCAGCTGGTATCTCATCCATGGTTGTCATCCGTGACTTTGAGAATGCAAAATAGTAGCCACAGAGGAAAATAGTTTGGAAGATTCTTATTTAGTTAAACAAACTCTTAATTATATGACCGAGTAATCCCATTTCTGGGTGTTTTCCCTGGAGAAATGAAAACTTACGTTCACACAAAAACCTGTAAATCAATGTTCACCTCAGTTATGGTTGTGATAGTCAAAAGATGGAAAAACACAAATGTCCTTCATGAATAAACAAACCATGATTTAAACACAGAAATGCTACTGAGCAGAAACAAAGGACCAGACTTATAAACCTGACTATGTAGATGAATTCAAAGACATTATTACAATGAGTTTTCTTGTGAGTAAGAAAACTTTTTTTCAAAAAGATATATTGTGTATTTCCTTTTTGGGGGAAATTCTCAAAACAACAAAACTTACTGACGAAAATGATTAGTGGTGGCCAGAAGTTATGGGTGAGGTAAGACCTCCAAGCATTCCTTCAGTCAGTGGAGCTATTGTGTATTGATCGTGGTGGCAATACATAAATCATTGCATGTGACAACACTGATAAAACTTTACACAAATACTGGTAAGATTTGTACAACGAAAACTACAAACCACTGCTGAAAGACATTAAAGGCAGAAATAATTAGCAAGCTATTCCACGTTCATGGGTTGGAAGAGTTTATGTCAATCCTACCCAGAGCAATTTATAGATTAATTGCAATTTCTATAAAAGTCCCAATAATGTATTCTGCAGAAATAGAAAAATCAATCATAAAATTCATTTGCAAACTTAAGGAACCCTGAATAACCAAAATAATCCTGAAAAAGAAGAGCAAAGCTGAGGGGTGCATACATCCTAATTTCAAAACTTGCAACAAAGCTACAGTAATCAAAACAGTGTAGAGTGGAATGAAACAGACATATAAGCCAATGGTATACAATCTCTAGCCCATAAATAAAGTCTCCTGTATATAGTCAAATTATTTTTGACAAGAGTGTCATTATCATTCCCTGGTGAAAAGGCAGTCTTTTCAACAAATGGGAAAAGTGGATATCCACGTGCGAAAGAATGTAGTTGGACCCTTCACTAACAACACAGCCAGAAAAGATAGACTGCAATCCAATAACTGTAGCAGACTTTATCAGCTGACTTAGCAATGGACAGATCATCCAGACAGAAAATCAGTAAGGAAACATTGGACTTAAACTATACTCTAGACCAAAAGGACCTAACCGACTTATAAAACCATTCCATCCAGTAGCTACAGAATACACTTTCTTCTTCAATCCACATGGAGCATTCTCCAGAATAGACCATGTATCACAAAATAAGTCTTAACATATTTAGGAAGACTGAAATTGTATCAGGTATCTTTTCTGACCATAAAGGAATAGTAGAAATTGAAAACAGGAGGAACAACTTCAGAAAAATCACAAATACATACAAATTAAACAACATGCTTCTAAACAACTAATGTGTCAATGAAGATAATAAAAGAGACATTTTAAGATTTCTTGGACAAACAAAAATGGAAACAACATACAAACACCTATGTGGTACAGCAAAAGCAGATCTCAGGGGAAATTTTATGGTAATAAATGCCCACATCAAGAAAGAAGAAAGATCTCACACAACCTACAGTGCACCTCAAAGAACTAGAAAAACAAGAGAAAACAAAGCTCAAAGGTAGTAGAAGGAAGGAAATAATAAAGACCAGAGCAGAAATAAATAAAATAGAGACTAGAACAACAATAGGAAAGATTGACAAAACTAAGAGGTGTTTTTTTGAAAAGAAAAACAAAATTGACAAACCATTAGCTAGACTAAGAAAAAAGAGAAGACTCAAAATCAGAAATGAAAAAGGAGATATTACAACCGATAATACAGAAATACAAAGGACAACAAGAGACTATTATGAATAACTATATGCCAACAAATTGGATACCCTAGAAGAAATGACAAAAAAAATCTAGATACATACAATCTACTAAGATTGAATCATGAAGAAATAGAAAATCTGAACAGCTCAATAATGAGTAGGCATCAAATTAGTATTAAAACATCTATCAAAGAAAAGCCCAGGATCTGATGGCTTCACTGATGAGTTCTATTAAACAATTAAAGTATTTATACTAATCTCAAACGCTTTTAAAAAATTGCAGAGGGAGTAATATTTCCAAACACATATTACAAGCCCAACATTTCCTTGATACCAAAGCCAAAGATATTATCAAAAAAGAAAACTGTAATACAATATCCCTGATGAACATAGATGCAAAAATCTGCAACAAAATACTAGCAAGCCCATTTTAACAGCACATTTAAAAGATCATTCATCGTGATCAAGTGAGATTCATCCTAGGGATGCAAGAATAGTTCAACATACGTTAATCAATAAATGTGATACATCACAACAACATAATGAAAGACAAAAAACATATGATCGTTTGAATAGATGAAGAAAAAGCATCTGACCAAATTCTGTGTTTTTGCATGATAAAAAGTCTCAACAAGTTCAGAAGGAGTATACCTCAACACAGTAATGGGCATTTTGACAAACTCATAACTCCCATCATATTCAATGGGGACAATTTGAAAGTTTTTCCTCTAAGATCTGAGACAGAACAAGTAAACTCACTCTCTTCACTTCTGTTCAACATAGTAGAAGTCCTGGACAGAGCAGTCAGGCAAGAGAAAGAAATAAAATGCATCCAAATGAGGAAAAAAACAATGTTAAATTGTCTCTTTGCAGATGACATGATCTTACATGTAGAAAACCCTAAAGAATCTTTCAAAAACTATTAGAACTAAAAAATACATTTAGTTAAGTTGCAGGACACAAATCAATATTTTAAAAAAATCAGTAATGTTTCTATACATTAACAGCAAATTATTTGAGAAAGAAATCAAATCAATAACATTTGCAGTCGCTATGAAAAGTAAAATGCTTAGGAATGTGTTTAAACAAGGAAGCGCTCTATACTGAAAATTATAAAACATAAATGAAAGAAATTGCAGAAGACACAAATAATGAAAACCCATGTGATCATGGGTTGAAAGGTTAATAGTATTCAAACTACACAAAGTGATCTACAAATTAAATGCAATCCCTATCAAAATACCAATGACATTCTTCACAAAAGTAGAAAAAGTAGAAAAAACAATTCTAAAATATGTCTGGAACCACAGAAGACCCCAAATAGCCAAAGTAATCTTGAGTAAAAAAAAAAAAACAAAAAAAACACGTTTGAGGCATCACACTAGCTGACTGCAAAATATAGTACAAAGCTGTAGTAACCCAAACAGCATTGTACTGACATAAAAATAGACATATCTACCAATAGGATAGAAAGATAGCTGAGAAATAAATCCACACATTTACAACTAACTGATTTTTAACAAAGGTGCCTAAAACACAGTGGAGGTAGGACAGACTCTTCAATAAATAGTGTTGGGAAAATTCAATATCCATGTTTAGAAAATAAAATGAGACCCTCATTTTACATCACACATAAAAATCAACTGAAAATGAATTAAAAACTTAAATGTAAGACCTACAACTATGAAACTACTAGAAGAAAACATAATGAGACAACTCCATGACATTGGTCCAAGCAAAGATTTTTGCAGTGACTCTAAAAACACGGACAACAAAAGCAAAAACAGACAAATGGGATTATATCAAACTAAAAAACTTCTGCACAGCAAAGAAAACAAACAACAGTGAAGAAGTAATCTACAGAGTAGAAGAAAATATTTGCAAGCTATACAACTAACAAGTGGCTAATATCCAAAATATATAAGTAACTTTAACTAAACCAGAAAACAAATAACTTGATTTAAAAATGGGTAGGAGAACTGAATAGACATTTCTCAAAAGAAGAAATGCAAGTAAGTAATGTTCAACATCGCTAATCCGAAAAATACAATCTAAAACCACAATAAGATATCATCTTCCTTTTAAAATATAAATTTTATCAAAAAGATAAAAAGTATTAGCGAGGATGTGGAGAAAAGGGAGCACTTGCTCACTGTTGACGGGAATGTGAATTAGGATAGTCATTATGGAAAACGGAATGGAAGTTCTTCAAAAACCTAAAAACAGAACTACCATATGATCTAGCAGTTTTTCTACTGGGTATATATCCAAAGGAAATCGAATTAGTATGTCAAGGAGATATCTACATTCTCGTGTTTATTGCAGCGTTGTTCACAGTAGCCAAGATATGTACTCAGTTTAAGTGTCTATCAACAGATAAATGGATAAAGAAAATATATATACACAGTGGAATACTAGTCAGCGTAAAGAAGGAAATATTTTCCTTTGCAACAGCATGGAAGAACCTGGAGTACATTATGTTAAATGAAGTAAGCCAGGCAGAGAAAGACAAATATTGTATCATCTCACTCGTGTGTGGAATATAAAAAGTTAGACTCATAGGAATCAAGAGTGGAATGTTGGTTACCAGGGCCTAGGGTGGTTGGTTATGGGAGTTAGGGAGAATATGGATCAATGGATACAAAATTTCAATTAGAGAAGAGGAATAATTTCAAGAAATCTATAGTACAACATGGTTACTATTGTTAAAATAGACAGTTATCCCATGAACAACTCGGCGTTTGGGGTGCTGACCATTTGTGCAGTTGACAATACCATATAACTTTTTAATTCCCCAAAACTCAACTACTAATAGCCTTCTATTGCCAAGAAGCCTTATTGATAATATAAAATAAATTAACACATTTTATATGTTAATAGGTACTATATTGTTAAGAATAAGCTAAAGAGAAAATGTTATTAAGGAGATTATAAGAAAGAGAAAATACGTTTACTATCCATTAAGTGGAAGTGGATCACCATAAAGGTCTTCATCCTCATAGCCTTTACGTTGAGTAGGCTGTGTAGGAGAAGAAAGAAGAGGGGTTGGTCTTCCTGTCTCTTGAGTGGCAAAGATGGAAGAAAATCCATATGTAAGTGGACACAGGCAGTTTAAAGCTGTGTCTTTCAAGCGTCAACTGTATTATATTTTTGAAAAATACTATGATGGTGGAAGTAAAGTGTTCTTACCACAAAAATAACTGTTGAAGGCAATACATATGTTAATTAGCTAGATTTAGTTTTTCCACAATATGTATATACTTCCAAAAATGATATTTACAAAATATGCCATTTTATCTGTAAAATTTTTAATGAATAAAAATACTCCAAGAAGAAAAACATCAGGGCATTGGATTTGTCAATGATATCTTGGATATGGACACCAATGGCACAGAAAACAAAAGCAAAAATAGACAAATTAGATGTCATAATAATTTTAGACTTTTGTTGGTCAAAATACAGTATCAACAGGGTAAAAAGGCACTCCACAGAAAGGGAAAAATGTTTGCAAATATTTCATCTAATAAGGGATTTATATCCAGAATATATAAAAATCTCCTAAAACTCAACAACAAAAAAACAACTCAAAGAAGCACAAAAGACTTGAATAGATGTTTTTTTCAAAAAAGTACATACAAATGGTGAATGAACACATGAAAAGATACTCAGCATCACTAGTCATTAGGGAAATGCAAAACAAATCCAGAGTGAGATGTCACCTCACACCATTAGGATGAGTACTATTTAAAAAAAGAAGAAGAAGAAAAGTAACAATAACAAATGTTGGCTTGTTACTGTTGTGGAATAACTTAAACACTGTGAACTGTTGGTGGGATTTTAAATGGTACAGCTGATGTGCAAACCAGTATGGTGGTTCCTAAAAAATTAAAACAATTACCATGTCACTAGCAATTTGACTTCTGGGTATATACCCAAAGGAATTGAAAGCCTGGTCTCAAAGACATATTTGTGTACACATATTTTCATTGCAGCCTTATTCAAAACAGCTAAAACATTGAAACAACCTGGGCACCCACTGATGGAAAAATGGGTAAGAAAACTGTGGTACACATGCAGGCGAATATTATTCACTCTTAAAGAGAATTCGGGCATATAATGCAACATGAATGACCCTTGAGAACATTAAGCTAAGTGAAATAAACCAGTCACAAAAGGCAAATGATGAGTGATCGTGTTTATATGAGGAACATAGAGTAGTCAAAAATCATAGAGACAGAAAATAGAATGGTGGTGGCCAGGGGCTGCAGAGAGTGGGGAATGGGCAGTTACTGTTTAATGAGTGTAAAGTTTCAATTTTACAAAATAAGAGTTATGGAGATGGATGATGGTGATAGTTGTACATTATGACTGAATTTAATAACTCTGCCTTGTACACTTAAACATGACTAATATGGTAAGTTTTATTTTTTATGTACTGTACCACAGTAAAATATTGGAAAAAAATATACAAACTTAGAATTAAACGAATTCTATTAAAAATAACACCAACGTTGCCAACAACAACAACAACAAAAAAAACCAGTGTAGCCCTGCTGCATAAAATCTTGAAAACTGACCCAAATTTTATCTGTAATCCTGCCTCTGTATCTACAAAATACAATATACAAAATCTATATCATTTTGTATATTCATTATATTTTTACATAGGAAAACAAGTAACAAATTCCATTTTAATGTATGATCATTCAAATTTTAAGTTTTAAAAAATCTGTCAGAAGAAAAATCACTTCACTTGCAAAAATAGACAGAAATTATGCAAGCCAGAAGATAATGGAACATCTGTTATTCTTAATTCAGTGAAAATATTCTTCAAAAATGAAGGCAAGATAAAGACTTTTTCAGACAAGAAAAGCTGAGGAAATTTATGGCCAGCAGATCTGTATTGTAACAGTGTTAAGAAAACGGTTTTCAAGCAGAGGGTTTATGATACCAGATGGAAACATGGACACACACAATTGAAAAAAGGAGAGCAAGAAATGGTTTCTGTGTGAATATTCAGATGCTCCTCAACTTATGATGGGGTTACATCCCCATAAACTCTTTCTACATAAAAGTAACATAAGTGGAACATCAGAAGTTGGAGGTTATCTGTATATTAAACATTGTTTTCCCATTTGTAGTCGATGGAGAAAAAGCATCTGTTAATATTCAATAGCTAGTCATAATAAAATTTCAGAAAAATAGGACCTGAAGTGAAAAAAACTGAACTAAAATTGGTATCTAGGATAAAACAACTTAAGACATATTTGACAGTAAAAGACCAAATAAGATTGGGCAAGAGTTTTATCTCTCATTACTTTAACATGTTACTGAATATTCTAACTAGTACAGTAAATATGGGGGATGCACATTGCCTCTTACTACGTGGAAGTGGTCAATATTATAGGGTAGTCAATAGAAGGAAGATTAAGAACAGACCACATGATGTCATTAGAATCTTTGATGTGGAGACAGATCTCAGAAGAGTAGTAGAAACAGACATAGAACTGTAGGGTGTAAAATGTTTGAAAAACAAACTGAGTAAACATAGACCATTCATTGGAGAAATTTGACAGTGAAACAAAAGAAGAAGATTGGTGGAGATTTGTCTAACTGTTGAAGATTTTATTCACGTAAGGGAAAGCTATGTTTGTTAGGACATAGAGGAAAAAGAACCATTGGAGATGTAAAAATGAAGATTGATAGAGGTAAGAGAAATAATGCATAATAATAAGAAATAATAAGAAAGGACTCAGAAGAAATAGAGAAGTTTGCTTTGGAGCAGAGCAAGGACAACTTCTAAACTTAGAAGGATAAATTACAGGCTAGGAATAGATGTGGGTTGAGGGAAATGTTAATGGAATTTTCTGTGTCCATTATTTTTATTCAATTTACTATCAAGGATATTCTAATTCAGTTATTACTTGATTCTGTGTTCAAAGAATCCTCCTTTTGACTTATCCTGGTGTTCTGAGAACTTGTCCAAATTATTTTTTATTACAAATAAATAGAAATTAAGTAGCCCCCAAATGTAATCCAAATGTTTACTAAATGTAGAAGTTGACAAAGACTTTTTTCATTACAGTTAAATTCTACCAAGAAAACAACCTCCACATAGAGAAATGATACTCTTTTGTCATAAACAAACATTTAGAACTGCACAGTTTAGTATTTCAATATGGAAATTTCCTTTTATGTAATTAAGATGGTTAACCCAAAGAAGATATGATTTGTCAAGAAGAGTTATGGATCACTTTCAAGTGGGCCGAATGGGAACAGCTTCAGTCTACAGGTCCCAGCGAGATCGACTGAGAAGACAGGTGATTTCTGCATTTCCAAGTGAGGTACCTGGTTCATCTCACTGGGACTGGTTGGACAGTGGGTGCAGCCCATAGAGGGTGAGCTGAACCAGGGCAGGGCGTCACCTCACCTGGGAAGCACAAGGGGTCTGGAGAATTCCCTTTCCCAGCCAAGGGAAGCTGTGAGTGACTGTACCTGGAGGGATGGTACACTCCTGCCCAAATATTGTGCTTTTCCAACAGTCTTCGCAACCGGTAGACCAGGAGTTTCCCTCCTGTGCCTGGCTTGGCAGGTCTCATGCGTACGGATCCTTACTCGATGCTAGCACAGCAGTCTGAGATAGACCTGGGATGCTGGAACTTGGCAGGGGGAGGGGCGTCTGCCACTGCTGAGGCTTGAGTAGGCAGTTATATGCTCACATTGTAAACAAAGTGGCAGGGAAGCTCGAACTGGGTGGAGCCCACCGCAGGTCAGCAAAGCCTACTATTTCTGTAGATTCCACCTCTGGGGGCAGAGCATATCTGAACAAAAGGCAGCAGACAGCTCCTGCAGACTTAAACATCCCTGCCTGACAGCACTGAAGAGAGTAGTGGTTCCTTCAGCAGGGCATTTGAGCTCCAGTAATGGACAGACTGTCTCAAGTGAGTCCCTGACCCCCATGCAGCCTGACTGGGAGACACCTCCCAGTAGGGGCCGACAGATACCTCATATAGGTGGGTGCCCCTTTGGGACGAAACTTCCAGAGGAAGGATCAGGCAGCAGTATTTGCTGTTCTGCAGCCTCCACTGGTGATTCCCAGGCAAACAGGGTCTGAAGTGGACCTTCAGCAAACTTCAGTAGACCTGCAGCTGAGGGACCTGACCGTTAGAAGGAAAACTAACAAATAGAAAGGAATAGCATCAACATTAACAGAAAGGACATCCTCACCAAAACCCCATCTGTAGGTCACCAACATCAAAGACTAAAGGTAGATAAAACCACAAAGATGGGGAGAAACCAGAGCAGAAAGGCTGAAAATTCCAAACACCAGAATGCCTCTGCTCCTCCAAAGGAACACAACTCTGCACCAGCAAGGGAACAAAACTGGATGGAAAATGAGTTTGATGAGTTGACAGAAGTAGGCTTAAGAAGGTTGGTAATAACAAACTTCTCCGAGCTAAAAGAGCATGTTCTAACCCATTGCAAGGAAGGTAAAAACCTTGAAAAAAGTTTAGACAAATGGCTAACTAGAATAACCAGTGTAGGGAAGAGCTTAAGTGACCTGATGCACCTAAAAACCACAGTATGAGAACTTCGTGAAGCATACATAAGTATCAATAGCTGAATTGATCAAGTTGAAGAAAGGATAGCAGCACTTGAACATCAAATTAATGAAATAAAGCATGAAGACAAGATTAGAGAAAAAAGAGTGAAAAGAAACGAATAAAGACTCCAAGAAATGTGGGACTATGTGAAAAGACCAAATCTGCATTTGATTGGTGTACCTGAAAGTGACAGGGAGAATGAAACCAAGTTAGGAAACACTCTTCGGGATATTATCCAGGAGAACTTCCCCAACCTAACAAGACAGGCCAACATTCAAATTCAGGAAATACAGAGAACACCACAATGATACTCCTCAAGAAGAGCCACCCCAAGACACATAAGTGACAGATTACCAAGGTTGAAATGAAGGAAAAAATGTTAACAGCAGCCAGAGAGAAAGGTCGGGTCACCCACAAAGGGAAGCCCGTCAGACTAACAGTGGATCTCTCTGCAGAAACCCTATAAGCCAGAAGAGTGGGGGCCAATATTCAGCATTCTTGAAGAAAAGAATTTTCAACTCAGAATCACATATCCAGCCAAACTAACCTTCATCAGTGAAGGAGAAATAAAATCCTTTACAGACAAACTCATGCTGAGAGATTTTGTCACCACCAGGCATGCCTTACAAGAGCTCCTGAAGGAAGCATTAAACATGGAAAGGAACAACTGGTACCAGTCTCTGCGAAAACATGCCAAATTGTAAAGACTATCGATGCTATGAAGAAACTGCAACAACTAATGGGCAAAATAACCAACTACCATCATAATGACAGGATCAAATTCACACATAATAATATTAACTTAAAATGTAAGTGGGCTAAATGCCTCAATTAAAAGACACAGGCTGGCAAATTGGAAAAGGAGTCAAGACCCATTGGTGTGCTGTATTCAGGAGACCCATCTAACATGCAAAGACACACATAGACTCAAAATAAAGGGATGGAGGAAGATCTACCAAGCAAATGGAAAGCAAAAAAAAAGCAAGGGTTGCAATCCTAGTCTCTGATAAAACAGCCTTTAAACCATCAAAGATCAAAAGAGACAAAGCCATTACATAATGGTAAAGGGATCAATGCAACAAGAAGAGCTAACTATCCTAAATATATATATGCACCCAATACAGGAGCACCCAGATTCATAAAGCAAGTCCTTAGAGACTTACAAAGAGACTTAGACTCCCGCACAATAATAATGGAAAACTTTAACACCCCACTGTCAATATTAGACAGATCAACTAGACAGAGAATTAACAAGGATATCAAGGACTTTAACTCGGCTCTGGACCAAGCAGACCTAACACACAGCTACAGAACTCTCCACCCCAAATCAACAGAGTATACATTCTTCTGAGCACCACATCACACTTATTCTAAAATTGACCACATAATTGGAAGTAAAAACACTCCTCAGCATATGAAGAAGAACAGAAATCACAACAAACTGTCTCTCAGACCACAGTGCAATCAAATTAGAATTCAGGACTAAAAAACTCACTCAAAACCACACAACTACATGGAAACTGAAAAACCTGCACCTGAATGACTACTGGGTAAATAATGAAATGAAGGCACACATAAAGATGTTCTTTGAAACCAGTGAGAACAAAGACACAATGTACTAGAATCTCTGAGACATATTTAAAGCAGTGTGTAGAGGGAAATATATAGCACTAAATGCCCACAAGAGAAAGCAGGAAAGATCTAAAATCTACACCCTAACATCACAATTAAAACAACTAGAGAAGCAAGAGCAGACAAATTCAAAAGCTAGCGAAAGACAAGAAATAACTAAGATCAGAGCAGAACTGAAGGAGATAGACACAAAAAACTCTTCAAAAAACCCGATGATTCCAGGAGCTGGTTTTTGGAAAAGATCAACAAAGTAGATAGACTGCTAGCAACACCAATGAAGAAGAAAAGAGAGAAGAATCAAATAGATGCAATAGAAAATGATAAAGCAGGTATCACCACCAATCCCACAGAAATACAAACTTCCATCAGAGAATACTATAAACACCTCTACACAAATAAACTAGAAAATCGAGAAGAAACGGATAAATTCCTGGACACATACACCCTCCCAAGACTAAACCAGGAAGAAGTTGAATCTCTGAATAGGACAATAACAGGTTCTGAAATTGAGGCAATAATTAATAGCCTACCAACAAAAAAAGTCCAGGACCAGATGGATTCACGGTCAAATTCTACCAGACATAAAAAGAGGAGCTGGTACCTTTCCTTCTGAAACTATTCCAAACAATAGAAAAAGAGGGAGTCCTCCTTAACTCATTTTGTGAAGCCAGCATCAACGTGATACCAAAGCCTGGCAGAGACACAACAAAAAATGAGAATTTTAGACCAATATTCCTGATGAACATCAATGCAAAAAATCCTCAGTAAAATACTGGCAGAAAAATCCAGCAACACATCAAGAAGCTTATCCACCATGGTCAAGTCAGCTTCACCCCTGAGCTGCAAGGCTGGTTCAACATATGCAAATCAGTAAACATAATCCATCACATAAACAGAACCAATGACAAAAACCACATGATTATCTCAATAGATGCAGAAAAGGCCTTCGACAAAATTCAACAGCCTTTCATGCTAAAAATTCTCAATAAACTAGGTGTTGATGGAACGTATCTCAAAATAATAAGAGCTATTTATGACAAACCCACAGCCAATATCATACTGAATGGGCAAAAACTGGAAGCATTCCCTTTGAAAACCGGCACAAGACAAGGATGCCCTCTCTCACCACTTCTATTCAACATAGTACTTGAAGTTCTGGCCAGGGCGATCAGGCAAGAGAAAGTAATAAAGGGTATTCAGTTAGAAAAAGAGGAAGTCAAATTGTCTCTGTTTGCAGATGACATAATTGTTTACTTAGAAAACCTCAGAGTATCAGCCCCAAATCTCCTTAAGCTGATAAGCAACTTCAGCAAAGTATCAATGTGCAAAAATCACAAGCATTCCTGTACACCAAGAACAGATAAACAGAGAGCCAAATCATGTGTGAACTCCCATTCACAATTACTGCAAAGATAGTAAAATACCTAGGAATCCAACTTACAAGGGATGTGAAGGACCTCTTTAAGGAGAACGACAAACCACTGCGCAACAAAATAGAAGAGGACACAAACAAATGGAGGAACATTCCATGCTCATGGACAGGAAGAATCAATATCATGAAAATGGCCATACTGTCCAAGGTAATTCATAGATTCAATGCTATTACCATCAAACTACCACTGACTTTCTTCATAGAATTGGAAAAAAAAAGTACTTTAAATTTCATATGGAACCAAAAAAAAGCCTGCATAGCGAAGACAATCCTAAGCAAAAGGACAAAGCTGGAGGCGTCATGCTACCTGACTTCAAACTATACTACAAGGCTACAGTAACCAAAACAGCATGATACTGGTAGCAAAACAGATACATAGACCCATGGAACAGAACAGAGGAGTCAGAAATAACACCACACATCTACAACCATCTGATCTTTGACAAATCTGACAGAAACAAGCAATGCGGAAAGGTTTCCCTATTTAATAAATGGTGCTGGGAAAACTAGCCATATGTAGAAAGCTGAAACTGAATCCCTCCCTTACACCTTATACCTAAATTAACTCAAGATGGATTGGAGACTTAAAATGTAAGACCTAACACCATAAAAACCCTAGAAGAAAACCTGGGCATAAACCATTCAGGACATAGACATGGGCAAGGACTTCGTGACTAAAACACCAAAAGCAATGGCAACAAAAGCCAAAATAGACAAATGGGATCTAATTAAACTAAAGAGCTTCTGCACAGCAAAAGAAACTTATCATCAGAGTGAACAGGCAACCTACAGAATGGGAGAAAATTTTTGCAATCTATCCATCTGACAAAGGGCTAATATCCAGAATCTACAAAGAACTTAAACAAATTTACAAGAAAAAAAAAATCCCATCAAAAAGTGGGCAAAGGGTATGAACAGGCACTTCTGAAAAGAAGACATTTATGCATCCCACAGACACATGAAAAAATGCTCATCACTGGTCATCAGTGAAATGCAAATCAAAACTACAATGAGATACCATCTTATGCCAGTTAGAATGGCGATCATTAGAAAGTCAGGAAACGACAGATCCCGGGGGAGGGATAGCCTTAGGAGAAATACCTAATGTAAATGAGAGGTTGATGGGTGTAGCAAACCAACATGGCACGTGTATACCTATGTAACAAACCGGCACGTTGTGCACTTGTACCCTAAATCTTACAGAGTAATAATTTAAAAAAAGAAGTGATGACCACCCAAAAGTTGTAGATGGCGTATCTGTACATCTGCTGTAGAGCTAACTGAATACATGTAATTTTTCATCAGTATAAGATGACTTTATCCCTTAATATGACATCAATCTTCTACTTTGATACGGTGATTAGAAGATACTTTTGTTATACAAAATAAGACCACATATGGTCTGTGTTGTATATTCCATGATAATTTTTAAAGGGAATTGTTTTCTCTTTTGTTCTAATACAATTGGTGTATTTGTATAAATTTTTAACTGCGATCCAGGAAAATACCAAAAAAAAAAAAAAAAAAGAGGCTATATTTAGAATTACTCTCAGGCACCTGGTGTGACCTTGGATTGTTTTGACAAAAAGACATTTGGGTGCTTAAAATACAAGGTAATACAATGAAAGATCTATATATTCCATTAAATTTATGTCATTGAATAACAAGTTTGGTTTGGAGGGCATACATGTAACTTCTTTTGAGATGAGAAATATTTTTACATTATGAAAAATTGCATGCTGACTATAATGTCTACTCATGATAAACTACATGGAATCTTCAAGAAGCTAATCATGAAATTAATGTTGGTTTTTATTATACTTTCTGGGATACTAATGCACATTAGAGAAATATGTAAACAATTTGGGAAAAAAATAGGGAAGTTTTTAAAAAGGAAATACATTGCTTAGCAGTCATATTGTAGTGATTAAATTTTCCAAGTAATCTATATACTTATTATAGACATACTGTAGTTCCTAAATGCAAATAGACTACAAGATACTAGCTTGAGTTTATTTAGTAGCTGATGGCCCTCTGTTCATCCTCATGTTGTTCTAAGCAAAGTCCATATTTTTAAATTGAATTCTGATTCTTTTTGAATATAAAATAGATTATGTATTTGTTTAAATTTTGTAATATTACATATTTAAAGAAAGCTTTAGAGAACTGTTTACGTTTTCCCTCTGTTTTAACAGAGTAATGGAAAGCATGCATGCAGAACAATAACAATGCAACGTAAGCGTCTGTGGCCCCAGGTGGCGGGGATTTAGAGAGAACATGGGAGATACCTATGTGTAAAAATTCAGCTAGTTATGGACAAGATTCAACAAAGCTGGTACTTACCTCAACACTGCTTTGTTTCCAACTATATTCTTAAAACAAAATTTGGTAAAGTAAAAATACAGTACACACACACACAAACCAATGTGGATGACATCTTGATCAGGTTTAAGCCTGGCAGACACCGGGTATTAAGGGAAGTAAAGACATCAGAGAGCCAGAAAAACTCATATTTTTTCATGAATTATTAAAAATTACATTAAGCCAGGTGTGGTGACTCACAACTGTAATCCCATCACTTTGGGAGGCCAAGGTGGGTGGATCACTTGAGGTCATGTGTTCAAGACGAGCCTGACCAACATGGAGAAACCCCGTCTCTACTAAGAATACAAAATTAGCTGGACATGGTGTCGCATGCCTTATAATCCCAGCTACTCAGGAGGCTGAGGCAGGAGAATCACTTGAACCTGGTAGGCAGAGGTTGTGGTGAGCTGAGAGCGCACCATTGCACTTCAGCTTGGGCAACAAGAGAGAAATTCCGTCTCAAAAAAAAAAAAAAAAAAAAAAAAGTAAAACAGCATATGTATGCAAAGGAGGGTAGAAAGAAAGGAGCAGCGACTTTGCCAAATACCCATATTCTAAAGGAAAAAAAGAAACCTAGATTCTAGTCATTCTTGAAAAAAATTTGAACAGAAAGGGACAAAATTAAAGTATGATTTAGGGTTGGTTACAGTGGCTCTCACACCTGTAATTCCAGCACTTTTGGGGGCTAAGGCAGGCAGACCACTTGAGACCAGGAATTTGAGACCAGCCTGGCCAACATGGTAACACCCCATCTCTACTAAAAAAAAATACAAAAATTAGCCAATGTGGTGGCATATGCCTGTAGTCCAAGCTACTCAGGAGGCCGAGGCAGGAGAATCGCTTGCAACCAGGAGGCAGAGGTTGCAGTGAGCCAAGATCACACCACTGCACTCCAGTCCATGCAACAAGAGCGAAACTCCATCTAAAAAGAAAAATACATATATATAAAATATATATATGCACACATATATATATATATGATTTAGAAACAGTAGTGTACAACAAGGGTTAAATAGAAGGAGAGTAAAGGATAAGATTGTATTATACAAATTCAATAAGGATGTTATACATTTGAACAATGAAAGAAAAAAGGATAGTTGAAAGGCAATTTTGAAGTACATGAAAGTGGCTTCATTTTCTCTACCTCTTGTATTGTAAATTTAACACATAGCAATACAATGCCATGTAATTGACCATTTTGTGTTCAAACCTAATCCTTGCTAAAAGTATTAGGAGCCTTTACTGGTCCCATCATTTAACCGAAGTGCTTAAGGTCTACAAGATAAAACCCCGTGAACTCACAAAAACAGATTCTATAAATGATTTGTCATCTTTATGCTACCACCAAATACTGCCTGTTGGTTTAGCCACTTCTCATTCTTGTTTTCAAGTACATAATTAAATAGAAATTTGATGCCTAAATAACTAAGAACCAATACTTTTCCATATCATTTCATTTCTGCTATCATACATCTTCTCTTTGGTACCAGTTCAGCCCAGTAAGACCTGAAGGAAGGAGTTAGAACCTGGGATATTCAAGACAGAAAGAACGATATGTGCTTTAGCACAAGGGTTGGCAAACTATTTCTTAGATGGGTCAAAACATGAATACTTCAGGCTTTGCAACCATGTAGTGTCTGTCATAGTGCTCAGCTTTACCACTGTAACGTGCAAGTAGCTACATACAATATGTAAAAGAACAAGCTCAGCTATGTTCAATAAAATTTTATGAACACTGAGTATTTTATAACTTTTAAGTATCATGAAATACTGCCTTTCTGTTTTTCCAGTAACTTTAAAATATTAAAATTATTTTTAGCTCACAGGCCATATAAAACAGATAATGGACCAGCTCTGGAGAATTGATTTTCAGACTGCAGGCTGTGATTCATTAGGTGTACAGTGTAATCAATAAAGCAAGCACTGGCCAGTAGTTTTTAATGGCAGGCCATGCCATAGCATAACATAGATGACAGTATCACAGTGAAAGGAAGTTCTATTTTGTAAAACATTTGTTTCAGTTATATATGTAGGATCATGATATGAAATGTATTGCTGTAGACTGTAATAAAAAAGATTTAAAATCAATCTATTTACTAGCAAGGAAATTTAGTGTCAAGAATGTGAAGTGTCTTAGCTTAAGTTTACACAGCTAGTTTGTAGAGACTACATTAAAACCAGATACTCTGATTTCAGTTCAGAGTTTCTTTGACTTAATTAAAAATTAGATTCAGACTAAAAGAATTCTGAAATACTTATAAAATTGCCCAGGTCTGAGAGCTCAGGATAAAACCCTAACATTGAAATATTTAGAGGAATGTAAAAACTAATTGGCTTATTACTAACATTCAGATTATTAGCAATAGTCACCTAATTTGAGTTTAAAACAATACAATGAGTTAGAAAGTATACAGGCAGACTTTATCCTGGCCCTTGATCTGTGCTGTCCAGATATGTTGTTCCTTGCTCTCTAGTTTCAGACTATGAGGTCGGGCCCAGGGCATGTCAACTTTGACCATCACTCTTCAGTCTGTCCTTCTCAGGTATCAAAACACAGTGTTTCCCATTACACATGCCCCTTAATTAAGAGTTACCACAACATAGGTGGATACTGGATCACAAGAGAAGTAAGCCACCAAGAACTAACTTTTGCTGAAAAGCCTGAGAAAAATAAGCTGAGGGAATGGACATTTCCTAAGACATAAACCTGGAGAAGTTATCCATTTCCCCTGTCTGCCCATCATGGGTGTGTCAGGTTGATTTTTTAAAGGACAATTTTAACATAGAAGAATATTTTCTAATTTTTAAATTATTTGAAATTTCTTTTAGTAGAGATTTTATATCTATCTAAGTTAATTCATAGGGATATACCTGTTATATTATCCGTATCTGAAAGGTTGTTCTCTCTGTACTCAGTAGGATTGTTCTAATTACACGAAGTCCAACCAAATATATTCTTCTGATTAAACATATTTTTTAGCTTATAAACTATTTACTTAAAAAGATTATACAGGTAATTTCAACAGCAGTACAAAATATTTCAGCTGAAAAATATTCTCACAGTAAGTGTGCTTTCTATTTACATATTTGTTTTGTTATGGAGAATATCTGAGACTCTGCATCCTCTCATGAGTAAAAGAAGATGTTTAAAATAATTTCAGCAGATTTTCTTTTATAAATTGAATAATATTATTTATAATTACTGATCCTAGAATAATCGCTAGGTCAGTTTTTCTCTAGAAATTAATACCTGTTCATTATTTCAAGTTAAATATTTCCTACTGGTATTTTTTAATTCCACCATTTTCTAATAATCACAATAGGAATTACATTAATAACATCATTTAGCTTGCTTACCAAGTTAATATCCAGAAAAGATTGTGAGATAATACTGGGTCCCATCACAATAAACTGATCAGTTTACCTGCCTGTGTACTCCATTAGAATTCAGGCTTCTCCAGCACATGGAACATAACTGTTTTATATTTGTGTCCTGGCCTATGGTAAGTATACATACTGCTTACAGAATCGAATCTTTGAATGCCTTTAATTCTTGGAAATGACTGGTTCTCTTTTTGGCAGACATTTTTTTGCCATTTATTTGATGCCCTTTTTTAGATCTCCTAGTTCATCCAGTTTCAAAATATAACTCACTTGTAATAGATCTCCATTATATTATAACTGGATTCTGAGTAATAAAAGTACCACTTTTAGTTTATCATAGGTCTAATATTTTGCACTAGAAGTGTTTTTTTTTTTAATTACAGAGACTCATACTGACTTCTTTATTGTATCATTATTGGACTGAATTCTGGTGTATAATATAGAATTTGACTCTTAAGATCTCACCCTGAATTGTGGATAGTTGTGATTTGGATACAGGATTTTCTAGTTAGGCAAAATAATCTTCTTAATTCAATGTATATAGTCTTTGGCATACTATCCCAATAAATTATTCCTTGGGTTGAATCATATGCTTATAATAATTTCTGTGACTTTGGGAAATATCTTCAATGTTGTAAAATTGAAGGAAATTCTAAGAACCTATTTCATTCCTATGAATGAATGAAACTGTACTGATTACTCATCTCTAACTTTTTTCTTAAATGGAGGATTTGGTAAGAAAATTTGACTTGGATCACATTTGAGAATTTATTGCTTTGAGCACAAATAAGGAACTTTGTGAAGATTAGTTTGTTTTTTCAGGGTATTTCAACAATTTGGCAATAATTATTGTATAAAGTTAATGTACTTTTGGAATTAAGTGAGGTTCACCTGACTGACTTCTACTTGAGCCTGCTTTAGACTGAAACCATTTTTTTTGGTGATTTATGCCTTAATTATAATAATTATCAAATAATTTCCTTTTACCAATTATATTTTTTCTCTTTGACTTCATGAATGTCTTTTTTATGAAAAGAAGAGTGATACATAGCATTTCCATTTTACATGATATATTAAGTATTTGAAAGAAAAAACACCAGTGCTTTTTCAATACAAAAATAAAGATCTTAAAGGTGTGTATAAATACAAAAGCTACCTGAAATGTATTTAAATTTGTGAACTTGTAATTATTAAATATATTTATTTGAGAATTTACATAAATTAATATCAGAATTTAGGTAGTTTGAAACTGTATACAAATTGTTCATGTATATATAATATGCTTAAAAGGATTTATATTTTATTTATTTATTTATTTTGAGACGGAGTCTTGCTCTGTCACCCAGGCTGGAGTGCAGTAGCTCAATCTCGGCTCACTGCAAGCTCCGCCTCCTGTGTTCACGCCATTCTCCTGCCTCAGCCCACCGAGTAGCTGGGACTACAGGGGCCTGCCACCACGCCTGGCAAAATTTTTTTTTTTTTTTTTTTTTAGTAGAGACGGGGTTTCACCATGTTAGCCAGGATGGTCTTGATCTCCTGACCTTGTGATCCGCCCACCTTGGCCTCCCAAAGTGCTGGGATTATAGGCGTGAGCCACCACACCCGGCCAATTATTTTATTTTTAATATAGAAGCCTTACTATAGCCACTTTTATTTAAATGTAACTACTTGTGTAAGGTAATCATATCACTAACATAGTATATTTTCTCTTCTTTTGATGATTAATATTTCTTGAAATGATGTGTACATGGTTAAAACACATGTATCATTCTTAGTAATTATTTAGGACCAGAGTCTTTCTTGAGCAATGTTAAAATTTGAACGAGACATAGGTTAGTAGTTTTAGAATTTGATTGAAGCTTTTGAAATTTCAAGGAGCTCAGAGAGAAATAAAGAAAGTTGATGCAGAGGAGTGATACAGGAATAACAATTAATTCTCTAACCCAAAAAGAATTGCAAGATCCAAATGATTTATGTTAGCGAAATGTCTCTTATTTCCCTTATTTCATTCGTACTCATTGCTGTTGTGATTGTATTAGGAAATCAAGAACAGGGCAAGACACTCAGGTCAGTCACCTCCTGTAGTAGAAATTTGAGTTACTACTGTGAGTAAAAGTATCTTATGCAATTTCAAAAATAATTGTTTTATGTTATTTGGAGGCATAGTACTTTATTGTAATCCTTATTTCAGTACCATATTATTTAGACTCTTCATAAATCTACATTTCTATGTCTTATCTCTGTAACTGGTCTCTTATCTCCTTGAGACCAAAGACTGTATCATTTCTGGATTCCTTGTAGATCCTTACAGATAGTGCAAAGCCTATAGCAGTGATATAATTATTGTTCCTAAAATAAATTTGTAAAGCATAAATTAAAAAAGAGTAAACTCGGGGCAGTGTTTCACAGATAATAGGTATTAATGATATTGCTGATAATGCCATTAGAGTATTCTCTTCGGCTCATATTAAAATCATATCACTAGTTTAAAATCTGTATAGAAACCATCACTATAGATTCCTTTTTGTATTTTAATCTGTCATTTTGTAGAAGAGTTATCTGTGAGTGTTACGAACTTCAGTTCTGGCATTATGTAGAAAATTCTCAGCAGAAGCAAAACTATAAAAACATTCACAGTAAGATTTCTAGGCTGTATCAACACAATGACAAAAAATTTAGAGAGTTAATTTCAATAAATCAGTCAAAATGATTATTTGGATATTGTGTAACTACAATTAAACTTTGTTTCTGAGCAATCTAAACATTCTGAGATTACAATTTAAAAGCACTGAGTCAACCATTGTCATATGGAAATTGATTTTTAGTTCTTCCAAACATCTGAAATTTCCATGGGGAAATGTGTAGTATTAAATTACTTTGAAATTGCAAGTGAAATTAATAATATTAATTTCTTTGTCACTCTTCCAAAATATCTCCTGTAACACAATACCACTGATTTCTGACTTTCGATAAGCCAGATGCATTTTGCAATTCAAATATTTTGGATCTACGAAAGGCAGTAAATGCATATATTTCATAGCATCTTTAGGAAAGGCTGGGAGAGCTCCCTAATAAAACACATTAACATGCCTACAATAATACGTAGGGATTTTCACAATAAATAGAATAACAAATTTTAAATAGCATCACATTATTCAGGGGATATTTTGCTGATAATTGAATTTGTGATAATCTTACAACAAAGCTTTCAGTTTTCAGAGCTTTTTGGGTTTCAGAATTGTAAAGTATCATGGATGTACAGCTGAAATAATTGCCCCTGCGATTTTTAGTATCTCTAGATGTGTAAGGGTGTGTATGTATATGTTTGTGTTCTGCTTTTCCTTTTCTCTTACACATACGAGCTCAGGCACATGTGTACACAGACACACACACAGCCACACACCCACACACCCACACACCCACACCACAGAAATGCATGTACACACACCACACAGATGCATGTACACACACATCTTGGGATGAGTAAATAGTTTCCTTGGAAGACAGCCAAACTCATTTGTTTATGTATTGTCTATGGCTACCTTTGTACCACATGCCAGAGTTCAGTGGTTGTGACAGAAACTTATAGCCACCAAAGTCAAAAATATTTACTATCAGGTCCTTTACAGAAAAAGTTTGCCACCACCTAATATATCTGGTATATCCAGAAACTTAAGTTTTGTTCCTGTTTTAAAGACAGTAAGACTGTCATAAGTTTGTGATAACTTAGTTTTTAGTGAACTAAAGATCAATGAATGCATGAACTCTCACTGTCTCTACAGTATTTTGCAGGGTTTGTTGTTGTTGTTGTTAAAATTTGTAATCTGAACATGAATGTAAGCTGTATTGGCTTAATTATATTTAAATAAGCTTTTTTAGTCAAAAAACTGAATTTTATTATCGTTTTAAGTTAATGTTAGAGTTGATCCCATTTGTAATACAGTTTTAAAATAAAATACTTGAGAGAACACATAGGCAAACCTTAAAATGTTCAATTAACATAGTAACTAGTATTACCTATATACATCCTATATACGTCTTAATATTAGTTTTAGCAATAATAAAAATTTAAGCCATTATTGTTATTTCAAAGGATGTTTCATGTTAATTTTTGTTTGTTTTCTTGGTTTTGAATTAGAAGGCCACACTAACTGCTTGCTTTGCTCTTTTTTAAGGTTTAAATCTTAGTAAGTTGAGGTGACTTACATGGTAACATTGAAAGTAAATTTCACAGAGAGAAGCATATCACAGTGAGGGAGTAGGAAGATAATTTCATGTTTCAGGTTAAAAAAGTAAAAGAATAGTAGAAAATATCAGAAATTACTGTTGTGCAGATAGGGATGTGTAAGTATTAAAGGAGTCTAAAAGAAACTCATTATGGTAATACCCTACGTCTTAGAATCTTTCATCATACCATGTGAGAAGTGGAGAGAACAGAATTTTGAAGAACACATCACTGAAAATAAGGCACATGAAGCACAGTGGACATGCAAAATTCCTTTCTACACCTATAGTTACTCAACATTTGTTACTGAAATGAAAATATTTCAGTGCCATTCAGCTCTACTAGTTTGGGGATTTTTTAAAGTTAAGAATAGGCTGGGCCTGGTGGCTTACACCTGTAATCCTAGCACTTTGGGAGGCCCAGGTGGGTGGATTGCTTGAGCTCAGGAGTTCAGATCAGCTTGGGCAACATGACAAAACTCTGTCTCCACCAAAATTACAAAAATTAGCCACCGTACTCCAGCCCTTGTGACACAGCAAGATTTTGCCTCCAAAACAAACAAAAAGATTAAAAATCATTAGAAGATTGACTAAAAACTAGTTAGTCCTGGGCATGTTTGATTTTTAAAATTCAGATTGTCAGTACAGTCATATCTGTTTGATGGAAAATAAATTGGTATCTTTTATTGTGGGGAGAAATATGGTCTAGAATGAAACTCATCACTTTTCCTTCTGCAAATTTGCTGCTTTATTTGCTTTCCTTATCTCAGTTAAAGGTATCATCATCACACTCTGATGGTTCCTTTACCGTGCCCTAATGGTTGTTAAAATAGTTGTCTAAAATAGTTTGTCTCATTACAGAATGCCTTTCAAGTCTGTCTCTACTTGCATTGCCACCATCTTGAGCTCAAGCTTTCAGTCGTTTAACTAAACTTTTTAGTTACTGGTTTCTTCCTGTACTGCTGACAGAAAGTGGTCTTTCCAAAATAGAGCTAATTCTGTCTGCGCCCTGCTTAAAATCCTGTTGTTTCTCCCTGGTGATGACAGGATAGTATGCCGTGTATGGCTCTACTTCCTGCCTACCTCTCTGTCTTCATTTCCAGTCACTTCCTTTCATCCTTCACACCCTACGACATAACATTCCAACTCCATTTTGCTGACTATTGCATGCTTCTTTATACCTCAAACATTTCTCTGTCACCTGGAATGACCTTCCCTTCTTTCCAGTTTTTGCTTAGATAGGCTCAGCATTATCCAACTTAAATGTCACATTCCCCATAACTTCTTCTCCTAGACACAGTTGCTTAATACCCTTCCTGTGCTTCTCACACTGCATTCTCTATGAACCCCTTAAGAGTCCCTATCATGATTACTTGCTCACATTATCTGCCCCACATCCCACTTAGTACCTACCATGGTGTCAGGCACATTAGAAATACGCTTGGTAAATGTTTTTTGAATGAATTCGGATCTTATTCTAAAAACTGATGTTCTTATTATTGCTCAAAATGTAATTTTTATCTACAGTTGATAATGATGATTTATAGATTTATTGATTCAATTAATATTTATTGATTATATATTCAAAGCAATCATAGATGTCTGTCAGAGTCTCCTCTCTTGGATCCTTACTTCAAGAAAACTTTAACATTTAAAAGATGAGTTCCATATAAGAGCATTATTTCTTGTCCCTAGAACATGTGATATTCTTCATCTCCCACCATGAGGAACATTCTGCTAGAGATGGAATTTTTCAACAGTATTTTAAAACTTTAGGGCTCTTTTAACTTGATATTCAATTCAACAGATGTAAAAAGTTAGACCCACAGATTGACTCAAAAGAGTCTGACAGTTCTTTATTAAAATAATATCATTGTACCTTTTAGTAGTGTTTGTATTAAATAAAGATAGCTTTGTCCCAAAGGCCAAGCTTCTAACTTTATACTCATTTTGGAGATTTCTTATCTGGTTTATCATTTGCAGCAGTTTTTTGTTTTGTTTTGTTTTATCTTGTTTTTTTAGTGGGGAGGGAGTGTCATTCTGAAAGTAGAAATTGACTTCCTACCCCTAGTCAGTGTGAACCCAAAAGAACTGCCAGTTTTTTTGGATAATGGTTTACTCAGCTATATCAGTTTTATTTACTGCCTGGATCTGGACCACCTCAAGTTTGTCCAGCTAATTAATCTTCTCAAGTACTTGTATCTTAGCCACTCAGTGAGCTGACTTCATCTTTCAACAATGTAGTTCATAATATATTCAAAAGCTCTTAATGGATGGTTTCCTTACTGTTAAAGTATCTCCCAAATATACAAGCCTCTTTCCTCATAAGCCCTCACACATTTATTGTCTGCATTCCAGGTGTTCATTTTATACTGGTAAGCTATATGGTTTGCAGTACTGAATCAGTAATTCTGGTTAGAATATTTATTCCAGCAAACATACATATTTTCTGGCAAAAATATTCTATTACTTTGCCCATACTCCTAACTGTATTTTTGCTGGGGAGGCACATATGTACAGCTCCTTTGGGGGCTACTTGTTACTTAACAAGGCACAGATTGTCATGATAGAATAGGAATGCTATAAATAGTCCTTAGTATCATTTCTCCCATTTTATAAGTTGCTTTAAATTTTTCCTTTTGTCTTTCAAAACCGTATAATTTTCTTTCTTTCAATCTTAATCTATCTTTGATTTTTACCCTAGCCCTTCAGTACACTTTTAAACACTCTTATAGTCTGTTCATCCATCCCCCAAGCTATACAAGTTTTTTTCAGATTTTCTCTTTGTTCTCTGCTTCCTGTGTGCTTTTCGCTTAAGCTATTGCTTTTTGTTCCCATGTCTGACCACAATAAGTTACTTTCACCAGGAAAACTGTCAAAATCATTCAACTTTGAATTGACCATTATGACCAGTCTCATAAGCATATATTGCCATATTATTAATGCCAAACTATTTATGTAGCTCTGCAGCAAACAGAATGGGCTTTGAGTTGGATGACTTGAATTTGGGTCCCAATTCCACCACTTACTGAATGACACACCTTTGGCTAGCCACCAAATCTCTTCAGTTTTTATGTATCAAATGAGGTAGTTATAACTAGTTTAAACAGTTATTAAGAGATTCAAATGAGATAGCATATATGTAAGTTATCTGTAAATTCTAAAGCTCTATATAAATTTTATATAATCTTAATTTGAATTAAAATATGGGCACTTGGGAAGGTATAAATAATAACTTATTTATTACTGTAAACTCCTTAGTACTAACACTATATTTTGCTCATAAGTGGAGATATCAAATGAATTAATTTGATTATGAATTTTTTGTGACATAGAAAAAGGATACAGTCAAACTTTTTGAGACATACACTTGTAAAATATTTGTCTTATTCATATACAGCTTAAGAGTTACTTATAGCATCATTCAGTGGTTGTATTTTCATTATCTCTAGTAAAACATTGAGTTTACCTCTTTTTTTTTTTAGTAATACTCCCAACCAAAGTGATTATGTAATTTTTGAAGATAGATAGATCTTTCAAATTTGCCTCTGCTTGTGTTCTCATTGTCACATTTAGTTTTTCTTTTGCTTTTGGGAAAATTCATTTGTTCCTTCTGTCCAAAACTAATTAGACAAAACACATGAGTAAAGGTGTGAGGTTCTATGGACTTGAAATCACAATGGCCTTTTACAAAATACTGAGAGCACTGTTTCCAAATTGCAATTTTGGTATTGTATCAGTTTTTTGTCATTCCTTTTGAACAAAGCATTAATGAAGCATTTGTTTATATTTTTCTTATGATGGAATGATGGTATTTGTAAAAACTATAAATGTTCTTGTTACATAGTGTTTTTTAAAAGTTCATTTAAAAAATTGACTTCTGAGAAATGAATGCAATTTCATGTTTTTCCTAATTTTACTTCAATTTGTTACATATTTAAAAACTCAGACACAGAATATATGTGAATAATTCTTTATATCAAAGCCTTATTGTCTAAATTTACATGAGTTTAATTATGATCATTTGGCCTTTTACTTGTTTTCTCTTTGTCAGAATTCAAATCTTTGAGTAGCCAACAGGTGATACATGTCCCATTAATCTTTCTGACTCCCTAGAACTTGAGCATGAGAATTGCTGATCGATTACACCAATTGTCTCTTAAATGAGCTTCTCACATCTGCCTCTTATTTCATTAGTTAACTGTCTGCCCAAAGATCTGATGAGATGGAACACTAGTATGTTTTTATAGCTTGTTCTGTCAGTCGGTACAATGAGGAGATAGGGTCGTTAGCAAAATGGGCACAAAAGGGTGTCTATCCACTGCCTACAGTAAATATACATGCTAGTGTCTAGAAGGCATTTGAGACTGTTTATTGAAATCACCTTAAGAAACAATAACTGGTTTCACTTCGACTTTCCATTTAGCAACAAATTTAGGCCATGTTAAGACCATTGCCTTTCTTACTGTATGATGCTTTTACTAATTACATTTATCATCAAAGGAAGAAAAATGATAGCATTTCTAAAAACTATGAATGTTCTTGTTATATCGAAATTATTTTTGAAAGAGGAAAAAATCTATTTATTAAGTTACTTTAATTTTGAAAGCAGTGAAAAACTTTAGAAAATATTTTTAAATTACCAAACATCATAATTAACTTACTCTCAACAGCTTTATTAATACTTGATTACCTCATTCTCTATGTTGGCACTTCAAAAAACTACCAATTAAGATCTGTTTTCTTATCATGTACATTGTTATACAGCAGTCATACTTTTAATTGGAAAAAATCTTGATAACTTTTCATCAATACATATAATAAGAATTAATGTTTAAACTGTTTATAGGAAGAATAAGTTCTTAACCTGTAGAATGGGAATAATAATACTGTGTCACAGAGTATAATGATAATTAAATGAGACCATGCACATAAGGCACTGTGCCAATGTGTTAAATATTGCCCAGCGCATAGTAAGTGATCAATGAGTAGTAGCCATTATTACATAGACATTATTACATTCCACTTTTTTTCTTCTGCTATCTATTTGGGGAGATTGGAAGTATAACAGTGCAATATTTTATAAGCATTGATTGATGTGTTAATCATACATTCTTTTTTATTATTTTTAAAATTATTTAATAACTGATAAGCTGTGGAAATTACCTGTTTGTAAATTGATTTTGTCTTTTGGAACAGAATTTAGGCAGAACTTCAATGATTATTGTTCTTTGCTCCAAGGAAACAACCATATAATAAATGTTGTTGGAGTAATAGCAGCTATACATAGCTCATCGATTTTACTAACCTTCCCCATTTTGTTTAAATGTAAGAAATGCCTCAACCAAATAAACAACCAAAGCATGAAGTCAGTTTTCAAGTATTTTCACATCATCTTGTGTATCTGAATAGTTTTAAATTATTGTTAAAAATGTATGTTAGGTGAACATTTTCATTCAGTTTACTTTAGGAATTCTATTTAAAAGAAAGCTTTTTTATACATTAAAATTATATAATGAATTAACTCAGAATGGTAATTTCTACCAT
The DNA here is from genome assembly GCF_047675955.1 of Chlorocebus sabaeus. NCBI lineage: Eukaryota > Metazoa > Chordata > Mammalia > Primates > Cercopithecidae > Chlorocebus > Chlorocebus sabaeus. The sequence continues at coordinate 14,036,345 of NC_132906.1, forward strand.
TGTAATTTCATTTTGTTTTAACCTTTCTTTGTTGTAGGCCTTGTTTGTATGAAGTCCAGCACATCTGTGGTTGAGCTTGTTATGCTGCTTTGTTCTCAGGTACAAAATCTCATTCACTCAATTACATTAATATATGAGGACTTTTGTGACTAATAATAAAAAGTACGTGCATGTAAGTGTATGTTTATATATTTTTAAGATTTCCATCTGTTATCCCATAGTTGGAGAAAATAATTTACATTGAGTTATATTAGTATATAGATTATCTTACCATGTAAATATTGACTTATTCTCCCTCTCCCTTCTTCTAGTCTTTTTAGCAGTATTATTCTCCTACCCTTTCAATTCTTCCATTGTTTCCTATCATATATATGTATATAAAATACATATATAATGCATATATAAACATCGTAATTTATAATTTTTAAATGTATTATTAATTACATTGTTTCTTCTTCTCTATTATATTTGAGATAATGAAAAGTAAGTTTTTTAATTCCATGCCCAAAGTGTATAATACAGCTTAAGACCTTGCTGCTTTCTCTTTTTTTAAGTGTAATTTGTATATGTCAGTATAAATTCTAAAAATCTACTTGAGCTGTTTATCTTTAATAATCAGAATCAAAGATAAATGGTAATTGTTGGGTATTGTTTCTTCTTAACAATTACAGAGAAACCAAAAATAAATGTAAATATATTTTCTGATTACTTAAATTGGAACCTATTGGTCTTTCTTCTCACCAGCTCTGTCAGGTCTCCTAGTAGTCCTGATTATCCTGATTATCATATTAGTGTTAAATATTCTGTAATGTCAGAATGAAATAAGAGCTTGTGTATGTTTGTAATAAGCAGTTATTACCTTTATTCATAGTTTCCCCAGTAGAAAGAAACATATATCTAAGCTCTTCCTAATTACTGGCCTGAGGTTTGCTTAAAGCTATAGCTAACTTGCAAATAAACAACAAAATGAATTCAAGTGATCCTCTAAAACATCAGCAAAACTAAACAAAACAAACGAAAAACTTACCAATTGATTTTCAGTTTTCAGGTTTACTTTCTTCAAGAATATATTCCTAGGAAAATCGTTAGGCCCATGTTCCTCATTATAGCCAGGAACAGTATTGATAAGGAAGAGGTTAAAGAAAGCAGCATCCCTGTGAGGAGCTCATCTGCAGGGCATTTGAAAATGTTGTCACCTACTGTTGAAGTCCTGAGTTCGAGAGACTATCTGGATCTTTTCGATTCATGATGATGCACAGTTCTGTAAAATGCTTTAATGGAAAAATAGCTTAGAATTCCTTCTTCTATAGCCCTGTGTTTCACTGCTGTTCAGAGAAATAAAGAGGAATGTAGCATTAAGATCTAGTGTCTTTGATGGCCTCATCATCTAATCATAGGTTTAACATTACTCATTTGCTGGCTCCAGGAATTCCTGCCATTAAGGGCCCTAGAGATGAAACTTTGCCTCAGATATTGATTGAAAGGAAGAGTGAGAAATTTAAGCTCTCTATGCAGTGCACTTTCTTTCAGTGTTGCAGCAAAGCAATATTGTAAACATGCCTCTCGATTTGATTTTTTAAGTTGAATTTTTAAAATAATTCAGTTTTTTAAATATTTCAAGTATTTAATTGATTAAATGCACCTCATTTAAGTAAATTAAAAATATATGCTTATTCTTTAAAATAGCTCCCAATTGTTTTGGTTATTTTTCTGTTTAACTGAAATAATGCTTTCCACTAAATATTTTTAATGAAACAAATAATCCTCCTTTATTCCTATTCGGGGGGATAAGTTTACCATTTTACTGTGAAATTAAGCTTCTAGAACTATCTTTGTAGATCATGTATTGCTCCATGTCTTTTAATGGACCAATGTCTTTTAATTGCTCCAACTAAAATCATGTCTTTAGTTGTAAGGACACACATACTAAAAAATGGACATGTCTTCAAAGTTTCTTAAAATGATGTGCCATTTTTCTATACTACTTAAATTCAAGATGATTTACATCCTATTTTCATCCATTAACAGGGCAACATAGCAGTAGCATACCTCTGAAAAGAGAAATAAATACAGTTAATGATGCTGTGGAGACTGCTTGGCATAGCTCTCTCCAAAGCAGTTCTTCTACAGCCCTTAATGCATCTCTTGTAGAATGAAGCACAGTCCCTGTAGAATTAGTACAGTTCTGTAGGCCATCTTTGTGCCAAGGCAGTAGGTAATCCTGATGAATCTTGAAAGCTGCAGAGTTCTGAGTACTTTTTGTTTTACTCTACAGAGAGCCTTTTGTAAGTCTTGATAGCTCCATGTTATTATCATGAGCAGTATTAATACTAATAAAAATAGTTGAAAATCTGAATGAGTAGCTTTAAGTTACTATCTTGATATACTATGTATATATTTTTTCCACAGTGAGAAATCAAACTAAGATCTTATTCATATTGTAATTTAATGCTGGTTAGAATAAGTTAGAATTCTGCAAATAGAATTTTTAATGTATTTATTTGTATAAAATATGCTTTTCTTTTTCCAAATTTAGACAAGCCATTGAAAGATAAAAATTTTTTGAGAGACCAGGCAGCTAAGAAAAAGGGAAAAGAAAATGCAATATTGGGTTTTTTATAGGATTTTGTTTTTCTTTGCTACAACACATTAGATGGCTTTTATTTTTATGCTTCTCATTTTCATTTTGGAAATTTCCTGTTAGCAACTACATATTATTAAGGATATTAGCTTTTCTTTCTTATCTGAGCTCCTGAATAAACTTACTATTGCTAATAGTTTGTACCCAAAATGTGGTCTAAATTTACATGAGATCATATTACAAGTGTCTGAAGGTACTTGTCAAGGATAATTCAGTTCATATGGGCAAACTTTTAAACTCCAAGGGATGTATCATGCAGTCTACCCCCCAGTGTAATTTTACATCTGTGTGGAAAACGTATTTAAGTCTTAAGAAGAAGCTGTTAAAGTTATCATTATGATGTATTTATCATTCCACAAATACCCAAAACATTTTTTACTGTTTTCCGGATTTTTTTCTGATATAGATTTTATGATACAAATATATTTATTCTTCTTCACTTTTATTTTGTATTAAAGTTGACGTTAGTAGCATTTTAAAAATTGGTTTCATATCATTTTGAAGTGAAATGAACTAAAGTAAAAAACTTAATATCAAATCAGAGGTTAATTAGGGAGTACAAGGTCTTCTACAGATTCTTCAGTATATCAGAGGTCTGATACTATCTTTTATCGTAGCTTTTTAAAAAAAGTTTTATAATTAGATATGGTTAAGGTGCTTATTCTCTATGTGTACTTATTTGTTTATTACATTATTTTTACCATATTGTGCTCTTTGATGAATAGCAGATTTAGTTTTCAAGTAAACTTCTTTAGTTACTATAATAGTTAGTAATTACTTCCAGATTTTTTAAGGAAGTCTCCATAAGATACACTGCAGGAAAAATGGACTGATGTTATCCCATAGCATTTCTTTAAGTTTTTGTAAGTAAAGCTTAGCAGACATCACTTGCATTTTTCTGTGCCTTATCTATCAATAGAAAATATTTTATAAATTGAGAAACTGTATATTTAAAAAATTCTTAGTATTTAAGCGCTTTCTGACTGGACGCAATGATTAAGCAAAGGCATGCTTAGTAAGTCATTTCTACTCTCACTGAAAACCTAAAGATGTATAAGTAATATAAAGTAATAGGCCTGCAAAATGAATTATTTTGTGGTTTGTTTGAATTTACTTTTTTCTAAATACCTCATATACTTAAATAAAAAGAATTTTAGTGACTTCACTGATATGATCAAAGCATTAACCCAGGACTTCTAAAGACAACAATTATAAAAGAACCACAACTAAAGAACAATCTTTTTTTTTTTTTTTTTTTTTTTGATTTGGCCTTTGAACATTTGCGTTTTTCATTTTTTCTCCAGTTTGATATAGTTGAGTCAAATAGTACAAAAGAAAAAATACACTTTTCTTCTGCTAAATGCTGTAAACCTGAGACTGAGGTTCAAAGACATAGATAAGAGAACATAGAGGCCTATTAAAAAATATTCATTGTAAGTACTCAATAGTGAAAGGATTTTTGGTGTATATAGTAAGATTTCAAATACAAGAAAACCAGGGATGGAGTAGATGTTTTTTCCCCATTGTCTTTAGAAATATCATGAAATTCTAATTATCATGATGAAGTTATGTCACATTTAATTTTGTAGTTATTTAATAACTACATTTTTTAAGCATTTTGATGGTTACTAAAGACTTACACATTGTTCCATTTCTCACGTTTAGTATTATCGATGAAACTTGCCAGTTTTGAAGCTAAATTTGAATTCAGTTAAGAACGATAAAAAAATTATGACCTGATACTTAAAATTGAATATAAATGAGCAGTTACCTTTGTGTGGTTCAGTAAATGAGTCCTGTGTACCAACAATAAGATTGTCATGGAAAGGTTTATTGAGGCGAACTGAAAATGAGCCCTGAAGGTGCAAGGTATTCTATTCAGCATAAGCAGAGAAGGAGAACTGGGCTGAAGAAACAGCCTGAGCCCTGTTTCCTCAGAAACCTGAGGTCTGGAGAGGAATGAGTCTCTCATTCCTCTTCAGATTGGGATTAGACATTCAGCAGTGTCTAATCTTTTGGCTTCCTGGGGCCACATTGGAAGAAGAATCATCTTGGGCCACACATAACATATACTAACACTAATGACAGCTGATGAACTAAAAAAAAAAAAAAAAAAAGGTCTTGTAATGTTTTAAAAAAGTTTATGAATTTGTGTTGGGCCACATTCAAAGCTGTCCTGGGCCACATGCAGCCCATTGGCCACAGCTTGGACAAGCTTGTGTTACCTGCTCAAGCCAGTTACCAGCCTCATTTACAACACATCAGAAATCAAGTAGCCATATGTGATTAAGGTCAAGGGATAGCAAAGACAATTTTTAAAAAATTAGAAAATGTAAAAAACAACAGTAGAAATTAAGTGGCCAGGCAATATATAGTATTTATTTGTTTACCTAGGCAGTGTATAATACAATACCTTCTTCAAGAGTATTTTTAATATAAAATGTTGTAGTGTGTTAATAGTATAGAATTAAGGCTAGTAAGAAATGTCTAACCGTTAAACAGTATTGGATAGTTCATGATCATTTACTACAGATTCTGTTTTAAAAGAGCCACCTTTTCATTTTCTAATATCTAAGAAATCCCTGCCTTGCTGTCTAGATGGTGGGTGACCCCACCTCTTACCTGTGGTATAATGTCATTTCCAAGTTAAAGGGGGCAAATTTGGGCATTTAATGTTTTTGGAGTGGCTATATTATATAATCTTTATTGCCATAAAAGTTTGTAATATGTCCTAAAGTATAAATAAAAGTTAAACAGGAAGGTGAAAATACGGTGAGGCATAAAGATTATAGTCAAATAACAATAAAGATTTTAAATTATTAGAAAATATGGAGAAAATTATACACTGAAAATGTAGACATTTTAAAGGAAAAGGAGTATCAATAGAAAATAATTGGAAAATTGTATTTAATATATCTTGGGGAGAATCAGTACAGAACACATTGCAACAGGAAGACAGACTCTCTGTCTGTTATATGTTTAATTACTTACAGCATTCCTGGATGAAAATTTAATCATAGATTTAAAGAGCATATAATTCAAATTACTTTTAATTAATTCTGTGAGGTATTTTATTGTTGGATTATTTTTTAAAACTCTTAGAGACGTTAGCAGGTATAAGACATTTTCAGTCTCTTTTATGTTATAAAATATTTTTTCTAAGCTACCTGCAATACATACAATACTCACACATCATGTAACACTTACATATAAGAACTTAGCACATATCCACTTCAAATTAGAGAGGTAAAAGTTTATGAATAAACAAAAAGTTCTGACCTCATCTGTTGGAAATGATAAACTAAGGCTGGGCGTGGTGGCTCAGGCCTGTAATCCCAGCACTTTGGGAGGCCAAGGCAGGTGGATCACGAGGTCAGGAGTTCCGGACCAGCCTGGCCAACATAGTGAAACCCGTCCCTACTAAAATTACAAAAATTAGCCAGGCATGCTGTGGGCACCTGTAGTCCCAGCTACTTAGGAGGCTGAGGCAGGAGAATCTCTTGAACCCGGGAGGTGGAGGTTACAGTGAGCCGAGATTGCACCACTGCACTCCAGCCTGGGCGACAGAGTGAGACTCAGTCTAAAAAAAACACACACACACACACACACACAAAAGAAAGAAATGATAGAAAAGAACAACAGTCTTTTTTTTCCTCGTGTCTAATTTCTCATAATTCTAGTAAGATTGAGGGAAAAAAGAAATCAATAAGCCTAGGCCACCTGCAGGATCATTTTTAAGAGTGTTTAATGTCTGTGACAGAAGAGAAGGAATGTAGAATATGCTGAATCCCTGGATCCCTGACACTAAGTCCAACTCCCTGACCTAAAATTTCTTTCCATACTGTGCCTCAAATTTCACATTTCCCTTTCTCCCAATATTTTGGTTTATTTTTCTTTTATCTTTATTTTCCTGTGTCTACATTGTATAAGTTTTTCAGACAAATTACAACAATTTTGAAAAATAGTGAAAACTCTCTCTCTCTCTCTCTCTCTCTCTCTCTCTCTCTATATATATATATATATATATATATATATATATATATATCTATCTCACAGTTTTCCCTCTAGTTCATGTTCCCTTTTCTGGTGGTAGATTTTCTTCATTTTTGTCTTATGCATATTTTAATATGCTTTATTTTTATTAGCTATCACGTAATAAGTAGTTTTCTGTATCCTCTTTTTTTGTTCCATTGTACATTTCCTCATGATCATTTTTTCTGTGGTTTCGATGTTTAAATAATTAGAGACTCACAGGAAGTTGCAAAAATAGTACACAGAGTCCCATGTAACCTTCCCTCAGCTTCCTCCAAAAGTAACATCTTACATATAACTGTAGTAGAGTATCAAAACCAGGAAATGGATACTAATGTAGTACTGCCAACTAGATGATAGACATTATTCAACATTCTCTGTTTTTTACATGTGTTCATTTCTATGTGTATGTAACTCAATAAAATTTTATTCCAAGTATTAATGAAACCAATATGGTTGTTCCTGTACCTCATATCTTCCCAATTATTTCAAACGCTTTTATTTTATGAAGCCTTTCTGTATTATTATTATAAGGTTCTAATCTCTCCATCATTCCCTTAGCATCTGAGTGCATAAATCTGGATGGTAAATATAGGAACCTGTTTATATGTTTTAATTAGATGCTCTTATATGTGATTAAGGTATGATTTTCTTTACCCACCACATTTCAGTTTGCATTAGAATAAGCTGCATTTCTAGTATTTCCTTTCTTTCTGAAGAACTCTATTCAGCCAATGGAGAAAATAAGTATTGTATAGTCTCAATATATTTAACATTTATGAAGAGCATTTAAAAGCATACATTGTTTATTTACAACATTTCAAAAGACTGCTTAAGGATGACACAGAACTTTGAAGTTTTCTGAAGTCACTTTATGGATGTTATTCATTTCAGTTATGCTACAAATGTACACCATACTAAAGATCACTTTATTTTTCTATTGCCTTGTGTTATGCTTACCACTATGTCTTCCACTCCTAGTATAAATATCCAGCACATAGTATAGGTAATTATTAATGACATATTGAGTTATTTTATAAATAAAAAGGAGTATATGTTAGCTAAGGTGATTTGTTATTTATTTTTATTGTGATAAAATATGTAAAATGTAAAATGTGCCATTTTTACCATTTTAAGTATACAATTCAGTGGCATTAATTAAAATCACAGTGTTATATAGCCATAAACACTACAATGTGAAGGTTAGGGAGGCCATTACCCCTACACAGTCAAAAATATGCATATAACTTTTTACTCCCCCAAAAGTTAACTACTAATAGCTTAGCACTAGTGACCAGAAGGAAGCCTTACCGATAACATAAGCCATCAGTTAACACATATTTTCTATGTCATATGTATTATGCATTGTAATCTTACAGTAAAATAAGCTAGAGAAAAGAAAATGTTATTTAAAATATAAAAAATATATGTAGATACATAACCAGTATATATATAATGCTTCTTTTTTTAAATTTTAATGTAGTCCAAAAGTATAAGAAGCTGTTTCAGAGGTGCAAAATACAGTAGGTCTTCAAAGAAAGGTCAGCTAATTATATGTCAAAGATTCTTGTACTTAGTTAAAAATGGTGATCTCTAAATTTCTCTACAACACTAATGTTCTTATACTGGCTTCCACACCTATTGCTGCATGATCATTTATGAATAAATATGAAATATTTAATATAACTTAGTACCTATTTCTAAATCTTAAACTACACATTTGAATGTGAGAAACTTTAACAACTCAAAACTAATATATAAACATGTGTGTTGTATATACTCATAACATATGCTCTCTTTAAAAATATTATCTTGTAAAACAGTCTAGACTTTTTTATTATAAACAAATACAAATACATACACTCATTTTATAATAATAAGATGTGTCCAATTTTAAACATAATTTGATGATCACCTAAAGTCCTATAGAAGCCTCCTTATGTTTATATGATACACCAACTTTTCCTTGAGTAACCAACTAAATATATTTCAGTATTTCCTAATGGTTTTTTTATGGTTGACTATTACATCAGTAATCTTCTCTTTGAATTGATTATTGATTATTCATTTCTTACATTCAGTTTTTCCTGTAATACTTTTAGTAAGATCTTCATAAAAATAAGAAATGAAAATGAAATAAGTGGTACTTTAAATACTTCCCATATATATTTTCATTATGTATTTTTTACATACATTGACAAAAATTCTCATCTCTATTTTCACCCTGCAGAGTGTTTTCTTCACTTCACTCCTTATACTTACTGACTTCTCCAGCTTATTGCACAGAATTTCCAAACATGCCAGTTATGATGAACATTCACTTTGAAAATTTTAAGAAACACACCTATGTATTTTAGTGACAGACAATGATAAATATTAAGGATATCAGAAATATAAAATCAATTCTGAAATTCTTGAAGACTTAAGATCTCAATTTACTCTTCCGTTTTTCCCTTGTAATGTTTTTATATTTTCAAAACTTTTATGATGGATTGAATCTCTAAGAACATTAAATTGGTTGATTTAATTGTATACAAAGAAGAGGGAATGAAAAATGTACATTGAGTTGACATAGATGAGGAGAAACTGATGGGGAGCATTATGTTTTGGATCTGAGATTTCTTCGACTAGTCCATCTAACTACCATAAAGTGATTGTGAAGAGAACATAGGGATTTTATCATCATCCTTCTGGAACTTATTTGTCTTCAAAGTGTTTAGTTTCAAAGGGTCCTTAACATGAGATCCAGTTCCCTGAAAAAGTCCTTCATCTTCAGGAAATGTTATGCATGCATGTTGAAGAGTTAAAAAATTGTGACAAAACTATCTAAAGACTTGGCAGCTCTCTGCAGGCATTCAAACCTAAAGTTAAGTATGTTTCCCCATGAAAATAAAAGGTTGTTCATTTAGGTTTTCAGCAGAAAAGTGAGTATATGTCTATGTAGGTGTGTTTTCTCAAATGGCAAAAAATTCTGGAATAATTTGTAAGATAAGACTTTAAAATATACCTTTTTCCTGTCATTGCCAAGAGTTTGTTGTTGATGAAATGAGAGTAAATTGTTCTTATCCCTTTGCATGTGTTCTCATGTATCTGTAAGTCTTTGTATTTGTCAGAGAGAATTGTTAGAGTGCTAGGGCAGGGATTAAAATTGTCTTCCGTGTCCACCTCTATCCCATTTTTTAACTTTCAAGGTAGCTTGTATCTCAGCATCCGTAACGAACAAATAACGTTTCTTCTCTATGCTATGTACTTTTCTTATCACAAAGTTTTGTTTATCTCTCCTTTCAATATTTGATCCAATTATTTTTTGAAGCTCTTGTAATCAGTTATATAGTAATGTGCACTTAAGAAGTATTTTTTGAAATTAGCCAGGCATAGTGGTGCACACCTGTGGTCCCAGCCACTCGGGAGGGTGAGGCAGGAGAATTATTTGAACCTGGGATACGGAGGTTGCAGTGATCTGAGATCGAGCCACTGCACTCCAGCCTCGGTGACAAAGCGAGAATCTGTCTCAAACAAAAACAAAAACAAAAAATGTTTTTTGAACTTATAAAAGAAATGTGCATCAGTGTAAAAGAATATAATCATTGCCTATCCAAATTTGTTAGAAAAAAATTCAAAACCATGTGTATCTCATTTACTTCACACATACATGTAAATAAAGTACTGCAAATATAAATAACTCCATTTCAGAGGCAATGTTTCATGATTAATAAAAATAACATTAAGTGATGAGAAGATGATATAGGATTTATCCCATTTCCTATTTTCAGAGTTTTAAAACTGTTTCATTTACATGCTTTAAGATTTGTTATATTGCCGGCATAAATTCTTAGACCTTACTCCTATGGAAGAGGGCAATAGAAATATAAATTTTTAGACCTGACTCGCATAGAAATGGGCAATAAGAAGCATATATTCTTATCATAGTATTGCACTTTTCCATAGGAGTCAGGCCTAAAAATTCATCTGTAGCTTAGGATAACCAAAGGGGAAGATGCCCTTTGTTACACTTTTCCTATAGGATACATTTTTCTTCTCATTCCATTTTTTTTCTTTACACTTAAGCATTTTTGTTTGCCACCCAATACTGTGTACTGTTGTCTACCTAGGTGTAAAGGGATTGGACTTCTCAACTAAATATGGTAAAAAAAAAAATTATCGTTGCCCCTTTTACAACTGTTGTTCACAAATTATTAAACATGTTTTAAAAACCACATGCAATCCTAACATTTTCTGAGGAGGAAAATATACTTTATCTTGTGCAGAATATTTTATTGTCCCTTTTCTCTCTCTCATTTAGTAGATGAAAAAAATAAACTTCTGCTTTCTTCATTGACCACAACAATGAGAGTCCACAATATGGCCTTTTTTTTTTTTTTTTTTTTTTAACTTTAAGTCCTGGGATACATCTGCAGAACATGCAGTTTGCCACATAGGTATACGTGTGCCATCGTGGTTTGCTGTGCCTGTCAACCTGTCATCGAGGTTTTAAGCCCCACATGCATTAGGTATTTGTCCTAATGCTCCCCCTCCTCTTTCCCCAACCCCCTAACAGGCCCCGGTGTGTGATGTTCCCATACCTGTGTCCATGTATTCTCATTGTTCAGTTCCCATTTACGAGTGAGAACATGCAGTGTTTCCTTTTCTTTTTCTGTGTTAGTTTGCTGAGGATAATAGTTTCCAGCTTCATTCATGTCAGTGCAAAGGACATGAACTCATTCTTTTTTATGGCTGCATAGTATTTGATGATGTATATGTGCCACATTTTCTTTATCCAGTCTATCATTGATGGCCATGTGGGTTGGTTCCAAGTCTTTGCTATTGTAAATAGGGCTGCAATAAAAATACATGTGCATGTGTTTTTATAGTAGAATGATTTATCAACCTTTGGGTATATACCCAGTAATGTGATTGCTGGGTCAAATGGTATTTCTGGTTCTAGGTCCTTGAGGAATCGCCACACTGCCTGCCACAATGGCTGAACTAATTTACACTCCCACCAACAGTGTAAAAGCGTTCCTATTGCTCTGCATCCTTGCCAGCATCTGTTGTTTCCATACTTTTTAATGATCACCATTCTAACCGGCATGAGATTGTATCTCATGAGAGCCCACGATATGTTTTATGCTAAATCCCAGAAAATAACTGATAAAAACTTATGTTTAAAATTTCTAGTTTTAGTGCTGTCTGTATGGCTAACGTCGTTAATTCTCCAACTCTTCTACTTGAAGCAGCACCTCATGGGCTGCAGTAGGGAGGAGTTGGAAAGGTGGCCCAGATTGTAACACATGTCAACCACCGGAATCACAAATGTCCTATGCTCTTAGACTTTCAAAATCTCATTTTTACTTTATTATTTTTACATTCCTCAACATTTTGAATTAAATTACTTGAGATTATTTTTTAATTTTTTGTTTTCCTCTCAGACTCCAGGGGGACTAAACATGTAGTATATATCCTGGGCATAGTCACTGCCTGCGTCTTATGTTTCTCATACCCCAACTTGAATAAACAAAAACTTCAAACTCTCTTTCTTCAGAAAAGACAATTGATAACATTTTTGTGACCTTACACATTGTTAATAGCAGTTCATAGTTTTTCATGTAGTTAATAGACATTTACTTGGTAATTTGAAATTATGCAAATTGTTGCAAATAGTTGAAGAATTTTGAAAACCTTCAAAAATTGAATTATACTCTCTTAATATTAGGTGGAACCACTTTGGCTATTGCTCAGGGCAAGACTTGCATAACTGCTCTTGTGCCCCAGCCATATCATGTTAATGGAGCATGTGTGACAGAAAAGAAAACATTCATGTTGGGAAAACAAAATAATAATAGAACCTAGGGGAAAAAAGGCACCAGGAAATATAACATTTAAACATTTTTATACATAAGGATTTTTTCTGTGTTTGCCATTCAATGTTGGTTAAACTTCTAGAATTAAACTCTTGTTTCCTTAATGTTGTAGTATAGTCATTGTGACAGTTGTACCATCTATTTCTTCTGGTCCTAGTGTTATCACAGACTAATAAAGCCTGGCTCTTCCTTTAAAAATACGGACTTAAAATCTAATGATGTAAAATGCACATAAAACACACAAAGAGTAAAACTGAACTCATAGAGTCACATGAAGAAGACTATTCAGCCAGCTGGTGGTAAACTCCCATATTGAAAAATTGGCAGTTCAAGTTAAAGTTGCTTTAAATTCCTCTATCAGAAAAAGTATTTGATGTCTACCTACATCAGGACAGGTGAGCAGGACAGATAGCGGGATAGACAGAAGACTTAAATTTCCTGCAGGGCACGGGGAGAACAAAAAATACCTTATTTACATTTTAAAAAATCCTTTCTTCTTTTCATAATTAGCAATACTTTTTCATGTCTTCATAGAAAATGAGAACCCAGTTAGATTCTTTTTCTCTAGGATTAAAGAAACACTATGTTCAATTAGTATTGTTCATCTGTAGTAGTATCATTTTAAGAGGTCTCATTACCAGTCACCTGGTTTCATATATCTGGCAATAACAAGAGGTGGATTGTATGTTAATCACTATTGACCCAGTAGATCACTAGTTAATAATATTTGTTATTGTGTTACTCAGACTGTAGCAGGTGTTCAGAGTTAAAATTATATTAGAATTTAAAACCACACATCTCTTAAATTCAAAAAGACCAAGACAAATATGACCAAGGAGTTTATGATTTTCTGGGAAAGAAGTACAGTGAAGTTTACAACCATGTTACTAAAGTCTGGGTGCGTTTATGAATAATAACTGGACTATTTTGTACATAAGTAAAGGAAAACTTCACACTTTTTATTCCTTTTCTGAAGAATTAACTGTTCTTACCCCTTTTCAAGACACCCCATTCTTGTATGCATTCATCAGAATTTCCGTCACCTTCCATCTCTTGTAATCTTTCTGTCTCTCCTTCACCCTTTCATTCTGGTCCACAATTACGATTAAGTCTCTTCATCATAAAAACTTCACAAAAGCTTTCTAACGTGTGTCTTTCTCTGAGCATCCTGTCCATTGTTTCTTGGCTTTAATCACAAAGCTTTTTGTGATTGTTTGCTCTAGTTACCGCTTTCTCTTTCTCACTTACCAGCCCAGTACAATCAGACTTCCCTCCACAGTATTTAGGGCCTCTCTTGTGTCCTCATCATACCTGACTTTTCTGAAATATGAAAATGACAGTGTAATGTCATGCAAGCAAATGGAATAGCAATAGTTTTCTAATGATTATATTTTTAAAATATGGAAAACTTGCAAAATAAAATGAGAACGTGACACAGTCCCACGGTCAAAATGAGAAAGTGACACAGTCCTACTGTCAGAAAATGTTTAATGTTCTCTTCAACAAGAAGACTTCTGCCACCGGCTTCCTTCTCTAATATTGACTCTTCTTTTGGTAGAAAACTTTAAAAAAGAGCAACTCAGGCCTTCTGAGGAGTTGAACACAAATACAGGTCAACAGTGTTATATTGTCATTGAACAAATTCAGGAATTACATTGCCTTGACAAAAGCAATTCTGTGTGTGTGTGTGTGTGTGTGTGTGTGTGTGCGCGTGTGTGTATGATGGAGTCTTGGTCTGTCACCCAGGCTGGAATACTTTGGCGCAATCTCGGGTCACTGCAACCTTCGCCTTCTGATTCCAGCAATTCTCCTGCCTCAGAGTCCCGAGTAGCTGGTATTACAGGTGTGCACCACCATGCCCAGCTAATTTTTGCATGACAAAAGCAGTTCTTGAAGGGAAAACATATAATTGAAAACATTTTTATTCAGAATGTTTTCGTAAGTCTTCTGTGTTCAGACTATCTCTCTGTAGTCTCATAAAGTTACTGTTTCCTTTTTGACAATCTATTACCCTGCTTGCAGAACAAGTCTCTCCTGATTCATCACAGAAACTCTTCTATGGTTCTGTAAAACTAATACTGTTCTTAAAAATTGTTTTTAAAAAAAGTTTTAATTTTACTGTATGTAGTTTAAGGTACATAACCCACAAATAAAAGACCCCTACTCCACCACTGAAATCCACTGGACTGAATCAACCACTTTCAACTCTTTTATCTGTCTACTTTATTAGTAAACTGTATTTTTGAAATAACTCTGTTATACTAATATTCTTGGTTTTTCAATTTTAAATGTTTTTAAAATTTGTTATATGTAGCATGTCACTCTTACAACAGAGCCACTACCACTTACTAAAAAATATGGGAGAAAGTTTCTGCTTTTGTGTCAGCATGTCCCCACTATAGCCATATCACAGTTTTACAGTGTGTCAGTATTTCTTATAAGTATCATCTGTAGCTGAACTATCCACCATTTCCTTCCCAAGATAACTATTTTCTTTTAGAGTGAATTGCCTCTTTGCTGTTTATTTGTTGGCTAAGTTTTCTGGATGCCTATTAGTACATTTCCCCCAAACTTTCCAGTAGAACTAAAAACCTGCTCTAACTCTAGTGCACATTAAGTATTCTCTCAGCCTCTGCTTAATCCTGTTTTGGTACTTCCATTAACAATTATTTGGAGAATTTCCATTGCCTCTGTTTTGTTTCAGTCTACCGATTCTTAGATATGAGTCTATCTCTTTTTAAATGTATTTTCTGAGAATATGTGTAGGGTTTGTCACAAGTTCTTTCTGTCTTATTGAGTGCTTTTGGTGGGTTTGCATTCCCTTCCTGCAGTGAGCTTGGGCTTTATCATAGGACTTTCTCTGGCCAGTGAATGTAGGCAAAGGGACATGTGTTACTTCTGGCTGGAAGCTACAAGAGCCAGGGCATGCTTAGACCCATTCTCTTTCCCTCCATATTGGCTGCCAACAGTGTTCCAGACAATGACAACATGGTCAGTATGACTCCCAGGATGACGCCAGTAAGGATGTAGAGCAGAACACAGACAGTAGACAGAATTTGAGCAAGACGTAAACTTTTGTGTTTTAAGCCTCTGAGGTTCGGGGACTAGCACAACATAAACTTGTTTCTCCTGATTGATATATTTTCTCATTTTGGCAGAGCACACCATCAGTGGGTTCTTGAACAAGAGTCAGTGATAAATTTTTATACACGTGTGAAAATGTGATTATTCTCTCTTCATATGTTACTGATAGTTTGGCTGCATAGTTTGTTCTGAGTATTCTGTTCATAATTTTGAAACTGGCTGATGTTAAACTCCCATATTGAAAATGGTATTTCAACTTGAAGTTACTTTAAATTCATATATCAAATGAAAGCATTTGATGTCTATCTACGTCAGGACAGGTGAGCAGAACAAATAGGAAGCAGGATAAACAGAAGATTTACTTTCTTCCATCGTCTAGTTTTGCTGTTGAAAAGTCTCATTCAGATTCCTGATTCTTTATATAAACTTTTATTTTTTCCTGCGAGTCTCTTTCTTAACCCTGGTGTTCTAGAATTTAATGATGATTTACTTGCTAGGGTATATTATGTATTATATTATTCATTATATAATTATGTAATTATATTGTCATATAATTAAATCCTAGAAAATATTTGAAATTCCTTTGATAATTTCTTGATACAATGTTTCTCATTCACTCTTTCTAAAATTCCTACTTACTAGATAGTGACCTTTCAAAGGAAGATCCTCTAATTTCTTTGTCTCCTTTGTTTTCTCTCTGTGTCTTTTTGGTTGTACCTCATTATCTCTTTGTTCTATTTTCTGGGAGATACTTTCATCTCTTTTTTAATGTATACAATATCTTCGTATATCCCAGTTTTATTACTACATTTTTTTGGTGTCACTTCATTGTCTCTCATTCCCCCCAACCCCCGCCTCCATTATCCCTTTCTGATATTGGCCTGTGTCTTTAATATAAGGTTGCCAACAGGATCATAAGTAGTGACTTTGAAAGTAGTATTTGTGATTAAAGGGTTCTGCATCTTTCTGTTTTCCTGAGGCAGTGTATATATGTGGAGTGTTTTCTTTCAAATAATGCTATAATATTCTGCTTCTGTTCTTAAATTTTAATAGATCTTTTTCTGTCCCTTTCAATTGCTTCTTTTTGCAGTCCTAAAAATGTGAATCCTTTCCAGCCTAGGAATACTTTCTCAGCCTAGATATTTGATCCTCTTTTTGTTTATACTTCTTAGGAGACTTTTGCCTTACTCAGTATTTCCATGTAAATAATTCCAAATTTCACATTCTTTTTTTTAAATATACCTTAAGTCCTAGGGTACATGTGCACAACGTGCGGGTTTGTTACATATGTATACATGTGCCATGTTAGTGTGCTGCACCCATTAACTCGTCATTTACATTAGGTGTATCTCCTAATGCTTTCCCTCTCCCTCACCCCTCCCCACAATAGGCCCCAATGTGGGATGATCCCCTTCCTGTCTCCAAGTGATCTCATTGTTCAATTCCCACCTATGAGTGAGAGCATGTGGTATTTGGTTTTCTGTTCTTGTGATAGTTTGCTGAGAATGATGGTTTCCTGCTTCATCCATGTCCCTACAAAGGACACGAACTCATCCTTTCTTATGGCTGCATAGTATTCCATGGTGTATATGTGCCACATTTTCTTCATCCAGTCTGTCACTGATGGACATTTGCTTTGGTTCCAAGTCTTTCCTATTGTGAATAGTGCCACAATAAACATACGTGTGTGTGTGTGTCTTTATAGCAGCATGATTTATAATCCTTTGGGTATATACCCAGGAATAGGATGGCTGGATAAAATGAGATTTCTCGTTTTAAATCCTTGAGGAATTGCCACACTGTTTTCCACAATGGTTGAACTAGTTTAAAGTCCCACCAACAGTGTAAAAGCACTCCTATTTCTCCACATCCTCTCCAGCACCTGTTGTTTCCTGACTTTTTAATGATCGCCATTCTAACTGGTGTGAGATGGTATCTCATTGTGGTTTTGATTTGCAGTTCTCTGATGGCAAGTGATGATGAGCATTTTTTCATGTGTCTGATGGCTGTATAAATGTCTTCTTTTGAGAAGTATCTGTTCATATCCTTTGCCCACTTTTTGATGGGGTTGTTTGTTTTTTTCTTGTAAATTTGTTTGAGTTCTTTGTAGGTTCTGGATATTAGCCCTTTGTCAGATGAGTAGATTGCAAACATTTTCTCCCGTTCTGTAGGTCGCCTGTTCACTCTGATGGTAATTTCTTTTGCTGTGCAGAAGCTCTTTAATTTAATTAGATCCCATTTGTCATTTTTGGCTTTTGTTGCCGTTGCTTTTGGTGTTTTAGACATGAAGTCTTTGCCCATGCCTATGTCCTGAATGATATTACCTAGATTTTCTTCTAGGGTTTTTATGGTTTTAGGTCTAACATTTAAGTCTCTAATCCATCTTGAAATAATTTTCGTATAATGATTAAGGAAAGGATCCAGTTTCAGCTTTCTACTTATGGCTAGCCAGTTTTCCCAGCACCATTTATTAAATAGGGAATCCTTTCCCCATTTCTTCTTTCTCTCAGGTTAGTCAAAGATCAGATGACTGTAGATGTGTGGTATTATTTCTGAGGGCTCTGTTCTGTTCCACTGGTCTATATCTCTGTTTTGGTACCAGTACCATGCTGTTTTGGTTACTGTAGCCTTGTAATGTAGTTTGAAGTCAGGTAGTGTGATGCCTCCAGCTTTGTTCTTTTGGCTTAGGATTGTCTTGGCAATGCAGGATCGTTTTTGGTTCCATATGAACTTTAAAGTAGTTTTTTCCAATTCTGTGAAAAAAGTCATTGGTTGCTTAATTGGGATGGCATTGAATCTATAAATTACCTTGGGCAGTATGGCCATTTTCACAATATTGATTCTTCCTATCCATGAGCATGGTATGTTCTTCTATTTGTTTGTGTCCTCTTTTATTTCACTGAACAGTGTTTTGTAGTTCTTCTTGAAGAGGTCCTTGACATCCCTTGTAAGTTAGATTCCTAGGCGTTTTATTCTCTTTGAGGCAGTTGTGAATGGGAGTTCATTCATGATTTGACTCTCTGTCTGTTATTGGTGTATAAGAATGCTTGTGATTTTTGCACATTGATTTTGTCTCCTGAGACTTTGCTGAAGTTGCTTATAGGCTTAAGGAGATTTTGGGCTGAGACGATGGGGTTTCTAAATATACAATCATGTCATCTGCAAACAGGGACAATTTGACTTCTTCTTTTCCTAACTGAATCCCCTTGATTTCTTTCTCTTGCCTGATTGCCCTAGCCAGAACTTCCAACACTATGTTGAATAGGAGTGGTGAGAGAGGGCATCCCTGTCTTGTGCCTGTTGTCAAAGGGAATGCTTCCAGTTTTTGCCCATTCAGTATGATATTGGCTGTGGGTTTGTCATAATTAGCTCTTATTATTTTGAGATACATTCCATCAATACCGAATTTATTGAGTTTTTTTAGCATGAAGGGCTATTGAATTTTGTCAAAGGCCTTTTCTGCATCTGTTAAGGTAATCATGTAGTTTTTGTCTTTGGTTCCGTTTATATGCTGGATTACATTTATTAATTTGTATATGTTGACCCAGCCTTGCATCCCAGAGATGAAGCCCACTTGATCATGGTGGATAAGCTTTTTGATGTGCTGCTGGCTTTGGTTTGCCAGTATTTTATTGAGGATTTTTGCATCGATGTTCATCAGGGATATTGGTCTAAAATTCTCTTTTTTTGTTGTGTCTCTGCCAGACTTTGGTATCAGGATGATGTTGGCCTCATGAAATGAGTTAGGGAGGATTCCCTCTTTTCCTATTGATTGGAATAGTTTCAGAAGGAAAGGTACGAGCTCCTCCTTGTACCTCTGGTAGAATTCGGCTGTGAATCCATCTGGTCCTGGACTTTTTTTGGTTGGTAGGCTATTAATTATTGCATCAGTTTCAGAGCCTGCTGTTGGTCTATTCAGGGATTCAACTTCTTCCTGGTTTAGTCTTGGGAGAATGTATGTGTCCAGGAATTTATGTATTTCTTCTAGGTTTTCTAGTTTGTTTGCGTAGAGGTGTTTATAGTATTCTCTGATGGTAGTTTGTATTTCTGTGGGGTCGGTGGTGATACCACTTTATCATTTTTTATCGCGTCTATTTGGTTCTTCTCTCTTTTCTTCTTTATTAGTCTTGCTAGCGGTCTGTCAATTTTGTTGATCTTTTCAAAAAATCAGCTCCTGGATTCATTGATTTTTTGAAGGGTTTTTTGTATCTCTATCTCCTTCAGTTCTGCTCTGATCTTAGTTATGTCTTACCTTCTGCCAGCTTTTGAACGTGTTTGCTCTTGCTTCTCTAGTTGTTTTAACTGTGATGTTAGGGTGTCAATTTTAGATCTTTCCTGCTTTCTCTTGTGGGCATTTAGTGCTATAAATTTCCCTCTACACACTGCTTTAAATGTGTCCCAGAGATTATGGTGTTTTCTATCTTTGTTCTCATTGGTTTCAAAGAACATCTTTATTTCTGCCTTCATTTCGTTATGTACCCAGTAGTCATTCAGGAGCAGGTTGTTCAGTTTCCATGTAGTTGAGTGGTTTTGATTGAATTTCTTCGTCCTGAATTCTAGTTTGATTGCACTGTGTTCAATCTGCACTGAGAGGCAGTTTGTTATGATTTCTGTTCTTTTACATTTGCTGAGGAGTGCTTTACTTCTAAATATGTTTTGGGATAAGTGCGATGTGGTGCTGAGAAGAGTGTGTATTCTGTTGATTTGGGGTGCAGAGTTCTGTAGATGTCTATTAGGTCGCTTGATGCAGAGTTGAGTTCAATTCCTGGATATACTTGTTAACTTTCTGTCTCAGCAATTTGTCTAATCTTGACAGTGGGTGTTATAGTCTCCCATTGTTATTGTATGGGAGTCTAAGTCTCTTTGTAAGTCTTTAAGGACTTACTTTATGAATCTGTGTGCTCCTGTATTGGGTGCATATATATTTAGGACAGTTAGCTCTTCTTGTTGAGTTGATCCCTTTACTGTTATGTAATGGCCTTCTTTGTCTCTTTTTATCTTTTTGTTTTAAAGTCTGTTTTATCAGAGACTAGGATTGCAACCCCTGCCTTTTTTTGTTTTCCATTTGCTTGGTAGATCTTCCTCCATCCCTTTATTTTGAGTCTATGTGTGTCTCTGCATGTGAGATGGGTCTCCTGAATACAGTGAACTGATGGGTCTTGACTCTTTATCCAATTTGCCAGTCTGTGTCTTTTAATTGGACCATTTAGTCCATTTATATTTAAGGTTAATATGTTATGTGTGATCTTGATCCTGTCATTATGATATTAGCTGGTTATTTTGCTCATTAATTGATGCAGTTTCTTCCTAGCATCGATGGTCTTTACATTTTGGTATGTTGTTCCAATGGCTGGTACCGGGTATTCCTTTCCATGTTTAGTGCTTCCTTCAGGATGTCTTGTAGGGTAGGCCTGGTGGTGACAAAATCTCTGAGCATTTGCTTATCTGTAAAGGATTTTATTTCTCCTTCACTTATGAAACTTAGTTTGGCTGGATATGAAATTCTGGGTTGAAAATTCTTTTCTTTAAGAATGTTGAATATTTGCCCCCACTCTCTTCTGGCTTGTAAAGTTTCTGCCGAGAGATCTGCTCTTAGTCTGATGGGCTTCCCTTTGTGGGTAACCCAACCTTTCTCTCTAGCTGCCCTTAGTATTTTTTCCTTCATTTCAACTTTGGTGAATCTGACAATTATGTGTCTTGGAGTTGCTCTTCTTGAGGAGTATCTTTGTGGCATTCTCTGTATTTCCCGAATTTGAATATTGGCCTGCCTTGCTAGGTTGGGGAAGTTCTCCTGGATAATATCCTACAGAGTGTTTTCCAACTTGGTTTCGTTCTCCCTGTCACTTTCAGACACACCAATCAGATGTAGATTTGGTCTTTTCACATGATCCCATATTTCTTGGAGGCTTTGTTCATTTCTTTTTACTCTTTTTTCTCCAAACTTCTCTTCTCACTTCATTTCATTCATTTGAGCTTTAATCACTGATAATCTTTCTTCCAGTTGATCGAGTCAGTTACTGAAGCTTGTGCATTTGTCACATAGTTCTCATGTCATGGTTTTCATCTCTATCAGTTCGTTTATGGACTTCTCTGCATTGGTTATCTAGTTATCCCTCCTTCCATTCTTTTTTCAAGGTTTTTAATTTCTTTTTGCTGGGTACATAGTTCCTCCTTTAGCTCTGAGAAGTTTGATCAACTGAAGCCTTCTTCTCTCAACTCGTCAAAGTCATTCTCCAACCAGCTTTGTTCCGTTGCTGGCGATGAGCTGCGTTCCTTTGGAGGGGGGGGGATGAGCTCTAATTTTTTGAATTTCCAGCTTTTCTGCATTGCTTTTTCCCCATCTTTGTGGTTTTATCCCCTTTGATCTTGATGATGGTGATGTACTGATGGGGTTTTGGTGTGGGTGTCCTTTCTGTTTGTTAGTTTTCCTTCTAACAGTCAGGACCCTCAACTGCAGGTCTGTTGGAGTTAGCTTGAAGTCCACTCCAGACGCTGTTTGCCTGGGTATCAGCAGCGCAGGCTGCAGAAGATAGAATACTGCTGAACAGCAAGTGTTGCTGTCTGATTCTTGCTCTGGAACCTTTGTCTCAGAGGTGTACCCAGCCGTGTGAGGTGTGAGGTATCAGTCTGCACCTAGTGGAGGACCTCTCCCAGTTAGACTACTCAGGGATCAGGGACCCACTTCAGCAGGCAGTCTGTCCATTCTCAGATCTCAACCTCCGTGCTGGGAGAATCACTGCTCTCTTCACAGCTGTCAGACAGTAACATTTACATCTGCAGAGGTTTCTGTTGCTTTTTGTTTAGCTATGCCCTGTCCCTAGAGGTGGAGTCTACAGAGACAGGCAGGCCTCCTTGAGCTGCAGTGGGCTCCACCTAGTTTGAGCTTCCCAGGGTCTTTGTTTACCTACTTAAGCCTCAGCAATGGCGGGCACCCCTCCCCCAGCCTCGCTGCCGCCTTGCAGTTAGATCTCAGACTGCTGTGCTAGCAATGAGGGAAGCTCCGTGGGCGTGGGACCCTCTGGGCCTGGTGTGGGATATAATCTCCTGGTGTGCTGTTAGCTAAGACCCTTGGTAAAGCACAGTATTAGGGTGGGAGTTACCTGATTTTCCAGGTGTTGTGTGCCTCAGTTTCCCTTGATTAGGAAAAGGAATTCCCTTCCCCCTTGCACTTCCCAGGTGAGGCGATGCCTCACCTTGCTTTAGCTCTCGCTGGTTGGGCTACACCCACTGACCAGCACTGACTGTCCGACATGCCCCAGTGAGATGAACCCTGTACCTCGGTTGAAAATGCAGAAATCACCCATCCTCTGTGTCGCTCACGCTCGGAGCTGGAAGCTGGAGCTGTTCCTGTTTGGCCATCTTGGGCACCCCCATTCATGTTCTTTTTTGATATACCATTGCCACTGTAAATCCAACAAATTCAGACAACAGTGTTTGTGATTTCCCCAAATGTATTTTTCAGTATTTTCATAATAATATTACCATTATCCTAGTCATCTACATTGAAAACTTAATAACTATTTTATCTCAAATTCTCTATATCAGTTCTTAAATTCAGATTATCATCTAGTCTTGGCATCTTTTCTTTGTAACATCTCTTATTTTTTATTCCCTATTTGAAATACTCATTTAGATGCCTAATATTTCTCTTGTGGAAAGGCATGTAACAACAATCTCCTACAATTTCCTCTTGCTCAAAACTGACAAACTACTCTTCTAAAACACTGATTTATTGAATGAAGTCTTTCATTGGCTTTCTCAAACTTTAAACTCTAATTTCCTTAGTGTAGCTCAGACTTCCTTCTACTGTTCCTCCACCAAAGGTAAATTAGTACATCTCATGGGCTGTATGCAGATTCCATATAATTTAGATTGATTCAAAGATAATTTACTCTGTGATTTTTTTGACAAGGCATAATTTGGGATGCAGATGTAATACTTAAATATGTACTCTGCGAAATATCTTACTGAAAAATCTTATTCATATTATAAGTTTATGGTGACTAAAGAGTCTTAGTGTACAAACCCTAACACAGAAAATCATGTGTAAGAAGTTGTAATAATCTAGTCTTCATAGTGACATGGGTCCACTTATGTAAAAATCAGTTTTCTCTTTAAGTTAATATCCCAATGAGTATGAAGTATTTCTGAGAAAGGTACATATTTTGTAGGATCCTCATTTCCAATAAATACAGAATATAGAATGAGAATATTAAAGAGGCTTTAAATTTTGTAAAAATTTGGGAAAAGAAATTTCCTGCAATTATTTTATACAGAATTAGTTTGAAAGTTTCAGTAAGTTCTGTACAATGGAATAGCAATCTTGTCATTTGGATAAATTTTAGATAAAGGTTATGATAGCTAGAACCCAGTGGCTTTGTACTATCCCCAAGTTACCACATCTCTTTTCACTAGTTGTTGATTTTCTCTCCTTGGGAGATTGAGGATTTGTTCTTCTATAATTCAGCACACATTTACTTAGAGCAGAGAATATTTACACGCACACAAATACTTTTGGGGACCATATTTATTTTCAGAATGAGTGTAATTTCTTTAAAGGTAAAGGAATCAGGAGTAGAGTGAAGGGTTGATACAGAAACTGTGTTTTTTGTAAAGCTGAACCCATGGCCAGGGCAGCCAGTCACCTCTGTACAACCAACACCTTATTAGGAAAATCATGGGGAGGGGAATATATAGAGGGCCATGACTGGTCAATAAAGATTTTTCTAGCCGGGCGCGGTGGCTCACGCCTGTTATCCCAGCACTTTGGGAGGCCGAGACGGGCGGATCACGAGGTCAGCAGATCGAGACCATCCTGGCTAACATGGTGAAACCCTGTCTCTACTAAAAATACAAAAAATTAGCCGGGTGCGGTGGCGGGCGCCTGTAGTCCCAGCAACTCGGGAGGCTGAGGCAGGAGAATGGCGTGAACCCGGGAGGCGGAGCTTGCAGTGAGCCGAGATTGCTCCACAGCACTCCAGCCTGGGCGACGGAGCGTGCCTGTCTCTCAAAAAAAAAAAAAAAAAAAAAGATTTTTCTATTAAAATGCGTTAGGGAACTTTGGGGAGTATTTACTTGTAGAACCATTGGAAGGGATATAATTTTCAATCCAAAACACTGCTTTTTACCAGATATATATATATGCGCACACACACATATATATATTTAAAACCCCTATATATATTTAACCTGAAATATATGTATTTATATATGTATTTAAAACCCAAAAATATGTATATATTTAAAACCCCCAAAATAGAAATCACTGGCATAAACCAAAACAAGTGTGTAAATTTTATTCTAAAGAGCATAAAATAAGCGTATGCTTTTCTAATCTAAAACACTTCATTATAATCACTTATGTTCATAATGATGATCCTGACCTTGAGAACTGCCAAATTCACAAACATACTCTAATCAAAATTAGCAAAGAGAGATTACATAGTTATCTATTACATATTTAGCCATAGGTTTACTCTATTTTTTTACAATTTTCAAAAAAGTTAATTTGTAACTTTTTTCTAATTAGCATTAAATAATTAGCATTAAGTAATTTGGAATGCACATATAACTAGAACATTTCACTTCCAAGTCAATTTAAATATGTTTATGTTTCTAATAGTTTATATTTCTAGTATTCATTTTATTATCTTAATGGAAATTTTCTATATGAGGAGATAAAGTTTTCTATCTCAAGTATTTCTAGTCCTTGTATAGACACATCAGGCCTCTTTTGGTCATTTGCTCTCTTTTGGAAAGAAGCTATGTGCTCAGAGCCCTCTATACCTGCGTCTCACTTTCCATCTCAGTTTGCATCCATCCTGACATTTTCTGATGAACCAAAAGCACCTTCTAAACTAAGTGATAAAACTAAAATTTGATTTTTTACAAAATAACATTTGTTAGAATCTTGTAAAGACATTTGGAAATAATATAATGTGGAAGTTATTAACAACATCAACATGATCCCTAAACCAGATGTTACTTTCATTTAAATGTTCACTTTTCTCACATTTGTTTTGGTTTCTCCTTTTAGGAATGGCAAAACTCTATTCAGAAGAATGCAGGACTTGCATTTATTGAGCTCATCAATGAAGGAAGGTAATTAATTTTACAATTTTGAACAACTAGTCAGTGTACATTTTATTCCACTGGGCAATTGCTCTTTCCTACCATCTGTTCCAAAAATGTGGAAGAAAATATCTTTTAGTTAACTAATTTATCACACGGGTACTTAATTAAACTTTAACAAAGTTTAAAATGCTAAACATTTATTTTTGAAGAAAAAGCCATGCATGAAATAAAGGGACAAACTTTATAAGGTTTTGTGAGATTTGAAGTACATTTTACTGAGTAGTAAAGTTGTTTTACACAGATCAAGTGAACCCAATCTGCAATCCCATCTGCCACTCCATCTGTTTTCAGAGCAGTGCTCAGTGTTTACCCCTTCAGCCTCTCCTCAGTCCATGTGAAACAGTTTTATCTGAATATGTCACTCATTCAATATCCAACTGAAAATGTGAGGGATATTAAATATAGCAAATATATCTCTCTCGGGTAGAAATGTATATATTCTATTATTAAAACAATAAGTAAAATTACATCTGAACGCATTATTATATTTACCATTTTGTGGTAAATAGTTGTTAATTATTATTTTTGCAGTGCTTTATTGGCAGTGGACACATTAAAATAGATTTAGCTGTCACCATGTGACATGTATAGCTTCTATCAACTCAAGACCTGCAAACTTTACTACTTGAATTTCTTGTATGATACACTGCATTCTTTGGAATATGATGATTATTTGGCATGACCTATTCATATTTGAAACCAGCTGTAGATTAATGAGGAAATAATGCTTACTGTATATAAAATTTATCTTTTTCAAGAAAGGGAGTTGTGAAAGAATAGTCCTTGAAAATTAGTTTCTATATGTTATAGATACCCAAGTTTTAAAAATTAAATATCACTTAGTATTATTCATTTTTTCCATCACTGTGTTATATTTTGAGAAATATCTTCTGTTTTTATAACAATTTATCTTATTTTATATTTCGCATTTTGATATTTTGTGACCTAATCATGTTAGCCAGTAGTACCGATCTAAAATTTAAAATAAGCTTTGCATTCACTGCAACATCAAAGATGCAGGAAAATATCAGTTTTCTTTTATAACACAAATAGTATTTTACATAACAGCACTTGCTATGTCTTACAGAGTTTTATTGTGATAAGAGTTGCTAATAATTATTATCCGTTTTCAGGTGATGAATAAATAGAAAAAAAACTATGCATTGTTTTTTCAGTTTTAGTAATAACTCTCAATGACATATCCACAATTATTTTATTTCAACTGCAAAGTAAAAATATATATATAATTATTATTATTATCAGTAACTCTCCTAAGAGTTACCGGAATTGAACCTCTAAGCACTTAAATAAAGATTGTAGTAATAGGCTTAGAAAAGGAAGAGGGTGGAAAATTTGCTAATATCAGAAATTTTAAGCTTCTGATAATGCTTTTGTCGGTCAGTGGTAGAATTTGGGATTTATATTAGGAAAGGTTGGAAATAAAGAAAATAGTCACAATTTTTTTAAAAAAAATTTCAATCTAGGCTGGACACAGTAGCACACATCTATAATCCCAACACTTTGGGAGGCCAGGTTGGGTGGATCACCTGAGGTCAGGAGTTCAAGACCAGTCTGGCCAACATGGTGAAACCCCATGTCTACTAAAAATACAAAAATTAGCCAGACGTGGTGGCAGGTGCCTGTAATCCCAACTACTCAGGAGGCTGAGGCAGGAGAATCGCTTGAGCCCGGGAGGTGGAGGTTGCAGTGAGCTGAGATCATGCCATTGCACTCCAGCCTGGGCGACGAGAGCGAGACTTCATTCCCCTTCCCCCACGAAAAGATAATTAAACATGTAATAATCTCTTAAATTCTGTCCATTATGTTCTCTGTGCTCTCGTAAATTTCTGTTCCTATTCTTCATAGGACTCGTTCTTCCAAATAAAAATGATTTTGGAATAAGGATTCAAACATGAATAGTTGTAAATATGTAAGAACAAATCATGTATGCATGAGTGCAGCAAATGTCTGTTCAGCCCTCATTACATGTCAAATACTATTATAAGAGTTAGGAATAGAGTTAGGAATAAGATATAAATGGTTCCAGTTTCTTGGGGAAAGGCAGACATTAGATGAACACATACAATAATACAAGGATACTGTGATAAAAGTGGTGTAGGTAATGATGCAATCGTACCGCAGAATACTTTACCTAGTCTGGAGGGATGCATTTCACTGAGTGGTGGGATTGTCAAGGTTTTCAAAAGAGTACTTACCCAAAGGGAATGCCATTTGAGAGATCATCAGGAGATAGCCAGGTAGAAAAAAAGTAGAAATACGATTCTTGGCAGAGGGAATTGTATAGTGCAGAGGACTAGGGGCAAGAGAATAGTGAGACATGTAGCTGGAAAGCTATTTTCAGTCAGCCAGCAGCTATTTAAATGCATGTTGTATGCCAGCCACATGAAGGCACATGTCATTAGCAAAGATCATGCCATGAAGCCATGCAAAGGATACTGGAGAATAACTGAAAATGTTTAGGCATAGCCTGCAATGTGGAGAGTTTCATGGGCTCAAGAGTTGAAGCAATACCAACCTAAGGTTCAGTAATCTTGTTGAAGAAAATGGTGCCATGGACTAATAGTGGCTGTGAGGATGGAAGAAGTGAACAAATCTGAAGTATCTTTTGGAAGTTAAGTCACTATGATTGCTAATATATTGGATGGAAGAGAGGAAAGAAGGAATCAAGGATATTTTGATGTCAGCTTTAGTAACTGACAGTTTACAGTATAAGTATAGTTCACTTAGCTAGGAGAGTACAGAAAGTGAGGTTTGAGTTGAGAATTTTTCACTTTTGGGTTACACTGAACTTGTGGTACTGGTGAAATATCCAGGTGGAGATGTTGAATAGGCATGGGCATTTGAGTACTGAGCTCTCCACAGAGAGAGCTGGCATGGAGATTTAGGCTTATGAGTCTCCAGGTTACTCGTGGTAAACTGTAGAAAGGATACAGATGTGATGCCCAGGGAGAGTGAATAGAGGGAGTGGAGAACCAGGGGCCCCGCTTTTACTCCCGTTTCTGCTGGGAATCCTCTTCACCCACATCTTGACACGACTGGTTGTTTCTCATCTTTGAGGAATCAGCTTAAATGCTACCCTGTCACAGAGGCTCCCCTGACTATCTTATATAGTTGTTACACTCCCATGACATAATCCTATTTTAACACATAGTAACATCATCTCAAATGATCTGCTGTGTTTGCTCGTTTACATCTATTTCTTCTGCTAAAATGTGTTTCCTTAAGATCTTGTGTCTTATTCATCGTCTTATTTGCTGCCATATCTCTATATTCTGGAATAGTGCCTAGTATGTAGTTAGCATGCTAACGAAATATTTATTTGCCACGTTAAATTAATATTTACTGAAAGCATAAAGAAAAGAATGGTGAGTAGAGTGTTTAAGGAAGAATGTATGATCAAAAAGAGGATTTTTAAGTTAGTATTAAAGGGACCACTGGGTTCAGCCAAAAGGAGGTCATGGTGATCTCATCCAGACTTAATACTGGTGAGCACCTGTGTGCTGAAGAAGCTGGGTGTAGATCCAAGTCCTACCCTATTAGAGCTTACAGTCTACTGGGGGCAACAGCCTTTGATTAAGTAATTGCAAGTTTAATAAATATGTAAAGGGCAATTAGAGGGTGCTATGGGAGCAGGTAACTGAGAGAGGTATTTTTTGAAAAAGTGGTGATTTACTGAGAGTAGACGGACAGAAGCCAGGTTGCTTTGAGTTGAAGAGCTAGCCCAAAATGAAATACAGGCAGCAAGCACTTCTCTAAAGAAGTTTGGCCAAGAAGGGGAAAGATAGAGTGGCTGATGTAGGTAGATAAGGTTTAAATTTAGAGAGAGGGGTTACTTTTTAGAAAGAAGAACCTGAGTATTTTTCATTGTTGATGGAAAAAGGCAATATGGTGGGGGGGAAAGAAGGCAATATTGACAGCATAAACTCTCTGAGAGGGGTGCACTGAGATAGAAGGATTGGCCTTTAGTGGAAGAGCACTGAGAAAGGATGAAGACAGTTAAATTGGTGGAAGAATTCAGAGGAGATCTCACATGATGCCTTCTCTCTATGAAGTGGCAGTTAGGGTCATTTGCTGAGAATAAAGGAAATTGGGAGAGGGTACATACGATTTTTAGAAAAGTGAAGAATACTGAAAATAGCGATTGTAAAAGAATAGAGAAGAGAAAAAACTAAAGAAACCTCAGAGGCTTGCCAGGCAATTTGGGGGAGCCAATTGAGGTTGCTGTCTTTGATAGTGTAATGTTTTCTTCAGCCGTTCACAGTTAAGAGAAGATAGGCATTTGCTTTAATACATTGACTTCTCTTACTTTAGCAAAAATAATCTTTTCACCGAAGACCAACCCCTTCCTACCCCTAATCTGGATTGTGTACCTTTCTCTGTTCTCCCAGTACCTCAATTTTCCCCTGATTTATATATACCTATCTATAGTGTTTATTTGTGGTGGATCTTTTTATGGTTATTCCACAATGCATAGTATAATACATAGTATCCATATGTTAATTCTGTTGAGTTCAAATATCAGTTCTCCCATTGATAAGCTGTTAGACTGCAGGCAAGTAATAATCTTCCTCCGACATTGTTTCTCATCTGTAGAATACTGTAGCACCCTTCTTGCTCAGTTTCCCGGAAAGTTCAACATAATATATATGATATTTTAAAATGGAAGTTTTTACTTTTGTTATTGCGTATAATATGTATTTAGAATTTTGCTTACTCCCACCTTTAGTTTGGATCATTTCTTTCAATTTAGACTTTTCTCTTTCACAAATATGAACTCGGACTTCTGGCTCAAAAAGTCATATTTAGGTAGCTGGGATGCAGTTCCAGTAAAAAGCCCATTACTCTGTTTATCTTGCTACTGTATGTTGATGCCCATTATGTACAAAGCACAAATTAGATATTTTATACATGCTTTTATCCCATTTGCCTGGACATGTAACATTTTTGCAACTTTTTCATATGGTTTAATATGAAACATTTAAAAACTCACATTATTTGGGTTGTTAGAATATCAGCCTTTAATTTGCCCTTATGGGAATGAAGATAAAAATCTTTAAGTAGAAATTATTATAAATATTTATCCTACTTAACAGCTACACTCGTGAATACAATTCATCAATCATAGCTAGAGAAAGCAATTGTGCAGTTGTCTGCAATTAACAGGACAAAAACAGTTGATGAATGTGCATCTGAATTAAAGTACTCCCTAGGACAGGCTGAAATTATAAACTGGATCATTTAAAGGAATCTAACAAAGGATCTTTATAATTAAAACAAAGCAAGGTTAATGGGATGTAAAATTGCCTGTAATATCTTGGCAATAATGATTGGAATTTGAATTATTAAAATATGCATTGAAGAATAAGGCAAATAGGAAGTACTTATTTAAAATACAGAATTTGAGTTATCTTTTTAAATATCATTTGCCTGAAATAAACCTTTGTCACTCTTTTAAAATAATGTAGAATTTAATTTTTGAATATTCATCAGAAGGAACAGATCATATTTATGTTTAGCACTGAATTTAAGCTAGAGCTCTCAAGATTCTGATTTTTTGTTTTGTTCTTTAGAAGAGCGGAAAATATACGCCATGCATTTCTTAGGTTTTTAAGAGAAGCATATTGCATCCAAGTATAATTTTTTAGTGATTGTATGGCACCAATTTGAATGTATTCTTTAATTTAACAAATGCTAGTTAATATTTTAACCAACAAGCATTGGTTTGCTTTTTATTTCTCTTATGTCTTTGATTTGGCAAAACCTGTATTTAAAAACAAAACAAAACAAAAAAACTTCCAAAGCTGTAAAATAAGAAACTGTTTCCTTAAAGTAGACATTCTGGTTTAATTTGGAGCCAATAATCTCTGGAAGCTCCTGGAAAACAGAAGTTTCTTTTCCATGTGTTTTCTTATAAAATCTAACCTATGCCAGGTTTTCTTTAACATTCTTTTTAAATTATTATTATTATTTTTTAATATTATGCTTTAAGTTCTAGGGTACATGTGCAGAACGTGCAGGTTTGTTACGTAGGTGTACACATGCCATGGTGGTTTGCTGCACCCATCAACCTGTCATCTACATTAGCTATTTCTCGTAATGCTATCCTTCCGTAGACCCCCACACCTCAACAGGCCCCGGTGTGTGATGTTCCCCTCCCTGTGTCCATGTGTTCTCACTGTTCAGCTCCCACTTATGAGTGAGAACATGCAGTGTTTGGTTTTCTGTTCCTGTGTTAGTTTGCTGAGAATGATGGTTTCCAGCTTCATCCGTGTCTCTGCAAAGGACATGAACTCATCCTTTCTTTATGGCTGCATAGTATTCCAACGTATATATATGCCACATTTTCTTTATACAGTCTATCACTGATGGGCATTTGGGTTGGTTCCAAGTCTTTGCGATTGTGAACAGTGCTGCAATAAACATATGTGTGCATATATGTTTATAGTAGAATGATTTATAATCCTTTGGGTATCTACCCAGTAGTGGGATTTGCTGGGTCAAATGGTATTTCTGGTTCTAGATCCTTGAGGAATTGCCACACTGTCTTCCACAGTAGTTGAACTAATTTACACTCCCACCAGCAGTATAAAAGCGTTCCTATTTCTCCACATCCTCTCTGGGATCTGATCTCATTGTAGTTTTGATTTGCATTTCTCTAATGACCAGTGATGATGAGCTTTTTTTCATATACTTGTTGGCCACATAAATGACATCCTGTGAGAAGAGTCTGTTCATGTCCTTTGCCCACGTTTTGATAGGGTTGTTCGTTTTTTTTTTTCTTGTAAATTTGTTTAAGTTCCTTGTAGATTCTGTGTATTGGCTCTTTGTCAGATGGATATATTGCAGAAATCCCATTCTGTAGGTTGCCTGTTCACTCTGATGATAGTTTCTTTTGCTGTTCAGAAGCTCTTTAGTTTCCTTAGATCCCATTTGTCTATTTTGGCTTTTGGTGCCATTGCTTTTGGTGTTTTAGTCATGAAGTCTTTGCCTATGCCTATGTCCGGAAAGGCATTGCCTAGGTTTTCTTCTAGGGTTTTTATGGTTTTACGTTTAAGTCTTTAATCCATCTTGAGTTAATTTTTGTATAAGATGTAAGGAAAGGGTCCAGTTTTAGTTTTCTGCCTCTGGCTAGTTTTCCCAGCACCATTTATTAAATAGAGACTCCTTTCCCCGTTGCTTGTTTTTGACAGATTTGTCAAAGATCAGATGATTGTAGATGTGTGGCATTATTTCTGAGGCCTCTGCTCTGTTCCATTGGTCTGTATATCTGTTTCCTACCAGAACCATGCTATTTTGGTTACCGTAGGCTTGTAATATAGTTTGAAGTCAGGTAGCATGATGCCTCCAGCATTGTTCTTTTTGCTTAATATTGTCTTGGCTATACAGGCTCTTTTTTGGTTCCATATTAAATTGAAAGTAGTTTTTTCTATTTGTGTGAAGGAAGTTAATGGTAGCTTGATGGGGATAGCACTGAATCTATAAATTACTTTGGGCAGTATGGCCATTTTCACAATATTGATTCTTCCTATCCATGAGCATGGAGTGTCTTTCCATTTGTTTGTGTCCTCTCTTATTTCCTTGAGCAGTGGTTTGTAGTTCTCCTTGAAGAGGTCCTTCACATCCCTTGTAAGTTGTATTCCTACATATTTTATTATCTTAGTAGCAATTATGAATAGGAGTTCACTCATGATTTGGTTCTCTCTTTGTCTGTTACTGGTGTATAGGAATGCTTGTGATTTTTGCACATTGATTTTGTATCCTGAGACTTTGCTGAAGTTGCTTATCAGCTTAAGGAGATTTGGGGCTGAGATGATGGAGTTTTATAAATATATAATCATGTCATCTGCAAATAGAGACAATTTGACTTTCTTCCTATTTGAATACCCTTTCTTTCTTTCTCCTGCCTGATTGCCCTGGCCAGAACTTCCAATACTATGTTGAAGAGGAGTGGTGAGAGAGGACATCCTTGTCTTGTGCCGGTTTTCAAAGGGAATGCTTCCAGTTTTTGCCCATTCAGTATGATATTGGCTGTGGGTTTGTCATAAATAACTCTTATTATTTTGAGATATGTTCCATTAATACCTCTTTTGTTGAGAGTTTTTTGCTTGAAGGGGTGTTGAATTTTATCAAAGGCCTTTTCTGCATCTATTGAGATAATCATATGGTTTTTGTCATTGGTTCTGTTTATGTGATGGATTATGTTTATTGATTTGCATGTGTTGAACCAGTCTTGCATCCCAGGGATGAAGCCCACTTGATCATGGTGGATAAGCTTTTTGATGTGCTGCTGGATTCTGTTTGCCAGTATTTTATTGAAGATTTTCGCATTGATGTTCATCAGGGATATTGGCCCGAAATTTTCTTATTTTGTTGTGTCTCTGCCAGGTTTTGGTATCGGGATGATGCTGGCCTTATAAAATGAGTTAGGAAGGAGTCCCTCTTTTTCTGTTGTGTGGAATAGTTTCAGAAGGAATCGTACCAACTCCACTTTGTACATCTGGTAGAATTCGTTTGTGAATCTGTCTGGTCCTGGGCTTTTTTTGGTGGTTGTTGGTAGGTTATTAATTACAGCTTCAATTTCAGAACTTGTTATTGGTCTATTCAGGGATTCAACTTCTTCCTCGTTTAGTCTTGGGAGTGTGTATGTGTCCAGGAATTTATCCATTTCTTCTAGATATTCTAGTTTATTTGAGTAGAGGTGTTTACAGTATTATCTGATGGTAGTTTGTATTTCTGTGGGATCAGTGTGATATCCCCTTTATCATTTTTTACCATGTCTATTTGAGTCTTTTCTCTTTTCTTCTTTATTAGTCTGGCTAGTGGTCTATTTTGTTAATCTTTTCAAAAATCAGCTCCTGGATTCATTGATTTTTTGAAGGGTCTTTTGTGTCCCTATCTCCTACAGTTCTGCTCTGATCTTAGTTATTTCTTGTCTTCTGCTAGCTTTTGAATTTGTTTGCTTTTGCTTCTTTAGTTCTTTCAATTGTGATGTTAGGGTGTCAATTTTAGATCTTTCCTGCTTTCCTTTGTGGGCATTTAGTGCTCTAAATTTCCCTCTACACACTGCTTTACCTGTGTCCCAGAGATTCTGGTATATTGTGTCTTTGTTCTCATTGGTTTCAAAGAACTTATTTATTTCTGCCTTCATTTCATTATTTACCCAGTAGTCATTCAGGAGCAGGTTTTTCAGTTTCCATGTAGCCGTGTGGTTTTGAGTGAGTTTCTTAATCCTGAGTTCTAATTTGATTGCACCGTGGTCTGAGAGACTGTTTGTTATGATGTCCATTCTTTTGCATTGGCTGAGGAGTGTTTTACTTCCAATTATGCAGTCAATTTTAGAATAAGTACAGTATGGTGCTGAGAAGAATGTATATTCTATTCATTTGGAGTGGAGAGTTCTGTAGATGTTTATTAGGTCCACTTGGTCCAGGGCTGAATTTAACTCCTGAACATACTTGTTAATTTTCTCTCATTCATATGACTAATATTGACAGTGAGGTGTTAAAGTCTCCCACTATTATTGCATGGGAGTCTAAGTCTCTTTGTAGGTCTCTAAGAACTTGCTTTATGAATCTGGGTGTTCCTGTATTGGGTGCATATATATTTATGGTAGTTAGCTGTTCTTGTTGCATTGATCTCTTTACCATTGTGTAATGCCCTTCTTTGTCTCTTTTGATCTGTGTTGGCTTAAAGTCTATTTTATCAGAGACTAGGATTGCAACCCCTGCTTTTTTTTTTTGCTTTCCATTTACTTGGTAAATAATACCCTATCCCTTTATTTTGACTCTGTGTGTGGCTTTGCACATATGATAGGTCTCCTGAGTACAGCACACCGATGGGTCTTGACTCTTTATCAAGTTTGCCAGTCTGTGTCTTTTAATTGGGGCATTTAGTCCATTTACATTTAAGGTTAATATTGTTACGTGTGAATTTGATCCTGTCATTATGAGGCTAGCTGGTTAATTTGCCCATTAGTTGATGCAGTTTCTTTATAGTGTCAATGCTCTTTACAATTTGGTATATTTTTGCAGTGGCTGGTAGCAGTTTTCCCTTTCCATATTTAGTGTTTCCTTCAGGAGCTCTAGAAAGGCAGACCTGGTGATGACAAAATCTCTCGGCATTTGCTTTTCTGTAAAGTATTTTATTTCTCCTTCGCTTTTGAAGCTTAGTTTAGCTGAATATGAAATTCTGAGTTGAAAATTCTTTACTTGAATAATGTTGAATATTTGCCTCCACTCTCTTTTGGCTTGTAGGGTTTCTGCAGAGAGATCTGCTATTAGTCTGATGGGCTTCCCTTTGGGGTAACCGGACCTTTCTCCCTGGCTGCCCTTAACATTTTTTCCTTCATTTCAACCTTGGTGAATCTGACATTTATGTGTCTTGGGGTTGCGCTTCTCAAGGAGTATCTTCGTGGTGTTCTCTGTATTTCCTGAATTTGAATGTTACCCTGTCTTGCTAGGTTGGGGAAGTTGTCCTGGATAATATCCTGAAGAGTGTTTGCTAACTTGGTTCTGTTTTCCCTGTCACTTTCAGGTACACGAGTCAAACATAGGTTTGGTCTTTTCACAGAGTCTCACATTTCTTGGAGGCTTTATGCACTGCTTTTAATTCTTTTTCTCTAATCTTGTCTTGACACTTTATTTCATTAAGTTGATCTTCAGTCTCATATCCTTTCTTCTGCTTGACCTACTCAGCTGTTGATACTTGTGTATGCTTCATGAAGTTCTCGTGTTGTGTTTTTCAGCTGTGTCAGGTCATTTATGTTCTTCTTTAAACTGGTTATTCTGATTAGCAATTCCTTCAACCTTTTTTCAAGGTTCTTAGCTTCCTTGCATTGGGTTAGAACGTGCTCCTTTAGCTTGGAGGTGTTTGTTATTGTCCACCTTCTGAAGCCTGCTTCTGTCAATTTGTCAAACTCATTCTTCATCCAGTTTTGTTCCCCTGCTGGTGAGGAATTGTGATCCTTTGGAGAAGAGGCATTCTGGTTTTTGGAATTTTCAGCCTTTTTGAGCTGGTTTTTCCTCATCTTCGTGTATTTATCTACCTTTGGTCTTGATGTTGTTGACCTTCAGATGTGGGCATCCTTTTTGTTGATGTTGATACTATTCCTTTCTGTTTGTTAGTTTTCCTTTTAAGAGTCAGACCTCTCTGCTGCAAGTCTGCTGGAGTTTGCTGGAGGTCCACTCCAGTCCCTGTTTGCCTGGGTATCACCAGCAGAGGCTTCAGAACAGCAAAGATTACTGCCTATTCCTTCCTCTGAAAGCTTTTTTCCAGAGCAGCACCTGCCATATGCCAGCTGGAGCTCTCCTGTATGAGGTGTCTGTGGAACCCTGCTGGGAGGTGTTTCCTTCATTCAGGAGGCACGGTGGTCGGGGACCCACCTGAAGAGGCAGTCTGTCCCTTAGCAGAGCTCGAGCACTGTGCTTGGAGATCTGCTGCTCTTTTCAGAGCCAGTGGTCAGGAACATTTAAGTCTGCTGAAGCTGCACCCACAGCCGCCCCTTCCTCCAGGTGCTCTGTCCCAGGAAGATGGGAGTTTTATCTATAAGCCCCTGACTGGGGCAGCTGCCTTTCTTTCAGAGATACCCTGCCCAGAGATGAGGAATCTAGAGAGGCAGTCTGGCTACAGTGGCTTTGCTCAATGGCAGAGGGCTCTGCCCAGTTAAAACTTCCGGTTGACTTTGTTTACAGTGTGAGGGGAAAATTGCCTACTCAAGCCTCAGTAATGGTGGACTCCCCTTCCTCCACCAAGCTCGAGGGTCCCAAGTCGACTTCAGACTGTTGCGCTGGCAGCAAGAATTTCAAGCCAGTGGATCTTAGCTTGCTGAACTCTGTTGAGGTGGGATCTGCTGAGCTAGACCACCTGGCTTCCTGGCTTCAGCCCCCTTTGCAGGGGAGTGAACAGTTCTGTCTCGCTGGCATTCCAGGTGCCACTGGGATGTGAAAAAAAAAAAAAAACTGCAGCTAGCTCAGTGTCTGCCCAAATGGCTGCCCAGTTTTGTGCTTGAAACCCAGGGCCCTGGTGACATAGACACCCAAGGTAATCTCCTGGTCTGTGAATTGCAAAGACTGTGGGAAAAGTGTAGTATCTCGGCCGGAGTGCACCATTCCTCATGGCACAGTCCCTCATGGCTTCCCTTGGCTAGGGTAGGGAGTTTCCTGACCCCTTGTGCTACCCACGTGAGGTAGTGCCCCATCCTGCTTCTGCTCACCCGCTGTGGACTGCACCCACTGTCTAACCAGTCTAACCACCCACTGTCTAGTCATCCCAGTGAGATGAGCTGGGTACCTCAGTTGGAAATGCAGAAATCACCCTCCTTCTGGGTTTATCTCACTAGTAGCTGCAGACTGGAGCTGTTCTTATTCGGCCATCCTGCCAGCCAACCCTCCATGCTCGTTTTTGCCACTCTTGTATTCATTTTATACATCTAATTAGTTAACAAACTTACTTTTACAAAATTAGCTGCATACATCTTAAATAGTATTTCTGATTTAGATGTGTAACGTTAGACATTGATGATAAAATAAAATGTTATTTATCTAAAACTAAAGTCCCATTTAATAATGGTTAGATTTCAAGTAGTAGGAAAATATATTTCAAAATTTAGTGATCATAAATTATATTTGAATTATATTTTGTTTTTTGAGACAGGGTCTCGCTCTGTTATCCAGGTTGGAGTGCAGTGGCATGATCTCAGCTCACTGCAACCTCCATTTCCGAGGCTCAAGCAATCCTTCCAACTCAGCCTCCCAAGCAGCTGGGACTATAGGCACAAGCCACCATGCCCAGCTGCATTTTTTATTTTTTTTGTAGAGATGAGGTTCTGCCATGTTGCCCAGGGTGGTCTCGAGCTCCTGAAATTAAGTTATCCACCTGCCTCAGCCTCCCAGCCTCCCAAAGTGCTGGGATTACACGCATGAGCCACCATGCCCAGCCTAAATCACATTTTTAACCATGTTTAAAATATATCTACATATGTATGCATATTATTTTTTCTCTTATGAGAACAAGTTTAAATATACTTTTCTCCTTATTACATTAAGAAACGTAACATTAAAAAAGTGAATCAATGAAAAAGTTACCTATTTTGGTGTATTCATTTCTCTGCCATATTTTTCCATTTCTTATTTCTTAGAGACACATATTTTTTTGTTCTTGGTTTACTTATTGCATACAAAAGCCAGTCAAGATTTACATAATCTATATCTTTATTGGAAAGCTTTTATTTAACTTCCACACCATTCTGTTAGGTAAGATCAGCTTGGCAATAGAAGAGCCTAGAGTTGGCCTTTGCATATGTGGCTGGTGTATTGTGAAATAACGGATGCAGGTAGAAGTGAACTAACGGGGCTACACTAACCTGAAGGCATAGATGTTGTGCACATGACCAAAGGATGCACTAAAGGTGAGAAGTGAGGAGATAAGATGAGCAGGACAGATAGGACAGGAATACAGCCATGACCCGTGTCATAGATTTTAGTTTATGCAAGAGTCCCACAATGCCAGGAGAATTAGAATACTGAGTTACGTAGACTGATTAGTTCATATGTTGGTAAAATAAGAATGCATAAATGATTTATATTCCTCATGTCCTGTTGTACAGATCAATATTTGAAAAACCAGAATATTTCTTCTATAACATGTCTCTTATAAAGATCCACAGTCCCTGCTAAACAAGGATTAAGAAAAAGTTATCATTACTGTTTTTTAATTACAAAGGTAATATAAATACATGAACATGTATTCCTGGAGTTCTTAACTCTTATTAATTACAATATATCTTAAAAAACAAAACCTGAATAAATACTTAGAAAACACTCACTTTGTAGTTAGTTTTAGCAGGGACATAAATACATTTTGCACATATTCTTCATTTACAAGTAACTCATACTTGAGAAGTTAGGATTTATGTTCAGAAAAAAAATTAAACAGTTCCAAAACATTATAATCAATATATGACTAATTTCAAACTAAATGATATAAAAATGTCAATGACTTTAGAAGGAACTATTTCAGTGGGCTGTAATGATTACAGAAGACTACTTTTAGGAGATAGGACCTAAGCAAGTACAGGCACAATGTGTGGAATCCAAACAAACAAAAAATCATCCCTGGCTTTTTTGGTGAAAATTAAAATTTAGAACAACCGATAATACCTTATGAGTTTCATTATCTAAAAAACAAACGTGGTCCTAATTTTAGTTGTAAAAAATAAAATCTGTCTTTGAAGTTTATGTTATTTAAATAGTCAAAGTTTTCGTGACTTTTTAGTGCTAACTTAATTGACTTTTTAGTGCTAACTTAATTCTTAATGCCAATAGGGTTTTATAACGTTAATCTTTATATCAGAAAGAGTATGAAAATTGTACATATTTTTCTTTTTTAAAAGAATTACTCATAAAGAGGACTTCAAAACAATCAATTATACTAAAGTCTAGTTTTCCATATTCATGGAACAGTATAAGAAAAGCAATGGACTTAATTTACTAAAGAACTGGGTTGATGTTAAACAATTTTAAATATTTCTTTTTAATTTTTAAAAATTTTTAATTTTTGTGGGTACATAGTAGATGTATGTATATGGGATATATAAGATGTTTCGATACAAGGATACAATGCATAATAATCATATCAGGGTAAATGGGGATGAAACATTATTATTTAAAGAATAAATAATACCAATATGCAGAAAGTCTTCCAGAAATAAAAGAGGAGATAATGCTTTATAGTTCCTTTTATGGGACATCATAATACTGATACCAACACTAGACAAAGACGTAATAAGACATGAAATTACAGACTCATATCCATCATTAGCATAAGTGCAATAATTTTTAACAAGGTTTGGCAAATCAAATCCAGCAATATATGAAAAGGGTTATATCATCATAAACAAAAGGTAATGATCCTCCAGAATGCAAGGGCTATTTATGATAAATTTTATCAAGGCTGTTTATCATAAATTTTTTCCCAAGGCTCATGTCTAGAATGGTATTTCCTGTGTTTTCTCCTAGGATTCTTACATTTTGAGATTAAATGTAATTAAAATTTTTAATCTATCTTTAGTTAATTTTTATATATGGTGAAAGGTAGGGGTTCAGTTTCAACCCTCCCTGTATGGCTAGGCAGCTATCCCAGCACCATTTATTGAATAAGGAGTCCTTTCTCCATTGCTTATTGTTGTCAACTTTGCTGACAATCAGATGCCTGTAGGTGTGCAGCTTTATCTCTGGATTCTCTATCCCCTTCCATTGGTTTGTATGTCTGTTGTACCAACAACACCATGCTGTTTTGGTTACTGTCGACTTATAGTTTGAAATTGTATAATGATACCTCCAGCTTTGTTCTTCTTGCTTAGGGTTGCTTTGGCTATTCAGGCTCTCTTTTGGTTCCATATGAATTTTAGAATACGTTTTTCTAATTCTTTGAAAAAATGACATTGGTAGTTTGGTAGGAATAGTGTTGAAAGTGTAGTATAGCTATTTTAATGATATTCATTCTTCCAATCCGTGAACATGGGATGTGTTTCCATTTGTTTGTGTCATCTATGATTTCTTTCCAGTTATCCTTGTAGAGATTTGTAGGTTTCTTTTATAGTTATCCTTGTAGAGATTTCTCACCAACTTAGATGTATTTCTAGATATTTTTGGCGGGGGGGGGAAGGGGAACTATTATAAATGGGATTGCAGTTTTTATTTGGCTCAAAACTTGAATGTTATTGGTGTATAGAAATACTACCGATTTTTTGGTATTGATTTTGTATCCTGAAATTTTACTGACGTTGTTTATTAGTTCTAGGAGCCTTTTGGCAGAGCCTTTAGGGTTTTCTAGGTATAGAATCATATTGTCAGTAAAGATATGATAGTTAGGCTTCTTCTTTTCCTATTTGAGTGCCTTTTATTTCATTCTCTTGCCTGATTGCTCTGGCTACAACTTCCAGTACTGTGTTGGATAGGAGTGGTAAGTGTGAGCATTCATGTCTTGTTCCAGTTCTCAAGTGGAATGCTTCCCGTTCAGTAAGTCCTCAAAAGCAATTACAACAAAACCAAAAATTGACAGGTGGGACAAGATTAAACTAAGAGCTCCAGTACAGCGAAAGTAACTGTCAACAGAGTAAACAAAAAACCTACAGAATGGAAGAAAATATTCACAAACCATGCATCCAACGAAGGCCTAATATCCAGAATCTATAAAGAACTTAAACAAATCAACAAAAAAAGCTCCATTTAAAAATGAGCAAGATATATGATCAAACATACAAAAAGAAGACATACAAGCAACCAACAAACATGAAAAAATGCTCAGCATCACTAATCATCAGAAAAATGCAAATCAAAACCACAATGTTGTACCATTTCATAGAATCAACCTAGGTGCCCATCAGTGGTGGACTGGATAAAGAAAATATGGTATGTACATACCATGGAATACTGTGCAGCCATATAAAGGAATTAAATCATGTTCTTTGCAGCAATATCGATGCAGCTAGATGCCATTATCCTATGCACATTGAAGTCGGAACAGAAAACAAAATACCACATGTTCTTACTTATAGGTGTGAGCTAAACATTGGATAAATGTGGACATAAAGATGACAACAATAGACACTAGGTACTGCTTGAGGAGGGAGAGAGAGCAGGAGACAAGGGCTTAAAAACTGTCTGTTGGGTACCATGCTCACTACCAGGGTGATGGAATCAATTTTATCCCAGACCTCAACATCATGCAATATACTGAGGTAACAAACCTGCTTCCCCTGAATCTAAAATAAAAATTGAAATTATTTGTTAAAAGAATATTTATCAATGTAATATATCAACAGACCGCAGAAGAGAAAAATATACAATCATTGTCATAGATGTAGGAAAAGCATTTGAAAAAGTCAGCATCTATTCCTGATATTAAAAAAAAAAAAAACTCTCAGCAAACTATAAATTAAGTTGAACTCCCTCAATATAAGTGGCATCTACAAAAAAAATATATAGAGAGAGCTAACATTTTAATTAATGGTGGCAGACAAAATGCTTTCCTTGTGGATCAAAAACAAGGTAAGGATGTTCTTACCACTTGTATCAAGCATTTAACTGGAGTTCTTAGCCAGTTCATTTTGACAAATAGAAGATCTTAAGATGTTTAACAAAAGCTACTAGAACTAATAAGTAAATTTAACAAAGTCACAAGATACAAGATCAATATTCAAAATCAGTTATAATAACAAACATGTTAACATATGTAAAACATTGGAAATTGAAATAAAATAAATTATTATAATAGTATCATAAATAGGAAGCGCTTAAGGATATACTTTGAAAATATATGGAAGACTCATACAGTAAAACCTACAACCTATTTCTGCCAAAAAATAAAAATAAATAAAGGGGGAATGAGGATGGTTAATGGGTACAAAAAAAATGGAAAGAAGGAATAATACCTAGTATTCAATGGCACAACAGGGTGACAATAGCCAAAATAATTGTACATCTTAAAATAACTAAAAGAGTATAATTGGATTGCTTGTAACATAAAGGATAAATGCTGGAGGAGATGGATACCCCATTCTCCATGATGTGATTATCATGTATTGCATGCCTGGATCAAAATATCTCATGTATCCCCTAAATATATACATCAACTATGTACCCACAAAAATTAACATATAAATAGATTTAAAAATGCAGAGACACTGTGTTCATGGATCTGAAGACCCAACATTATTAAGGTGTTAGTTGTTTCTAAAGTGAGAAACACAGCAGAAGCCTAATTAAAATTCCAGCAGGCTTTTCTTTTTTTTGGTAGAAATTTAACCAGCTGATTTAAAAATTTCTGTGAAAATACATAGGGCCTAAGATAGCCAGAACAAATTGAAAAGGATCAAAGCTGGAAGATTTATACCATTTGACTTTGAGACTTATTCTGAAGCTACAGTAATCAAGACAGGATAGCAATGATGCAAAGACAGACAGATCAATGGAAGGAAATAGAGAATCCAGACCTTACAACTCAATAATAAAAAGATGAACTACACAAGTAGGCAAAAAATCTGAACAGACACTGCACCAATGAAGATATACAAATGGCCAGTCACTATATGAAAAAAATGTTTCACCTCATTACTCATTTGGCAAATTCAATTTCAAACCACGATTAGATAA
This sequence comes from Chlorocebus sabaeus, assembly GCF_047675955.1. Taxonomy (NCBI): domain Eukaryota; kingdom Metazoa; phylum Chordata; class Mammalia; order Primates; family Cercopithecidae; genus Chlorocebus; species Chlorocebus sabaeus. The sequence goes on from NC_132906.1 coordinate 14,080,270, forward strand.
CATTACACACTTACTATAATGGGAATAAGTAGATTGTCAACACCAAGCATTGGTGAGGATGTGGAGCCATGGGAACACTTGTACCATGGTGGTGGAAGTGCAAAATAGTATACCCACTTGGAAAACAGTTTTGTCAGTATTTGACAAGGTTAAACATATTTTTACCATATGTCCTAATAATTCCAAGCCTAGGTATTTGCCCAAGAGGAATGAAAAATAAGTCCACAGTAAGACCTGTATATGAATATTCATACCAGTTTTATTCATAATAGCCAAGGACTGAAAGTACCCCAAATGTACATCAACAGGTAAATGGTTAAACTCATTATGATACATCATTATAGTGAAATACAATTCCACAATTTAAAAAGTGTGAGCTACTGATATACACAGTAACATGTGTGGAACTTAAAAAATGGTTATGTGAAGTGAAAGAAGCCAAACAGCAAAGACATACCACATGATTCCATTTATGTGACATTCTATAAAAGACAAAATTATAGGTACAGAAAACAGTTCAAGTTCACTTGCTACAGATGGCAGGAAAAATAACAAAACATGTTGGGGTGAGGGAAGTGTTCTTGATTGTGATCGTGATTAGATGAAATATGCATTTGTCAAAATTAAACTACGTTTTAAAGGGTTAATTTTATTATATGTAAATTGTGTCTCCATAAACCAGACTTTAAAAAAACCACAGTAGCGTTTCATTACTTACGAAGTTCAGGCTCTGTAACACTACCCAGAAGGCCTTCGCTTCTCTGGCCTTCTTTACTTCTCACACTGAATTAGGAACCTACTTCAGGTTCCATGAAGTACTCCTATACCATGCTTATATTTTACTGTCATTTGCTACCACAAAGAAAGTTCACAGTAAATTATTGTTCAGTAGATGAATGCCTAATTCTGTACCCCTTGTCTTTACTTACTCTCTGGAAACTATTAGCAGCCACACCAAACTAATGGCTTTTCCCAAACAACACAGTCACCTGTTTCTGTGACTTTGAGCAAGTTACTTAATATGTTTCAGGTTTTTTTCTTTATGTATAGTGGGGCTAGTTGTGCTTAACTAACAAGATATCAAGTGAAGTAAGAATCAAATGAGATGATAACTGTAAAGCACTTAGCCTATTAAGTAATCAGTTCTCCATGTTTCTGGAACATAATATGTCATTTGCTTTTATCAGGATTTATTTATTTAAGTGGCATTTTAGCTGGATTTTGAAGGCTCTGGACAATTGTGAGGAAAATAGAGGACCTTTCACATCCTACCCAGGAGCACACATGGGTCTTCTATCTAGGCGCTTTCCTTTAACAGTTAATTCCACGGGGAAGGGATGGTTTTCATCCAGTATTAATTCACTCTCCTCACCCTGCCTTCTCTTTTCAGTGCTTCTCTCCTTTCCATATCAAGTCCTTATATTTCAGTCTCAAGCTCCAAAATTATTTTTTTGGTTTCTCTTTATTCTCCCTACTTCTCACCCAATCAAAATGATAGTTCCCATAGTGAATTAATCCCTAGTTAGGTCTAGTTGTATTTTTATATAATTGTTCATATAATCAACTGACCCAAAGGCATGAATAATTGATAGATTTTATCCTTGAGGAAAGATTTCTATTTTAAGAGAATGACTTATCTTTTTTTTCTAATAGCTATACAGAGGGGGAAGTCTCTAGTGTCTTTATTTTTCCATCTTCTTCTACACAAATAGAAAGTCTCAAGATAGCCTGCTACATATACCATCACTATGCCTCAGTGTTCAGATATTTGTAGTTTTACAACCTATGAAAATGAGTAAATTGGGTCATGCATCAAACAAAGAGTTTGATTAGTAGCATAATTAGGATAATATGGCAGACTACAAATCTAGATTATGAATATGCAGAATTGATATGAATGCTCACCACAATGTGGTATGGAGCTTCATAACTAAATAGCAAGATCTGCCATCTCTTTTTGTCTCTCCTGAGGAGCATAAAGATGACCAATGTATCAATGTGTATCTTTCAGAAAAGGGAACTACCATTTTGAGGTACTTTTTAGTGACACCAGAAACTTCGTGACTTACTTTTGAGATTTTAGAGCCAGAGGAAATTACACTGAAGTATTAAATCTCCAATCCAAGTCTGTCTTCTTCACTAAATAAGTCAGGATCTTAAAATCTAGTCTTACAGTTTGGGCATACACTCTTTCCCCTAGTTTGTAGGAGACCTGAAGTAGTACACTCCCATTTTCTGATGACAAAAACTGAAATTAAGACGTAGGGAAAATTATTTGTCCAAAATTATAATGCTACTGAATAACAGAACATAGACACAAACTAGTTCTGCCTTTTGTTCTCTACATATGATGAAAAATGAATTTGTCTGACCTATCCTATTGCCTTTTCTATTGATGTATTTGTTTTTTTATCAAGTAATAGAAATTGTTTATATTTAAAATGCAGGATCTCACAGTCTGAGGTCAAAGACATGCATTTAAATTATAACAAACTGCATAAAATCAGTTACTTCCAAGAACATCGGAACCTGCTTGTTGACATCTATTCCATTTGGAATAGGATACTTTGTTCTGTTAACTGACTTTTTTTTTTTTTCTGGTATTCATGACAACTCTTATCTGTTATTAAACAGAAAAGAATAGAACTGGATAAACTATTTTATTTTTCTGTTTCCTATGAAAAACTTACATTAGAAAATGAAGATCACTTCATTCACTTTCTGTGTTGTATAGATACTCCAAGTAGGAAATGTTCTATAATAGCTATTCTTAAATTATCTGATGTTTTATTTACCTTGTTTTTTCCATGTTAAATGTACTGTACAGTTCTATAGCTTTAACAAAAATGACATTATCATTAAAATTCTATTTTTCTTAGCCTTCTTCCCATATAACATATTCATGCATTCATTCAGTCATTTATCCGTTTAGCTGTATACTATTGGTGAATTCATACTTCATGGCAGGTACCATGCAAATCATACTGGACACTGAGATAAATAGATTTTGTACTTCATTTACTGAATTTTACAGTTTTAGAAAGAAAAAGTTTACAGTTTTAAAAGAAAATAAAAGGAAAAAGCAAAGATAGTGTGATAAATAAATATCCAGAACATTTGAGAGATTGGGAGAAGTCTCTTAGCTCTATAGGGATGAGGGTGTGGCAGGGGTTATAAGAAGAAGAAATGGCATATATAAAGGCCCTGAAATAGCATGACTCATTAAAAGAAATACAAGGGTTGTTCAAGGATATAGAATAAGTATATTAAAGTGGCAGCAGAGAAGGTTGGAGAGGTAGACAGACATCTCTATATCATAATGTTTAACTGTTATATTGTATATTGGGAGTAGCCATTGGAAACTTTACCTTTGGATAACACCAATGGAAAAGTGAAAAATGTAGAAGTAGACAGACATCTCTATATCATAGTAAGTTTAATTATTATCTTGTAAATTATGGTTAGCCATTGGAGAAATTTAACTTTGGATAACACCAATGGAAAAGTGAAAAATATATTAGAAGGATGGAAGATTTGAGGGAGGCAGAAAATTATATGGTTGTTGTAATCCAAGTGAGAAAAGATTAAGATTTAAACAAAAGCATTATCACTGGAAAGAATTAATAAAGTATATTATGGAGGTAAAATTTACAAACCTTGGTGGTTCAGAATGTTCACATTCTACGTAGAGTACACTCATTGAGGCATCATGGGTCTTTAAAGTATTAGGACTCCTTCAGGGCCAGCCCTTCCCACTATAAATTAGTGCCCCAAGGGGAAGGAATTTCCTCAGGGAATATGACTAACGTAACATGCCTTTGGGATTTTAAACCTGCCACCAGAAATAAAGCAGAGAATCTAGCCTGGAACTATCAGACTAAGCCAAGATCCTTAAGAGAGGCTGATATGTTTCTAGTGGACTCTTCTTGTTATCACCAGAAACAAAAGCAAACCATCTGTAGATAAATACTTAATGACTAAATATGTGAAACTGAAGGGGAAAAAAAGAATTTAGATCTCAAAGGGCTGCAAAGGTTAGAATTGTGAAATAAAATAAAGCACAAAGTAGAATGAATAAAGAGACCATTAAAAATGAAGAAGAAAATTTGGAAAAAGAAAAACTTGTAGAATTTTTAAAATACAAATTAGAAAGAAGATGTTTATTGAGGATTCATCAGATTAGACAAAGATGGAGGTAATTAGTTAATTGGATTTTTAAAATTTTTTATTTTTGTGCATACATGGTAGATGTATTTATTTGTGGGGTATGAGATGTTTTGATACAAGTGTGCAATGCATAATAATCACATCATGGAAAATGGGGTATCCAGTGCCTCAGGCATTTATCCTTTATGTTACAAACAATACAATTATACTTTTAGTTATTTTTAAATATACAATTAAATTATTATAGACTGTAGTCACCTGGTTTTGCTATTCAATATTAGGTGTTATTCATTGTTTCTAATTAATTTTTTTTGTACCATTAACCACCCCTACCTTCTCTCCAATCCCCCAATACCTTTTCCAACCTCTTGTAACCATCTTTCTACTCTGTGTCTCTACGAATTCAATTGTTTTGATTTTTAGATTTCACAAATGAGTGAGGACATGCTATGTTTGTCTTTTTCTGTGCCTGGCCTATTTTACTTAACATAATGACTTGCATGCTATGTTTGTCTTTTTCTGTGCCTGGCCTATTTTACTTAACATAATGACTTTCAGTTACATCCATGTTGTTGCAAATGACAAGGTCTCATTCTTTTTTATGGCTGAATATTACTCCATCGTGTACAAGTACTGCATTTTCTTTATCAATTCATCTGTTGATGGACATTTAGGATGCTTCCAAATCTTGGCTACTGTTAATAGTGCTGCAACAGATATAGGAGTGTAGATACCTCTTCCATAGATCGATTTCCTTTCATTGGAGTTTATACCCAGCACTGTGATTACTAGATCAAATGGTAGATGTATTTTTACTTTTTTGAGGAACCTCCAAAGTGTTCTCCATACTGGGCTGTACTAATTTACATTCCCACAAACGGTGTATGAGGGTTCCTTTATCTCCATATCCTCGCCAGCATTTGGTATTGCTAAAGTTTAGATAAAAGCCATTTTAACTGGCGTGAGATGGCATCTCATTGTAGTTGTTTGTTTGTTTGTTTGTTTGTTTGTTTTGGGACAGAGTCTCACCAAGTCACCCAGGCCGGAGTGCAATGGCATGATCTCAGCTCACTGCAACCTCCAACTCCCAGGTTCAAGGAATTCTCCTGCCTCAGCCTCCCGAGTAGCTGGCATTACAGGCGCCCACCACCATGCCTGGCTAATTTTTCTTTTTTTTTTTTTTTCTTTTTTTTTTTGAGACGGAGTCTCGCTCTGTCGCCCAGGCTGGAGTGCAGTGGCTGGATCTCAGCTCACTGCAAGCTCCGCCTCCCGGGTTTACGCCATTCTCCTGCCTCAGCCTCCCGAGTGGCTGGGACTACAGGCGCCCACTACCTCGCCCGGCTAGGTTTTTTTTTTTTTTTTTTTTTTTTTTTGTATTTTTTTAGTAGAGACGGGGTTTCACCATGTTAGCCAGGATGATCTCGATCTCCTGACCTCGTGATCTGCCCGTCTCGGCCTCCCAAAGTGCTGGGATTACAGGCTTGAGCCACCGCGCCCGGCCTAATTTTTCTATTTTTAATAGAGATGGGGTTTTACCCTGTTGGCCAGGCTAGTCTCGAACTCCTGACCTCAGGTGATCCACCCACCTCGGCCTCCCAAAGTGCTGGGATTACAGGTGTGGGCCACCATGCCCAGCCTCATTGTAGTTTTGGTTTGCATTTCTCTGATGATCAGTGATGTTGAACACCTATTCATATGCCTGTTTGCCATTCGTATGTCTTCTTTTGAAAAATGTCTGTTCAAATTATTTGCCCATTTCTAATTGGATTATTAACTTTTTACCAATAGTGTTATTTGAGCTTCTTATATACTCTGATTATTAATCCCTTGTCAGATAGGTAGTTTGCAAATATTTTCTCCAGTTTATGGATTGTCTCTTCACTTTGTTGACTGTTTCCTTCGTTGTGAAGAAGTTATTTAACCTGACGTGATCCCATGTGTCCATGTTTGCTTTGGTTGCCTGTGCTTTTGGGGTACTGCTCAAGAAATCATTGGCCTGACCAGTATCCTGGAGATTTTCTCCAGTGTTTTCTTCTAGTAGTTTTATGGTTTGAGTTTATAGATTTAAATCTTTAATCCATTTTGATTTGATTTTTATATATGATGAGGGATTGGGGTCTAGTTTCATACTTCTGCATATGGATATTCAGTTTTCCCCACACCATATATTATTGTTGTTGTTGTTGTTTTGTGTTTTGAGCAGCAGCAAGATTTATTGCAAAGAGCAAAAGAACAAAGCTTCCACAGTGTGGAAGGGGACCTGAGCGGGTTGCCCTCCCACACCATTTATGAAAGAGACTATCTTTTCCCCAGTGTATGTTCTTTGGCACCTTTGTCAAAAATGAGTTCACTGTAGGTGTGTGGATTTGTTTCTGAGTTCTCTATTCTGTTTCATTGGTCTATGTGTCTGTTTTTATGCCAGTAACTTGCTGTTTTGGTTACTATAGCTCTGTGATATAATTTGAAGTCAGGAGATTTCTCCAGTTTTGTTATTTTTACTTAGGATAGCTTTGGCTATTCTGGGCCTTTGGTGATTCCATATAAATTTGAGCATTGTTTTTTTCTATTTCTGTGAAGAGTGTCATTGGTATTTTGATGGGGACTTCATTGAATCTGTAGATTGCTTCAGATAGTATGGTGATTTTAACACTGTTGGTTCTTCCAATCCAGGAACCTGGAATATCCTTCCATTTTTTGATGTTCACTTTGATTTGTTTCATCGATGTGTTATAAATTTCATTATGGAGATATTTCACTTCTTAGGTTAGATAGGTTAGGTGTATTTAATATATTTTTAACTTGCAGTATTTTTGACTTATGATGGGTTTATTAGGACACAACTTCATCATAAGTCAGGAAACATCTGTGTAGATTAATTGCACATATATTAATGGCAAATAGTGCGTTAACCAAAAGTTTGAGAGGAACAGCTTGGCAATGGGTACATAAGGGCTTTGAAAAGGTCTAACATATTTATGGAATTCTAAAAGGTCATTCACATGCCAGGGGCTATGTGCATCCTCTGGACAGACTTAAGAAGGCCTTAAGCTTTCACCTTCTGCTGGCCTTGCAACAATATGGAAACAGGAAGTGAATGCTAAGGTACACTTGAAACCTGCCTGGTTGATTATTGAAGGGCTGTCCCTATACAGAGTTCCTTAGGAAAATCTGGGAGGTTTTTTCTTTCCAGGAATTTAAGGAAATCTCTATTCAACTATTAGTTGACCACTAAGGTAATGAAATACAGACTTCAGTGACCACACATGACAAAGAATACAAACCATACAAAATTAGTTAAGAAAAATCACTCATCAGATAACAAAAACAACACCAACAAATCCTACGGAAGAGAGAGAATGAGATTTTAAGAGTTGCCATATTATAATACTCAGAACATCATTGGAAGGAGACAAATTAAAAAGTATGACCCACACACAGCAAAAAACCAAATTGATAGAAACTCTGCTTTGAGGATGCATTGACTAGAACTTTCTAAACACAGACATTAAATTTTTAAAATATGTTCCACTAGTCAAAGAGATGTGCTTATATACTACTGGTGGGGGTGTAAATCAGTTCAGCTATTGTGGAAAGTAGAGTGGCACTTCCTTAAAGAGCTTAAAACAGAATTACCATTTGACCCAGCAATCCCATTACTGGGTATATACCCAAAGGAATATAAATCGTTCTACCATTAAGACGCATGCATGCAAATGTTCATTGCAGCATTATTCACAATAGCAGAGACATGGAATCAACGTAAATGTCCATCAGTGGTAGACTGGGTTAAGAAAATATGGTACATATACACCAGTGAATATTATGAAGCCTTAAGAAAAAGAATGAAACCATGTCCTTTGCAACAACATGGATAGAGCTGGAGGCCATTATCCTAAGCAAATTAACACAGGAACAGAAAACCACTTAACTGCATATTATCTCTTATAAGTGGGAACTAAACAATGAGAACACATGATACTAGGAGGTAAATAACAGACCCTGGGACCTGCATGAGGGTAGAGGGTGGGATAAGGGAGAGGATCAGAAAATGTACCTATCGGCTGCTATGCTTTATTAGTATAGTGGGTGACAAAATTATCTATACACCAAACCCGTGTGACATGCAGTTTGCCCATGTAACAAATATGCCTGTGTACCCTTGAACCTAAAAGTTAAAAGAAATAACAAGGGAAAGAAAATGCTACACTAAAAAATATTTACTTAGAACAAAAGAAGGCAAGAAATGGAAGAAGAAATAAATAAGACATACAGAAAACAAATAGAAACATGGCAGAAGTCCTTTCTTATCGATAAATCGGTGATTGCACTAAATGTAAGTGAAATGAACTTTCCAAAAAAACACTGAGATTTGAAGAGTGGATTTTATAAAAAGGACTCAACTGTAAGCTGTCTACAGGAAACAGGTTAATAGACACAAATAGGTTGACAGAAAAATGATTTTAAAACATATTCCATACAAATAGAACTCAAAAGAAGGGATGGCGGTGGGGGCGGAGCAAGATGGCCGAATAGGAACAGCTCCAGTCTCCAACTCCCAGCGCGAGCAACACTGAAGACCGGTGATTTCTGCATTTTCAACTGAGGTACTGGGTTCATCTCACTAGGGAGTGCCGGACAATCGGTGCTGGTCAGCTGCTGCAGCCCGACCAGCCAGAGCTGAAGCAGGGCGAGGCATTGCCTCACCTGGGAAGCGCAAGGGGGAAGGGAATCCCTTTTCCTAGCCAGGGGAACTGAGACACACAACACCTGGAAAATCGGGTAACTCCCGCCCCAATACTGCGCTTTAAGGAATCGGACACACCAGGAGATTATATCCCGCACCTGGCCGGGAGGGTCCCACGCACACGGAGTGTCCCTCATTGCTAGCACAGCAGTCTGTGATCTACTGGCAAGGCAGCAGTGAGGCTGGGGGAGGGGCGCCCACCATTGCTGAGGCTTAAGTAGGTAAACAAAGCCTCTGGGAAGCTCGAACTGGGTGGAGCTCACAGCAGCTCAAGGAAACCTGCCTGTCTCTGTAGACTCCACCTCTGGGGACAGGGCACAGTAAACAATAACAAATGCAGCAGAAAGCTCTGCAGACGCAAACGACTCTGTCTGACAGCTTTGAAGAGAGCAGTGGATCTCCCAACACGGAGGTTGAGATCTGAGAAGGGACAGACTGCCTGCTCAAGTGGGTCCCTGACCCCTGAGTAGCCTAACTGGGAGACATCTCCCACCAGGGGCAGTCTGACACCCCACACCTCACAGGGTGGAGTACACCCCTGAGTTCCAAAGCAAGAATCAGACAGGTACACTCGCTGTTCAGCAATATTCTATCTTCTGCAGCCTCTGCTGCTGATACCCAGGCAAACAGGGTCTGGAGTGGACCTCAAGCAATCTCCAACAGACCTACAGCTGAGGGTCCTGACTGTTAGAAGGAAAACTATCAAACAGGAAGGACACCTACACCAAAACCCCATCAGTACATCACCATCATCAAAGACCAGAGGCAGATAAAACCACAAAGATGGGGAAAAAGCAGGGCAGAAAAGCTGGAAATTCAAAAAATAAGAGCACATCTCCCCCTGCAAAGGAGTGCAGCTCATCGCCAGCAACGGATCAAAGCTGGACGGAGAATGACTTTGACGAGATGAGAGAAGAAGGCTTCAGTCCATCAAACTTCTCAGAGCTAAAGGAGGAATTACGTACCCAGCGCAAAGAAACTAAAAATCTTGAAAAAAAAAGTGGAAGAATTGATGGCTAGAATAATTAATACAGAGAAGGTCATAAACGAAATGAAAGAGATGAAAACCATGACACGAGAAATACGTGACAAATGCACAAGCTTCAGTAACCGACTCGATCAACTGGAAGAAAGAGTATCAGCGATTGAGGATCAAATGAATGAAATGAAGCGAGAAGAGAAACCAAAAGAAAAAAGAGAAAGAAATGAACAAAGCCTGCAAGAAGCATGGGATTATGTAAAAAGACCAAATCTACATCTGATTGGGATACCTGAAAGTGAGGGGGAAAATGGAACCAAGCTGGAAAACACTCTTCAGGATATCATCCAGGAGAACTTCCCCAACCTAGTAGGGCAGGCCAACATTCAAATCCAGGAAATACAGAGAACGCCACAAAGATACTCCTCGAGAAGAGCAACTCCAAGACACATAATTGCCAGATTCACCAAAGTTGAAATGAAGGAAAAAATCTTAAGGGCAGCCAGAGAGAAAGGTCGGGTTACCCACAAAAGGAAGCCCATCAGACTAACAGCAGATCTCTCGGCAGAAACTCTACAAGCCAGAAGAGAGTGGGGGCCGATATTCAACATTCTTAAAGAAAAGAATTTTAAACCCAGAATTTCATATCCAGCCAAACTAAGTTTCATAAGTGAAGGAGAAATAAAATCCTTTACAGATAAGCAAATGCTTAGAGATTTTGTCACCACTAGGCCTGCCTTACAAGAGATCCTGAAGGATGCACTAAACATGGAAAGGAACAACTGGTACCAGCCATGGCAAAAACATGCCAAAATGTAAAGACCATCAATGCTAGGAAGAAACTGCATCAACTAACGAGCAAAATAACCAGTTAATATCATAATGGCAGGATCAAGTTCACACATAACAATATTAACCTTAAATGTAAATGGACTAAATGCTCCAATTAAAAGACACAGACTGGCAAACTGGATAAAGAGTCAAGACCCATCAGTCTGCTGTATTCAGGAGACCCATCTCACATGCAGAGACATACAGAGGCTCAAAATAAAGGGATTGAGGAAGATTTACCAAGCAAATGGAGAACAAAAAAAAGCAGGGGTAACAATACTAGTCTCTGATAAAACAGACTTTAAACCATCAAAGATCAAAAGAGACAAAGAAGGCCATTACATAATGGTAAAGGGATCAATTCAACAGGAAGAGCTAACTATCCTAAATATATATGCACCCAATACAGGAGCACCCAATTCATAAAGGAAGTCCTTAGAGACTTACAAAGAGACTTAGACTCCCATACAATAATAATGGGAGACCCCAGCACTCCACTGTCAACGTTAGACAGATCAACGAGACAGAAAGTTAACAAGGATATCCAGGAATTGAACTCATATCTGCAGCAAGCAGACCTAATAGACATCTATAGAACTCTCCACCCCAAATCAACAGAATATACATTCTTCTCAGCACCACATTGCACTTACTCCAAAATTGACCACATAATTGGAAGTAAAGCACTCCTCGGCAAATGTACAAGAACAGAAATTATAACAAACTGTCTCTCAGACCACAGTGCAATCAAACTAGAACTCAGGACTAAGAAACTCAATCAAAACCGCTCAACTACATGGAAACTGAACATCCTGCTCCTGAATGACTACTGGGTACATAACGAAATGAAGGCAGAAATAAAGATGTTCTTTGAAACCAATGAGAACAAAGATACAACATACCAGAATCTCTGGGACACATTTAAAGCAGGGTGTAGAGGGAAATTTATAGCACTAAATGCCCACAAGAGAAAGCAGGAAAGATCTAAAATTGACACTCTAACATCGCAGTTAAATGAACTAGAGAAGCAAGAGCAAACACATTCGAAAGCTAGTAGAAGGCAAGAAATAACTAAGATCAGAGCAGAACTGAAGGAGATAGACACACAAAAAACCCTCCAAAAAATCAATGAATCCAGGAGTTGGTTTTTTGAAAAGATCAACAAAATTGACAGGCCACTAGCAAGACTAATAAAGAAGAAAAGAGAGAAGAATCAAATTGATGCAATAAAAAATGAGAAAGGGGATATCACCACCGACCCCACAGAAATACAAACTACCATCAGAGAATACTATAAACACCTCTAGGCAAATAAACTGGAAAATCTAGAAGAAATGGATAATTTCCTGGACACTTATACTCTTCCAAGGCTAAACCAGAAAGAAGTTGAATCCCTGAATAGACCAATAGCAGGCTCTGAAATTGAGGCAATAATTAATAGCCTACCAACCAAAAAAAGTCCAGGACCAGATGGATTCACAGCCGAATTCTACCAGAGGTACAAGGAGGAGCTGGTACCATTCCTTCTGAAACTATTCCAAACAATAGAAAAAGAGGGAATGCTCCCTAACTCATTTTATGAGGCCAACATCATCCTGATACCAAAGCCTGGCAGAGACACAACAAAAAAAGAGAATTTTAGACCAATATCCCTGATGAACATCGATGCAAAAATCCTCAATAAAATACTGGCAAACCGGATTCAGCAACACATCAAAAAGCTTATCCACTATGATCAAGTGGGCTTCATCCCTGGGATGCAAGGCTGGGTCAACATTCGCAAATCAATAAACATAATCCAGCATATAAACAGAACCAAAGACAAGAACCACATGATTATCTCAATAGATGCAGAAAAGGCTTTTGACAAAATTCAACAGCCCTTCATGCTAAAAATGCTCAATAAATTCGGTATTGATGGAACGTACCTCAAAATAATAAGAGCTATTTATGACAAACCCACAGCCAATATCATACTGAATGGGCAAAAACTGGAAAAATTCCCTTTGAAAACTGGCACAAGACAGGGATGCCCTCTCTCACCACTCCTATTCAACATAGTGTTGGAAGTTCTGGCTAGGGCAATCAGGCAAGAGAAAGAAATCAAGGGGATTCAGTTAGGAAAAGAAGAAGTCAAATTGTCCCTGTTTGCAGATGACATGATTGTATATTTAGAAAACCCCATTGTCTCAGCCCAAAATCTCCTTAAGCTGATAAGCAACTTCAGCAAAGTCTCAGGATACAAAATTAATGTGCAAAAATCACAAGCATTCTTATACACCAGTAACAGACAAACAGAGAGCCAAATTATGAATGGACTTCCATTCACAATTGCTTCAAAGAGAATAAAATACCTAGGAATTCAACTTACAAGGGATGTAAAGGACCTCTTCAAGGAGAACTACAAACCACTGCTCAGTGAAATAAAAGAGGACACAAACAAATGGAAGAACATACCATGCTCATGGATAGGAAGAATCAATATTGTGAAAATGGCCATACTGCCCAAGGTTATTTATAGATTCAATGCCATCCCCATCAAGCTACCAATGAGTTTCTTCACAGAATTGGAAAAAACTGCTTTAAAGTTCATATGGAACCAAAAAAGAGCCCGCATCTCCAAGACAATCCTAAGTCAAAAGAATAAAGCTGGAGGCATCACGCTACCTGACTTCAAACTATACTACAAGGCTACAGTAACCGAAACAGCATGGTACTGGTACCAAAACAGAGATATAGACCAATGGAACAGAACAGAGTCCTCAGAAATAATACCACACATCTACAGTCATCTGATCTTTGACTAACCTGAGAGAAACAAGAAATGGGGAAAGGATTCCCTATTTAATAAATGGTGCTGGGAAAATTGGCTAGCCATAAGTAGAAAGCTGAAACTGGATCCTTTCCTTACTCCTTATACGAAAATTAATTCAAGATGGATTAGAGACTTAAATGTTAGACCTAATACCATAAAAATCCTAGAGGAAAACCTAGGTAGTACCATTCAGGACATAGGCATGGGCAAAGACTTCATGTCTAAAACACCAAAAGCAACGGCAGCAAAAGCCAAAATTGACAAATGGGATCTCATTAAACTAAAGAGCTTCTGCACAGCAAAAGAAACTACCATCAGAGTGAACAGGCAACCTACAGAATGGGAGAAAATTTTCGCAATCTACTCATCTGACAAAGGGCTAATATCCAGAACCTACAAAGAACTCAAACAAATTTACAAGAAAAAAACAAACAACCCCATCAAAAAGTGGGCAAAGGATATGAACAAACATTTCTCAAAGGACTTACACTTCTTAATTCCAAAACTTAATACAGAGCTACAGTGATGAAAACAGTGTGGTACTAAATCAAGGTAGTCTTACAGACAAATTTAATAGAATTGAGAGTCCACAAAGAAACCCATTTACTTATGGTCAATTTATTTTCAACAAGGTTGCCAAAACTTTTCAGAATGACTGTCCTTACCATTATTGAAAGGACAGTCATTTCAACAATCGTGCTGGAACAACTGGATATCAACAGGTCAAAGAATAAATCTAATCTCCAACCTCACACCCTATGAAAAAATTAATTCAAAATTCATGAAAGACCCAAATGTGAGAACTATAACTATTAGAAGGAAACATAGTTAAAAATCTTCATGACCTTGAATTACACAATGGTTTTCATAGATATGACACCAAAAGGACAAGCAAAAAAAAAGTAAATTGATAGTCATCAAAATTTAAAACTTGTGTGTGTCAAAAGGCATTCATTTACAAGATATTGAAAATACAACAGCAGAATTGAAATCAGTGTTTGCAAATCAAAAAGAGTCTAATCTCCAGAATATAAAAGTAATCCTTACAACTCAATAATAAAAAGACAAATGGCCCAATTTAAAAATGAGTAGGATATAAGTAGACATTTCTCCAAAGAAGATATACAGATGGCCAATGAGCACATGAAAAGATTCTCAGAAATACAAATCAAAACTGCAGTAAGATACCACTTCATACTCACTAGAATGGCTATAATGTTTAAAACAGACAGTTACAAGTGTTGGCCAGGATTCACAGAAATTGGAACCCTCACACTTTGTTGGTGAGAATGTAAAGTAGTACAGCCACTGTGGAAAACAGTTTGGCTGTTACTCAACAAGTTAAACATAGAGTTACCATATGACCCAGCAGTTTCATCTGTAGTTACATCGTCAAGAAAATTGAAAACATATGTTCACAAAAAAACTATTCATAATAGCATAATTCCTAATTGCCTGTAAGTGGAAACAACCCAAATGTTTATCAACTGGTGATCTGGTAAACAAACTATGAAATATGCTTAAAACAAAATATTGTTCACCAATAAAAAGGAATAAGGTACTGATACTTGACAAGGATGAACCTGGAAAATATTATGCTACCTGAAAGAAGCTAGACACATATTGTATGATTCCATTTAAATGAAATGTCTAGAATAGGAAAATCCATAGAAACAGAATGTAGAATAGTACTTACCAGAAGAAAGGAGAAAGAGGAAATTGAGACTAACTACTAATACGTATGAGGATTTTTGCAGAATGATAAAAAGGATCTAGATTCACATAGTTCATGGTTGCACAAGATAGTGAGTATACTAAAAACCACTAAAGTGTACATTTTTAAATGGCGAGGATTTTGTTATGTGAAATATATCTCAATTTTAAAAATACTCTTTAAAAATTAGCATGAAATGAACATTTAGAGATAACCATAATTTTAGATAGTTTATCCCTGAGAGCACAGCAACTAAGAAACTTACAATGTATGCATGTCAGGATAAAATAAGAAAATCTCATAATGACAAAACTGTACAAGGATAAAAGTATGCAAATTAATTGGTAAATGTGTGTACATCTACATAGAAATTGTCTTTATAAAGGGCAATGATATGTAATATGTGAGTTTGAACTCAACAATACTGGGCAATAGCTTGTAAGTTAGAAGGGATTATTACATAATATTGTTGTAGAAGCAGCTTATGATATTATTTAACTTCATACTTTTTTAAGTTAACTATACCTGGTAAAAGCCCAAGCATAGCAATGAAAAGAATAGAATAAATACATTTCCAATCAATAGGGAGTAAAAAAGATGGAATCAAAACTAAATTTTCTATCACCAACCCCTCCTTACCCCAATAAGAAGCATTAAAAAACTGGAACCAATGGAAGATTTTTAAAGTATTGGGCTAGAATTAAATACACTATATATCAATAAGCACAATAAATATAAAAGGACTATGATTTCCAGTTAAAAACCAAATTTCTCAGATAGGATTAAAACTCCAGGTGAGTTCCATTTACTTAAGGCATACCCAAAGCCAGAAGAATGTTGAAGGTAAAAAGTTAGAAAAATATATACTGAGCACTAATCAAAAAACTAAGCTGACATAGCTATATTGATATTTTAAAAAATATTTCAAGGCAAAAATTGTTAGTGAAGAACTAACTCATATGGTTAAGAAAAGTTGAATTTTCTTAAGATGCTACCATCCTAAATTCATGTATTTCAAATAAATAACCTCAAAATGTGTAAAGCAAAAAGTGATGAAACATCAGGGAGAAAATGACAAATCTGCCATCTTTGTGGAAGATTTCAACTCTCCTATCTCAGTTATCAAAATATCCAGCAGACAAAAAAATTCAGTGACTATATACAGGATTTGAATAACATAATTAGCATTTGATCTTATTGATATATAGAACTTTACACCCAATCATAGAGAGTACATATTATTCTCAAGCAAACATGTAACATGTGTAAAATCTGATCACATGATTCAGGGGTCCCCAATCCCTGGGCCACAGACTAGTACCAACCAGTCCTTAGCCTGTTAGGAACCAGGCAGCACAGTAGCAGATGAATGACTAGCAAGCGAGCCAAGCTTCATCTATATTTATAGCCTCTCCCCATTGCTGGCATCACCGCCTGAGCTCCACCTCCTGTCAGTTCAGTGGCAGCATTAGATTCTCATAGGAGCATGGACCCTATTGTGAACTGTGCATGCAAGGGATATAGGTTGCATGCTCCTTATGAGAATCTAATGGCTGATAATCTGTCACCATCTCCCATCACCCCAGAGGGGAACATCTAGTCACAGGAAAACAAGCTCAGGGCTCCCACGGATTCTACATTATGGTGAGTTGTATAATTATTTCATTATGTATTACAATGTATTAAAAATAGGAATAAAGTACACAATAAATGTAATATGCTTGAATCATCTTGAAACCATCCATTTCCATGCACTTTGGCCCGCGGAAAAATTGTCTTCCACGAAACTAGTCCCTGGTGCCGAAAAGGTTGGGAACTGCTGACATAGTTAGATCACAACACAAGTCTTATCAGATTTTAAGAATTAGTGTTATAAATACCATGATATCTGACCAGTGTAAATTTAAATTTGAAGGCGAGAACAAAAAATTACATTAAAATATTCTCATTACTGCTGAAGAATTTTGAACATTTAAATAACTTATATTTCAAAGAAACATAAGTATTTAGACTAAACAATAATAGATATACTAAATACAACAACTTGTAGAATGTAAGGAAAATGAAACTTGAAGATAAATCTATTTGCATAAAAGCTTATTACTTGAGAGAAAAGCCTAAAATTAATGAACTAAATCTCTAACTGCAAAAAAAAAAAAAAAAAAAAAAAAAATCCAAGTTAGGAAAATAACAGAACCCCTTCACAAAGTAGAAGAAAGCTGATAATAATGAAGTCTAACAGAAATCAGTGAAATAGAAAAATAAGATACAGTGGAGAAGATTAACAAAGATAAATGTTTATTCATTAATAATAAATGAACAAACTTCTAAGATTAAGAACAAAATAAAACAACACAAATAGTGAACACACAGAATGTAAAGGAGACAGAATTATAGCCCAAACTAATTAGAAAAGAAAATGAGACTGCTATCAAAACATTATACCATTAAAATTACAAATTTAAATGAAATGAGCAATTTCCTAGAAAATATACAACTTCCTATAACTGAATAAGAAGAAACAAAACCCTCAATAGTTCTTTAAGTATGAAAGGAAGTTAATCAGTAAAATTTCTTCCTGTAGAGAAAAATCTAAGCCCAAATAGTTTACAGGATAGTCTACCAAATGTTCAAGTAAAACACTGTTCCAAACTTACACAGACTCCTAGAGATCAGAGACAGGGAATAATCCAGAGTGTTCATTGAGGCCTGTGTAATCTTAAGTATAAGAACAAACAAGATGTGTGGGAGAAAGGAAAATCACATGCCCGTCTCCCTTATGAATATAAATCTGTAAGTTCTAATTGAAATAATAGCAGAACTCAATTCAACTGTGTATAAAAAGGTAACATGTATATGTGGGGCAGACTGGAAGAAGGTGATGAGGGAAATTTATCCCATGAATGCAGGAGTTGTTCATCATTTTAAAAATTTCTAAAAATGTCATTCATTTATCACATTAAAAGTGAAAACCTTTATGATCATCTTAGTAGGTGCAGACATCTAGTAAAGGTCAGTAACATTCATGATTAGAAAGAATACTCTTAGCAAATTAGGAATAGAAGAGAATTTTGAACTATTTTAATTTAAAAAACAGTATGTATAGAAAACCTGCAGCTTTATTTATGAAACTCATAAACAAGCAATCTGAACAACATATTGCTTTGGCATATATACATATTTGAGATAAAATAATTTGTTAAGGAAACAGGAGACTGATAAACACCAAGTGCAGCCGGGTGGTTTATTTATTTATTTACATATACTATTTTTTTAAGTAAGTGAGCTTAGGATAGTAAAGACATTCGTGTAGCCTCTTAAAACCTGAGTTAAAAACAATTTGACTGTCAAAAAGAAATACAGATTTTATCCTCCGTCAAAATTCATTTTGTTACTTTCCTTAGCAGCCTAGATGTAAGACTGAGGAAGGAGACCAGTGTGTTAACCCAGTGTTACGTATCTTTAACTCCAATGCAGCAGGTAGATCAGGAGTTAAGTGAAGGTGTTGGCAAGAGTGGTTGAAACATGGAATTGTGAGATCCCAGATGGATGCAAAAGGAAGTGAATTTTTAAGCAGAAGAGGAAAGAGAGCAGCAAGGATAGGAGATCATGATCTGAGAGTAGACTTAAAGCATGAAGATTTGTGAAATGAAGCTACATATGGCCATTGGATTTATTTGCTGAAGTGAGGGAGATTTGAAGATCTTTCAAGTTAACTGGTCAAAGAATTGTGCGCTGCTGTGATCAGTGTTTTCCATGTGGGTAATGGGGTCATTCAGAATGGTGGCAAGAGTCATAGAAAGATACTTTCTCCTCTTGTAAATAAAACAGCATAGATCAGTTGGCAGAACTCATAAGTGCCCAAGATAGGGGAACAGACTTTGGAAAACTGATACAATTTCTTTGGTGTGTCTGAGGACAGGAGTCTTTTGTTACAAAGCCTCCACCCCCACCGCCATGCCTCTTTGCTTTGCTAATCCACTGCTTTGCTCCTGGGAATGATATGTATTAACCAGCCAGACCATGTGCCCTTCCCTTCCTGCTGTCTCCTGTTAATCTATTTAAGTTTTGTGATCTGCACTAATTGGCACATATTAGATTTCTTCCTGGCTTTCTTCAGCCTTCAGCATGCACTAGACAAAGCCATTGAACGGAATATTCTAATATCACATCTCTTCTCTCTTTTGAAGCCTCTCTACAAAATGTAGGTTGATAATATGATCAAAAATTAATAATTAAAGTTTACATGATTTTCTTTTTGAGCTTATTTTAATTTTCCATTTCCCTCAGTGATTAAGACTGTATGCCCTCCAACATCATTTACAGAGGAGTTTTTATCTTTTTTCCTAAGTATCGTCATGCCTAACAGATTTCCATAACCTTTGTATTCTTTTAATAATTGGTGTTGTGGTTAACTTTTAGATGGAAAACTAGACAACTTTCCCATTAGAATGTGCCTATGTCCCCCTCAAGAGATTGGAGAGATTACTGCTCCATGCTTCTAGGAAATATCTGCACCTATCCTGCTGCTATGTAAGATTTTACTGGTGCTGCTGTCATACTGTCAGAACCATTCCCACTGGTCCTAGAGTGACAGAGTAGTTATTTAACCTAAATCTCATCAAGGAGTGGGTAAATCTATGTCCGAGCAGACATGGATTTTAGACAGATTTCTACTGAGAACTATCGTGAATTCAGTGTTGCTCAGTATTTACATTACTACCCTAAAATAAAGGAACCATTCACCTGTCGGTTTTTATGGAAGATGCCACAAAGATATTGCAAGTAATTTGGTGGAAAGATGAAAACTTCATGTTTTGTAATTCAACCTTGATATTAGAAAGAACAAATAAATCCAATATAGTCACGCTTACCTCAAAGACATATGTAGGCTTTAAAAATTATATTTAAACAATAAATTAGAAATATCAGAATATATAATGATATTTTGTTTCTTCTGCTTATATTTATGTGTCAGTAAAGAAGAAAGTTTGCCACAGTTAGACATGATATAGTGAAGAATATAGAAGGAATTACTAGGACTCAGTATTTAGTAAGTACAGAAATTAAAACAAAGTTAAATCTATTCCCATCTGATTTATATTTATGAAAACTTGAGCAAAAAAAGTTGATATATTTCATTAATGAGCAGGGAAAATAAGTAATGCTGTTATTGAAATAGTACTTCTGATTAAAATCCCCAGAAAGAAAAACTGTACAATGAAGGAATATGAGGATTAGAATGAAATTTAAAAAGGACATAGATAAAGGAACTGAAACTACTTCTTAAGCTTCCCCTTTAAGGAAAGCCCGGAAAGACTTGAGGGTAGCTTTTTAAATATTATTTTTGTGTGTGTGTGTGTGTGTGTTTTAACATACAGTAATTACTTTTTGCCAAAAAAAAAATTGAGGAAGACTAAAAAAGGTCAAATCATTGTTTTTAATTGACACAGTGAAAAACAAAATGATATTAATTGTTATAATCAATATTATCTTCCCCTCCTCTTCCTCCTCTTCCTCCTCCTCCATCTCCTCCATCATCATCATCATCATGTGGCTTAAACCAGTAATCAGTTTTTTTCTTTCTCATGATTCTCATTGCCTGGGCTCAGCTAAGCAGTTCTCTCTAGCTCCATGTGGAGCTGTCTGGGTCTGCAGTGTCCTGAATGTGACTTACTTTGGGCTGAGACCTCATCTAGGCCTGAGAGCCCGAGCACCTCTGTGCTCTTCAACGTGCTCCATGTCATGTAGGCTTCTCTCAGTGGAGCAACAGAGTCCAGAAGAGAGTTCAAAAAATATCAAAAGCTGCCTGGCATCTTAGTCCTAGCCTCAGGAGTCGCATAGCATCACTTCTGCTGTATTCTGTGGCTCACAGGAAGTCACGGGGCAAGCCCAGATCAACAAGGAGTAGCAAAAGTCTCCATTTTTTAATGACAAAGTCACACGGCAAAAGAGAGCATGTGGGATGAGAAATGTTGTTGCAGCCATCTTTGGAAGTAATCTCTGCCACGTGTTACAAAAGAAGTTAGAAGAAGCTCCCTGTGTGTACATGTGAAAAGATATCCAAGATACATTGCTATGTGAGAAAAGCTGGGTAAAAAACAGACTGTATAACGTACTACTAATTATCAGTGTTAGGAAGTGAGGGAAAAGAATATATTTGTATTTTATTTGTATATTTTAGAAGTCTCTGAAACACACCCAGGCATAACAGTGGGTATCTGTTGAGGTTGAAAATTTGGCGACTAGAGGTCATAGTGAGAGGCTTTTCACTGTAAATGTTACTACACATTTTAAAACTAATTCGAATCTTCTCAAAAAGTAACTTCTGTAGTTAAAAAATTCGGTTCTATGGTTGAACTTTAACTGTAGTTCCATATTAGAATTTGGAATCTCAGCATTTAAAAGAATTTAGATGTCATTTAGTCCTATCATTCTGCATTATTTAAAGTAAGAATCTACATGGTTTATCTGAAATTCAAATTTAACTGGGTATCCTATATTTTTAAAAATTTTATTAAGGTACAATGTAAAAAAAAAAAATAAAGTAAGAATCTATTGATTTCCTAAAGTGTGGTCATTGAACTTATCTGTGAAAAATTACCTCTAAGATAGTGAGTTCTGTTGCATAACCATTTTAAAACACTCCAACCAGAATTTTTTATTTTTAAGTAACCTATCTTAACTGAATTAACTGAGTTGCTGATTCACAAGACATACTATTCAACAGAGGAATTGATACAACAGTTTTATGACATCTTTCTATATTTCACATTTTATTGAATCATAATTTAAAATATATTAATTTTATATCTAGCTTTATCTAAAACATATATATTTGAAATATTGCAATCTGATTATTGAAAAAAATTGGACTAACCAAAGCTATTAAGAATAATATTTCTAAAGGTATTTTTCTTTTTAGATTACTGTGCCATGCTATGAAGGACCATATAGTTCGTGTTGCAAATGAAGCTGAGTTTATTTTGAACAGACAGAGAGCCGAAGATGTACATAAACATGCAGAGTTTGAGGTAAGGTTTTGGGAGTACACTAAATTCTGCATTTCTGTTATAAGCCAAAAATCACCTATCTGTGACCTTACATAAGAATGTTTTTTAAAAGGAAAATTTCACTGAAGGCATTTCTGTTCCTGTTTTTTAAAAGCTTTAGTAAATGTCAAACACAGAGTACTAATTTATTTTCACCCCATTTACAGCATGAAAACATTCCTTCTGCCCTGTATGTGCCTAACCATTTGGTAGACTGAAGTTATTCTAACCTACTCAAGAGTAAATGCAAAAAATAATTTATAATGCAACAATTTTAGTTATTTTAAGCTAGCAGATATTTACACACCAATAGGTCGATATGAGTATATGATACAGTTATATGAATAAACTCATATAACATTCAAAAAAACCTTTCAATTTCTATGTTTTATGTATAACAGTTATTAATTATTTCAGTTTATTCCATTTACAAGACAAAATAGGTTCCAGAAATATTTATGCGCCCTGGTGTTTGGCTTACGTTGGGCTTGAAAGTAATAAATGACCCACCAATTTATTCTCCTGATACAACAGGCTAACAAGTATGGTGTAGCTAGAAATCAGAGCCCACAATTCTAGTTTTGATGAGGTTTTTATCTCAGTAAAGCAGCTCTGTGAGTCATACACGTTGGTAGACTGTGTCTAGTGATCTCTGACCTAGCTAGCTGAAAAGCATGAGACAGGAAAATAGCCGCTGTTGCTTTCAAACACACGACCTCTGCTTCATTCTGTCAGAAGAGGCACGAGACAAGCAGGCACTTGTCTTGTGAAATTGCAACAACCATATTCTGGAAAAGATACCAGATATTTTAAACTTCAATAAAAGTATAGTGATCTTTAAGTGTCTATCAAAGTGAAGTTTCGTAGTAGTAAATAAGATTTGGAATCTCAACTGAATTCCCTGCAGGATCAGTTTTGAGTCTCTGTACTTCCACTAAGAAAATCAAGATATTTTGTGGGGATATAAGCAGATCAATATTTGTTATGTGGAAACATTTAAAGTAGATTTTCAAGTGGTTGGATATTAGTTATGGGCTTTAACACATGTTTAACCAAGGTGACATTAGGCCAAGGGCAGTTTCTCAACCGTTTTTGTTGTTGTTATTGATTCCCTAAGGAGTCCTTTTAGACATTTTGCCTAATTGGCCAGTCATCCCAAAGAAATTTTATAATACCACCCATAGGCTGCGCGTCTGTTTTTGTACTTACGTACATTTGTGCTTTATGTACTGAAATAACAATATTTGTATCCCCCACGCAACACACACCAATTTTTCACTCTTAGGAATGAGATTACCCTCATTGTGGGTCAACTCCCAAGGTGATAAGAGGTTTCCGAGGAGACATGAAGACTTAGTGTTTTTTAGATTTTATATACATAAAATATAATATTAATGTAAATCTAATTTTGATTGTATGCCAATGTTATTTGATGATTGTACCTTATTTTTTTAACCTGAATGTTTCTATCTCTTCTTTTTGGGTTAGAGCTGTTGATGTGTGTGCGTGGTTTACACAAAGATATCCCTTTTAAATTGTAAAAGATTTTACAAGTCAGGACATTTTGCTAGAACTTTTTGAGGAATTTTTCTATCCCACATATCAGCCTATAATTAGGAAGAAAAGTATATTTGATTTTAGATGGGTACTTCACAGTTAAGTTTTTTTAGTTAGCTACTGTAATTGTTAAGGAAGAAAAATGAAAATTTAATTTTACTCTCCAGTGAACTAATGAAATATTAAGCTCATTACTGAGGCAGATCATTGTACTAATTGGTGATTCCCTGTACAAAAAGATAAATTGGAAAATGAATTAATCCTTCTTAGATTACTGTAGGGTTATTTCTCCAGAAGAGATTACTTGTGGTAGTAGTGTATATCAATAGATAATGGGAGGAATATGTTCAGGTGCCTTCCATGAAATAGATTTTTGCATAGTAATGATGAATGTGAACTAGTTCTATTTATTTTATCAGATATATGAGACTTTTTTCTTCCTAGTTATATTACTTGTATTACAAGTTTATTAATGTTAAAAGTTATAGTCACACTACTCTGCGTTTATTGTAGTTTTCTTTATAAAAACTACAATAAAAAGAACCAAATTTACAATTAAAGAAATGTTCCTCTTCATATTTACATAAAATATTTTTAATACAAAAAATGATCCATTGATCAACAGTGTTGCTAACAAATGTAAGAATGAATACACGTCAGATAGCTGACATGATAACTGATAATTATGGGAAAAGGGAGGTAAGAATAAGGTAGTAGTTCTCATGAAACTGTTTGAACATATTACATTTTAAGAATGTGGAGAGATCATAGAAAAAATCTAGTCTCAGCTCCTCATTTACAAATATGAAACTGAGTAAATTAAAATATATGGACTTTGTGTATTTTGTGAATTAAAATCCAGGTCTACTGAATTCCTAAATGACTACCTTTTCTTCTATATCACATTACCATTCATGAAATGGAAAACTATAAATTAAGTGACAGATTTTTGATTCATATGTAATTATCAGCAACATGCCTCTTATTTTAAGTGAGATATACTGTATTGGCTTGATAAACAAGTAGGTTTACATTTATAGTAAATATTTGTGCTTCTAAAATACATAAAAATTAGATTCTCAGAATTAGAAGAAACCAGAAGTCTTTAATTACTTCAATATTATTCAAATTATTTTACATATACTTTAGAAAGAGCACTTTTTATATTTGAAAGGTGACAATATTTATTCTTTAGAACAAAATATCAAAAGATTGCATTATTTGAGTTTTTAAAAATTGAATTCCTGTTACCCTTTAACTTAGATGTATATATCATCCTAACTTATACACAGTAAAAATTTATTATTGTGCATCGTTTGTATTTCTTTATAGTCACAGTGTGCCCAGTATGCTGCTGATAGAAGAGAGGAAGAAAAGATGTGTGACCATCTGATCAGTGCTGCGAAACATCGAGACCACGTAACAGCAAATCAGCTGAAACAGAAGATTCTCAATATTCTCACAAATAAACATGGTGCTTGGGGAGCAGTTTCTCATAGGTGAGTTGTAATAAATTAGAGTAAATAACAATTCATAGGTTAATTATAATAGTTGGTAATAAAAAATGGCTACAAATTTAAAAGTCATTTAAAAATATACTTTAAAATATAAAAAAATTAATTGAAATTTTTCCTGAAATCTTTAATAATTCTTCATCAGAAGAGTTTAAGGGAAAATCTAAACTTTTTACAGTAGCTACAATGGAAGTTATGTCTACTTTATAATAATATGCAATATAATACAAAATACGGTTAGGCAAGTATTTTAGTCTACTGTCTCTCATATGTAATGCGGGTGTTTAGGTATAAGAAGTGACTCTTTTTAAAAAAGAATCTTTTAGAGTCAACTCTTCCTATTTATTAAAGTTGTATCATTCTTTTTTATGCAGAAGCATATATAAGCATATACTACAGACAAGTAATATGTTCTTTTAAAAAGTTTTCTTTCGTTATTTTCTATTCAGTCTTACCAAGGGAAGATTTTCATCTCAAATATGATTGTTTATGATAATGTAGTACAACTAAAACTAAAATTTGGTTGTTTATAAATCACAAATGTTCTCCCTAAAGTTTTGTGGACATACAATTATTTTTGTTGTTCTTGTTGTTGTTATCTGTACAATGAAGTTTTCTGGAAAACTAGTAGTGAAACAGGTCAGTATATTTAGATTGCTGATGTTCTTCCTTTTATATTTTTATTTTATTTGACCCCACTAAATGTTTCTATTAAATCTCTGTTTGGCAGAGTTTATTAAATCTCTGTTTGACAGAGTTGGCTGGTGAAATGTAAGCAGGACACTACTAAGAAGAGCCTTGGTAAAAATGATTCTGTTGACCGGGTGCAGTGGCTCACGCCTGTAATCCCAGCACTTTGGGAGGCGGAGGCGGGTGGATCACCTGAGGTCAGGAGTTTGACACCAACCTGGCCAACATGGTGAAACTCCGTCTCTACTAATTTACAAAAATTAGCCAGGCGTGGTGGTGGGCGCCTGTAATCCTAGCTACTCAGGAGGCTGAAGCACAAGAATTGCTTGAACTCAGGAGGCGGAGGTTGCAGTGAGCCAAGATTGTGCCACAGAACTCCAGCCTGGGTGACAGAATGAGACTTTGTCTCAAAAAAAAACTGTTAGAGAAAAACACCTAGAATATGAGTAGGATGGTATTTAACCAACTTCCTGGGATTATGAGTTTAAGATAGATTTTTTAAAACTTTATTATTTTTGGATTTAAGGTAAAATTATCACATATGTCTTTAAAATAGTCAACACTTAATATTTATCATAATAATAGCAATAACCCATGACCTCTGACATTTATTATTTGTTATGTGCTAGGTACCATACTAAGAACTTTGCATGGATTATTTCCTTTATCCTTGAATATCTTTATTAAGGGTGACATTGAGGTGTTCTCCATTTTACCAGGAAAAACCTGAAGCTGAAAGACGTTAAATAAAACTTACATAGTATCACGCTGCTTGTACAAATAGAGGCAGATTGTATCAGTCAGGATGCTCCAGAGATATTTATATTCATTAAATAAATTTATTTATTTATTTATTTATTAATTATTATTATACTTTAAGTTCTAGGGTACATGTGCATAACGTGCAGGTTTGTTACATATGTATACTTGTGCCATGTTGGTGTGCTGCACCCATCAACTCATCAGCACCCATCAACTCATCATTTACATCCGGTATAACTCTCAGTGCAATCCCTCCCCCCTCCCCGCTCCCCATGATAGGCCCCGGTGTGTCATGTTCCCCTTCCCAAGTCCAAGTGATCTCATTGTTCAGTTCCCACCTGTGAGTGAGAACATGCAGTGTTTCCTTTTCTGTTCTTGTGATAGTTTGCTAAGAATGATGGTTTCCAGCTGCACCCATGTCCCTACAAAGGACACAAACTCATCCTTTTTTATGGCTGCATAGTATTCCATGGTGTATATGTGCCACATTTTCTTCATCCAGTCTGTCACTGATGGACATTTGGGTTGATTCCAAGTCTTTGCTCTTGTGAATAGTGCCGCAATAAACATACGTGTGCATGTGTCTTTATAGCAGCATGATTTATAATCCTTTGGGTATATACCCAGTAATGGGATGGCTGGGTCATATGGTACATCTAGTTCTAGATCCTTGAGGAATCGCCATACTGTTTTCCATAATGGTTGAACTAGTTTACAATCCCACCAACAGTGTAAAAGTGTTCCTATTTCTCCACATCCTCTCCAGCACCTGTTGTTTCCTGACTTTTTAATGATTGCCATTCTAACTGGTGTGAGGTGGTATCTCATTGTGGTTTTGATTTGCATTTCTCTGATGGCCAGTGATGATGAGCATTTTTTCATGTGTCTGTTGGCTGTATGAATGTCTTCTTTTGAGAAATGTCTGTTCATATCCTTTGCCCACTTTTTGATGGGGTTGTTTGTTTTTTTCTCATAAATTTGTTTGTGTTCTTTGTAGGTTCTGGATATTAGCCCTTTGTCAGATGAGTAGATTGCAAAAATTTTTTCCCATTCTGTAGGCTGCCTGTTCACTCTGATGGTAGTTTCTTTTGCTGTGCAGAAGCTGTTTAGTTTAATGAGATCCCGTTTGTCAATTTTGGCTTTTGCTGCTGTTGCTTTTGGTGTTTTAGGCATGAAGTCTTTGCCCATGCCTATGTCCTGAATGGTACTACCTAGGTTTTCTTCTAGGGTTTTTATGGTTTTAGGTCTAACATTTAAGTCTCTAATCCATCTTGAATTAATTTTCGTATAAGGAGTAAGGAAAGGATCCAGTTTCAGCTTTCTACTTATGGCCAGCCAATTTTCCCAGCACCATTTATTAAATAGGGAATCCTTTCCCCATTTCTTGTTTCTCTCAGGTTTCTCAAACATCAGATGGCTGTAGATGTGTGGTATTATTTCTGAGGACTCTGTTCTGTTCCATTGGTCTATATCTCTGTTTTGGTACCAGTACCATGCTGTTTTGGTTACTGTAGCCTTGTAGTATAGTTTGAAGTCAGGTAGTGTGATGCCTCCAGCTTTGTTCTTTTGACTTAGGATTGTCTTGGCAATGTAGGCTCTTTTTTGGTTCCATATGAACTTTAAAGTAGTTTTTTCCAATTCTGTGAAGAAACTCATTGGTAGCTTGATGGGGATGGCATTGAATCTATAAATTACCTTGGGCAGTATGGCCATTTTCACAATATTGATTCTTGCTATCCACGAGCACGGTATGTTCTTCCATTTGTTTGTGTCCTCTTTTATTTCACTGAGCAGTGGTTTGTAGTTCTCCTTGAAGAGGTCCTTTACATCCCGTGTAAGTTGGATTCCTAGGCATTTTATTCTCTTTGAAGCAATTGTGAATGGAAGTTCATTCCTGATTTGGCTCTCTGTTTGTCTGTTACTGGTATATAAGAATGCTTGTGATTTTTGCACATTAATTTTGTATCCTGAGACTTTGCTGAAGTTGCTTATCAGCTTAAGGAGATTTTGGGCTGAGACAATAGGGTTTTCTAAATATACAATCATGTCATCTGCAAACAGGGACAATTTGACTTCTTCTTTTCCTAACTGAATACTCTTTATTTATTTCTCTTGCCTGATTGCCCTAGCCAGAACTTCCAACACTATGTTGAATAGGAGTGGTGAGAGAGGGCATCCCTGTTTGTGCCAGTTTTCAAAGGGAATTTTTCCAGTTTTTGCCCATTCGGTATGATATTGGCTGTGGGTTTGTCATAAATAGCTCTTATTATTTTAAGGTACGTTCCATCAATACCGAATTTATTGAGCGTTTTTAGCATGAAGGGCTGTTGAATTTTGTCAAAAGCCTTTTCTGCATCTATTGAGATAATGATGTGGTTCTTGTCTTTGGTTCTGTTTATATGCTGGATTATGTTTATTGATTTGCGAATGTTGACCCAGCCTTGCATCCCAGGGATGAAGCCCACTTGATCATGGTGGATAAGCTTTCTGATGTGCTGCTGAATCCGGTTTGCTAGTATTTTATTGAGGATTTTTGCATCGATGTTCATCAGGGATATTGGTCTAAAATTCTCTTTTTTTGTTGTGTCTCTACCAGGCTTTGGTATCAGGCTTTGGTATCAGGATGATGTTGGCCTCATAAAATGAGTTAGGGAGGATTCCCTCTTTTTCTATTGATTGGAATAGTCTCAGAAGGAATGGTACCAGCTCCTCCTTGTACCTCTGGTAGAATTCAGGTGTGAGTCCATCTGGTCCTGGACTTTTTTTGGTTGGTAGGCTATTAATTATTGCCTCAATTTCAGAGCCTGCTATTGGTCTATTCAGGGATTCAACTTCTTCCTGGTTTAGTCTTGGAAGAGTGTAAGTGTCCAGGAAATTATCCATTTCTTCTAGATTTTCTAGTTTATTTGCCTAGAGGTGTTTATAGTATTCTCTGATGGTAGTTTGTATTTCTGTGGGGTCGGTGGTGATATCCCCTTTCTCATTTTTTATTACGTCTATTTGATTCTTCCCTCTTTCCTTTATTAGTCTTGCTAGCGGTCTGTCAATTTTGTTGATCTTTTCAAAAAACCAACTCCTGGATTCATTGATTTTTTGGAGGGTTTTTTGTGTCTCTATCTCCTTCAGTTCTGCTCTGATCTTAGTTATTTCTTGCCTTCTGCTAGCTTTTGAATGTGTTTGCTCTTGCTTCTCTAGTTCTTTTCATTGTGATGTTAGAGTTTCCAGCTTTCTCTTGTGGGCATTTAGTGCTATAAATTTCCCTCTACACCCTGCTTTAAATGTGTCCCAGAGATTCTGGTATGTTGTATCTTTGTTCTCATTGGTTTCAAAGAACATCTTTATTTCTGCCTTCATTTCGTTATGTACCCAGTAGTCATTCAGGAGCAGGATGTTCAGTTTCCATGTAGTTGAGCGGTTTTGATTGAGTTTCTTAGTCCTGAGTTCTAGTTTGATTGCACTGTGGTCTGAGAGACAGTTTGTTATAATTTCCGTTCTTGTACATTTGCTGAGGAGTGCTTTACTTCCAATTATGTGGTCAATTTTGGAATAAGTGCAATGTGGTGCTGAGGAGAATGTATATTCTGTTGATTTGGGGTGGAGAGTTCTGTAGATGTCTATTAGGTCTGCTTGCTGCAGAGATGAGTTCAATTCCTGGATATCCTTGTTAACTTTCTGTCTCGTTGATCTGTCTAATATTGACAGTGGAGTGTTGAAGTCTCCCATTATTATTGTATGGGAGTGTAAGTCTGTTTGTAAGTCTCTAAGGACTTGCTTTGTGAATTGGGTGCTCCTTTATTGGGTGCATATATATTTAGGATAGTTAGCTCTTCCTGTTGAATTGATCCCTGTACCATTATGTAATGGCCTTCTTTGTCTCTTTTGATCTTTGATGGTTTAAAGTCTGTTTTATCAGAGACTAGTATTGCAAACCCTGCTTTTTTTTGTTCTCCATTTGCTTGGTAGATCTTCCTCCATCCCTTTATTTTGAGCCTCTGTATGTCTCTGCATGTGAGATGGATCTCCTGAATACAGCCGACTGATGGGTCTTGACTCTTTATCCGGTTTGCCAGTCTGTGTCTTTTAATTGGAGCATTTAGTCCATTTACATTTAAGGTTAATATTGTTATGTGTGAACTTGATCCTGCCATTATGATATTAACTGGTTATTTTGCTCGTTAGTTGATGCAGTTTCTTCCTAGCATCGATGGTCTTTACATTTTGGCATATTTTTGCAATGGCTGGTGCCAGTTGTTCCTTTCCATGTTTAGTGCTTCCTTCAGGGTCTCTTGTAAGGCAGGCCTGGTGGTGACAAAATCTCTAAGCATTTGCTTATCTGTAAAGGATTTTATTTCTCCTTCACTTATGAAACTTAGTTTGGCTGGATGTGAAATTCTGGGTTTAAAGTTCTTTTCTTAAAGAATGTTGAATATTGGCCCCCACTCTCTTCTGGCTTGAAGAGTTTCTGCCGAGAGATCTGCTGTTAGTCTGATGGGCTTCCCTTTGTGGGTAACTCGACCTTTCTCTCTGGCTGCCCTTAAGATTTTTTCCTTCATTTCAACTTTGGTGAATCTGGCAATTATGTGTCTTGGAGTTGCTCTTCTCGAGGAGTATCTTTGTGGCGTTCTCTGTATTTCCTGGATTTGAATGTTGGCCTGCCCTACTAGGTTGGGGAAGTTCTCCTGGATGATATCCTGAAGAGTGTTTTCCAGCTTGGTTCCATTTTCCCCCTCACTTTCAGGTATCCCAATCAGATGTAGATTTGGTCTTTTTACATAATCCCATGCTTCTTGCAGGCTTTGTTCATTTCTTTCTCTTTTTTCTTTTGGTTTCTCTTCTCGCTTCATTTCATTCATTTGATCCTCAATCGCTGATACTCTTTCTTCCAGTTGATCGAGTCGGTTACTGAAGCTTGTGCATTTGTCACATATTTCTCGTGTCATGGTTTTCATCTCTGTCATTTCGTTTATGACCTTCTCTGCATTAATTACTCTAGCTATCAATTCTTCCACTCTTTTTTCAAGATTTTTAGTTTCTTTGCACTGGGTATGTAATTCCTCCTTTAGCTCTGAGAAGTCTGATGGACTGAAGCCTTCTTCTCTCATCTCATCAAAGTCATTCTCCGTCCAGCTTTGATCCGTTGCTGGCGATGAGCTGCGCTCCTTTGCAGGGGGAGATGTGCTCTTATTTTCTGAATTTCCAGCTTTTCTGCCCTGCTTTTTCCCCATCTTTGTGGTTTTATCTGCCTCTGGTCTTTGATGATGGTGACGTACTGATGGGGTTTTGGTGTAGGTGTCCTTCCTGTTTGTTAGTTTTCCTTCTAACAGTCAGGACCCTCAGCTGTAGGTCTGTTGGAGATTGCTTGAGGTCCACTCCAGACCCTGTTTGCCTGGGTATCAGAAGCAGAGGCTGCAGAAGATAGAATATTGCTGAACAGCGAGTGTACCTGTCTGATTCTTACTTTGGAAGGTTCCTCTCAGGGCTGTACCCCACCCTGTGAGGTGTGAGGTGTCAGACTGCCCCTAGTGGGAGATGTCTCCCAGTTAGGCTACTCAGGGGTCAGGGACCCACTTGAGCAGGCAGTCTGTCCCTTCTCAGATCTCAACCTCCATGTTGGGAGATCCCCTGCTCTCTTCAAAGCTGTCAGACAGAGTCGTTTGCATCTGCAGAGGTTTCTGCTGCTTTTGTTGTTGTTGTTGTTATTGTTTACTGTGCCCTGTCCCCAGAGGTGGAGTCTACAGAGACAGGCAGGTTTCCTTGAGCTGCCGTGAGCTCCACCCAGTTCGAGCTTCCCAGCAGCTTTGTTTACCTACTTAAGCCTCAGCAATGGCGGGCGCCCCTCCCCCAGCCTCACTGCTGCCTTGCGGTTAGATCACAGACTGCTGTGCTAGCAATGAGGGAGGCTCCGTGGGCGTGGGACCCTCCTGGCCAGGTGTGGGATATAATCTCCTGGTGTACCCGTTTGCTTAAAGCCCAGTATTGGGGCGGGAGTTACCCAATTTTCCAGGTGTTGTGTGTCTCAGTTCCCCTGGCTAGGAAAAGGGATTCCCTTCCCCCTTGCGCTTCCCAGGTGAGGCAATGCCTCGCCCTGCTTCAGCTCTGGCTGGTCGGGCTGCAGCAGCTGACCAGCACCGATTGTCCGGCACTCCCTAGTGAGATGAACCCAGTACCTCAGTTGAAAATGCAGAAATCACCGGTCTTCTGTGTTGCTCGCGCTGGGAGTTGGAGACTGGAACTGTTCCTATTCCTAAATCAATGTATTTTAAGGAATTTGTTCATGCGATTTTGGGAGCTGGTAAGTCTGAAATCTGGAGGACAGGCTGGCACGCTAGAAACTCAGGCAAGATTTCTGTGTTACAGTCTTGAGGCAGAATTTCTTCTTCTCCAGGAAACCTCAGCTTTTGCTAAGGCCTTTGGTTGATTAGATGAGCCTTTCCCACATTCTTGAGGGTAATATCCTTTACTTAAAGTTAACTGACTGTAGATGTTAATCATATCTACAAAATGCCTCCACAGCAACAGTTAGACTAATGTTTGACCAAACGACTGGGCATTATAGCCTAGCCAAGTCGACATAAAATTTAACCATTACACACACTAACAATAACCTGAGCGTTTTACCGTCTGCAGACCTTGTCTCCCTTTTGTGTTATCTGAATTGGGTTTATCTCTTAATACTTACTTATATGTAGTCAGGACTGTAACATTATATTGCTAGTAACGCAGCTGGTATGATTCAGGATATTGCCATAGCTATATAAAGCAGTACATGGTTTGGGTTTTAATTATTTCCTTATGTAATTAGAATACAGCTAAAGTACAGTGACCTCCAGAGTAACAGTCATGTGGTATCGTGTCAGATGCGTCCTGTGCTAGCTGGTCAACAACCTTTCTGACCTCTCGTTAGACTGACAGAAAGCATGGCCTGAGCCCTCAGAAGAGCACGCGTCTTCTTTCCTGCACATTAATTTCTGCCAACTCTCTGAAAAAAAAACCACAATATTTTTATGATCATTTACTAACTGTGTCACTGAACTCTAAACCTTTAAGCATAGGTTTTGTTCTGTTTAATCCTCCTTAGTGTTTGATTAACTAATAGGGCTCAGCTAATATCATTGGACCTCTTCTCTTTTCTGTCTTATTCACTCTCTAAACAATTTTATCTAGTCCCATGACTTAAAAATACTACTAGTATGTTGATAACTCCAAAATTTTTTATTGCAAGTCCAGATCTCTCCCATCTCCAGGTCTGTATATTCATCTGTCCACTTGGCGTCTTCTACTTGATTATCTAATAGTCATCTCACACCTAACATATGAAAACTGAGCTTCTAATATTTTCTTCCAAACCAGTTTCTCTTATATTTTTCTCCATCTCAGCCAAAGGCAACTCCATTCTTACTGTTCCTGAGGCCATAAATGTTGCTCTGTCCTTGACTACTGTTTACACGTCCCACACTGAGCCCTTCAGCAAATCTTACTGACACTGCCACAAAACATATCCAGCTTTGACTGCTTCTCACTATTACTTTGGATCACCTTAGTCCAAGCCATATCATTCTCACTTGACTTATTGTAACAGCATGATATA
Source organism: Chlorocebus sabaeus (assembly GCF_047675955.1). Lineage (NCBI taxonomy): Eukaryota > Metazoa > Chordata > Mammalia > Primates > Cercopithecidae > Chlorocebus > Chlorocebus sabaeus. Next base: position 14,114,683 of record NC_132906.1, read on the forward strand.
TAGTCTTATTTTTATATTTCACTTGACTTACTGTACCAGCATGATAGTCTTTCTTTTTATATTTTTCCCCTGTCCTCCTAAAGTCCATTCTCAGCACAACAGCCTGAGTGACTCTTGTTAAAATGTAAATCCCTCTGCTCCTGTGCTTAGAAATCTCCACAGCTGTACTATGCCAGACTGTAACCACTAGTCATGTGTGGCTATTCAAATGTAATTAATTATAATTAAATTTAATTAAAATTTTGATGCCTCCATTGCACTAGCCAAATTTCAAGTACTTAGTAGCTACATGTGGCTGGTGGCTAACGTAGTAGATATCACAGAACCTTTCCGTCATTGCAGAAAGTTCTTTTGAACACTTGCTGCAGAGGTTTACCATTCACTGAGGGGGAAAATAAGATCTCATAGTGACTTATTAGGCCCTACATGGTTTAGTCTCTGTTAACTCTTTAACCACTCTCCCAGCACTCTCCCCTTGGTCCTTTTTGTTATGGTCACCCTGGCTTCTCTCTTGCACGTCATGTTTGCTCTGTTGAGAATACTTTCGCAAACTTTTACATTTTCTTCAGGCGTTAATTCCAAATGATACCATCTCAAAAAAAAAAAAAAATCCTTCTCTAGCCACTCTGTCTAAAGTTGTACTTCTTCCTTCAAATATTTTATATTGTATTTTCCTGCTTTTCAACGTCTATTACTTTGATACTTAAATTTTATATATTATACTTAAATATTATTTTTATTGTTTCGTTTGCCAATAGCATGTAAGCTTCATAATGGAATAGGTTTTTTGCTCTTTTATCCATAATTGTATCCCCAGCACCCAGAATAAGCCCTGATGCATAGTAGGTACCAAAAAATTTGTGAACAAATTAATAAAAAAATACTTTGTGTATGCCCTTTTTTTGTCAGTGACAATACCCATCATGGAATAATAGAAAATAAACTAGTTCATTGGGAATAATTTTATATTTTATTTATCTTTATTAAATACCGGTGCCTGTAGTCCCAGCTACTCAGGAGGCTGAGGCAGGAGAATGACGTAAACACGGGAGGCGGAGCTTGCAGTGAGCTGAGATCCGGCCACTGCACTCCAGGCTGGCCGACAGAGCGAGACTCCGTCTCAACCAAAAAAAAAAAAAAAAAAAAAAAAAAAAAAAAAAAGCCAAAAAGTACTTATCCCTGCATGAAACCAAAGTGTTAGAGCCAGCAACCACCTAAAACAGTTGTTTACAAATCCAGTAACATTTTACCTAGAAAAATGTATATATTCTAACTGGACTCACAAGTTCCTCAAAAAGACAAGAAAATGTTTTAACAGCAAAAGTTGCTTTTGAATGCTGTTATTCTGTGAATGTTACAGATTTGGTTTTTATATAAATTATCAACTTCTATATATTATACATTGTGTGTTTCTACTACAGAATAATGCTCTCAACTTGCAAATGCAAGAAAAATGTGTGGCCATATTTTGCAGGCTAATCCAATGGGATTAATACAATTGTGCATGTAAGAATATTTATGTCATACTTAGGAGTAACTGAAAAATATTCTCCCATAGCAGAGTGACGGTCGATTTTTTGTTTGGAGTTCATCTTACTGAACTTCTAAACTGTATTTGACAGTCTTCTATGAACTATATTCTTTTGATCTCTTTTGTTTCACTGTTACATCTGACCTCACATCCTGCCATGCATCTTCTCAGCCCATGGCTCACTCCACTGCAGCCACCCTGGCTTCTGTCTGTTTTGTATGCAGGCCAAGCACTTCCTCCTTTTGTATGCTGTTCCTTCTGTATGATATACTCAGATAGGTCTTTGCACAAGTGTTTCCTCATTAGAGTGGACTTCTCTGACCATCCTATCAAAAATTGCACACCGCATTCTTCCCTTCATCACTCCCTCAATTTTCAATGCTTTAATCTTCTTCATAGCACCTGTCACTTGGCATATAATTTAGTGTTTAAGTATTTTTTTACCTGATATTATGGACTGTCGTTTACTGGTATATCCCCAGTGCATAGAACTTTGTATATAATAATTGTTCAACACATAATTTAAAAACTAATGGGCCCGGCGCGGTGGCTCAAGCCTGTAATCCCAGCACTTTGGGAGGCCGAGACAGGCGGATCACGAGGTCAGGAGATCGAGGCCATCCTGGAGAACACGGTGAAACCCGTCTCTACTAAAAAATACAAAAAAATAGCCGGGTGAGGTGGCGGGCGCCTGTAGTCCCAGCTACTCAGGAGGCTGAGGCAGGAGAATGGCGTAAATCCGGGAGGCGGAGCTTGCAGTGAGCTGAGATCCGGCCACTGCACTCCAGCCTGGGCGACAGAGCGAGACTCCATCCCAAAAAATAATAATAATAGTTTATGAATCCATGAATGTTTCCATACACATGTATCATGGCACCGTGTGTAAATGGCATGTAAGCTAGTTTTGATAAAATAATCTTTCCACGTAGAATTTGAGCTTTATAGTCAACATTAAGAGCTCAATTACTTACTAGCTGTGTGACTTGTAAGCTATGTAGTCTCGAACAAATAGGTGTTTTTGTTTTTCTTCTTTATTGTTGTTTTTTTAACTTTTAAGTTCGGTGGTACATGTGCAGGTTTGTTACATAGGAACACTTGTCGGGGGTTGTTATATAGATTATTTCATCGCCCAGGAATTAAGCCTGTTATCTGTTAGTTATTTTTCCTGATCTTCTCCCTCCTCTTACCCTCCACCCTGTCGTAGGCCCCCGTGTGTGTTGTTCTCCTCTATATGTCCATGTGTTCTCATCATTTAGCTCCCACTTGTAAGTGAGAACACATGGTATTTGGTTTTCTGTTCCTGTGTTAGTTTCTAAGGATAATGGCCCCCAGCTCCATATTTGTCCCTGCAAAGGACATGGTATCATTTTTTGTTATGGCTGCATAGTATTCCATCATGTATATGTACCACATTTTCTTTATGCAGTCTATCATTTATGGCCATTTTTGTTGATTTCATGTCTTTTGAGCAAAGATTTTACCTTCCTGATGCTCACCTTTTCTCATTCAGAAAATGGGATGAAAAGCTTCTACTAAATTGGGTTATTTTAATATGAAGAAGTGAAATACTGTGTGCAAAATGCTTAATATAATGTCAGACACAATAGATATCCAATGCTCATTAGTAGTCTCCTCTTTTTTCTGTTAGTCTGCTCTTTGCAAAGAGCCTTTTAAAAATGTTTTCTGTCTGCTTAATCACTCTTTAACTTCTAATATATAGTTGTAATGTATTGATTTTATTCATTTTATCAACAGATAATTCTCTTTCTTTTAATTGAGATGGAGTCTCACACTGTTACCCAGTCTGGGGTTCAATGGCACAATCTTGGTTCACTGTAATCTCCACCTCCCGGGTTCAAGCAATTATCTTGCCTCAGCCTCCAGAGTAGCTGAGATTACAGGCACACACCACCACACCTGGCTAATTCTTTGTATTTTTGGTGTTTTGGGGTTTCACCATGTTGGCCAGACTGGTCTTGAACTCCCGACCTCAAGTGATCTGCCCGCCTCCGCCTCCCACAGTACTGGGATTGTAGGAGTGAGCCACCATGCCAGCCTCAACAGTTAATTCTTGAGCTCCTATTTGTGAAAAACAGATATACTTTCTCCCCAACTGAGCTTATAGTCTAGTAGTAGGGATTGATATTGAATTAATAATTACAGAAATAGGCCAGACGTGGTGGCTTAAACCTGTAATCCCAGCACTTTGGGAGGCCGAGATGGGCAGATTACTTTGAGGTTAGGAGTTTGAGATCAGCCTGGCCAACATGGTGAAACCCTGTCTCTACTAAAAATATAAAAATTAGCTGGGCATGGTGGCGTAATCCCAGCTACTCAGTAGTCTGAAACGGGAGAATCACTTGAACCTGAGAGGCAGAGGTTGCAGTGAGCCGAGATTGTGCCCCTGCACTCCAGCCTGGGTGACAGAGCAAGTCTCCATCTCAAAAAAAAAAAAAAAAAAAAAAAAAAAGGAGATAAAAGATATAAAACGTTGGCAAATGATAGGAGAGAAAAGTGCCAGGTACTTTGAAGGAGCGTGTAAAACAGAGGAGCTTTATTTTAAACTAGGGAGTGAGGAAAGACTTGTTTGAAGGAGCTCTGTTTAAGCTAAGTAAAGAGATGAGTAGCGCATCTTTAGCAAAGAGTGGCGTGTAAACCATTCAGAAGAGAAATATTACAAAGACTCTGGGGTTAAAAAACAAAATGAACAAAAAGGAGGGTAGTTTATCTGGAGCTTAGTGAATATTGGGGGTAGTGGCTTGAGAGGAGACTGGAGAATAACATGAGCCAGATGATTAAAAGCACTGTTCAATCATGTTAAGGATTTGTGACTTTATCCTAAGTAGCATGAAAAGCAAAGAAAGATTTGAACAGGAGAATAACATGATCTGATTTATGTTTTAACAACATCAGTCTGGCTGTTATATGAAGATACATATGCAGGACAAATAAGAAAATATAGTCACCTTATTTATAGCCGAGTTCAAATGTCACCTTTTTCTATAGCATCCCTTGGTTTTCTCTATCTTTTCTAACACTGCTTCCCCATATTTTGTTGTTGTTATCTGTATTGAAATTATCTGTGATATATCACTTAATGTTTTATAGCCATGTAAATGTGCCTATCTCTTTCAACATACTTGTAGCTTCCTAAGCGTAGGGATTGAATACTAATTGTTATATCCCTGTTATCAAGTATATGTTAAATATGAAGGAATTTCATCCCTATAATGTTCTACTTACTATTCTACCGAAAAAAAGTTTAGTTATAAAATAAAAATCTCTTTTACATCTATCTTTGGATTCAGTGGTGGGGCCGGTTCTAACATACTTTAGCGTTTGAGTTAATAATGTTGATCTTTATTTCTGTGTTGAGGAAAACTACGAGAGATCCTTTAACATGCATATTTTGAGATTCTGTGTTGTTAAATAATGCTCAATGTATATAGTTTTTCTTTGTTTATTTTAGCTTTTTAGATCATATTTCCTATTGCTTAAACTAATTTAGCCATACAGCCTAATTTAAGTGAACAGGTTTTAATAGCCCCTTGAGTTTAATAGGCGTGTGTGAGTGTGTGTGTGTATATCTCAGTTTTTATTATTCATTTTCATATAAGCATTACTATTAAGGTTTCGTTTTCTGGTAAGATGTTGGGAGCACAGCTATGTATTGATGGTGACTTTATTGATACTTCACTTGGAATGTCTTATTTTCATCGTAACAACTGTAAGGAAGACATTATTTTTTCTATTTTACGGATAAAAAAATATGAGATTCATAGAAATCAAATGTCTTGCCCAGTATTACACAGCTAAGTAATAGAAACAAAAGTAGGATTTGAGTCTAGATTGATCTGACCCTAAAGCTTGTAGTCATTTCAATGACTAATTACTGATTATTGTATTGATTATAAAAACTGGCTATTAGAATAATGAAATACAAAGAACTGTGAATTAAGAAGAAGACTGATGACCTGGAAATCTGGGGCTTTAAAAAGTATTCTTAGGTTTCCCAAATCCAAGGCCCAAACTGAAGTGACTTTGGATCTGCCACCCACTGAAGGCACGGAAGAACTTGTCTGAATCTAAAAGGTTCAATTGACTTCCAGAACAAAAATAAACAAATATTCTACAGAGGAAGTTAACATGATCCAGTGTACTACAAGGTAATATTATAAATGTCCAGGATACGGTCCAAAATTCCTCAATATACAAAGGAAAATCTCACCGTTTCTCAAGGACAGAGAGTTAACAGATGCCAATCTCAAGATGACTGAAATGTTGGAACTATCAAAGACTTAAAAGCACCTTTATTATCATCTTCCATGAAGTAAAGGTAAATACTTTTTAAATGAATAGACTGATAGATCTCAGCAGGGAAATAAAAAGTATATAAAAAAACAACAAATGAAAAATCCATCACCTAAAATGAAATATTCACTGGATAAGCTCAATGGTAGAATGAAGATGACAGAGGAAAGAGTAAATGATTTTGAAGATAGATCAAACAAAATTTTATAATTGAAGAAAAGAGAGAAATCAGATTGAGGGAAAAATTAAGATAGCTTCAGGCACCTCTGGGATAATATCACACAAAATGTCTGAGTTTGAACACTGAATCATCAGAAGAGGAGAAAGAAATTGGTACAGAAACATTATTTACAGAAGAAAATGGTTGAAAATGTATCAAATTAGGTGGAAGATGTCAAGTTAGAGACTCAAGAAGCTCAGAGATGACAAAGTATAAATACAGTTATACAATTAAAGCTAAATCTAGACACATCCTAATTAATCTTCTGAAAATCGAGGTAAAGAAAAAATCTCGAAAGAAAATACAGGAAAACACAACATGTTACCTATAATAGGCAACAATTCAAAAGATAACTTTTTTATCAGAGATAAGTGGAGGCCAGAAAAATAATTGGCAACCCAGAATTCAGCATTCAGCAAAAATATTCTTTAGAAATGAAGGCAAAATTAAAACATTCTCAATGAAGTATTAAGAGAATTCTTTACCAATAGAAATGTTCTCAAGGAAATTCCAGAGGACCTCTTTCAGGTAGAAGGGGAACAAAAACATAGAACTTTAAGAATGAAGCAGCATTCTTTGTTTTGTTTTGTTTTTCCCACAACAATGCAAAGGCAATGTAGTGGAGAAATGATAAAGTCTTTTCAGCAAATAGCACAGAAACAATTGAACATCCATGTGCAAAAATCGGAACTTGCCTGCACCACAGACCCTATGCAAAACTTAACTCCAAATGGACCATAGACTTAAATGCAAAATGTAACACCATAAGACTTCTAGTCAAAAACATAGGAGAAAAATCTTTGTGACCTTGCTTGTTTTGGGCAAAGAGTTATTAAATACAGTACCAAAAGTCTGATCCATAAAAGAAAAAATAATTTAAAACATTTTTTCTGTGAAAGACTGTTGAGAGAAAGCCACATTCCTTCAGATTGGGAAAACCATAGACTGGGAAAAAACACTTTTAAAACTTAACAATGAGAAACAAATATTGTAATTAAGAAAAGCAACCTAAATATTTTAACAGATGCTTCATTGCTGTAGGCAAACAGAGCAGTGGTTTTCAAGGGTTAACACCTGAGGGAGGATTTGACTAGAAAGTGGCCACATGAGAGAGCTTTTTGGGATGATGGAGCTGTCCTATATTTTGATTGGGGTAGTGGTTTTATGCCTGTATGCATCTGTCAAGATTTATACAATTGTAAGTCAGAGTGTGAATTTTACTATGTATAAATTTGAAAATATTTTAAAACTTTAAAAAATACATGGCCTGGAAAAGGTTTTACAGGTGATTCTTCAGGTGTTAACACTAGTATTTGTCACTCTCTGCATTATGTATTTATTATAAAGATTTCCATCAAATAGTATTTAATTGTTATAAAGATAAATAAGTTACAGCTCAGATTATCTGCTATTTCTATGCAAACACTATTATGTTGGTCATAGAGTCTCAAGACCATAAATTGGATTAGCTTTCGCTATAGCTATACCTATAAATAGGTTAATTTGTACTAGATGTATTTTTATATGTGTGTGTATGTGTATATGTGTGTTTTATATAATCCTACAATAAATTTACCATTCTCTAATAAAGATTATGGATTATTAAAATGAGAAAAAAAAACTTTCCCAGCAATTTTTATATAATTTAAAATGTCAAGGTTTTACCTAGGAATGTGCTCTACACTCAATGAATGTAGTTGTTACAAGTATATTGACAGTTATTGAGTTAGACTAAACAGTCTACCAATTGTGATCTCAGTAACACTGTGAGATCTAAGATGACTTACCCATGCCAACCAAACAAACATGCTTAGGAAATAAATATATTTACATCATAGATTATATTTTTAATGGCTATAAAGCTTCACAAAAGGCTATGTTATAGTTTTATGAGAGCTATGTAAATGTACATAACAGGTTCAAATGAGAACATGTGTTTTTTTATTTCAATTTGATATTCTACACTTCCAAAACAAGAGTTCTTAAACTCACTGTTTCAAGAATTTAAAGTCAAAATAATAATTAAAATAATTTAGAATAAGCATTGTCAGCACAAAATAATAACTTAAAGTGACATAAGGTAAATGTGAAAACATAAAGTAAGCAATGACCAGGTGGAAGTGTAAAGTAAAAATTATATGCTTTTTCAGCAAATTCTGGGTTTAGAATATTCTCATGCGGTCTATTCACTTTCTCTTCCTGGTCCCACTCCTGTTTCCCCTATCTTCAGACCTTCACCATTGCCATTTATGGTGGATGTGAACTGCAACCACTATACTACAGCATTTACTTAAATCCAGTTTAATTTGCTCCTAGCCCCTCCATGGGGCTGGTAGAAAATTTAATCCCAGTTATTTATAGAGCCTCAAACACATACACACCCCAGAATTAGACAGATATTTTAATAATTTTACTGGTGTAAAGCCCTGGGATTCTTATTTCACTGTGGACTCTAAGAGCATGTTTGATTTGTTCTTAAAGGTATGTCTGTTCCTGGCCAAAATGCTACATTAGTTTCTATACTAAGGCAAGGAGCTGTAGTACCTAGGGCATGGCCATATGGGTTCCAGCCATTTCATTAAAAGTAAATGTACCGTATTACTTTTAGGACCCCTTTTTTATATTACCTTCCCAGCCTTGGAATTAACTACCTGAACCCTGATTACTTCAACTTCCTTACCCCAAAAAGCCTTCCTGTCCATCCTGTCTTCTAGGATAGTTCATCTACTAACAGTTCTTATATCTGTTGAGAAGATAAGGGAATTCTCAGGTCTCCTGAATTCAAGATCCTGCTTGTTCTGAAAGGGTTGGCATAGGATGACGTGGAAATTTTGCTTATTTTTCTGATCCATTTGGATTCCCTGGCTTCCTTTTCTAGAACTGTCCTAAAACATCTGATTCAAAGGTACTATGTAACCATGGAACAATTTTTTCTCCTCCCTTGGATATTTGAACCTTTGACATTTAACTCATCATGTTCTAGCTAAATGATTAATTCTAAATGTTCTAATGGACAGAAAACATAAATCTCACTTTAGGTGGAATCATTGTGACTTACTGATTGAATAAATAGGAAAGAATCAGGAATGTTGCTGTCATCCTTCACTGGTTGAATGGTGATGTCACTCTTGGAACAGAAAAATGCAGAAGGAACTGGTATACAAAGGAATACGATTATGTTGAGTTTGCCTTGCCTGTGGCATGTTCTAGTGGAAATGTCTACCAGGAAGTTGAAAATAGAAATAGCTCCATGTGACATGAGGTCACTACTTATGCATGTGACAACCTTCTCAGACATATCCAAAACATATTTCTCTTATGGCCAACAAATTTCATCTCTCCCATTTTCCCAGAGAAGGGCATCTAGGAAACATCCTTGATTTACTTCTTTCCTTCAGCCCTTTCTCTGCCTACACAACCCACATACACAAATAGTCTATCAGCAAGTCCAACAATACATGTAGAGTATATGCTGTCTTTTTCCAAGCACTGAAAATAGTTTGAAGATGGGTTCTTCGAGGGCTGTGTCTTGCTGGGTGGGTTCACCAAGGCAAAAGAATAAGGTAAATACTAAGATACAAGTAAGGAAGTCATCAAAGTAATAGAGTGTACTTAGTCTGAGGTAGTTAAAGAAGGTAAGTAAAGAAAGAAGGGGATTGATGAGCAGAAAATTAAGAAGTTAAGGAAACAAGCATCAGTGTTTTAAAAGGATGGAACATTGTAGGATGTTTGAATTTAAGATTCAGAAATACAGCAATTAATACAAGATTGACAAATCCAGAATGTTGTCATTAAAGTAAGGGGGATTGAAGATCATGGTAATCAGATTATGAAACTGAAAGGATGGAATCTTCTGTTGATTTACCCAAGATAAATCCAGGAAAGGAAGATTGTCAGCATCTTCTAAAAGTCTTCAGTAAATAAGTGAAATGGCCTGTGAGGCTGACAGATAATCCCAAATGAGGAGAGGTATAAGATAGTATTGCCTGATTTAATAGGAGCCTTAAAAGAATCCCATCTCAAAGTTGATCTTCCTTAAAACAAAACATAATGCAGGTGCAAAGGGAGAGGAGTTGAAAGTATATTATGGAATGACAGAGCTTTAAAAGCCAGTCAACATTCACTGACCCTGATAGAACTCTAATACAGGTCACCTTGGTAAGAGTAACTATTTGAAAGCACTTAGTGATGCAGATCAATAATGACTGGATGGGTCAGCATCAAAAATGTCTGTTATTTGAACATGAAGGAAATTAGGCGGAAACCTCTATGAGCCAGTTGATTGCCATCATCATTTCTGATGGATTTTTTCTAAAATATATAGATTTTTACAAATTAAGATAATTAGTAAGTCAGAAGTACAATACTTTGTAAAATGCATAATACATAGATTAGAATTACATGAAACAAAAAATAATGAAGAAAATCAGCATGTAAATATGAAATAACTCTCACAAATATTAAACTACTTTTTCAGCAACAGAAAAGTCATTAGTTTTAAAATAAAAATTAGCTTTTGGATTCCGTACATTAATGAAACTGCTCCTCGGCTTACAAATGACATGACATTTAAAATTTTTGACCCATTCACAACAAACATCTGTAGTTCAAGTGAGGCTATCACAGTCCCTTAGTCTATAACTTAGCTGCTTATTAAAATATACATTTACCAAACCAAAAAGTGTTTTTCTTTTTTTGTTTGTTTTTTTGTTTTTTGTTTGTTTGTTTTTTGAGACGGAGTCTAACTCTATTGCCCAGTCTGGAGTGCAGTGGCGCAATCTCAGCTCACTGCAAGCTCTACCTCCCGAGTTCATGCCATTCTCCTGCCTCAGCTTCCCAAGTAGCTGGGACTACAGATGCCCACCACCACGCCCAGCTAATTTTTTCTATTTTTTAGTACGGACGGGGTTTCATCGTGTTAGCCAGGATCGTCTCGATCTCCTGACCTCGTGATCCACCCGTCTCAGCCTCCCAAAGTGCTGGGATTATAGGCAAGAGCCACCACGCCCAACCAAAAAATATTTTTCAAAAAGTAACATCTGGAATCTTGTCAGATTCTAAGGCATTTTTGTTGAAATCATTGAAGATGGAACATTATTAGGCTAGTGAGATAAATCTCTTGACACTTGCTGTGATTTTTGTTTTAGAAGCTTGCTTTTTGGTTTAGATCTTTTTTATTTCTGTATCACATTTTCTAAAACAAAATGTTCTCATAAAATTTTCGGAAAATTATGAAAATGCATGTTAAAAGGTTTAGAAATTTGAATTCTGACTGCCTTTTTCTCTATAGATATCCTCTTTTTATAACAACATATATTTTTGTTTTTCATAAGTGAAGAGTAAATTAGTTTACAGGGATATTGTTCTATATTATATGCACACTCAAATTGTATGCATTAGATTGTGGAGCATTTTCTGATATTTGTACTCACAAGTAAGTTAGTGTCATTTGTCAATAATAAGACTTGCCTGCGTAGTTGGAAAGTGCCATTGCCCTAGAGTGCTATATTTTGAAGTAATCTGTCATGGATACATTATACAGAGAGAAGACTATTTATGTTTATGGCATTTTAAGTAACTGAGTTAAACTCTTTGGAATATAGAGAAATGGCTTGTTTACTGTCATCACTGTTCACTTAATCCTACGACCTTGACATGATAGCATTCCCATAAATCTCCCTGTGGGTAGTTCAATAAAACAGATGAACATCAGAATGTAATGATTGTTTCAGCTTTAGGAATTAACTATGTAATGGAATAAATATAAGCCAGTAAGCAATATTACAGGAACATTCTATTATACCAACCCCTTTTTCTAACAGATAATACTTACTAGAACATAAGGAGTTATTATATACTCTATTTTCTGATAATGTTTGCAGTATCTAATAGATTATTATATATTAAAAAAGAAAATAGATACAAATAATATGCATATTATGACTGGATTATTAAAAAGCAGTTTAAAATTTTTGGTATACCTATGATTATAAAAATAATGAAGTTAGGTTTTTTTTACAATGATGTTTTAATATAGCTTTATTTTACATTGTGTTTTTATTGCATTATATCTCCATTGTTAATTTTCTCTGATTCGTTCATTTTAATTTTGTAATTCCTCAAACATAAATTTTTGACTTCAGTACATTCCTCTTTCCCCCAATGTAAGCAGCTACTAAGGTATTCAGGAAAAAAAAATTGAGGAAATTGGAAAACTGAAAAAGTAATTAACCATCACACTAGGGAAAATTAACGGATGAAACTTAAGGGAATTAACATTCAGTCCTCACTATACTATATTCCAGAGTCCATGCCCACAAACAGTAAGAAAATACAACTTAGATTCAACAGCCTCTGAAAAAGTAAATACTATGAGTATTCCCATTGCTTACATAATAGATCTGTCAGATAAAATAATTTTAAAGCAAGTTACATTTGCCTCTCATCAATTTTCATATGTAACCAAAAAAAAAGTAATTTACTATGGTGTAGTAAAAATCTCTATTCTTCTTTTTGAATGAGATTTTGTACTTTGCATGGTAATGATACATTCTAAATACTAAAAGTATGCTATATAATGTGAAATCTGTGAAAAACCATAGAATTTATGCTTTATATAAAGATTATTATAGAATTATTATTATAGAATTATGTCTAACATAACTGTAAAGACCCTTATAAGCATTTTTAGTAGCTACTTAGGTAGAAACCTAACAAAATGAGGGTTTTGAAGCGTGTCAGAAAAGTAAAGCAATATTACTATGATCTATAAGTCCTTAGAAAAATAAGATGGTAGAAGTATCTTTACTAATTTAATCATAGACCATTAACATCTTCCATGAAGCTAAGTTGGATATGTGTCAGTAAATAAATGGTCAACTATTTTACTTTTAGACAGTTAGCCAGTTGAGCTCCAGGAATATTTTCGTCTATTTTAACAGCCTTTCAAGTTGATAAGACCTAAAAATATGATTCATAATTTATCTAGAAGCTACGAATTGTAATATCTCCTTGTACATTCTGTTAGAAGCTGTTTTTTTTTTTTCCAGTTGGCATTCTTTTCTATTACCATTATTCAGTAAATAGTTACCAAATTGTAGTCAAAACACTCTATTAATAAAGATACCATTCAGAGCTAGGGAATACAGTATTACACAAATAGAACTTTTATGCCTGTTTTCAGTCTTAACATAAGTCTTAAAAATTAAATACATCTGGCTTTTGGATGAAGAAAGACTTTTGAAGGCCAGGCAATAAAATATGCCAAATATAAACTATCACATAGGCATTTTTACAGGTTGTAAACTAGACTTATCCAACTGAATAAGCTAAGTGTTCTTATGACACTGTAATACACATTACTAAGCAGTAAGTTAACATACATACGAAGTGGACAACTAACAAAATGCCTTATTAATGATTTAGGATCAGTAATTAAGTCTACAATAACTGATGGATTGTTAAAATTTTCACCTTTCATTAAATTTGATGTGTTATGGGCAGAGTTATGTGAATATTGGTTCCAAGTATTAATGCTTCCAGGGGCACTTAAGTGAAGAGGATTTTGTAATATTTTTCTTGAAAAGAATCATATCTGTTGATACCTACTTTAAAATAAAATATATAAATCAATTACTGCTATGTAATTTGATATCTTATATAGGTCCTTTTAATCTGTATTAATAATAAAGCTTTCCTCCCAGGTAAATTCCAGCTATGTCTAATTTACTGTCACCCAGATTATTTTATGTTAAACTTTAACTGTGGTCAACCCAGATTTCATCAATAAAATAGTAATCATCTCATAAAGAGATCTAAATATACTCCTGTCTCAGACTTTGTGACTGGTCTGTGCTATTCTAATTTGGGCATATAATACAGGCCCTAAAGGGATAAAATACCTGTCAGATTTGTCACTTTTCATTGTTTGAATTTCTTCTCTATCTCTATTCTGTCCCACTTAAGATCTTGCCAATAAAATATGTTTTATTTTGAAATTGCAATCTTATCTACACACAATCAAAAATTACTTGTTTTTATTTCATTTATTATAAATATCTTTACTATTATTGATACTACTATTGTTTGTTTGTTATTTCTTGAAACAATCTATACTCCAGATATTTTAAATAACTCTCTGAACAATTTTTAACATTTAACATGTATGTTATTTTTAATACACAGTACCTGCCACTTGAGCTGTGAAGATTAAAAACATGCAAATATAAGTAGGTGTTAGTTATTATTATGTAATTCCTTGCTACTTATTTACCAAATGAGACAACTTGTTAATGATATAAAAATATTGAAATATCTATACCTAAAATCTAATATATATTAACTCAGTTCAGTGTATTTTTTTCTTTCAGATGCTAAGATTAGAAAGTATGGCTAAGAAGAATCCATTATTCCAGCCTCTGACCAATTAACAAATACAACCAAACCATCTAAGGCACATATTCAGTGCTCCGAAGTGTTTCCCTGCATTTTCTTGTAGTCATTTTATAGCTTTGGGTTTTAACATTTAGGCCTTTAATATACCTTTAATTCTTTTTTTTATGTAGTGAGAGATAGAAGTCCTGTTTTATGCTTCTGCAGATGGATATTCTGTTGTCCCAGCACCATTTTTTTTTTTTTTTTTTTTTTTGAAGAGAGTGGGTGTTTCTCCAGTGTGTGTTTGTGGCACCTTTTTTGAAAATCAGTTGGCTGTAAGTACCTGGATTTGTTCCTGGGTTTCCTATTCTGTTTCATTGGTCTATGCATCTGTTTTTATACCAATACCATGCTCTTTTGAAGTTAGGTAGTGTGATGCCTGCAGCTTTGTCCTTTTTCTTTAGGATTTGCTTAATCTATTCAGGCTCTTTTAGGGTTCCATATAAATTTTAGGATTCTTTTTCTGTTGCAGTGAAAAACAATATTGGTGTTTTGATAAGGATTGCATTGAATCTATAGATTGCTTTGGGTAATATGATGATATTAACAATGTTAATTTTTTCATTCAATGAGCATTGGATGTCTTTCCCTCTGGTTATGTTTTATTCAATTTTGTTCATCACTGTTTTGTAGTTTTCCTTATAGAGGTTGTTCACCTCTTTGGTTACATTGTGAATAGGACTGCCTTCTTGAGTTTTTACTCAGCTAGTTCATCATTGCTGTATGTAAACACTACTGATTTTTTATGTTGATTTTATAGCCTGCAACTTTACTGAATTTATCAGATCTAAGAGGTCTTTGGTGGAGTCTTTAGGTTTTTCTAGATATAAGATTGTGTCATCTGTAAAGAAGGGTGGTTTGATTTCTTCTTTTCAAATTTGTATGCCGTTACTTTTTCTCTTGCCTAATTGCTCTGTTCAGGACTTCAGTACTGTGTTGAATAGAAGTGCTGAAAATAGTCATCCTTGTCTTGTTGAGACTTATTTTGTGTCATAACTTATAGTCAATCTTGGAGAATGTTCCATGTGCTGATTAAGAAGAATGCATATTCCATAGCTATTGGATGAAATATTCTATAAATGTCTGTTAGACCCACTTGGTCTAAAATACAGTTTAAATTCAATTTTTGTTGTTGTTGTTGTTGTTGTTAATTTTCTGTCTAGATGATCTAATACTGATGTGGGGTGTTGAAATTCCTAACTGTTACTCTATTGGAGTCTATTGGTCCCTTTAGATATAATAATCTAATAATAGTTTCTTTATATATGTAGGTGCTCCTGTGCTGAGTGCCATATGTTTAGAATTGTTATTTTCTCTTGCTGAGTTGATCCCTTTATCATGAAGACCTTCTTTGTCTTTTGTTTTTATTGATTTTGACTTAAAATCTGTTTTATCTGATACAAGTATGGCTACTCCTGCTTGTTTTAGATTTTCCTTTGCATGGAATAGTGTTTCCCATTCCTTTATTTTTAGTCTGTATGTGTCTTTGCAGATAAGATGAGATTCCTGTAAGCAGCATATAGTTGAGTCATGTTTTTAAACCATTCAGTCAATCTATATATTTTAAGTGGAATATTTAATCTGTTTACATTCAAGGTTATTATTGATACATGAGGCCTTATTTCTGTCATTATATTAATGGACTTCTGGTTGTTTTGTATATACTTTGTTCCTTTCTCTCTTTTATTGTTTATCATTGTGGTTTGATGGTCTTCTGTAGCGGTAACATTTGAGTTATTTCTCTTTCTTATATGTGTGTTTGGTCTACCAGCGGATTTTATACTTTCAGGTATTTTCATGATTGGAGATAGCATTCTTTTGCTTCCAAGTATAGGACTCCCTTAAGTATTTCGTGTGAAGCTGGTCTAGAGGTGATGAATTTCCTCAGCTTTTGTTTGTCTGGGAAAGACTTTATTTCTCCTCCATTTATGAAGGATAACTTTGCTGGGTAAAGTATCCTCAGTCAGCAGTTGTTTTTTTTTGTTTGTTTGTTTTTTTGACTGTGACATCTCATTCTCCACTGGTCTATAATGTTCATGCTGAGAAATCCCTTACTAGTCTGATTAGATTTTCCATATAAGTAGTTAGATGTTTTTCTTTTGCTTTTTTTTTTTGAATTCTCTCTTTGTCTTTAACTTTTGACAACTTGACTATAATGTGCTTTGGAGGAGACCTTTTGAAATTGTATCTCTTTAGGGATCCCTGAGCTCCCTGTATCAGGATGTCTAAATCACTTACTAGACTTGGGAAATGTCCAGCTATTATTTGGTAAATAGGTTTTCTGTCTCTTTTGTTTTCTCATCATCTTCAGGGACACTAAAAATTCAAATATTTAGTAGCTTTGTGATGTGCATTATGTCATGTGAACTTTGTTCATTTATTTATATTCTTTTTTCTTTATTATTTTCTTACTGGGTTGTTTCAAAAGACCTTTCTTCAAGTTCTGAAATTCTTTCTTCTGCTTGAGCTGGTCTATTGTTGAAGCTTTCTAATGTATTCTTTTATTTCATTCCATGAATTCTTCAGTTTCAGGATTCCTTTTTTGTTTGTTTGTTTGTTTGTTTGTTTGTTTGCTATGATATCTCTTTAGTAAATTTCTCATTCACATTCTGAATTGGCTTTCTGATTTCTTTGTATTATCTGAATTCTCTCATATCTTACTGAATTTCTTGAATATTATTTTGAATTCTTTCTCTAAGATTTCATAAATTTCTTTTTCTTTGGAATCTCCTGCTAGACCATAATTTTGTTTCTTTGGAGATGTCATATTTGCTTTCTTTTTTTCATAGTTCCTGTATCCTTATGTTGATATCTGCACATCTAGTATAATTGATGCTTCTTCTATTTTTTTGAATTTGCTTTTGTAGTGGAGGATACATTTATGAAGATGTGTCTGTGGTGTTTGTTGGGTAGGGCACTTTGGCCTGATTCTGGATGCATGCAGTAGTGTACTCTCCATGTAATTTCTTCAGCTTTAAACAGCATCAGTTGTATCTATGATTTCCTCAGCAGCTTAGGGTGTGGTTGTTTGTGTAGGCTTTAGTAAAGTTTTGTTGGAGATGGAGATGACAGGTGGGCCAGTCCTTTGAGTTCTGTGGTGACAATGGTAGGCCAAGTCTGCCTGTCTTTGGCCCCCTATTTGACATAGGCTGGTACCAGTTTTAGGAAGTCCAGGCATGCCAATTTTTGAGTTTCCAGGTGGCTTTCATGGGTGCCAGCAGTGGCAGCAGAGGGCCAGGTGGGTAGGTAGGCAGATTGGCTGATCTTTGGTTCCCTGGGCAATGGGCGTGGTATGAGTGATGGTAGTAATAATGGCAGGACAACCCTCTGGCTCCCAAGTGGTGTATGCTGGCATTGGCGGTGGCTGTGACAGGCTGGGTAGGCCCATCCCCAGGCCTGCAGGTGGTATATGGGAGTACGTGCTAGCTGTGGTGGTTGTGGCAGGTTGGGTGGGCCCATCCTTAGGCCCTCATGGGAAGTACTCAGGTGGCAACAGTGGTGGACAGGACAGAGTGATCTCCAGGCCTCCAGAGAATGTGCTTGGTCACTGGGGAGGGCAGAGCCAGGCCCACAGTACCTATCCTCAAGTACCCTGGTGGTACCTGCATATGCTGGCTGAGGTAGACAGGGAGAGGTTTTCCCGCAGCTCCCCAGTGAATTGCTTGGGTAGGGATAGCAACAACTGCACTGTGGCCTTTCTGCTGGGGAGGGAGTGGTTGCTTTCAATGTGCAGCAGCCATAAGCAGGCAGCTGGGGAGCGTGCACTTCAGCCCCAGGTAGCAGCTTCGTGCGGTGGTGTCTATCCTCAGCACACAGGAAAATGTGCAATGGCACCATTTCTGGAGGCAGTAGGGATGCTACCAATGGCTTGTGCCTCAGCTCTGTTGGCAGCAGCCAGCAGCAGTGGCAGCTGTGGGTGAGGGATGGAAGGAATGGAATGGAAGCCCAAGGATGTAGAGATGCAGGGGCTGCTGGGTCACAGGGCAGGATCCAGTCTAATGGAGACTAGGCTCTCAAAATGGTGCCTTGATGTAGCTGCCTAGGCCTCAGGGGTATGTGGGATCATTTCGAGTTCCTTTTCTCTGGCAGTGTAATCACATGGTTTCTAGGCAACTTCTTGTTTTATTATCAGAGCCTCCAAGGGCCAAGGGATTCGCCTAAATCTGGGATTGCAGGAGTCCATGGTGGGAATGTGAGCCACTGGGGGTCTCTCACTTACCCTTTTACCATACTGGGAAGCCTTTCCAGGCTCCCAGCTGATCTCAGCTGAGTGGGCTGCCTCATATCCCTCTCCTTCCTTGCCTTAGGTGTTTCCTGTCACCTCTCTATTGAATTCCAGTGTTCTCTCTTAGATGATCTATTGTAAGTGTGATTATCTACTTGCTATTTTGGTTCTTCTTTGTGGAGGAGGCAAGTACCAGATGCCTCTAGTCAGACATGTTAAAGCCCCACATAACACATACTTTAATGTTATATATGTTCGGTACTGTATTCTTAGAAGAAAGTAAGCTACAGAAAATAAAATGTTACTAAGAAAGTCATGGCCAAGCACAGTGGCTTACACCTGTAATCCCAGCACTTTGGGAGGCTGAGGCAGGCAATTGCTTGGGTCCAGGAGTTTGAGACCAGTCTGGGTGACATGGCAAAATGACATCTCTATAAAAAATACAAAAATTAGCCGGGCATGGTGGTGCATGCCTGTAGTCCCAGCTATTCAGGAGGCTGAGGTGGGAGGATCACTTGAGCCCGGGAGGAACAGGTTGCAGTGAGCTGTGATGGCGCCACTGCACTCCAGCCTGGTGACAGAGGGAGACACTGTCTCAAAGATAATAATAATAGTAACAAAAATCTAAGAAAGAGAAAATATATTTATTAAAAGTTAAGTGAAAGTGGATCATCATAAAAGTCTCCGTTCGTATCATCTTCATGTTGAGTAGGCTGAGGAAGAGGAAGAGGCAAAGGGTTGGTCTTGCTGTCTCAGGGGTCTTTTTTGCAGAAGTGGAAGAAAACCCATGTATAAGTGAATATGAACAATTCAAACATATGTTATTCCAGAGTTAACTCTACATTGAATATCTTGCTTATTGTGGCTTCCTTCATCAGTGATCTTAGCTGGATCTTCTGAATAACTTGCTGCAGCTTCTATGTCAGCACTTGTTTGTTTTACCTTTATGGTATGGAAGCAGCCTTTGACATGCCTTCCTCACTAAACTTAATCATTTCTAACTTTTGACCTGAAGTGAAAGACATCACTTTTTTTCACTGGAACAGTTAGATGCCATTAATTGGGATTATTAATTGGCCTAATTTCAGTATTTTTTGCCTCAGGTAATGGGGAGGTCCAAGAAGGAAAGTCAAGGCAAACAGTTGGTTTTGGAACAATCAGAACACACATTCATTGGTTGAGTTCACAGTTAGATATGGGCAACATTCATGGCACCCCAAAATCATTACAGTAGTAGCATCAAAGATCGCTAATCACAGATTACTATATTGGAAGAATTACCAAAATGTGACCCAGAGACATTAAATGAGCACATGGCACCAACAGAGTTGCTTGATACAGGATTGTCACAGACTTTCGATTTGGAAAAAACGCAGTTATCTGTGAAGTATAATAAAGCTAAGTGAAATAGAACAAGGTATGTTGTACCTCATAGAATTGTGGAGCATAAGTTAGAAAGCAAAATCCTGCAGTTTATGAAATTTATATTAAATAAATGGATATTTCAAATTGGTAATAAATTTAAGCAAACCTAAATGATAACATTAACACTTACTGCCTTGTTTTTCTAGTTTAAATATATACAGTATTATATTTAACCATCAGAATAGTCACCAGCATATTTCAAGCTAATAACATTTACACAAGTTTAAAAGTATCTTTACTGTTCTGATTTTTAACCATTTACTTATGGTTTTCCTTTACTTTTCTCATTGTTATACCAGTGAAAGCATTTATCAATTGGCATTGTACTTTTACAAATTCACAGGAATGCATACTAGACTATTTAGTAGAAATAACTTTCCTAAATAAAACTGTGGCAGATTATTGTTCGTTTGTAAATGTTTTCCCAGACAAACAATACCAACTTCAATACCATAAGGCAGAAATTCACCTTTGGCTTTAAAATTCACTGGCAGTATTCTTTTTATTTATTAAAATTAGAATGTGCATGAGATTGCTTTTCATCTCTCAGTATTTAATTATAGTTAGTCACTTTTGCACTGCTTTCCTTCCTTTCAAAGCAGTACACACACAAGTTTTGAACACTTCTACTAGTTTTTGTGTTTATTTGCTCAGTTAAAATCAGATTTAAAATTCATGGTAGACATTCATTTCTTTTGGTATTTTAAGTAAAGCCTAAAACATCTATTTTATTCAAGAACTTTTAGTCATGCCATCTCAACGTAAGGTCATCTCATAAATCATATTCTTGTGCTCCTTTTTCAGCAACTTTTTGATACATTGGTAAAATGAAATTTAAGAAGGTAACAATGTTTTTGTGATTTCAAAAGAGAGAATCTTAGAAAATCGTCTCCTACTTATTCAAAAAATAATATTATATCAATCCTCAATTTTTGACTCTGGTTTTTCGCCTTCCACCTTAACTGAATTATGATTAAACATACATATTTACAGATTTTATTCTTTACTTCCACTACATAAAAGAAATGCAACTATTTTTTATGTAATACAAAGAAAGTGACATGCATGATTATGTCATAGTTTTGCAAAAATCTAGCAAGGTGACAAGTTAACTTGTGTTTCTAGAAACTGTACATGAAATCATAGCATTTGTGATGCTGAAATTTATTGTAAATGACAGACCTTTGTCTTTGCAGCAAAATAACAAGTGATCTTAAATATAATGAGTCAGAAATATTAGGTAATTTATTAAAGCATTAGATGTAATTTCTCAGTTACTTTCTAATTAATTCATAGTTACCTGAATTAATATGACTGTTGTTTACAGTTCATAGATAAATTGTTTCTACCTAAATATTTGAAATGTAATGCCTTTGTGTTAAATATTTTCTCCTCAGAAGTATTTATGAGGGGAAATTGTCTAACTAGGATACAGTTGTCAGGGACTAATTGGATACCCTATGAAACATAAGATTTTATTTTATATATTTATTATTATTCTTCTTTACTTTTGCTTTTGGTCAAGAAGGCAATTTGAAAAGAACAATGACCCGTTATTTTCATGATCTAAAGATTTTTACTGCAACAGCTGAGTAGCTCAATTTTATTCAATGCTACATTAACTTTTCCATTAAGGGTGCTGTTGTCAAGTACAGAGCCTTTACACATTTTGAGGTTGCTGTCTGGTATTTGTTCATTGATATCATTGCTTTATTTGAATGTTTCAAGTCATTCTAGAGTGAAAGCCTTTATCACGGTTTAAGATTGTTGTCTCTTTCATTTTAAATTTAGTTAAATTTAATTGCACTGCTGTAGCTTAAGGGTCTGTAAATGTTTTCATAAGCCTGAATTCTCTCGTTTTTTTCTTACTTAGAGCTACTGTCACTTAAACTAAAATATAATTATAGTGTTACTATTATTCATAAAATCCAGTGTTCAGTGACAACTCTTTTTTCAACAACAAAGAGAAATACTTTGGTGTCATGATCCCCCTTTATTCATTTTTCTTCTTTTGCTTCTTTTCATTAATTCTATAAATTATACCAGTTGTCTACAATTGCTCAAGAGCAGAGGAATATTCTCTAGGAGGCCGGAGTCTTAGGGTGAAACTGATAGGAGGAGGAATAGGATTTCCCCCATTCTGGATTAGACTGTGAGATGGTTAGTCTAGAATGGAGGGGATGGTTAGACTGTGGAAGGAGAAGGAGATTTAGAGTCGTAGAGTGTTTAGGAAAAGGGGTTTTGAAGTTGTGGGCTCATGCTGTAACACAGGGAGGCTGCAGAAAAGTTGCTGTAAGCCTGCCTCGGGTTGACCATGTGGTACCCCACTGAGCAGATTGGTGAACTTATCTACTGAGAGGCCCTGTCCCGCCTTCCTAGCAAATTTTCAGACCTCCTTCCATCTTGTTGAAAGGATAAATTCTCTGGTGATGAAAAGCCTATTATAGTTAGATACCCTTTGTTTTCATGATTCCTTAAAGAACTAAGACATAGATAAATAGATCATTAAAATGAAGTTTGTGCTCTGTGATGTTTTATTTGATGATAGGTTGGTTAGTTTTAAGATTTTGACCAAAATAAAAAAAGTGAAGAGAAGAAACATATGTCTCCACCAACTGTGGGAGTAAGCTACAGTAGTGGCAGTATGATTGACATTCATCAAAAACAGCATTAATCTAATAAACAGCAAGGAGCAGCAGCAGCAATGGTGAAACTCAGGCTGGGAAGGAAGCTGATTTGAACACTGTCCAGGGATTGCAAAGGGAGATGTGGCAGAATCCAGTTCCCTTCCAATGAAGGATTACATAGTCAATTTAGGTTGAACTATTGAGGCTGGCCATGAGAAGGAACTATCCTTTGGAGATTAGAGTCTGATGGGATATCCCTTTCTTGTATAGCAATAATCTTGATTCACTGTAGTTTGATGGTTAATGTCTCCTAAATACTTAATGCTTTCCAAAGTTTTGCATTTGAAACATGTCACTGTCTTAAAGCAACAAGGTGCTATCTCTTATTCCATAACCTTGTTAACTTTACTTGTTCCATTGAATAAACCTCTAGCTTAGATCTCAGTGATTGGTACCTATCTATCCCTGATATTTAGCCTTCCAGTTGCCTCTAATTTTAAATTCCTTTCTCAGCTCACTGCTTTGCCATATCTTATCATCTTGGAAGCATTTGACTCTTGCCTTACAGTAACTTCACAATAAATTCTGATACTTTCTACCAGTGTAGTCCTGTCTTTGTGACCCCTGTTATCCCTGTCTCTCATTTCTCCAGTCGAAACAAGTAGACCGTAAACATATACGCAGGTACATAAGCTTACTCCCTGCCTGAAACAAAAACACTGATTTGTGTCTTTTCATTGAAGTTTCTTATTTATTACTTTGGTCTTTATAAGCTCTTCAGTAATCACTTTAAGACAGCAACTCGGCGGAGCGCGGTGGCTCAAGCCTGTAATCCCAGCACTTTGGGAGGCCGAGACGGGCGGATCACGAGGTCAGGAGATGGAGACCATAAACACGGTGAAACCCCGTCTCTACTAAAAAAAATACAAAAAACTAGCCAGGCGAGGGGCGGGCGCCTGTGGTCCCAGCTACTCGGAAGGCTGAGGTGGGAGAATGGCATAAACCCGGGAGGCGGAGCTGGCAGTGAACTGAGATCATGCCACTGCACTCCAGCTTGGGCGACAGAGAGAGACTCCGTCTCAAAAAAAAAAAAAAAACAGTAAATTTTAGTTATTCTGATTACAGTATAGCTTTAGGAATGGAAGAACAAAATAAAATGTTATCATCAAATATTACTCTCTTGGGGAGAAACAGGAATACTCGCGTGTATGTGTATATCTAGGAATAGGCCCATAAAATAAAGTCTATTTTTGATTCATTCTTCCTCACATTTCAAATATCTTTGCTTCTAGAAATCTCTTCGGCCCAGCTGGCTGGCCTGGCCTCTGAAGACAAACACCCTGTCTATGCCTCACAGAAATAAGTCTATTTTGCTACTAGATTCTAAGAGACAGAGAAAAATTCATAACTCAGTAATGAACACCTGTGGTCAAATTTCAGAAAATATAATAGGTCATTCAAGCATATTTTGGTTATGTCCTGGTATATTTAAGGCATATCATGACATTGGCTGGCCACTTAGCCACTGCTTATAAAGTTAGCTTTATAATTTATTTTTATTTGTTGGTAAAGAATCCAAGTTAGAGCCTTTTAGGTCTTGGGTAAGTGTTATTTTACAAGTAAATCAAATTGATGGATTTGAATTTCAAATACACACTGATATGGACCATAGATCCCACAGAATGTTTAAAAAGGCAAAGAGAAATTATTTTTTTCCTTTATATTAAAGTATAGCATACATACAGAAAAGTACATATGTCATGATTGAACAGCTAAATAAATTTTCAAAAACTATAGACACCTGTGCACTTACTACACTAGATGAAGACGCAGACAATTACCAACACCCTATATGAACCCTTCCTGTATTCCCCACCCTGCTAAGGTAACGGCTATCCTAAATTCTAAGAGCATTTATTTATTTTGCCTACCCTTATATTTATAAATGTAGGTGGAATCATATAGTATAAACATTGTTGTCTAGTTTTTTTGCCCAGTATTACATTTGTGACATTCATTTATATTATTTCATGTAGATTGTTTATCATTGCTATGTAGTCTATTGTGTTAATATAACAATATATTTATTGTACAGATTGTAACTATTATGAATAATGTTGCTCTGAACATTCGAGTACATGTTTGTTTTGTTTTGTTTTTTTTTATGAATAGAGCTGTTGAGCATATACCTAGGACTAGAATTGCTGAGTCACAGTGTAGACTTGTGTTTAGCTTTACTGCTGAATAGTTTTCCAAAGTACTCAGTTGCTCTGCATTCTCTCCTATACTTTACATTTTCTGGATTTTCATTTTAGCTATTTAGGTGGGAGTATGATGTATTGCCTTATAGTGTTAGGGCATTTTCCTGAGGTCGAGTGCCTTTCATCATGGCCAAAAAAGGTCACTTGCCTATCTTCTTTTGTCAAATGTTTATATAAGCCTTTGGTCCATTGTTCTATTGTATTGTCTTTTTATTCTTATTGCTTTGTAAGAATTCAGTATCTATTTTGGATCTGAGGCATTTGTTCCATACATATATTGCAGATATCCTACTCTGGGTTGCCTTTTGCTTTCTTCTTTTTAGTTCTTCCAATCTATCATTTTGTCTTCTACGGTTAGTGATTTCTGTCTTTTGTTTAAAGCATCTTTGCCTAGTGTGGCATCACAAAGACGTTCTCTTAGGTTTTCTTCCAAAAGCTTTCTTGCTTTGATTTTTACTTTCGGATTTGAAAACTGTTTGGAATTGTGTATGGCACGAGGCAGAAGTCAGGATTACTTTTTTTTTTGCATGGATATTCAGTCAACGTATTATTTATTGAAAAGACCACACTTTTTCTTACTGTACTTAAGATGTTTGTTTCCGGACTCTCTCTACAGTTCTTTTGGTCAGCTTGTCTATTTTTAGACCAATCTCACACTATCTTAATTACCGTAGCTCTATAAATAGATCTTTATACCTGGTAGTGTAAGCCCTTCAGCTTTGTGGTTCTCACAGATTGACTTGGTGATTCTTGGCCTTTGCATTTTCATGTTAATTTTTTGAATCAGCATACCAATTACTGCAAATAATAAGTGTTAGGATTTTGATTGGGATTGCATTGAAGGTAGAGAACAAGTTGGAGGGAAGTGATATCTTTGCACTTTTGATATGCAAATGGAATCATTTATTGATACATGCCTTTCTGTATAGGTCATCTGTGATTTCTCTTGGTAATAATTTGTAGTTTTGGCCAGGCACAGTGGCTCACGCCTGTAATCCCAGCACTTTGGGAGGCTGAGGCAGGTGGATCACCTGAGGTCAAGAGTTCGAGACCAGCCTGGCCAACATGGTGAAACCCTATCTCTACTAAAAATACAAAAATTAGCCTGGTGTGGTGGCAGGCGTCTGTAATCCCAGCTACTCGGGAGGCTGGGAGAGGAGAATCACTTGAACCCGGGAGGCGGAGGCTGCATTGAGCCTAGATCATGCCACTGCACTCCAGCCTAGGCAAGACAGAGTGAGACTCTGTCTCAAAAAATATAATAATAATAATAATAATTTGTAGTTTTCAGTGTGAAAGTGTTACAGATATTTCATAAGATTTATTTGTAGGTGTTTGATACTTTTTGAAGCTGCTATAAATGATACCTTTTTAAAAATTTGACTATGAGCTTGAGACTGATAATTTGTTTTCCTGCATAGACTTTTATCCAATAACCTTGCCACATTTGCTTACTAGTTATAATATTTTGTATATTTTATTTGATTTCGTATATTTTATTAGATTATGAGCACAATCATTTGCAAATGCCGTCAGTTTTCTTTTTCAGTTTGCATAGCTTTGTTTTTCTACTTTACTGTAATGACTGCAGTTTCCAGTACACTGGAGTATGATAATGAGAATCCTTGTCTTGCTCCTCATGGCAGAGAAAGTTTTAAATATTTTGCCACAATTAGTCATAGGCTGTTTTCTTTTGCTTTTTAAATACATATTCTTTACCAAATGAATGAAATTTCCTTCCTGTCCTATTTGTTAAAAGTTTTTATCCTAAATTGGTATCGTATTTTTTCATATGCTTTTTCTTTATCATAATTGCCATATGGTTTTTCTTTTTTTCTACAAATGTAATGATTGAATTGAGTGTGGTTATAATATTAAGCTATCAAAAGGTAATTATTAAACTATAGTTTACAGACTTTTCAGACTATAAACTTCTCGGCAGTTTAAGTACCTACCCTCTGGCAATGTTTTTGGTACCTAGGTAGTAGTTTTTGTTAGCTAACTGGTAGTTCAATTAATATGTCATTTGGGGGAATATATACTCTCTTTCATCCAAATTAGTGCCATTAAACAACTATTCTATAATATGACGCAGCAGACTACTGTGCTGTACACTTTGTAAAATGGAAAGATATATAAGAATCAGTCCCAGCCTCAATGAGCTATAGTCTCATTTGTGAGATCATACCAATTCTTAGGTATTTATAATATTAATACAAAGCAATATTTAGTAATATTTGAGTGAGGCGTTAACTAACCTGTATACTTTATAAAGACATACATGAATATTCAGACTTGTATTCCCAAGGAGTAGCATGGGATGAAATGGCCAGGCTTCTCTGAGAAACATTAAGTTATCTAAAATGAAGTATGAGAGTGACAGTAGTTGAAGATAAGACTGCAACTCTACTGCAAAGTAGAGTTCAAATTCAATCAAGGAGGATCTTGAATGCCCAGCTAAAGATTAGACCTGGTTCTATCTGGTCTGTAAGCAACTCAGTTTTACAGATAAGGAAATATATCTTGAGAGGTCATGACCTGCCTTTGGTGATACTACATCAGAACTGGGAGTTCATAATAAAAAGAAGGTAATCGCCTTAATTCTTAATGAAATTCTTCACGTTCTCTAAACCAGTTTATGTGACTAATTATTATACTGGTGTTGCTTTATACTCATAAAAATAATTTGTTTATTGTCCATTTTTAATTACATTCTTCTATATGTAATTATATTTCTTAGTTGTAAAACTAAATTGATGAAGAATGGAAGACAACAATTATTCTCTAGCTGTGACAGATATAATAGGCATTCATGTCATATGATACTAAATGTTATAATGAGGTCACAGGGCACTGGAGAAAAGGAAACAAGCAATATAGTACCTCTGAGTGATGAATGTGAGGGGAAACATCTTATATAGGGCGCTAGCCAGGATATTTATCATTTAGTACTGAAAGCCTGACGACATGATAACAAGGATTTTCTGTGGTAGTCATGATAGCAGAATCCCATAGAATCTCTTCATGATGTCTTTATCCTTTTAGCCCAGCACTTGCTTAAACAAGAGGCAGATGGCCACAGATTTCATTTGAAATGATGAAAATACCTTTATCATTTCCTTTTTGGGTGTTGTTTTAGTTTTCTTAATATTCAGAACAAATAATGTAATTCTGTTTTATTTAACATGTACTGAAGCACCAGAGGGCTAGCCTTTGTAGTTGGAAGGAAGGTAAAAGGAGAAACATGAGCCATATAGATGAGAAACTAATTAACAATTTTGTTGTTTTGGGGAGTATAATTCATTTGGAGTAGTAAATGCTGTCTTTTAGAAAACATTAATTGCACATAACAATTATCAATAAATAATTGTGAAATTAATTAATGCAAAAAGGGAATGAATTGTTATCATTTCTACGTAAGCCTATATGCAAGGCATTAATGTCTTTTCTCATTCACTTGTTTTTTAAATCACAACTTTTTAATAGGTTTACATTTTCCAAAAAGTGTATTTACATTATTCACTTTAATAGTAAAAATGCCTGTATTTTGCAACGTGATAAAAAATGTCATAAGCTAATTTGAACTAAATGTAAAAGTGGTTAATTTGGTAACAAGGGAAACTTTAGTTCATCTTAAGCCCCTGGTTTAGACTTTTATGGGCTGTATTTCAAATTCAACCTTTGCTACAAACAAAGGAAGAGTAATCATTCTCGTGTAAACAGTGCCACTGAAGGACGTAATTCCCTCATACCATCTGCCTTTATATAACTGTAGACCAGCAGGCACTAATTGACAATACAGTTGCTTTTCCCTCTGTCCTTAAATACATTAATGCTGGCCAGAGACACATCTCACTATCCACCGATTATATATACCAGTACCTTACAGATTTGAGGAAATTTGAATTGTAAGAGAATTCGTGGAAGAGAAATTTAGACATAGGCTTTAGAGGAGGTAAGTCATCAAAACTGCCCATCTAGAAAGACTCTGATTTGGTAAATTAGGTGACCTTAAACTCAGGGAGGTTAGATGACTTGGTAGAATTTTTAAGAGCAGTCAGAATTGAGAATAGAAGGATGTATATTATCTAAAGTGAGAAAATAAAATAATATCAGCCAGGACCAAGATAGGCCTATTAACTATCAGTAGCATTATTTAAGGGGGAGAGTGAAGAGAGGGAATAGGGATTGTTCATGTAACATAGTTCAGTCTAATTCAGAGAGCTATAGGGCTTTGCATACCCAGGGGAATGATTGTCAATGTGTAGCTGGAAATAATGCTTTTAAGTGAACTTTTAGATCAACTCAAGGCAGAGATAATCCAAAATACAACTTTTAGACTGAGAAGAAAAGCAATAAGAGACCATTGTGGGTGAGAGGGTCAGGCATAGCCAAGCGATGTGACTGGTCCTCGTGCAGACATCCTTCTAGCCCAGAAACAGCAGTCAGTCCACAGGATCTATTGGACATAGCTGTACTGCTGGGAAAGACAAGGAAGGATGTAGTATATAATAAAGAAGTTAGGAAAATGAACGATAACCAAAATTATTCATGAAATTTGACCTCGATGACAGGAATAATGTTGGTAAAATTTTTATCAGTATTTTTAAAGACAAGTAAGGAAAAGAATTTCAGGAAAAAAAATGCACATTTATGTGTATGAGTATATTTAAACATATTTTTATGTTTACAGTAAATGTTGAGTTTCTTCTATGTTTGGGATAGTGATGAACAAGCCAAGCAGATAGATATTGGCACATGACTGGCTGGCCAAAAGAGAGTCGATCTCAAAAGGTGAATCCAGTATAGAGGCCCAAGTGATTTCTAGAACTAATTAAAAGAAAAATTGAAAAGGAAATAGATTCTCATACCAAGGCCCAGTCACACCCATACTGAGTGAGGTAGCATGCAGAAGTCACTAAGACACCAAGGAAAAGGTTAGAAAATTGGAAGAAAAACATGAACAATATGAATATTAATTTTCAGATGCTAATATTGTATCAGTGTTCTGTTACTGAATCAGTTGTAATATTCTAAAGAGTATTTACTTATCCTAAACTTTTATACCTAAATGGATTCTCTCTACCTTTAGCAAAAATTGCTAACCAGTAAATTTCATCTCTGAGACATTAAGTAGTACCTTTGAAGTATGTGAGAGTAATATATCTCCAAAAGTCCTTTATATGTATGTAATCAGAGGAGTGATTATTTCTTCAGCGGATTACAACCTTCTCTTGTCAAAGCTGTCTTACTTAGGCCTTTTTACAAAGCAGTTTTTAAAATGCATCCCATCAGCATTTAGAACTTTGAATAAAACTTTTTTCTTTTTTTTTGAGACGGAGTCTCCCTCTGTCACCCAGGCTGGAGTGCAGTGGTATGATCTTGGCTCACTGCAACCTCTGCCTTCCAGGTTCAAGTGATTCTTGTGCCTCAGCCTCCCGAGTAGCTAGAATTACAGGCACCAGCCATCATGCCTGGCTAATTTTTCTATTTTTTGTAGAGATGGAGTTTCACCATGTTGGCCAGGCTGGTCTTGAACTCCTGACCTTAGGTGATCCACCCACCTTGGCCTCCCAAAGTGCTAGGATTACAAGCGTGAGCCACCGCCCCCGGCCTGTTTTTTAATTACTTATTTTCAGTCATCTTCATTTTGCAAATGGACTACTTTTTCTGGAAAGATTAAGAATATGATATTGCACCATTCCCATTGTTAATTATGAGTTCAGCTGAGGATCACCAAACAGGATTCAGTCTGAAAATATTATCTACTTTTTGATGTTACCTTTCTTTTCCAAAAGTATACTCCTGCTACTGTTGGCTCAGATGTCCTGTGTTTTAAACACTGCATTTATAGTACTACATTTTTTCCGTCTACTGGTGATAGTTTTGTTCTTCAGGAAAACCTTTTTTAGTCTCTGCTACATTAAAATTTTAATAAGTTCTAAAATAGTTCAGCTTTTTTATTTTATATTATTTATTTATTTTTATTTTTATTTTTTTTTTGAGACGGAGTCTCGCTCTGTCGCCCAGGTTGGAGTGCAGTGGCGTGATCTCGGCTCACTTTAAGCTCCGCCTCCCGGGTTCACGCCATTCTCCTGCCTCAGCCTCCCAAGTAGCTGGGACTACAGGTGCCCACCACCATGCCCAGCTAGTTTTTTTGTATTTTTTAGTAGAGACGGGGTTTCACTGTGTTAGCCAGGATGGTCTCGATCTCCTGACCTTGTGATCCGCCCGTCTCGGCCTCCCGAAGTTCAGCTTTTTTATACTTCAGTAAGTTAAGGTTGGCTTGAGTTTCTGTATGTATTATTTATAGAGTACTTTGTTTTGATTATTCTATGAGGTAAAGGTTTTAAAATTTTTGTTTTCAAATTACAGTTTTTTATAATTAGTTTTTTGCCTTGCTTTTTTCTTTTTAAACATTTTGCTTCTACCTGGTTAAACAATATAAATCATACATTTCTCAATTTATGACATTAAGAAATTAATATTTTATTTTATTTAACATATTAGTTGGGCCAGGAATGGTGGCACATGCCTGTAATTCCAAAGCTTTGGAGTCCAGAGTGGAGGATTACTGGAAGCCAGAAGTTCTAAACCAGCCTGGGCAACATAGCAAGGCCCTTGTCTCTACAAAAAATAAAAATGAAAATTAGTCACGTATAGTGGTGTGTTCCTATAGTACCAGCTACTCGGGAGGCTGAGGTAGGAGACAGGCTTGGGCCCCGGAGTAGGAGGCTGCAGTGAGCCATGATCACTGCACTCCAGCCTAGGTGACAAAGAAAGATCCTGTCTCTAAAAATAATAATTAAAAAAAAATAATAAAACATGTTAACTGGAAATGTTTTGTCTTTAGTATGTGCCTAATGCAATAAAATCTCTATTGCTGTTCTCTGTTTCATACTGACTGGACAGGGACTGGCTTTATATAAGGCTCACCATAGTGCCATGTATGTGTGGAAGGTGGAGCTTAACAAATAACATTTACCATCACTGATTTACATTGTTTCCCCGTCCCATCCATTTTCTTGTAATGTTTTATATAATTTTCTACAGAGATTCACAGTGAATATAATAGTATTTCATGTAATTACATTAATGTGCCAGGTTTTAATTAAAATACACATTTTCTAAATATATAATAGAAAACCTATAATGTTTATAAGTAGATAACATAAATATGTTACAAATAAAATATACAATTTGAAGTTGAATGCTGTCAATTTGGAAGACTTTTTAAAGGCCATGATTATTCCATAATAGCATTTTCTTCTGTTTATTTTCTCTAGATTCTTAATGGTACTCACAATTAAATACTAATAGCATGGCAACAAATACTTACACTTTGTTTGCAAAATATATTGTTGTTCTACTTTAAACTCTCCAGTACATTATGGATGACTTGAGCAAAATTCTTATTAACAGAATTTTCATCCATACATTTGTGAGTTAAGAAACAATTAAGTGTTCTCTGTCCCCAAAATATTTCTCCTACATAGTCTGAAATTCTTGAAAAATGCTTTATTAATGCTTAATGTCACTTTCAGCTGTTAGTTAACAAATGGAGGTACTTTGTATGTTAAATAATCACTTACTCCAAAATTTTTCTTTTTAATTCTAAATATTTAGAATAACTCATTATAAAATAACTATAGGATTATCTAATACTGTAAGATAATGTTGACCTAGTTAAAAGTTGAGAACAGGCAAAATGAAAAGTAGTAGTTATTTCCCAAAGTATTATTTAAAATTCAATGTTTTGGTTAACTAGATTAAACAATTAGTTTGTAACCATGATTAACCATCAAGGCAAACAAACCTGAATTTCATTTGATCATTTTATTTTCTAAATGTGTTTAAAAAATATTGAGTTTTTTATGATTGTTGATAAATGTGGCTGCCCTAAGCTTATAGCAGAAGATCAATGTTTTAAAAATTGAAACAGTATAGGTTTGTATTGATTAATGTGGCTAAATCAAAACGAGAGGTTTTGTAACAGCTTTCTTAGACAGGCTGCTCCCCAGTAATGGCAACCTATCAATTTTAGCTTTCCACTGATAAATCAGCTTGAAAATTGGATGTCAAAATTTTTTTCACTGAAGTAGTGATTTTTTCATGCCCTTTAACCTTTTCTGATTTATTAGATTGGTTTATAAGACTAAGCTCTATCTTACAGAAAGCAGTTGTCAAATTGACATTTGGATAGATTTCTAAATGATTGTAACAACTATTTTTATCCCTGTATGTAAAATACGTGTGTGTATAATCATATATATTCTGCCTCCCTAACTAGAAGGATTGTTTATCTTGAGAAAAATTCAATTTCACATTTCAGAATTATAGATGTGCTGTTTATGGGTCTTGGATATTCAAAGAAGGTCAGAGCCTCAACTGGAAGGTTAAGATACATGCTTCCAGAAGTATTTTAGTTTTCATTGAGTAGGGACATTGATTTTTTTCTTGCGAATTGATTTTTTTCATTTTTTTCTTTTTATTTCCTTGAAAATTACTAATGGATTAATTAATGGCACCTATTCTGTGTTGTTATATGGTCAATAGTAATTTGATATGCTTTATTACCAAAAACAAAAACGAAAACCAAAAACTGACAACACTTTCTTATTTGTCAGGAACCAGTATTGAGGATTTGAAATAACACTAGAAAAGATTTGATTAACAGTACAGGAAAACAGGCTTAATTTGGATTTAATGAGGTAGACTTCAGTGACAGCTGACAGTACCATACCTTCATGCCTACATAGCCGACTTTAAGTTAGCCTGAAAAGGTATTGATTGTGAAGTTCCTGTTGTATAATTACTTTTTGCTAGGAAAAAAAAAAAAAGCATGGTGTATTGATCTAGATGGGAGCATTTGAGTAGCAGTTTCCCTTGGCTAACAGTGAGTGTCATCTTTCAGCCATGATAAATGGTAACGCTCTGGCTCAGCATAATTACTTTGTGGTGAAATGAACCTCCTATCCCCTTCTCCTTTTCCCTGCAAGGAGATATAGTAATCATCATCATCTGAAAGCCATGATTTACTGAACTAATCATCCTCTTAATAGAGGAAAATCTTTCCCCCTAGAGTGTGTCCAGTTTTTGCTAACTGAAACAGAAATGCATTATGAAATGATAGAATTTTTTTAAATTTCCAAATTCACAAGTACACATCTTTTTAATCAACTATCAATTATTCCTGACCTGTGCTTTTCCCCTCTGTCTATTCCCAAACTACTAGGTAACCTTTGATCTTAACATCGAGTATAAATAAAAAGAGAAAAGAGAGATGGCCAAATCTTATGTACTCATTTTGACAATAGGTGGAATAATTATGTAAAGAAATTTATTCCATTTGGCGAAAATAGAAAGTTATTTAGTTAAAACATGTCTTGGAAAGCCTTCTGGGTATAACACTTTTTCATACAATTTTTAGTGTTAAGCACCATTATTATTTTTAGATTCTGTGATGGTTCTCTACATTAAGAGGCAAATAAGATACCTTGAATGTGAAAACCATACAAATTCTGAAAAACTAAGATAATTTACATTGTATGTTAGCTTTTTTGACAAAGATATTTAATATGTTATCAATTTTTTTATTAAGCCATGTTGTATTTTGCTGAAAATAGATCTGTATTTACTTGCCAGTACTTTAATATTTCTCCTGGGTAATGACTTTTAGTTAAGTAATGTTATTTAAAGAATATCTGGCAGTCATTTTAGATCATTTTAAGACTGCCGTGAAGAGTTTGGATAAAGGTCATTTTCAGTGATTGTGCTTAAATAAATGTGAAAGGTTTCACAAAGGGAATCTTGCTTTTCAGTGTGCTGTCATAAATTTCCTCTTAGCACATCTGGGAATACCAAGTAAAATGTAGTTGTTTCTGCCTTGAAGGCATTGTATTTTATATTTTCCTTCTCTGTGTTTATTTTCTCCTCATAATTCTATTTATTCCCACAACTGAGCACAAAGATTTCATTTTGTCTTAAATTAGATCCTCCACTTTTGACAGTTTGTGGAAACCCCTACATATATTTCTCTAAACGTTTAGAAAGAGTAGATTTTTTGCTAAGACTTCTTGAAAAGTCTGGTGGTTTCCTTTTTTTTTTTTTTTTTCTTTTGGTAAACAGTTCCTCCTTGAATGTAACCCTGGTTCACAGTTTGCTCCCACTCTGACCACAGCTGGCCTCTTGCTGTTCACAGCTGAAAAGTGAAATCAATTCTTGGTCTAACAAAATGCAGATGAAAGCCATTCTGATCATTCATAGTCATTTCCCGTAATTTTATCAGCCTGTGGCACTTATATGTTCTCTGGAAAGCATTGTTTATTCAAGTAAATTCAGTCCCAGCTTCTTTGTTGAGTGTTGCTGTCTTCTAGGGAAATAATACTTCCTTAAACCTATAAGCATTGTGAATAGCTCATCATTATACAGTTTTCTAAAATAATCATTGCTTTTTCCCCTAAGGAAATATTACATGTCTAATCAAATCCTTTATTATTTAAATTTTACAAAGTTGTATTCTAGGCAAAAATGTCTCTCTCTTTCTTACTGTTAACGAAATTTAAAATTCTGAAACCAAGAAAATGCTAAAATACCTCAATAATAATGATCATTGATCTAGTATTTTCTGAATTTTTTTTTAACAAGATTAGACAGAAAGTTGTATTATGGCTGAATGCTTCAAAGGTCACAGAACAACTGTGAGTTTGATGGAAAACAGCTTTTCTCCTTCCTATTTTAAATGGTTCCTACTTTGATTGCAAGCATTTATTATAATTATCAAGAGATTAGTCTGCTGTGATAGAATCCTTGTAATGGAACCATTTAAAAGGAATATAATGGCAGTTTATTGGATTCTGCAAAAGAAAGGAGCACAGATAAAGTGGTCCTTTTATAAATGGCTCAACTACTAGCTGTATACTAATTTTATTATTCTCTCTTAGTTCCCTCACTTTAGTAGTTTTTGTGGCTAACATTACAGTTTTTTCTAATCTATAACCTGTCCTCTGGTCATTTCTATGGTTTATGTCTTTTGTAGGGTATTTGCGTGTGTGTGTGTGTGTGTGTGTGTGTGTGTGTGTGTACACAAATAGCACCCAGTACTCTCTGATATACAGTTTTTGTTTTAGAACATATATTTGTACAATAGTTTTTCTAAGATTATTTTGAATATTTACTTTTTGATTTTTGAAACTTACGAGCATATTAGATGAGTCCATTCATCACTTCTCATTCATGTGTACTTATTCTCTAGGTGCAATAAAGCAATCCCTCCCAGTGCAATAAATACCCAGGAAGTGGCAGACTTAAGACCTATTCTGTGCTAATACCTTTTCTATAAAAATTAATGCAGTTGACACTCAGGGTAGATGTATTTGGATTCTTTCTAATTTCTCAAAGGCAAAAATAAGGGCCTTAACACTTTCTTTTTCTTTGGAGACTTTAATCCATTTGGCGCCAGACACAAGAAAATACAAGGACAAAATTTTTAAAGAACCTAAATTCAGTAAAGTAGATATTCCTGTTCTTTCCCAAACAGGAAACTAGTAGAATTGCAATGTTTGCTAAAATACTTGAATAAACAATTAGAGATTCGATGCCTGCAGAGAAAAGGCACTAAATGTTATCTGTCAGAGGTATCAGGGCTAGATAGAAGTCTCAAGTTCATCAGAACAGATTCTTGTGAAGTGGGAGACTGGAATGGGGAAACTTAAATAATGCTAAAATAAGGCTATTTTAGAGATTATACACTTTCTGAAAACAAAAGTCAGCTAGTAAGTACCTTGCACTAATAGGTATCTTGAGCATAATAGATCTTCAAGAATATTTTTTGGAAAATTTTGTTTTTATCAAAGTAATAAAGGAAGCACCACTTTTTAAGTCCTAGATTTTATATTTCTTTGAAGAATTTCAAATTATATTATCTCCTTTTTTTACATTTTATGTTAACAATGTATGTGCTGTTATTTTCTTAATATTGCTGCTATACAAAACTGCCAGATTGAAGAGTAGCAATGGTTTTATTTCTTCACACTTACCTGGAAATTCTTAAATCACTTGTCGTATGCCGTAAGAAGGCCTTGCAGTCTGGGTGTGGTGGTTCACGCTTGTAATCCCAGCACTTTGGGAGGCCAAGACGGGCAGATCACTTGAGGTCAAAAGTTCGAGACCAGCCTGGCCAACATGGTGAAACCCCGTCTCTACTAAAAATACAAAAATTTGCTGAGCTTGATGGCACATGCCTGTGATCCCTGCTACTCGGGATGCTGAAGCAGGAGAATCACTTGAACCCAGGGGGCAGAGGTTGCAGTGAGTTGAGACTGTGCCACTGCACTCCAGCTTGGGTGACATAGCCAGACTTGGTCTCAAAAAAAAAAAAAAAGAAGAAGGCGGCCATATAGCTCAAAGGTTATTAGAGATAATAACTCACTGTAAGAGTATACCTAGTCTTCTTTCCTTCATTACTTGAGTTTCATGTTGTACATATAGAAGAATTGGAATTTGTAGTTATGCGACTGTTATTATAGGTATAAAGGAAGTTATCTAAAAGAGAGAGACATAATTCAGAAAGACTGAATAATGAAGATAGTTAAAGATTTACAAATTTGTTGTACATTCTACAAGTTTACCTTGCTTTGCTATTTAGTTCCATACTTAAGCTTTGCTTAAAAGAATATTATACATATGTGTTAATATTTACATGAGCGTTTGTAGGTAAATAATCATTGTAGATGCATGAAGTATGTGTATATAAATAAATAAGAATATTGGAAACATGGAACATAAAAGTAATTCAGAAGGGTAATTTCTAGTCACTCGATTCTTATGAGCACTACGCTTAAAATATTAAAGAAGTGAAATAAGGAAATTTACATATATTAATTGAAAACTGTCTCTGGCATTGATTGTCATACCAAGTCATCAGAAAGTTATTTCTTACAAAATTTTCTTCAGATATATATGCTAATTTTGAAAATTAGTTTTCTGTACAACTGAATTGAGTTTTTGTTTCTATCTCAGTTGTGAGCAATACCACACATGTAATGCTACTTTCATTAATATGAGTTTGGTCAATAGTGGAGGTAAATTTATATATAGGGGAAACGTAAGAACAATAGCAGTCTGCTTGGTAGAAAGTATCACAAGCACACTGTTTCTCTCAGATTTTCTATTATAAATGAATAAAAATAAACTTTTCTACAAATACCATATTTGTATTTTGTATGCAATGTTTTATTAACTTTATTTAGAGGAATTCACAGAGACTGATAAGATCATGCTTTAATCATTTATAAAAATGAAAGCAAAAGAAAATATTTATGTTTACTTGCTAGTACTGTAATAAGGCAACTGAGAATTATTATTGAAAATTAAATAAGGAATTGTGGCATTTATCAAGCACTTGGACTAAAAATGGGTAAGAGTTTTACTTTTGTTACACATCTCCAATCCCTTTAGCCCTGAAGTATGTAAATTTTTTAATATGCCTATAGGAAACATTTGGTGGTAAAACCTAACTTGAGCCAATATGTGTGTGTGTGTCTGTGTGTGTGTGTGTGTGTTTTGCCTTTATCCCACTTAGAGTCAATATTTATACATTTATTTTTGCAGAAATATGAATGTATTTGATTACGGAGTAGTACTCTAAATGCTACTAGGAATGATATATAATACAAAGTAGCTGCACCATACTAATCTTCTAACGTGAGAAAAATTATGATTGCAAAGCATACTCGATCCCAAGGGTTGTGCATAAGAACCATGCTAACAGTACAAATGGCAGATCAAAGCTGCCGTGAGACCTGAAGCAATTAGAAAGGAAAAATTGAAGTCAGGTCTTTGAATAAATGGGACTTTTTTGCCCTAGATAATTTCAAAATAAGAATGGTATCAAGCCTAGACCAAAGATGTTTTGAGGTACAGAAGTTAAAAACTCAACTGAGTTAGCAATATTCAAAAGGAAGGTCCAAGTAGGACATATCGTGGTTATTAATGACCTCCCAGGTCACAGTTGAACATTCCATTGGAAATTATTTCCTGTTATAGTCGTATTTGTTGGTTATCCAGAGCTAGCACTTTCGGAGTCCTATTCAGTAATTATGAGCTACATTCTTTCTGAGAAGCTGCTTTTTTACAACCTCTCTAGACTAACCCTGCCAATATGACTGACTGGTTTTAAATTGTATTTAATCAATATAATTTGTCCAGTTACCCTAAAGTGAAAGATAGCAATTGGAATAGATTATTTTTCCCTGTACAACACCTTAAACAGTTAACTTAGAGCAGTAGTGGAAGCTGCCTCTCAAAACACATTTTAGCACATTTTAAAAAATGATTTTTAAAATGCTCCTGGTAGACAACTAAATGTAAAATTGCAGAGCATCCACTAGAGTTTTGCTCTCATCCCAGCTGAGATAAATTATAAGAAGTGCAATACTCCAAAAATTAGGATAATCATATGGCATAGAATAAAAAGAAAATGATAACTTAGCTTTCATTGCCAAACATTTAAATTAATATCTTTTGGTATGCTTTTTCCTTTAAAGTATTTTATTTGGTGAAAATTGGAATCCAAAACATCATTTGAAACATTTATTTCGGAAAATTTTCTGATTATTTTATTGAGATTATTTAAATTTAGAGTCCTTTTTGTTTTTCAGTTTCAAACATTTATGAAAAATTCAGGTACCACTAAAACATCCTTTTTCCTATTTGAAATTTCTATATGTAAATGATACCAATGATATCCTAATTTACAACTATGAAGTAGCTAAAACACTAAGACAATTAGAAATACAATTTTAGTGTATGGTTTTCCACGTTAAAGGAAAGAAGTATGAAATACATTGTCTGTCTTTAAATGCTGTCTCCCTTCCATTTAGATTTGTATTTGATTAGACAGAGCAAACCTAGGCTTAAGTTATGTACCTCATTCGAGAAGTTATTCTCTAATTGGCTTATTTTCCCTGGGGATATGTATTAAACAGTACAACTACTCCTTTTGCTACCAGGAGCTTTCTGCTGGAGACTAACAGCCCATTCTAGGTATTCTTTAATAATATGCAGCATACCAAAATGACTAAGGCTCACCTTCCTATTTTAACTATTTTATATCATCGTATAGACACAGATGTATTAAATGGGGGGAAATAGCATATCCTTCCCTTCCAGAAAAGCAGAGACTTTATTTAGCTTATCTATACTACTTTTTGTAGGCAAATATGGAATTAATTGAATCCAGAAAATGTCTTAGCTTATTATTTTCTCTCTTGCTCCCAATCATTGATGGATTGGCCTATCTCTACCACGCACTTCAGCTGAACACTGTACAGGTCTGAAAGGCTTACTTCTGGGAACAGATGTTTATGTATTTCTTTACCTAGAAGGAAAGGATTGTGTTTTCAAAACATAAGGGAAAGTGCGTTTTGTAATTCTCTCCTTTTTTCCCTCACTCCCTTACTTCTCCTTCCTGCCTTTTTTCCTCCCGTCTTTTTGGTACTGGAGTAGAGCTTCAACTATATATGTGATCATTGATGAAAACTTAAGTGTTACAGTAAAGTTGTAATGTTTAAAAACATTTTTTAAGTTGTTGGAAAGATTTTCCAAATCAAATAAAAAGTGGTTTAATTTCGATTTACCAACAAATTCAAATAATTAAAGGTATTTTTCTTGCCACATGAGCAAACTCGCTGGAAAGAAAATGAGACATTTCATTCATTCTAGATCTTGGTATCTCCTCCACATAACATGTACATATATACAAACACAGAACATGAACTCACTCCCTGAGAAATTTCCAAAACCACGCTAGACATGGAACCAGCTAAATTAGCAAATTCTCTACCAGATAATTCCTTGTGATTTCTTCTCTTATCGTTATTATTTTCTTTTTCTACTTACATTAGGCTTACTGGTTTTTCTAATTTTTTGAGGTACAAGCTTAGGTCATTGGTTTTATATCTTTCTACTTTTTACAAAATATAAATATGTAAAGCTGTAAGTTTCCTTCTACACATTGCCTTAACTGCATCCCACAATATTTATCTGTTTTACTTCCATTATCATTGAGTTTCAAATGACACTTTTAAATTTCTTCCTACTTTTACTTTTCTTTTGTAACATATGTATTATTTAGAAGTATGTTGTTTAATTTTCTGATATTTGGAGTGTTCATAGAGATTTTGTTATTGATTTATACTTCAACTCCATTGTAGTCAGAGAACATACTCTGTATAATTTCAACTCTTTTAAATTTGAGGATTGTTTTAGGACACAGTATATATGGCATATCTTGTCAAACATACTGATATGATTTGGATCTGTGTCCCTGCCCAAATCTAATGTTGAATTATAATCCCCTGTGTTGGAGGTTGGGCTCAGTGGGAGGTAATTGGATCGTGGGGGTGGATTTCCCCATTTGGTGCTATTCCTCTGATAGAGTTCTAATGAGATCTGGTTGTTCAAAAGTGTATAGCACCTCCCCCCTCTCTCTCTTCCTTCTGCTACATTTATGTAAGACATGTCTGCTTCCCCTTCACTGTCTGCCATGATTTTAAGTTTCCTGAGGCCTCCCCAGAAGGAGAAACTGCTATATTTCCTATATAGCCTGCAGAACTGTGAACCACTTAACCCTCTTTTCTTCATAAATTACCCAGTCTCAGGTATTTCTTTATAGTAGTGCAAGAATGAACTAATACACATACCATGTTCACTGGAAAATAACGTACATTTTTCACTCATTGAGCATAGTGTTCTATAAATTTAAATTAGGTCAACATGGTTGATAGTGTGTTTCAAACTGTTTCTTTACTAATATGTTTGTCTACTCGTGTTCTACCTATTGAAAGAGAGATGTTAAAATATTCTAATATGATTGTGAGATTATTTATTCCTATGATTCTGT
This sequence comes from Chlorocebus sabaeus, assembly GCF_047675955.1. Taxonomy (NCBI): domain Eukaryota; kingdom Metazoa; phylum Chordata; class Mammalia; order Primates; family Cercopithecidae; genus Chlorocebus; species Chlorocebus sabaeus. The sequence continues at coordinate 14,156,619 of NC_132906.1, forward strand.
CAATTTTGCATCATATATTTAGGCTCTGCTACTAAGTACACATCTGTGAATATTATGTTTCTTCAACAATTAAACTCTTTCTCGTTATTAAATATCCCTCCTTATTTCTGGTAATGGTACTTATTTTAAAGCAAACTTTGCCTGACATATATAGCTACTCTGGCATCTTCTGCTTATTATTTGTATGCTTTTCTATTCATTTATTTTCCACTTATCTGTGTCTATATTTTTAGTGCATTTTGTGAACACACCGCGTATAGTTGAGTATTGCCTTTTTTTTTTTTTTTTTTTTTTTTTTTGGAGACAGGGTCCTGCTATGTTGCCCAGTCTGGCCTCAGACTCCTGGGCTCAGACAAACCTCCTGCCTCAGCCTCTCAAGTAGCTGGGGTTATAGGTACATGCCACTGCACCCTAGTGGGTATTGCTTTTTAATCTATTTTGATCTCTGCCTTCCAATTAGAAGGTTTAGTTTATCGGTGTTGATTATAATTATTGATGTGATTGGATTCAGCTCTAAAATTTTAATATTTATTTGTTTCTGTGTGTCTACTCTATTTATTTCTGGTTTGTTTGTGCTCTATTCTCCCTTTCATTCTTTTTTTTTTAATTTTTTGAATTTTTTTAGAATTTCATTTTAATTTATATATTAGATTTTTGCTATGTATTTTTGCAGCATATTTTTAGTGGTTACATAGGGATTATTTTATACATCCTTAAATTTCAGTTTACATAGAGTTAATAGTGTACCACTTTATGTAAAACATAGAAACTTTGAAACCATATAGATTCATTTGTAGCTTATCAGACAGGGTCTTAGTCACCTTGCACCATTGCTAGGGACTTCAGTTGTACTCAATCCAAATGCTCAAAAATGGGTAACTCACCAATTCCTCCAAATTTTGCTCACCTCCAAAATGAGTCTATTTTTGTTTACTCCCAGAACATTCACATTGTTGTAACCTCTATTTTGTTCAGATTTTATGATTACTATCTGTAGGAGATTCAATTTATGAGGTGTTTACTCCTCCAAACTAGAAGTAGAACTCCAACTAGGAGTAATTTTTCATTCATTCCTGTCCTTCACCACTCCTCCAATAACTTTCTCTGTGCCCGTGTATTATATCAGATGGTCCTGTTGGCTCTATCAATGAAAGATATTCTATTTCTGACCTCATCTCTTCGTTTTCAATGCTATGCACTACCAGTGTCTTCATCCTGGACTTCTACACTATCTTCCTAACCTGTCTTTCAGCTTCCACTTTAACACTACAATTTTTTCCCTCACACCGAAGCCAAAGTAAGATAAAGTATAAATTTAATCTTATTACTACCCCTTCCTTAAAACCTTCAAAGACTCCTTCAAGACCCCAAATGAATTTGCCCCTGCCTAACTTTTAGAACACATTTGATCCCCTTATTTGCTAGGCTTAAGCCATGCTAACATCCTTTCTGTTAAACACACCAGGCTTATATCCAACTTAATGCCTTCCCTGCAGGCTCTCTCCACTGTCAGTGCTTTTACCTTTAATCTTTGGGTGGCTGGATCCTTTTCATCATTGAGCTGTCAGCTCATGTGTCAACTTCTCACAGAGGCTTTCCCCAACCATACTGTCTATAATATTTCTAGTCCATCTCTCTCTTATGACTAAGCTTTATTTTATTCATAATACTTACCATTATCCACAAATATTTTCTTTACATACTCTGCTTAACTACAGGAGAATGTAAACTCCATGAGGGCAGAGACTTTTTTTTACTCTTGATCAGTGCTGTATCCTCAGCTCCTAGAAATCGTGCCTGTTATAGAATAGTCATTAAATTGGTATATTTTTCTTGAATACACACATGCATCAGAGATACTGTGGGTTCAGTTCCAGACCACTACAATACAGTGAACATCACAATAAAGCAAGTCACATGAATGTTTTGGTTTCCCAGTTTACACTATACAGAAGTCTGTTAAGTGTGCAATAGCATTATGTTGAAGAAATGAACACACCTTAATTTAAAACTACTTTATTGCTAAAATGTTAACGGTCATGTGAAACTTCAGCAAGTTAGAATCTTTTTGCTGATGAAGGGTCTTACCTTGATGTTGGTGGCTGCTGAAGGTTGGAGTGGCTGTAGCACTTTCTTAAAACCAGAAAACAATGACGTTTTGCCACATCAATTGACTCTTCCCTTCACAAAAGACTTCTCAGCAGTATGTGATGCTGTTTGATAGCATTTTCCCATAGAACTTCTTTCAAAATTGGAGTCAATCCTCTCAAACCCTGCAGCGGCTTTATCAATTAAGTTTATGGAATATTCTGAATGCTTTGTTGTCATTTCAATAATGTTCACAGCATCTTCACCAGGAGGAAATTCCATGTCACGAAACCATTTTCTTTGTTCATAAGAAGCAACTCCTCATCCTCAAAAGTTTTATTATGAGATTTCCACCGTATCTGCAGTGATTTTCTCCACTGAAATCTTTAACTCCTGAAAGTCATCCATGAAGGTTGAAATCAACTTCTTCCAAACTCCTGTTCATGTTGATGTTTTGACATCCTTCCATGAATCACAAATGTTCTTAACGGCATTGGGAATGTTGAATCCTTTCCAAAAGATTTTTGATTTATTTTGCCCAGATCCATCAGAGAAATCACTAGCTATAGCATTACAAAATGTGTTTCTTAAATAACAAAATTGAAAGTTGAAATAACTCCTTGATGTGTGGGCTACAGAATGGCTGTTGTGTTCACAGGCATGAAAACGATATTCATCTTGTACATCTCCACCCAAAGCCCCTCAGTGACCAAGTGCCTTGTCAATGGGCAGTAATATTTTAAAAATCTTTTTTTCTGAGTAGTAGGTCTCAATAGTAGGCTTAAAATATTCAAAAAACCATGCTGTAAACAAATATGCTGTCACTAGGCTTGATTGTCCCATTTTTAGAGCACAGGCAGACTAAATTTAGCATAACACTTAAGGGCCCTAGAATTTTTTGAATGGTCAATGAGCTTTGGCTTCAACTTCAAGTCATCAGCTGCATTGGCCCCTAATAAGAGAGTTAGTATACCCTGTGAAGCTTTAAAGCCAAGCATTGACATTTCTCTAGCAATGAAAGTCCTAGGTGACATTTTCTTTCTATGTAAGGCTGTTTCTTCTACACTGAAAGTCTGTTGCTTAGTGTAGCCACCTTCATCAATGTTCTTAACTAGATCATCTATATACCTTGCTGCAGCTTCTACATCAGTTCTTGCTGCTTTGCTTCATCTTGCACTTTTACAGTACGGAGATGACTTCTTTCTTTAAACCTCATGAAACAACCTCTTCTAGCTTCAAACTCTTCTTCTAGCCTTCATGGAATGGAAGAGATAGGGCTTTGCTCTGAATTAGGCTTTCGCTTAAGGAAATGTTGTGGCTGTTGTGATCTATCCAGGCCACTCAGACTTTTTCCATATCAGCAATAAGGCTATTTTGCTTTTGTATTAGTGTTTTCACACTGCTATAAAGATACTGCCAGAGACTGGGTAATTTATTAAACAAAAGAGGTTTAATTGACTCACAGTTTGCGTGGCTGGGGAAGCCTGAGGAAACTTAAAATCATGGTGGAAGGGGAAGCAGGCACCATCCTCACAAGGCAACAGGAGAGAGAGAAATGAAGGAGGAACTCCCAAACACTTAAAAAACCATGAGATTTCATGAGAACTCACTCGCTATCAGGAGAACATCATGGGGGAAACTGCCCCCATGATCCAATCGTTACAGGTCCCTCCCTCAACACATGGGGGATTGCAATTGGAGATGAGATTTCAGTGGAACCTCAAAGCCAAACCATGTAAGTTTTCGTATCATTCATGTGTTCACTGGAGAAGCACTTTTAATTTCCTTCAAGAACTTTTTCTTTGCATTCACCACTTGGCTAACCATTTGGAGGAAGAGACCTCGCTTTTGGCCTATTTCAGCTTTCAACATGTCTTCCTCACTAAGCTTAATCATTTCTACCTTTTGATTGAAAGTCAGAGACATGAGCCTCTTCTTTCTCTTGAACAGTTGGAGGCCATTGTAGGGTTTTTCATTGGCCTAATATCAGTATTGTTGTGTCTCAGGGAATAGGGAAGCCCAAAGGGAGGGAGAGAGACAGGGGAACCACCAGTTGGTGTAGCGGTCAGAAAGCACAACATCTATTGATTAAATTTACCAACTTATATGGGTGCAGTTTGTGCCACCCCAAGACAGTTATCATAGTAACATCAAAGGTGACGGCTGACAAATAATCATAACATGCAATAAAAATGAAAACGTTTGAAATATCGCAAGAATTAGTAAAATGTGACGGAGACACAGTGAGCATATGCTGTTGGGACTATGTCATGGATAGATTTGCTAGATGTAGGGTTGCCACAACTCTGTTCAATTTGTTAAAAAAAAAAAAAAAAAAGTATCTGTGAGTACACTAAAGTAAAGAGCAATAAAACAAGATGTGGCTATGCTGAATTTGCCGGCTGGGCTTGGTATACGATTTCTTGAGCCTCCTTTCCTTATCTATGAAATTTGGGTATTAAAACATATATCACAGAACTATTGTAAGAATTATATGTTTATATGTTTAAGGGATATAATGTAGTACCTGGCTCATATTTGTTACTCAGAAAAATTATCTTATTGAGAATCGCAAAAAAGAAAAGAGACATCTAATATGTCCTACTTTTTCTCAGAGCAAGAAAAATTATATACATACTTTTAGGATTATACCACAACCTTGAGAGAAAAAGTAGGGGAAAGAATCTTAGAGCTCACATTATCCAAGATGATAGCAAAATACTTTAAGCAGGCCTGGGACCTCTATAAAATCTGATTCAACCCTCCTTCCCCTTACTGCCTCAATCTACAATAAATTTTTCTGTGTTATTCCATTTGTAGTCCGGAATTTATAATCTGGAATGTTCTCTGGAAATGTTGGAATGGGATTCAGACTATGGGATGACCAAGGCAATCACAGTCTCAACCAAAATTCATTTATCCATTTGTGGAGCACTCCTATGTTAGGAGAAAATCACTGAGAAACCATTGTTTTTATGGGAGTTGATGATTTTTAGGCTCATTCTTTTTCAGTGTGGCTGTACTCCGAGGTAAGTAGCCGTGCTTTCCTCGTCCACATGGCACATCCCTTTTTATCATTAAAGGCTCATTTCTAACATCATCTATCTCTTTTTGCCCCAGCGGAATTCATCATTCCCTCACATGTGCCCTCAAAGCACTTTATTCAAACATTGATTACATTACGTTGTAATTATTTATCTATTTGTTCTCCTCTCCACAATACTGTAAGCTTTTAAGTAGAAAATACTCCTTACTAATCTTTATTGTATTAACTCCTAGCACAGTTGCTAGAGCATGGTAGTCACTCAAAAACAGACACTGTAACAAGCACTATTTCTGAGCAATGAGACTAGAGCAATGGTAAGACAGAAAAGACCTCTGCCTTCATGAGCAGTAGGAGGTGGCATGACTGTTCTAACATGCTTAGCAGACCCTGACTCATAGTAAATGATATTTTTAAGTGAAGAATCACCATCTCCCTGACAACACGTTCCAAAGTATAATCAAAGGGCTGTCAATAAGTGTTACTTAACTAAAATAGTGTGTGGTCAAATGAATTTAGGAAATGTTGAGTACCAAAACAGTAAACAGTTTTGTTTACTTCAGATTTCCGCTGTTGTGGAAAACTTCACCAGAATCCCTAAAGTGAGTTAATCACGTCTTCCTAAATGTATTCTAAAGCATTTGTTATACCCTCTATTGCTGTATCTTAAGACATCTGTAAGAGAAAATCTTCTAGCTGTTTTACAGAGGGTCATTGCCATCTTTAAATAGTCCAGAATCAATAAGATCTGTCTGTTGCTTTGAAAAGAATGTGCTTTTAGGGAAGGCAGAGGTCGTTTATTATCAGCTAAATGTACATCATTTTATGCTCATTATTTGTATTTAGAATTAGGAAAAAACTTCCATTAAAGGTCAAATCAATGGATTATGGATTAGTGAGTTATGAAGTGTGTGCTGAGTTTTCTAGTCATGTTATATGCCATTGTTTTAAAAACATAAGCCTCCTTTATGTGAAAGAGGAAATAACGAAATTGATTAGAGTGCAGCTGTCCATCTGTAATTATAGGTTGTGTAACCTGTGTACAAAATCTTGGGTTTGTATTAACATGTTATCATTATTAATTTTACATGAACTATTTAAATTTTGGATATTGAGTCAAAATAAGCAAAATTCTGATAATTATCTAAATTGGGGAAATAGTTTAAAACCACTTCAAAAGGTGAACAAGAAAATATTTCAGACATTTTAATATAAAATTTAATTTAAATATAATTGCAATAATAGATATAAATCTTGAAGTATTTATTTATTTATAAATATGTTCAAATTATATAAACACATCTGTTATGCTGATCTTTAGAAAAACACTTTATACCTGAATAGTAAAAATGAGTTCAAAATTAAATGTTATCTTTAAATATCAGTTTTTAAATAAGTACAAAATCATTTCTCTGTTGTGAATGCCATTTTTAAAAATACTTTTCCACATTAATGAGAATTTGGAAGAAAAAATATAACAAAAGATTGCTCTATGGATACTGTAATAGCAGCTCTTGTTCTTTTATTATTATAATACTCTTAATGTGGCAAATATAAGTCAGGGAGAGAAAATTACTTTGAAAATGACTTATATTTTTAAGGACTGACATTTATAGGAAAAAAAACTGAAGTACAGAGTGTGGAAAGTTTGATTGTTTTCTGCATGGACACAAAATTGAAAACTTTAGCCAAGTGAAGAGCTTTTGTAAATAGGAAGTTAATTGTAAAACAACAAGTACACTTTTTAATTAGCTTAAAAGCAGATGTGTTTGATAACTTCTTGGTGGGATGGAAACATTTTTCTTTGGCATGCCTCATAAATATAAAAAAAACCCAAAACAAATAGGCCAGATTGCATTTAATTACTGAGATGATTACATAGCCTAAAGCAAACTTCACAAAGGCAGACTAAATTGTCACCATGTTCTTAATTTACTATGTTGTATTTTCCTTTTAGGGCTAAAAGTGTTACTGGCAAATAATTCCCTCGTATTAAAGAATGATAAGCTTCTCAAAAAGTGATACTTTTAGTTCCGTTATCAGTAGTTTCATAACTACTTCTACCTCACTTGGTGGAGAAGCAAAATAGGACATACATGATTTTGTTAAAATCCGTAAGCATGTTTGATACTTAGTAGCTTTCCTCTGCCTTTGAAGACTAGTCTCTGTCATAAGTTTATTTTAAAATTTGTCTACTTTTATTACATGAAAAAACTGTGAGAGAGCAATCACATTAACGAATATTAATAAATAAATTATTTAAAATAAAATTACTTAAATTGTATTTAAATATTTTATTTGAAATAGTTATTTATTAATGTTTATATGATTAATAACAAATATTAATAATAGCTGCCTAATATTTACAAACACTGTTATAAGTACTGTAGGGTTACACAGCTGCATGAGACGAATATCCTGATCTCTTGTTGCTTACAATCTAGTAAGAGTGTCAAGGTATAAATGCATGAGGCATTAAATGAACAGTTGAGATCCAAAAAAAGAACAGTACAATGACTAATTGCCAAATTTACAAGCAACAGTATTTTAGAGAAAGAAATGGCATGTGATATAAAATAAATATTAGAAACATAGCAAAGAAGAATACACAATTAATTGCCAATTCGATAAGCATTAAAATTTAAATGAGAAGAATAGCATAGAACTAGGAATGAACAACACAAGACTGGAGGAAACCATCAGAAGGGAGTAAAGATTCTGGATAATGCAGTAGGAGAGATGATGCTGGAAAGAGGGCCCTCTGTGGACCCTGAGAAGCAGGATAGGAAATTTACTTCAGTATTTCTATCACTTCGGTAAATGTTGCATTAAAAATTGTTATGTTTGAAAAGAAACAAATCTGGATTTTTTGAAAACATATTGTAGAAATAGAAATGCAAAAATACATGCACTTTAGTCTGTGTGACAGTTGATGTAATTACTATTTGTTGGTGGACTCATGGCAAGCTCTAGGAAAAGAGCATTATAAGAACTATTGCATCCATATGAATGAGAAATGAATACTCAGAGAAGTTGTCATTTACCTAGCAGGTGGCAGGGCTGGGATTTAAACCCCTATCTTAGTAGACTGTCTCATGCTGCTGCTGCTGCTGCTACTGCTGCTTACTTATATGTGCCAGGCACTGAGCTAAACACTTTACGTATATTCCTTCTATCAGTTTTACAGAATCGATTTTATTTTTCCCTGTTTTATGAATGAAAGACCTGAGGTTTAGATAATTTCTGTAGTAAAAATCATGAACTTAACAATTTTAATACCAGGCTTATAAATATGACATAGCTAATAAGACATCTTTAATATAAAATATTTTATGAGATTTTAAAAACTGATTTTGCAGTGGTAGACATAGTTTCAAAAATAAATGACAATTGTACAATTTCGCATTTAAGGATATTCATCTCAAAGTAAGTCCTTTTCTGTGGGATTTCTAACAGTAATCAAATTTTGAAGTCTTATGGGGAAGAATTTTTAATTACAATTTCTAAGAATATGTAAGCCTATTCAATTCAATATAGCAGTAATTACTAAGATGAAAGAATGCCTACTTTCTTCCAAGTGTGGTAATTGCTCAATGGAATTAGATATTTCACAAGTAATTTTATAATTTTGTTAATTAAGAATAAAGTAATTATCTTGGCCCTAAGATTGCTGTAAACTGAGAGTCTAGCTCTACCGGCAGAAAAGAAAAAGAGTGTATATGAGCTCTAAAAAGGTTTGTATGCTATTCCTGCCCCCGCCATCCCCGGAAAAAAGAAAAAGAAAAAGAAAAAGCTGAGTCAGAAGAAGAGCTTGTTAAAGATGCAAAGAGTGAAAATGCAATTTCACATTTGTGGTAATAGAGAGCTTACTGAATAAAGCTAAAAACAAATTATTTCTCTTTTTTACTCTCCAGCCCTGCCTTCTTGTTTAATATTTGGAACCACTTTTTTCCTTCGTGTAAAAGTGAAAAAATATACTCATTGTACTAAATTTTTCCTCAAATGTTTCACCTTTAAAACCTTCCATTCACCTCAGCCAAATCTTTTTTTTTTTTTTTAATTTATTTCAGTAGGTTTTGGGGGAACAGGTGGTGTTTGGTTACATGAATAAGTTCTTAGTGGTGATTTCCGAGATTTTGGTGCATCCATCACCTGAGCGGTGTACACTGTACCCAATTTGTAGTGTTTTATCCCTCACCCCCTCCCACCCTTTCTCTGAGTCCCCAAGTCCATCGTATCATTCTTATGCCTTTGCATCCTCATAGCTCAGCTCCCACTTAGGAGTGAGAACATATGATGTTTGCTTTTCCATTCCTGAGTTACTTCACTTAGAATAACGGTCTCCAATCCTACCCAGGTTTCTGTCAGATCTTTTCTGTAGGATCATACCTGGTGACCTTTAAGAACTTTAACCACCACAAGAAATCAGTTGGTAGTGCTCTAGTGAGGTGGTTCTTCCTCTTTAGTCATAGATTAAGGAAAGCTCAAGAACCACAACTCTACTGCTCTGTCTGAACACTCAATTGTTAATTTTATTCCTCCTTTAGCTGAAATTCAGATTTTATCAACATTGTAAATAAATATTTTGTGAGAGTTGAGCTCAGTTTCCTGGACAACACACTTAAAATGCCTGCTTTTATATCTTACAGTTGCATACAGAACCTGACCAGATGTTTATGGGGTTTTGTTTGTTTGTTTGTTTGTTTGTTTGAGACAGGGTCTCACTCAGTTGCCCAGGCTGGAGTGCAGTGGTGTAATCTTAGCTCACTGCACCCTCTGCCTCCCAGGTTCAAGCAATTCTCCTGCCTCAGCCTCCCAAGTGGCCGGGATTACAGGCACCCACCACCACACCTGGCTAATTTTTGTGTTTTTTCAGTAGAGACAGGGTTTCACCATGTTGGCCAGACTGGTCTCAAACTCCTGACCTCCAGCAGTCCACCTGCCTCAGCCTCCCACAGTGCTGGGATTACAAGCATGAGCCCCTGCACCCAGCCTATTTTTTTCTATTTGTGGTTATCACATTGAAATTATCCCTTAAAGACTATAAAACTACTTTATTCCTTCAGATACCAGAAAATTAGGCTTATAGGGAGTGATAACCAAGAAACAAAAAGCAACAGCTAAGTATTTTTTGTTCTTAAAATACTGCTTTTCCTGAAGAAAGCAAAATAAAATAAAACCCAGATTAAAAAATCAAATATAATGACATCTAATACTCTTAGAAGACCTTTCTGCATCATTCCCAAAAAAAGGCTATAAGCCTCTGATATGATTATTTTAAGGACAGAATGAAGATTTCCTCTTGAATGATTTGCTCTGCCCTTTATCAAAAAGACGTATCCGTCCACTTTAACGTTTCTGGTATAAATATACTTCACCCTTTAAAAATTACTGCATAACATTAAAATCACTAGCATTGCTGTACATCATCAACAGTCAAGCCGGAGAGCCAAATCAGGAATGAACTCCCATTCACAGTTGCCACAAAAAGAATCAAGTACCTAGGAATATAGCTAACTAGGGAGGTGAAAGATCTCTATGAGGAGACCTACAAACCACTGATCAAAGAAATCAGAGATGACACAAATAATTGGAAAAACATTCCATGCTCATGGATAGGAAGAATGGATATCATTAAAATGGCCATATTGACCAAAGCAATTTATAGTTTTAATGCTGTTCCTATTAACCTACCATTGAGATTTTTCACAGAACTAGAAAAAACTATTTTAAAATTCATATAGGACCAAAAAAAGCCCAAATATCCAATGCAATCATAAGCAAAAAGAATAAAGCTAGAGGCATCACACTACCCAACTTCAAAATATACTACGGGGCTACAGTAACCAAAACAGTATGGTGGATACAAAAACAGACATGTAGACCAATGGAACAGAATACAGAATCCAGAAATAAGGCCAGATACCTACAACTATTTGATCTTTTACAAACCTGACAAAAGGAAGCAATGTAGAAAGGATTTCCTATTCAATAAATTTGGTGCTAAGTGGCTAGCCATATGCAGAAAGTTGAAACTGGACCCCTTCCTTATACCATATACAAAAATAAACTCAAGATGGATTAAAGACTTAAATGTAAAACCCAAAACTATTAAAACCCTGGAAGACAGGCTAGGCAATACAATTCAGGACATAGGCATGGGCAAAGATTTCATGATGAAGACACCAAAGCAATTCCAACAAAAGCAAAAATTGACTAATGAGATCTTTTTAAAGAGCTTCTGCACAGCAGAAGAAACTGTCAATAGACTAAACAGACAATTTACAGAATGGAAGAAAATTTTTGCAAACTATGCATCTGACAAAGGTCTCATCCAGTATCTTTTAGGAACTTAAACAAATTTACAAGCAAAAAACAACCCAATTAAAAAGTGGGCAAAGAGCATGAACACTTTTCAAAAGAAAACATATATGTGCTGAAAAAAAGTTCAGCATCACTGATCATAGGAGAAATGCAAATGAATACCACAATGAGACACCATCTCACACCAGTCAGAATATGGCTATTATTCAAAAGTCAAAAACAACAGATGCTGTTGAGGTACTAGAGGAAAAGGAACACTTGTACACTGTTCGTGGGAGTGTCAGTCAGTTCAACCAGTGTGGAAGACAGTGTGGCAATTCCTGAAAAACCCGAAGGCAGAAATACCATTAGATCCAGCAATCCCATTACTGGGTATATACCCAAAGGAATATAAATCATTCTGTTATAAAGTCATGCATGTGTATGTTCATTGCAGCACTACTCACAATAGGAAAGATGTGGAATCAATCTAAATACCCATCAATGATAGGCTGGATAAAGAAAATGTGGTACATGTACACCATGGAATACAATGCTTCCATAAAAAAGAGTAAGATCCTGTCCTTTGCGGGTACGTTGATGGAGCTGGAGACCATTATCCTTAGCAAACTAACAGGAACAGAAAATGAAACACCACATGTTCTCACTTGTAAGTGGAAGCTAAATGATGAGAACACATGGACACATAGAGGGAAACAACACACACTGGGGCCTATCTGAGAGTGGAGGGTGGGAGGACAGAGAGGATCAGGAAAAATAACTGCTGGGTAGTAGACTTGATACCTGGATGATGAAATAATCTGTACAACAAACCCCGATGACACAAGTTTACCTATGTAACAAACCCGCACAAGTACCCCTGAACTTAAAAGTTAAAGAAAAAACTACTGTGTAACATTAGCATATTTCAAAGTTCACTGTGAGTGAAGAGTTTACTTGTATAGTGTATTTTTCGCCTAGATATTTTTCTTTGCATATTCTGTAACTAATAGTAAGTTATCATACTTTAACCAAATGGCTCTACCTTTTTCTCTTTCTGATAAATAAGTAAATTTGGAGTAAAAGTGATGCCGAGAAGTAAAATATTTTATTGCTGCAGTGGGCAATACAGGGGAAAAGGGAGGCAGAAGGTAGCAGAAGCTACAAAGGGGGAAGTGTAGAGAGGGCTGCAGCTTAAGAAAGTAGTAAAAGAAACACATACTGGAATTAAAATTTTAGACAAAATGTTACTTTCCTACCCACTGTCTTTTTTCATGTCTTTATTTGATTTGGTTGATAACAAACTTTTCTGATTATTAAGTATAGCTTATACAATCTAATCTTTAATTATATTCAAGCTTTTTTTGCCTAAAGTTTCATTATTATTAATTGGGGATCCTGTTTGATTTGATACTGGCATTTATTGTCTTCCTCTAGTGTGAATCCAAAATGTTTCAGAAAATTTATCAAGAATCATCATTAATAATAACTATATCCTACTGATATGCATGGAAATAAATGGGGATATAAACAAAAAGTTGAAATGCAGCTCAATGATGTATTTACAATTCTGATTACAGAATCCTATCTTTCATTCCGTGTTTAGCAATCACACGGAGAAGGAACAAATTAGCCTGGCTTTAAAACATTGAACTAAAAACTAGGATTTGACTGTCTGAGCCATAACTTTACAGTGTCAGAATGTGAAAGTATACCTCCTAAATGCAGAAAGGATGCATTTTTTCAGGAACTTCACCAATTAATTTGCAATGTAAATTGATATAATAACCATATAATAATACACAACCCTGAGTGTCAGAGAAAGAAGACCTTGAAAGAAGTGCTCAGTAATACATAGGCAAGAATCAGAATAGTAGTAATGGCTTGAGATATGTATCAGATGTAAGTGGGGACTTCAAAAGTTTCACAGAAAAATGGAATTAAAAGATAGGAATAAAAAAATACAAACTTTATCTCTCAACATAAATGCCATCAAGTTCAGGACACTTTTGTAAGTGATACCAGTCATTTAGTCCATCCCTAAAGAACTGAGGGTCTTGGAATTTAACATGTCAGTGTAGTCTTTTTTACATTATTAACTGAAGAAAAGGGTACCCTTTACAAACTTTTTAAGATTAGGAAACAAAAAGAAGTTACAGGGAGCCAAATCCACACTGCATGGTGTATGCCTGCTGATTTCCCATAGAAACTCTTTGAAAATTGCACTTGTTTGATGAGGGTATGAGCAGGAACATTGTCATGTCAGAGGACTCTCTGATGAAGCTTTCCTGGGCATTTTTCTGCTAAAGCTTTAGCTGACTTTCTCAACACTCTCTCATAATAAGCAGATACTATCATTCTTTGGTTCTTCAGAAAGTCAGCAAGCACAATGCCTTGAGCAGCCCACAAAACAGTTACCATGACCTTTGCTCTTGACCAGTTCACTTTTGCTTTGACTGGACCACTTCCGCCTCTTGGTAGCCATTGCTTTGATTGTGCTTTGTTTTTAGGATAGTAAGTTTTATCTCCTGTTACAGTTGTTCAAAGAAATACTTCAAGGTCTTTATCCTACTAGTTTAAAATTTTTGTTGAAAGCTCTGCTCTCATATGCAGCTGATATGGGTGCATTGATTTTGGCACCTATCCAGTGGAAAGTTTGCTTAATTTTAATTTCTCAGAATTGTGTAAGCTGAACCAGTTGAGATTTTTTAGTATTGGTTATTGTGTGTGCTGTTAATCATTGGTCCTCTTCCATTAGGGTACAAGCAAGATTACTTTTTTTTCATAAATTGTTGTAGATGATTTGCCTGTGCCTCTGCAAGCTTCATCTTCAACATTATCTTGTCTCTTCTTTTTTTTTTTTTTTTTTTTTTTTTTTTTGAGACAGAGTTGTGCTTTGTTGCCCAGGCTGGAGTACAGTGGTGCAAACACAGCTCATTGTAAACCTTGACCTCCTGGGTACAAGCTATCCTCCTGCCTCACCTCCTGAATAGCTGGGACCACAGGTGTGTGCCACCATGCCCTGCTAATTTTTTTTTTTTAAGTTTTTGTAGATAAAGGGTCATACCATGTTATCCAAGCTGGTCTTGAACTCTTGAGATCAAGCAGTCCTCCCATCTCAGCCTCCCAAAGAGCTGGGATTACAGGCACGAGCCACTACATTTGGCTTGTCTCTTTAAAAAGTCATCCATCAACACTTGTGAAAACAAGGGGACAATACAAGTTTTATATTTGTAAGCTTCTGCTTTCTTTGTTTCCATGAACGTTTTTTTAATCATCAATGATTGTATCATTCTTCCACCCAAACTTTACCATAAATTTGGTACTTGTTCTTAGTTCAGTTTTAGCAGGACTTATGTTGCTCTGAGAGGGGTTTTGTTCAAACTGATGTCTTATCTTTCTTAGTGCCTTACTATATCCTGTTCAGACATGTAGCAAGTTAGTACAAGTTTATTTTGGTGCAAAAAATTTGAAATCCATGCATAATGTTTTCATAATACACATTTTCCATGAACTTTTTGAAGTCCGCTAGTATGTATACAGATACATATTATAGGTAAGAGATTTTGTGTGTGTGCACACATACATGCACAAACACATGGCATTGCGGTACTATATATCACTGGGAATACATCCAGCAGGACACAAGACATGTTAAATGAAAGAGTGATGACCTTTCTTATGGTGGAGAACAGTGCCAGTAAATATAGACTGTGTCTTTTCAACATATTTTGTAATCGTGTTTCATTGATGTATTCTCATATGTGTACTTATACATTCACCTGTGCAGCAAGTGGGTTCCCCCATTTTCATTACTTTGTCTCACCTCTTTCCTTCAGTTTGTCAAAAATTTTAACTATAAGTTTGTTTTTATTATGAAATAGACTGAAAGCTGCATAAAGACTAGAATTATGCTGATATTTACCTAGTATGCATGCCTCGTATTTAGTCGATGGCTTGGCTCATAGATTTGTACAATAAGTATTTGTTGACTAATGAATGAGCATAGACATTACACATACAGTACTCTACATATTTTATAGTTATCACTGTTTATCCAGAGTAATTAGTACTGGTTGTAGAGAGGCAGGAAACAGCTATGCTGGTGCCGTCAATGTAGTATCCTTAAGATAGTCCATTTTCCTGGTTGCTTTCTTTACAGTGAGAAGCGGTGCAGCATAAGCAAGGAACTCAGACTGCCTGAGGACACGTTCTGCCACCAACTAGTTGTATGATCTTGGGCACATTACTTAACCACTCTGTGCTTCCATTTCTTCATCTGTGCAATGAATTAATAATAGTACCTATCTCAAAAGGATTAATGAAAACTAGTTGAGTAGTGAGTAGATATGTGTGTAATGATTAGAAAGGTACCTAGAACACAGAAAGCTCTCAGTAAATATTGGCCTATTTTCTTGATCACTAAAATGGTAGGAAGGGAATATTGCAAATTGTATATTGGCTCTTAAAGTTTTTGTCTGGAAATCTCATTTCTGCTCACATTTTATTAGCTGGAGGAGGTCACATCAACATGATTAAGTTCAAAGTGATAGAAAAGTACAATTTTAAAATGTGTATAGAACAAGGAGAGGATAACCATTTGTAACTCTCAGTACTTAACTTTTTTGTTTAATCTTGGTGGGATTAGAATTCATGCACAGAAGTCCTGACCTCAGTGATTACCACTTAACTCTTGTAGCCAAAGGGAATTTCAATTTCTCGTGTATTTTCTGTGTGTATTTAGTAAAATATTCCTTTGTTTATTTCACTCTTTCCTCTGTTCTGTTGGATAGTTTTTGTTACTACATATTAAATAACCAATTAACATTTTCAGTAGTGCTTCACCAGGTAAATTCAGTTTTCTCTGTAGCTTATAAAGGGGAACCATTCCTGGGGGCCCAAGGGGCTTTAAGGAAAATCAAGTGCATGCTCATAAGTTGAAAATGCAATTATCAAAAATTTTATTGAGGAAACTATGAGTGTCTAAACCCTATTTATCTAAAAATAAAACCAAGTTCCAGTTAATGAACATCATTATATCAATAATAACATTAATTAACATGATACAACCTAACTGGAAATCTTCCCTTCATTAATTATTGACTGTTCATATGTTCTTTTCTTGCAATAGTACACTGTTCTCATATAACCACACTCATGAACAAAATATACATATGATGCTCAATGTTTCTGTATAATTTAGTCATTAATGGCACAAAGTTATAAAAACCAAAAAATAAACTACTTAAGAGAAAGTATATGATATCACACTCACCTTCCTAGTTCACATCATTGGAGGTATCATGCATGAGACAATAAATGTATAAGCTAACAAATCCAAACAGACTTCAGTGTAGCATGACTACCCGTGCAACTGTGGAGACAGTAGCATAGGTGGCTCCTGTCTGTTCAACAAGGTACTCTCCAAATACAGGAAATCTAAATTAGCCCTTCTTCATGAAAAGAAATGCTTTTATATACCAAACTGAGGACATTCGTTGAAACTGTCAGAGCAATCAGATTATACTGACTAAATAGATATATAATAGGATAACATGAAGTTTTGATCATGCTTACAAATTATTAATAGTAGTCACATCTACAGTTACTCTTTTTCTATTATACTTTAAGTTCTAGGGTACATGTGCACAGTGTGCAGGTTTGTTACATATGTATACATGTGCCATGTTGGTGTGCTGCACCCGTTAACTCATCATTTACATTAAGTATGTCTCCTAATGCTATCCCTCCTCCCTCCCCGCACCCTACAACAGGCCCCGGTGTGTGTTCCCCACCTTGTGGGCAAGTGTTCTCATTATTCAGTTCCCACCTATGAGTGAGAACATGTGGTGCTTGGTTTTCTGTCCTTGTGATTGTTTGCTCAGAATGATGGTTTCCAGCTTCATCCATGTCCCTACAAAGTACATGAACTCTTTATGGCTGCATAGTATTCCATGGTGTATATATGCCACATTTTCTTAATTCAGTCTATCATTGATGGACATTTGGGTTCGTTCCAAGTCTTTGCTATTGTGAATAGTGCTGCAGTAAACATACGTGTGCATGTGTCTTTATAGCAGCATGATTTATAATCCTTTGGGTATATGCCCAGGAATGGGATGGCTGGGTCAAATGGTACTTCTAGTTCTAGATTCTTGAGGAATTGCCACACTGCCTTCTACAGTGGTTGAACTAGTTTACAGTCCCAGCAACAGTGTAAAAGTGTTCCTATTTCTCCACATCCTCTCCAGCACCTGTTGTTTCCTGACTTTTTAATGATCACCATTCTAACTGGTGTGAGATGGTATCTCATTGTGATTTTGATTTGCATTTCTCTGATGGCCAGTGATAATGAGCATTTTTTCATGTGTCTGTTGACTGCTTAAATGTCTTCTTTTGAGAATTGTCTGTTCATAGCCTTTGCCCACTTTTTGATGGAGTTGTTTCATTTTTTCTTGTAAATTTGTTTAAGTTCTTTGTAGATTCTGGATATTAGCCCTTTGTCAGATAGGTTTGATTGCACTGTGGTCTGAGAGACAGTTTGTTATAATTTCTGTACTTTTACATTTGCTGGGGAGTGCTTTACTTCCAACTATGTGGTCAATTTTGGAATAAGTGCGATGCGGTGCTGAGAAGAATGTGTGTTCTGTTGATTTGGGGTGAAGAGTTCTGTAGATGTCTGTTAGGTTTGCTTGGTGCAGAGCTGAGTTCATTTCCTGGATATCCTTTTTAACTTTCTGTTTTGTTGATCTGTCTAATGTTGACAGTGGGGTGTTAAAGTCTGCCATTATTATTGTGTGGGAGTCTAAGTCTCTTTATAGGTCTCCAAGGACTTGCTTTATGAATCTGGGTGCTCCTGTATTGGGTGCATATATATTTAGGATAATTAGCTCTTCTTGTTGAAATGATCCCTTTACCATTATGTAATGGCCTTCTTTGTCTCTTTTGATCTTTGTTGGTTTAAAGTCTGTTTTATCAGAGAGTAGGATTGCAACCCCTGCTTTCTTTTGTTTTCCATTTGCTTGGTAGGTCTTCCTCCATCCCTTTATTTTGAGCCTTTGTGTGTCTCTGCACGTGAGATGGATCTCCTGAATACAGCACACTGATGGGTCTTGACTCTTTATCCAATTTGCCAGTCTTTGTCTTTTAATTGGAGCATTTAGGCCATTTACATTTAATGTTGATATTGTTATGTGTTACTCTTAAAGACATTATTATTAGAGTATTTTCTATTGTTTTTTCTATAGTGACTCATATGTTGCAGAAGAAAATGGGAAAAGAATAACTTACTATGTTGAAATACTAAAAGGAGTGATGCAGGAGCAGTTTCCCTAAATAAACAGAAAAAACTATGTGCTTGAATATTTATGAATTTCAGTAGGAAAACAGAGTGAAGTACATGTGAGAATGAAAGGAGGAGAAATGCATGATGTTTTACCACAAGAGTATATGCTCGGCACTGAGAATATTGCCTAACACAAAACAGATGCTCAGTAAATATATTTTTGAACGAAAAGCATAGAAGGAAGGATGGAAAGAAATAGATGAGTAGGACTTTGAACAGAAAACAGATGATGATATCCTAGATTGGTAACCTGGCACAGATGCCAAATATAATGATGTTGGAACATAAGCCTTTTATGAACATACTATTCTACTATTCATGACTTGGTGGTAAACAATATTATCAGAAAAATGAGGGTATAAGGAGAGTATTATTTGTATACTCTATGTTTTAGTTCATTGAGGCTGCCATAACAAAATACAGGCCGAGTATTCTTTATCTGAAACACTTGGAACCAGAGTGTTTTGAATTTAGGATTTTTTTCAGATTTTGGAATATTTGCTTATACATAATGCGATATCTTGAGGATGGGACCCAAGTTTAAAAACAGTTGTCGGCCAGGCATGGTGGCTCATGCCTGTAATCCCAGCACTTTGGGAGGCTGAGGAGGGCGGTTCACCTGAAGTCAGGAGTTTGAGACCAACCTGGCCAACATGGTGAAGCCCCATTTCTACTAAAATACAAAAATTAGCCAGGCGTGATGGCATGAGCCTGTAGTCCCAGCTTCTCGGGAGCCTGAGGCAGGAGAATCGCTTGAACATGGGAGGCGGAGGTTGCAGTGAGCCGAGATCATGCCATTGCACTCTAGCCTGGGTGACAGAGACGAGACTCCATCTAAAAAACAAAAAACAAAAAACCACAATTGTCTATGTTTCATATATATACCTTATACACATAGCCTAAAGATTTTATACAATATTTTTAATAATTTTGTACATGAAACACAGTTTGTGTTAAGTACTTACATGTGGAATTTTCCACTTATGTCATCTTGTCAGCACTCAAAAATTTTGGATTTTGTTACATTTTGGATTTTCAGATTAGAGATGCTTAACCTGGTCCATAAACTAGGTAGCTTATGAACAACAGAAATTTATTTCTCGCAGTTCTAGAAGTGAGAAGTCCAGGATCAAAATACCAGTAGATTTGGTGTTTGATGAGGGCCCCACCTCCTGGTTCATAGAACAGTGCCTTCTCCCTGTGTCCTCACATCATGGAAGGGGTGAACCAGCTCCCTTGAGCCTATTTGATAAGGGCACTAATCCCATTCACAAGGGCTCTTCTCTCATGACCTAATTACTTTCCCCAAAGCCCCAGCACGTCATACCATCACCTTGGAGGTAAGGATTTCAAATATGAATTTTGGACACAAACATTCAAACTATACTAATAACAGTGTTTCTGAACATTTCATTATTAGAAACTACTTTTAGAAAAATGTAATAAAACTCTAGACTTCTCCCTCAAAAATACATATGTACATATCCCCATAAAATTTTGTAGACCATTTCACTTTTGTGAATCTGTAAAACTCATCCATTGGTTAATTATGAGTGCCACATTTTTTGAATAATGTGAATGTTGGGCTTAATATCTACCCCCACCCCCCAAAAAAAATATGAAAAGACGAGCACAGAAGTGCCAAGGAACAACACACAACTCTGTATATAGATATCGGAAGGACCAAGACCCAGAATAACCCGAGGTGCAGTCTAAAAAAGTACTAGGACTCCTCTGTGAGGTCCCACAATATAGTAGGGTATAGCCAATTATCTTTCCATTTAGTGATTGTAATTTTTTGTGTCCACATATTCACTGCTAGTATATAGAAATACAATTATTATTTGTGTGTCTATCTTGCATCTTGTGACCTTGCTTAACTCAGTCATTAGTTCTAGGAATGTTTGACAGATTTTGCATGATTTTTTACATAGACAGTCATGTTATCTGCGTATAGGGACAATTTTATTTCCTCTTTTTCTATTTATATTCCTCTTATTTCCTCTCTTTTGCCTCACTGCATTGGCTAGAAATTTCAGTACCCTGTTGAGTAAGAGTGGTAACAGCAGACATCTTTGCCTTATTCCCAGTTTTAGGTGGAGAACATTCAGTCTTTCACTCTTACGTATAAAGTTAGCTATAGTTTTTTTTACATACTTTTATCGAGTTGAAGAAATTGCCGTTTACTCCTGTTTTCCTGAACTTTTCTAAAATTGTGAATCGTTGCTAAATTTTGTCAAATACCTTTTATAATGACTAATGTGATCATGTGATTTTTCTTCTTCAGCTGTTAATGTAATGCACTACATTGATTCTTAAGGATTTTTGTCTGTAGTTTTCTTCTTTTGTACTGTTTTTGATTTTTGTATCAGGGTGATATTAGCTATAATAATTATTGAGAAATGTGTCTTCCTCTTCTGTTTTCTGGAAGAGATTATGTATAATTAGAGTTAATTCTTCTTTAAATGTTTAATAAAGTTCTTCAGTGAAACTATCTCAGCCTGGAGATTGGGGGAGAGGGGAGCAAACATGTTAAATTTCCTTAATTGTTACAAAGATGTTCATGTTATCTTTTTCACATTGGGTGAGTTGTGGTCATTTGTGTTTTTTGGTCCATTTCTTCTAAGTTATCAAATTTATGTGTGTAGAGTCTTTCACAGTATCCACTCGTTCTTTTGATGTCTTCAGAGTCAGTAATGATATCCTCTTTTTCATTCCTGATACTGGTAATTTGTGTCTACTCTTTTTTTCTTTGTCAGTCTTTTTAGAGGTGTGTCAGTGTTACTAATTTGTTTCAAAGAAACAGCTCTTTGTTTTGTTAATTTTTCTCTGTTGTTTTTGTTTTCAGTTTCACTGATTTTTATTGATTTCTGCCTTTTTTTATTGTTTCCTTTCTTCTACTTGCCTTTTATGTGTTCTAAAGGTGAGAATTTAGACTACTGATTTTAAATGTTTTTTCTTTTCTAATATATGCATTTAATACTATAGATTACCTTCTCAGTCCAACTTTAGTTGTGTCCAACAAGTGTTGATATTTTTTATTGTGATTTTCATTCAGTTCTGTGTTCTTTTTGTTTTCCCTTGAGAATTCTTTTTTAAATCAAGAGGTTTTTTTTTTTTTTTTCTGCCTTCCTGTGGGTGACTTGGTCATTTTTTAGAATTCTGTTTTGATTTATCTACATTTCTTAGTATATCCCTTTGCGTAACTTTTTTAGTGTTTGCTCTAAGTATTGCATTTTTTATGCATAGCCTTATCAGTCTACTGGTGCTATGATTCTATCAGTCCATGTGAAATATAGACACTTTACGTCCCTTCACATCCCTTTGCCTTCCCCCATTTATAATATATTTATCTTAAATATTACCAGTAAATACACTGAGAACCACATCAGTGTTACAATTTGTGTTTCAACAGTAAAACATGATTTAGAAAACTCAAGAGGAAAAGGAAAGCCTATTATAGATAGTCAAATTTTACTTATTGTGTTCTTTCTTCCTCCCTAATGTTTCAGTGTTTCTTCTATTACTTCCCTCATGTTTACAGAACTGCCTGTAGCCTTTCTTTTAGACTACAGCTGAGGTCAATAAATATTCTGGTTTTTACTTCATCTAAAGACATATTCACTTGTTATTCCTGGAGGTGTCTTCATTGGCTATAGGATTTGGGGTTGACAGTTCTTTTCTTCTAGCGTCTAAAAAGTATTTTGCAACTTCCTCTGGTCATCATTGTTTCTGATGTAAAATATGTTATCATTCTAATTGTTTTACTTCTCTAAATGAGTTGCCATTTTTCTCTGGCTGCTCTTTAGACTTTCTTTGCCCTCAGTTTTCAGAAATTTAATTATGATGTGTCTCAGCACGGACTTCCTTGGATTTAGTTTGGAGTTCAGTCAGCTACTGAAATCTGTACATTTACGTTTTTGCCAAATTTAGAAAGTTTTCTGCCATTATTTTTTCAGACATTGTTTCGGCTCTGCCTACTTTCTCCTCTCCTTCTAGGATTCCAGTGACACAAATGCTAAATGTTGTGCTCCACAGATCCTTAAGGCTCTGTTCACTTTTTCATCTATTTCCATCTGTTATTCAGATTGCATAATTTCTATTATCCTGTCTTCCAATTAAGTGATTCCTCCCTCTGTCCCTTCCATTCTGCTGTTGAGCACATCTACTGAGCTTTTATTTTGGTTATTATATAATGTCAGTTCAAAAACTTCCACTTCCATTTGGTTCTTCTTTACATCTTCGGTTTCTTTTCTGAGAGTTTCTATTTCTTTGCTAAGGGTATTTTTTTCATTCATTTCAAATATTTTCATAATTGCATATTGAAGCATATTGTCAATCATGGCTGCTTTAAATTCTTCACCATTTCAATGTTGGCATTTTGGGGTGATCTTTTTACATACCCTTGGAGATTTTCCAGGTTCTTGGTATGACAAGTGATTTTAGATTGAAACCTGGACCTTTTCTTATTTTTTTCTGAGTTAATTTATTTTATTTAAACCTTCTATTTAGACTTTCTATAACATGTTTCATCTGGAAGAGGGGACACTGTCTTATATCTGCTACATGGTAGTAGAAATCTAAGTTCTTCACTTGGCGTCCATTGAAACCCAGTGAGTCAGGGGCTCTTCTTATACTGCTTGATGGGGGTGGGAGTTCCCGGTCCCCATGTGATGTCCAATGGTGGGCTGGCCTCATTGTTGTTTGTCAGCAGTGGAAGTCCTGACTCTGCAGTAGGCTTCCTCTGACACTACCCTAGTGGGGAGGGGGAGGGATGCCCCATTACTGTCCAATGGGAGGTGGAAATCCAACCTCTCCACATGGTCTCCACTGACTCCATGTGAGTAGGGCACCTTGTTACCAGCCAGCAGAGATGAAGTCCTGGCTGCCTACTTGGTGGTCTCTGATAACACCCAGCAAGGGTGTTGGGTATCTCATTACACCTTCATGAGGGTACATGTCTGAGCTTCACAGCCATCCTTTGCTGGTGTAGGTCAGGTGGGGATGCAGTTTTTCTGTGATGTTTGGCTGGAGTATAGCAATTGTCTAAAAGTTTTCCATCTTGCTAATCTGCTGTTTTCTTGTCCTTTGACTAGAGGGAGCAGGGTTTTGCTTGGCTTTTTTTTTTTTTTTTTTTTTTTTTTTTTTTTTTTTTTTTTTTTTTTTTTGTCTGCACTCATTTGTCTATCTGGGCTGTTGGCCTCCAAGTGTGGCATATATGAAGCAAAAAGAACTCATCAATATGTTGTTCCTTAGGTCCTGAGGTCCTTAGTCAGTCTACTTTCTCTCACCTTTCAGAGTCTTCTCTTTTTTAAAATTTATTTTCATAGGTTTCTGGGGAACAGGCAGTATTTGGTTATGTGAATAAGTTCTAGAAGTGGTGATTTCTGAGATTTTGGTGCACCCATCACCTGAGCAGCGTACCCTATACCCAATGTGTAGTCTTTTATTTCTCAGCCACCTCCCACCCTTTCCCTTGAGTCCCCAAAGTATGTGTGTGTGTGTGTACATATATATGTATATATGTGTGTGTATATATACATATATATATAACATTTTCTTTATCCACTCATTGACTGATGGGTATTTGGGCTGGTTTCATATTTTTGCAATTGCAAATTGTGCTGCTATAAACATTTGTGTGCAAGTATCTTTTTTGTATAATGACTTCTTTTCCTCTGAGTAGATTCCCTGGAGTGGGATTGCCGGATCAGATGGTAGATCTACTTTTCGTTCTTAAAGGAATCTCCACACTCTTTTTCATTGTGGTCATACCAGTTTACATTCCTACCAACAGCGTAAAATGTTTACATTCTCACCACATCCACAACAACATCTATTTATTTTTATTTTTTTGATTATGTTCATTCTTGGACGAGCGAAGTGGTATTGCATTGTGGTTTTGATTTGCATTTCCCTGAAAATTAATGATATTGAGCATTCTTTCGTAGGTTTGTTGGCCATTTGTATATCTTATTTTGAGAATTACCTATTCATGTCCTTAGCCCACTTTTCAATGGGATTGTTTGTTTTGTTCTTGCTGATTTGTTTGGATTCCTTTTTCCCAATGTATAGATCATGAAAATTTTCTCCCACTGTCTGTTTACTCTACTGATTATTTCTTTTACTGTGCAAAAGGAAGCTTTGTAGTTTAATTAAGTCCCATCTATTTATCCTTTTTTTGTTACATTTGCTTCCGGGTTCTTGGTCACGAAGTCTTTGCCTAAGCCGATGTCTAGAAGGGTTTTTCCAGTGTTATCTTCTAGAATTTGTATGGTTCAGGTCTTCAGAGTCTTCTTATGTTTGTTTTATATATCCTTTCCAGAACTGTTCAGCTGCCCTTACAGAAGAATAGGGAACAGTATGTCTAGGGTTAGAAATTTTAGATAACATTAGATCTCTGACCGCTTTTGGTGAATTCAGTTACTTAATTTTAAAATAATCTTACTGAAAATCAGTATAGCCTGATTTTAGCATGGTCTTCCTTAAATTACTGGGATTAGTTTGTATTTGTAAGGATAGAAATCATCCTATTTTAAATTAGAGAGATATACTATTTATTACTATTATTCATCAAGTAATCATTATTTAACAGAAGAATTAAGTTATAATTATGATGTACAGGAAAAATAAGTGCATTGAAGTATACTTCAAAGACTTACAATTTTAGTTCTTTTTATATGCCCTTTATACTATCAGGTTTTTATAATGAAATTGTAGATAAAAAATTATATACATAAAATCTAAAATGCTTTTCAAAATGAAATTATTTTTCTCAATGGCCGACATTGAAAAAATCCGTAGTTTTTTTTGAAATTAAAAAAGTTTTCATTAATTCAATGAATATTTAGTAAAAACATGCTGTGTGCCAGACATTGGGCTAGAAATATAATGATGAGCAAAACATACGTAGGTCCTGCCTTAATCAGACTTAAAGTGTTCTTCTACAGTGAAATAACAAAATAATTAATGAAGTGAAATCTTCTAGGAAAGTATTTTATATGTTTTTATGAATACTGCTGCTCTGGAAAATTAGAATATTATAAAAATTGACTTCTTAAGCAGTGGTATTTATTACTAATGTTTACTGAAATTAAATTAAAAACAAAAATTATATCATTATCCCAAAATATTTCATTGGCTATATAATGGTCCTATTTATATCATTTCTGAACTATCTCTTGGATTTTTAGTATTGGTTTGGAGTATAAAAGACAGTGATGGCCAATGTTGGCCATGGCTATTAATGGTTTATATTAGTTGAAAGCTGTAAAATCATCCAAGAACTCTGTTAGCATTAGAATAATAATTTGCCAAGACAATTACCGCATACTGGAAATTTTTGCAGCTCTAATTCAGTATTATTAATAATGGATAAAATTGCATTTTTCTCAGGTTGCTCTGGGCAGCGGGGAATTATTTCAATGAATATTTCAGTACATTATTTTAATCATTTTTCCACCAAATCCAAGTGGGCAGTATTTTGTACTTCTTAATTCAGCCTACTAAGAAACCATGGTCATTAAATTGTAAACTATTTGTAGTGAGATGTATTCCGTGATTTACAACCCTTGTTAAAAACAGTGTAAAAGAAAGCAAACTGTACCATTAATACTTGTAATTTGATGTTGCATTTGTTACTAAACTCCACGATTAATGCTTTTAGTAGAAATAAGAAAATTTTAAAAAATAAAAAGCAGAGCTGAGTGGTATGATGCCTGAAATATGAGAATGTTATTATTTTAAGTCTTTTTCAGTTGTAGAGGGAATATATATATATGTATATTTCACACTTGTATTTGTGTATGTGTATATATATATTTATATATATATACACATTATCTTAATTTTTCAATGAGACCAAGAAAATAACTTCAATTTTATAGAAAAATGTATTTCCAGTTATGCATTGTTATTAATAGGGATTACTTTTTTTCCCTCTACTCTTAGCCAATTGCATGATTTCTGGCGTTTGGATTACTGGGAAGATGATCTTCGTCGAAGGAGACGATTTGTTCGCAATGCATTTGGCTCCACTCATGCTGAGGCATTGCTCAAAGCTGCAATAGAATATGGTTAGTACCATTGCTTCTTCCACAAAAATACTTCTGGATGTGAGGTGACTCCTTGTGTTTGAGAATTCCCTTTTTTTTTTTTTTTTTTTTTTGCTAGTATTTAATGTTCTCCATGTCATGAGTCAGAAATACTTTGTTCTGCTTTATCCTTCAGCGTCATTTAGGTTATTGTTAATCAACCCGTTATTTCTCAGACTAGATATATTTTTATAGCCTTCAACTTCTTTTTAAGAGATAAATGAACTTCACATAGTTAGATTAACTAACATCCCTTTCATATATCCTAAAACAAGAATAAAATTAATTTCTTTTTCGGTGTCTTTCAAACTTTGATGACCAAGACTCATAGTAAATAAAAAAATGACCCTGATCCTGTACTCAGACCTATATATTTTATGTATAAATTTGTTTCTGTGTACACACTTATATATACTGCATTAATATACATATACACATGTAATATATATACATATGTATACAGTGAGTATATGTTTATGTATGCATATACATATTGTATATATAACTGAAAAATGTTTTATTAATAACCTCTTTATATGATATTTTGTTTTCATCCCACCTATTACTTTCAGTTTAATAAAATATAATTTAAAATCTTGTTATAAGCTGCCAATTTAAATTTCCAGTTCTCCAGTGGACTACAAGTCTGAAAAAGATGGTCTCCTACTTACAGTATCATTAATTATCACACTACAATAGAACTGTACCCTAAATTGTTCTTTATAAATTGTACAATAAATCATAAATATCAAAATATTTTTGTAGTTTAATAAAAATGCTGCTACTTTAGATTGCTTTCTGCTAAGAAGTATACTTAGGAACATTCGGTTTACTTGCCCATGTTTCAGTGCTCTAACAAGTTTAAGTTTGATGGGGCATATCAGAATTTTATAAACCACATTCACTAAGGAAATACCAGTAATGAACACTGTCCATGTACTTGTTATCCACTTTTGTTCTTCAATTACTCGTATTTTATTATATTAATTTTCATTTATTTGGGAGCACTAAGTGAGCCATCTGTTTTAAAAATTTACTATAGTTGATAAATGGCATTATATCAAATCATAGTTTATATCATGTAATACTATTCATGTTCTTAATGAATTGAACAGGGAAACAATAAAAAGACAAAATGTGCAAAGCTTTTAAAATTTCTTGTCCCAGTAAGCTATGAATTGCTATAACGTAATAAGCCTCAAAATATCATTAAGAAATAGATGAGGATTTCGTATGAAACTGTTACACCTAAGATAAAAGTTACACAATAACTTTATACAGTGAAAGTAACTATAGAAAAAAATATGCTGGAAAAAAATTATACTTTGTCTTCTTTGAATAACTAAAAATAGCACCTAAGGATAATAGCCCTCTAAGGATTTGATACCAACTTAAAATAAGTTATCATTATGATCCTGTAGGAGAGAATCTTAGAAATACCTGCCTACTTAGTAGTGGCATGTTTTATAATATGAGCTTAAAATTATTAAAACTTCATTTCATTTAACCAATAATTTAGACTTTTTTACCAATTAATCCTGAATTTATCTCATTTGAAAGTAGCATATAAAGACAATTTGTAACAGAGTTTATGCTACAGTGATATCATTAGTGATAGAGTTGCCAAAGCTTTAATTGTATAGAATTCATATTATACTACATTCCACAGTCTACAGATTACTTCTAAGAAAGGCTTTTTTTAAGAAAAATGTTTGTATTTCTTCTTAAAAGTGAATACTTTGTGTGTTTAATTTGTAAAATAATTCCTGATAAACCAGTGTCAAAGCCTGTAAGAAACAAAATTTAAAATCCTTAAATAAAACCTTTTTCAAACTGATAGTCATATTTTAATAAAATAGTAACTATTGTTGATGAACCTAAAGTAAAAAATAATACCCTAATTTTGAAATAGATAGAGGTGTAAGTGATACTAAACATTCTTTATATGTACTGTATTTTAAAATATAGTATTTATGAATTTTCCATCTGGATCATCAGCAACTTTCAGAACCTATTGTCTATCCTTCTTGAGTTGTGTTATTTTATAAAAGAAAAGAGGAGTATGTTTTTATTATACCTATTAAGAACAAAGATGACACATCTATACTATACAATATTCAGGGAATCTACATGATACTATTGGAGTTACTCCATGGTCATTCTAAGGTCAGGGAGTGGAAGACTAAAGAGAACTAAAGCAATTTTATCTCCAAAAACGATTCTCCTGTAACCTTCATCACAGTTCACAAGACTATGGGCTTTAGAACTGAGTGGAGAGTTGGGAGTAAATACAGAGGATATAGAGAAGGTGAGTGGGAAGCTCTCCCTGGAGTGATCTCTATATAGAAGTAGAGGGAAGAATCACAAATTGATGAGAGAAATTTAGTATTGTGCCTTCTTCCTGCCTCTTAATGTGCACTCTAACCTATATCAAAAATATCTCTTCAGAGGAAATAGGAAGTAAATGTCAATAATTATTACAAAGCACTTAATCCAGTAAATGTTGAAAAACTTAATTCAAAACAGATTTTATACTGCCAAGGACCCAAAAGATAAGGAAAGACTGAGAAAATATTCCAAACTGGAGAAGACCAAAAAAGATAAGATAGATTATTACAGCACTTTTATTGTTGTTGTTGATTGTTTGTTTGTGACAGAATTTCACTCTTGTTGCCCAGGCTGGAGTGCAATGGCACGATCTCAGCTCACTTCAACCTTTGCCTGCTGGGTTCAAGGCACTCTCCTGCTGGGATTACAAGTGCCTGCCACCATGCCTGGCTAATAACTCTTTTGTATTTTCAGTAGTGATGGGGTTTCACTATGTTCACCAGGCTGGTCTGGAACTCCTGACCTCAGGCAATCCACCCACCTTGGTCTCCCAAAGTGCTGGAATTATATGCATGAGCCACCATGCCCAGCCTTACAGCACATTTTTCTAGATGATTGCAGTTGGTAAAATTTGACTGAGGTCCATGATCTGAATGGCAGTATTGTTATTGATGCTAACTTCCAGAGTTGGAGGGTTGATGGTGCTTACACAGGAATGTTCTTGTTCTGAGAAATACAACGGAGTAGTTAGAGGTAATAGGGTGCCATACCTGCAACTTCTCAAAAGGTTTTCAAAAGATTAGTGATAATGGATATGTACAGTAAGGGGAGTAGATTTTGTTAATATTGGGAAAACCTGGATAAGGATAAAAATAGGGGTTTTGTACTATATTTGAAATGTTTCTATTAGTTTGAAATTATTTCAGATTTTTTAAAAATTTTATCCCTGGAAGTTGAATTAAAAGTGAAAGCGATTTAAAAAAAAGTACAGAAGAAATCATTTATCTGTTGTAAATGAGCTCAGAAACCTTTTTCTTATAATATTCAGTATTAGTGGGTTTGCAGCAAAAAATAAAAAGAATCTCATGTATGTTGCTGAAACAATGTAAATGAGGATTGCTGAAAACAAGTCCTTTGCAAAACATTTTGCCAATGCACATCAAGAGCCTCAAAAATGCTGATAATCTTTGACCCAACAATTCCCATCTGGGGACTTGACCCAACAAAATGACTCAAAAGAGGGGAAAAAAAACTATTTTAAAATATTCACCGCAGTTTTATTTGGAAAATCTGAAAAACAATATCATATTATGGGAAGAGTGGAAAGCTTAGTTTCAAAAAAAAAAGACTCAAAAAAAAGAGAACAGATTTCGTGTATTTTATATAAAGATTTTATATATACAAATTTCCAGGACATCCATGTAAAAGTTAAAAATAAAAAGCGATAGTTCCCTTTAGGGCACCAAGATGACCAAACAGGAACAGCTCCAGCCTCCAGCTCCCAGCATGAGCGACACAGAAGATGGGTGATTTCTGCATTTCCAACTAAGGTACTGGGTTCATCTCACTGGGGTGTGTTGGACAGTGGGTGCAGGACAGTGGGTGCAGCCCAACGAGCGAGAGCCGAAGCCGAGGCATCACCTCACCCAGGAAGCACAAGGGGGAAGGGAATTCCCTTTCCTAGACAAGGGAAACCTTGACACACACCACCTGGAAAATCAGGTCACTCCCACCCTAATACTGCGCTTTACCAAGGGTCTTAGCAAATGGCACAAGAGGAGATTATATCCCACGCCTGGCTCAGAGGGTCCCACACCCACAAAGCCTCCCTCATTGCTAGTGCAGCAGTCTGAGATCTAACTGAAACGCAGCAGCGAGGCTGGGGGAGGGGTGCCCACCATTGCTGAGGCTTAAGTAGGTAAACAAAGCAGCTGGGAAGCTCGAACTGGGTGGAGCCCACTGCAGCTCAAGGAGGCCTGCCTGCCTCTGTAGACCCCACCTCTGAGGACAGGGCATAGCCAAACAAAAAGCAGCAGAAACCTCTACAGATGTAAATGTCCCATCTGACAGCTTTGAAGAGAGTAGTGGTTCCCCCAGCACGGAGTTTGAGATCTGAGAACAGACAGACTGCCTGCTCAAGTGGGTCCCTGACCCCCGAGTAGCCTAACTGGGAGATATCCCCCACTAGGGGCAGACTGACACCTCACACCTCACAGGGCCGGGTACACCTTTGAGACGAAGCTTCCAGAGGAACGATCAGACAGCAACATTTGCTGTTCAGCAATATTCACTCTTCTGCAGCCTGTGCTGCCGATACCCAGGCAAACAGGGCCTAGAGTGGACCTCAAGCAAACTCCAACAAACCTGCAGCTGAGGGTCTTGAATGTTACAAGGAAAACTAACAAATAGAAAGGACATCCACACCAAAACCCCATCTGTACATCACCATCATCAAACACCAAAGGTATATAAAATCACAAATATGGGGAAAAAGCAGTGCAGGAAAGCTGAAAATTCTAAAAATCAGAGCGCCTCTCCCCCTCCAAAGGAACGCAACTCCTCACCAGCAACACAACAAAGCTGGATGGAGAATGACTTTGATGAGTTGAGAGAACAAGGCTTCAGACGATCAAACTTCTCCAAGCTAAACGAGGAACTAAAAACCCAGCGCAAAGAAACTAAAAAACCTTGAAAAAAGATTTGACAAATGGCTAACTGTAATAACAAATGTAGAGAAGTCCTTAAACGACCTGGTAGAGATGAAAACCATAACACGAGAACTACGTGACAAATGCACAAGCTTCAGTAACTGACTCGATCAACTGGAAAAGGGTATCAGTGATTGAAGATCAAATGAATGAAATGAAGCGAGAAGAGAAGTTTAGAGAAAAAAGAGTAAAAAGAAATGAACAAAACCTCCAAGAAATATGGGACTATGTGAAAAGACCAAATCTACATCTGATGGGTGTACCTGAAAGTGACAGGGAGAATGGAACCAAGTTGGAAAACATTCTGCACGATATTATCCAGGAGAACTTCCCCAACATAGCAAGGCAGGCCAACATTCAAATTCAGGAAATACGGAGAACACCACAAAGATGCTCCTCGAGAAGAGCAACTCCAAGACACATAATTGTCAGATTCACCAAAGTTGAAATGAAGGAAAAAATGTTAAGGGCGGCCAGAGAGAAAGGTTGGGTTGCCCAAAAGGGAAGCCCATCAGACTAACAGCAGATCTCTCGTCAGAAACTCTGCAAGCCAGAAGAGAGTGGGGGCCAATATTCAACATTCTTAAAGAAAAGAATTTTCAACCCAGAATTTCATGTCCAGCAAAACTAAGTTTCATAAGTGAAGGAGAAATAAAATCCTTTACAAACCAGCAAATACTTAGAGATTTTGTCACCACCAGGCCTGCACTACAAGAGATCCTGAAGGAAGCACTAAACATGGAAAAGAACACCCGGTACCAGCCACTGCAAAAACACGCCAAAATGTAAAGACCATCAATGCTGGGAAGAAACTGCAACAGCTAATGAGCAAAATAACCAGCTAACATCATAATGACAGGATCAAGTTCTCATATAACAATGTTAACCTTAAATGTAAATGGGCTAAATGCTCCAATTACAAGACACAGACTGGCAAATTAGATAAAGAGTCAAGACCCATCAGTTTGCTATGTTCAGGAGAACCATCCCACATGCAGAGACACACATAGGCTCAAAATAAAGGGATGGAGGAAGATCTACCAAGCAAATGGAAAACAAAAAAGGCAGGGGTTGCAATCCTAGTCTCTAATAAAACAGACTTTAAACCAACAAAGATCAAAAGAGACAAAGAAGGCCATTACATAATGGTAAAGGGATCAATTCAACAAGAAGAGCTAACTATCCTAAATATATATGCGCCCAATACAGGAGCACACAGATTCATGAAGCAAGTCCTTACAGACTTACAAAGAGACTTAGATTACCACTCAATAATAATGGGAGACTTTAACACCCCACTGTCAACATTAGACAGATCAATGAGACAGAAAGTTCACAAGGATATCCAGGAATTGAAGTCAACTCTGTACCAAGCGAACTTGATAGACATCTACAGAACTCTTCACCCCAAATCAACAGAATATACATTCTTCAGGCACCACATCACACTTATTTCAAAATTGACCACATGGTTGGAAGTAACGCACTCCTCAGCAAATGTAAAACAACAGAAATTATAACAAACTGTCTCTCAGACCACAGTGCAATCAAACTAGAACTCAAGACTAAGAAACTCAATGAAAATCGCTCAACTACATGGAAACTGAACAACCTGCTCCTGAATGGCTACTGGGTACATAACAAAATGAAGGCAGAAATAAAGATGTTCTTTGAAACCAATGAGAACAAAGATACAACATACCAGAATCTCTGGGACACATTTAAAGCAGTGTGTAGAGGGAAATTTGTGGCACTAAATGCCCACAAGAGAAAACAGGAAAGATCTAAAATTGACACCCTAACATCACAATTAAAACAACTAGAGAAGCAAGAGCAAACACATTCAAAAACTAGCAGAAGGCAAGAAATAACTAAGATCAGAGCGGAACTGAAGGAGATAGAGACATAAAAATCCCTTCAAAAAAATCAATGAATCCAGGAGCTGGTTTTTTTGAAAATATCAACAAAATTGATAGACTGCTAGCAAGACTAATAAAGAAGAAAAGAGAGAACAATCAAATAGACACAATAAAAAATGATAAAGGGGATATCACCACCGACCCCACAGAAATACAAACTACCATCAGAGAATACTATAAACACCTCTACACAAATAAACTAGAAAACCCAGAAGAAATGGATAATTTCCTGGACACATACACCCTCCCAAGACTAAACCAGGAAGAAGTTGAATCCCTCAATAGACCAATAACAGGCTGTGGAATTGGGGAAATAATTTATAGCCTACCAACCAAAAAAACTCCAGGACCAGACATATTCACAGCCGAATTCTACCAGAGGTACAACGAGGAGCTGGCACAATTCCTTCTGAAACTATTCCAATCAATAGAAAAAGAGGGAATCCTCCCTAATTCATTTTATGAGGTCAACATCATCCTAATACCAAAGCCTGGCAGAGACACAACAAAAAAAGAGAAATTTAGACCAATATCCCTGATGAACATCGATGCAAAAATCCTCAATAAAATACTGGCAAACTGAATCCGGCAGCACAGCAGAAAGCTTATCCACCATGATCAAGTGGGCTTCATCCCTGGGATGCAAGGCTGGTTCAACATACACAAATCAATAAACGTAATCCAGCATATAAACACAACCAAAGACAGAAACCACATGATTATCTCAATAGATGCAGAGAAGGCCTTTGACAAAATTCAACAACCCTTCATGCTAAAAACTCTCAATTCGGTATTGATGGGACATATGTCAAAATAATAAGAGCTATTTATGAAAAACCCACAGCCAATATCATACTGAATGGGCAAAAACTGGAAGCATTCCCTGTGAAAACTGGCACAAGACAGGGATGCCCTCTCTCACCACTCCTATTCAACATAGTGTTGGAAACTCTGGCTAGGGCAATCAGGCAAGAGAAAGAAATAAAGGGTATTCAATTAGGAAAAGAGGAAGTCAAATTATCCGTTTGCAGATGACATGATTATATATTTAGAAAACCCCATCATCTCAGCCCAAAATCTCCTTAAGCTGATAAACAACTTCAGCAAAGTATCAGGATACAAAATCAATGTACAAAAATCACAAGCATTTTTATACACCAATAACAGACAAACAGAGAGTCAAATCATGAATGAACTCCCATTCACAATTGCTTCAAAGAGAATAAAATACCTAGGAATCCAACTTACAAGTTATGTGAAGGACCTCTTCAAGGAGAACTACAAACCACTGCTCAACGAAATAAAAGAGGAAACAAACAAATGGAAGAACATTCCATGCTCATGGATAGGAGGAATTAGTCATGAAAATGGTCATACTTCCCAAGGTAATTTATAGATTCAATGCCATCCCAATTAAGCTACCAATGACTTTCTTCACAGAATTGGAAAAAACTACTTTAAAGTTCATATGGAACCAAAAAAGAACCCACATTGTCAAGACTATCCTAAGCCAAAATAACAAAGCTGGAGTCATCACACTACCTGACTTCAAACTATACTACAAGGCTACAGTCACCAAAACAGCATGGTACTGGTACCAAAACAGCATGGTACTGGTATCAAAACAGAGATATAGACCAATGGAACAGAACAGAGCCCTCAGAAATAATACCACACATCTACAACCATCTGATCTTTGATAAACCTGACAAAAACAAGAAATGGGGAAAGGATTCCCTATTTAATAAATGGTGCTGAGAAAACTGGCTAGCCATAAGTAGAAAGTTGAAACTGGATCCCTTCCTTACACCTTATACAAAAATTAATTCAAGATGGATTAGAGACTTAAATGTTAGACCTAAGACCATAAAAACCCTAGAAGAAAACCTAGGTAATACCATTCAGGACATAGGCATGGGCAAGGACTTCATGTCTAAAACACCAAAAGCAACGGCAACAAAAGCCAAAATTGACAAATGGGATCTAATTAAACTAAAGAGCTTCTGCACAGCAAAAGAAACTACCATCAGAGTGAACAGGCAACCTACAGAATGGGAGAAAATGTTTGCAATCTACTCATCTGATAAAGGACTAATATCCGGAACCTACAAAGAACTCAAACAAATTTACAAGAAAAAAACAACCTCATCAAAAAGTGGGCAAAGGATATGAATAGACACTTCTCAAAAGAAGACATTTATGCAGCCAACAGACTCATGAAAAAATGCTCATCATCACTGGCCATCAGAGAAATGCAAATCAAAACCACAATGAGATACCATCTCACACCAGTTAGAATGATGATCATTAAAAAGTCAGGAAACAGGTGCTGGAGAGGATGTGGAGAAATAGGAACGCTTTTACACTGTTGGTGGGACTGTAAACTAGTTCAACCATTGTGGAAGACAGTGTAGCGATTCCTCAAGGATCTAGAACTAGGAATCCCATTTGACCCAGCCATCCCATTACTGGGTATATACCCAAAGGATTATAAATCATGCTGCTATAAAAACACATGCACACGTATGTTTATTGTGGTACTATTCACAATAGCAAAGACTTGGAACCAACCCAAATGTCCATCAGTGACAGACTGGATGAAGAAAATGTGGCACATATACACCATGGAATACTATGCAGCGATAAAAAAGGATGAGTTCTTGTCCTTTGTAGGGACACGGATGCAGCTGGAAGTCATCATTCTCAGCAAACTATCGCAAGAACAGAAAACCAACACCACATATTCTCACTCATAGGTGGGAATTGAACAATGGGAACACTTGGACACAGGAAGGGGAACTTCACACACCGGGGCCTGTTATGAGATGGGGAGAGAGGTCAGGGATAGCATTAGGAGATATACCTAATGTAAATGATGAGTTAGTGGGTGCAGCACACCAACATGGCACATGTATACATATGTAACAAACGTACACGTTTTGCACATGTACCCTCGAACATAAAGCATATTTAAAAAAAAAAATAGCCTGATGTCTGGATATTCTGTCTGCCATTAAACATTTAAATGTGTTTAAGTATTTTGAAGTCTAGCAGTGTATAGACTAATATCCAAAATGATTTAATGTTTTGGAGTTGCATAGGTGGAGATTAAGAGTATATTTATAGCACAAACCTGCAAATTCTGACTAAGCTACTAGAATAAGTTGAAATTCAACTGCTCTCTTCCTCTATGTTAAATAATGACACTATTTCAATTTCCCTATTGTTAAATTCTACTGTGAAAGTTAAGTGCTAACTGTGTAGAATTTCTGCTGAACACTTTGGTCAAAAAGTTTTATGTTGATTACCTGGTAGCAACAAAAAAGATTTTAGGAACAAAAGAACATTTTATAGATGGAACTTTCAGAATGTCTAGAAGTATTTGAATTAGGTATCAAAGTTTTCAGAATTTTCAACATGTTGTATACACTGGGAGAACAATCTTAAATTACTTAGAAAGGAAATTTTTTACATGACCGTGAACGCAATCCCTGGGATTTGGCATTGATTTCGTCTTATCTATTAATGTAGTAAGTATACGGTGGTTCAAGAATATAAGCCTTTATTAGTGTAATAGAAGAAACTGATTTTGCAGACTTCATGTTTTAATAAAAATATCTTGAGTCATTTGATTTTTTTCTAATATCCTAAATTCAACTAAACATTTTAAATTATAGTTAAATTTTCATGTGATGGGAAGGAACATTTAGCCTTCATTTGGATTTTGTGATATTATTTTCAGGCAATTTATTTGGTGCCTCATATATATTAATAATACATTGGCAATGCTCTCTTTGAAATGAGCAATCAGAATTGGATGTAATTTCAAGGAAATAATGGATAATAATTTTATTTCATATTTACTTTGAAAAGCTTTCCCTTCAATTTCATTATTAAAACTTGGTTGACCTTTTTCAGTTGGAAAATATCCTTTATACTGATGGAGTTTTTCATGCTTTTTTAGTAATACTAATGAGTTGAATAATTTATGAGGTTGTCATGTGCAAAAGATTTTGTGTGATTTGATATACTTTCAGCCTCTGGTGTTGGAATGTGATTAATGAAAACCTAGAGGCATGTAATTTTTTCCCTGATGGTTAGTGTTCTAATTTTGCAGGTATTTAATGTGTTATTTAGGTGTTTTCTAATAGTAAAATCTCATACAAGTGAAAATTTCATTGATTACCATGAATTTTACAGACCATAGCAATGGAACAGTATAAGGAAAATATTTTAAAACTCATAAACTCATCTTCTGATCTGCAGAATTCTTTTTCTTTTGAGCAAATTAGCTAATAGGGAAATGGTCGAAAAAGGAGGGTTTTGTATATTGTTTATATATTAGAATAAAACTTAGACTAGTCAAATTCTGGTGCATTTCTAGCATGTCAGTATTGTAGTTGTCAAAGAATGCTACAAAATCTTAATAAGTTTGATTGTCTTTGTTGACTGTCAATTATTATTTAGGCCTCTGTTGCCCTTTCATAAAATTACAGTGGAACAATATTTCATCAAAACCTAAGATTACAAGTGCCTCCATGTCTGTGATCAAAGACATCATCTTAAATAGGTCTGATCAGACATCATAGAAGAGAGTAGTCTGCTTCAGCCTGAGGAAAAAAAAACATGGAGCGAAAATGACAAAGTTAATCAGTCATTTCTTCGGCAATAAATAATAAGATATGCTGAGAACTGCAAATGAGAACATTCTTATGTTCCTCAGAGATGTGTCTGCTTAACACCTGATTTATCTAAGCTTGTGAAACCATCAAGATATGACCTTGATGAATAAAAAGCAGCTCTGTAATGAATCTGGAATTAAATTAGTTTTGATGGTATATGCATGGCTACTGTAATGTGCTACTTTCAGTCATCAAGAATAAGAAAAGCAGTGAGAATAGAAAAATACTAAGACGGCTATACAATTGTTGAGAAAGAAGCTATCAAGTAATCTGATTACATTTTTCAAAGACTTTTTAGTTCTTATAACATGTGAGAGAGATGACTTGATTTTTTAAAACCTAATAACCTATTGGTTCTATTATGTAGAAACACTGGTAAACCTCTTCATTGTTGTTCATTGAAAACTCCATTTTGGTTTGAGTATTATTAATTGGATCTCCTTGTTTGGAATGAAATAGGTAATCTGGTTATGGTTTAAATCGTTTATTGAAAGTCAATGATGTAAATTTTTAAAAAGAGAGAGGGAAAGACATGCAGGAAGTGTCTGTCAGCTCTTTTTGGTGTAGTGTCATATTTTAGTATCATAGCCTTGTCTTCACCAATAGTTTTTACAGTCTCTTAAAATAATTTAAATGGGTTATATAAAGGCTGTTACAAAATATCCTTACAAAATACATTTTACAGATATTATATAGCATTTTTCATATTAATAAATGTTCTAACAAGCCACTTAGTTTTCTGTCGAAGGTTCAGCTTGTAGACTTTATACAGATTCAGAGGACTTGAGTAACTATTAATTTAAAAGCATTTATTGAATAACTTCTACACACTATGCACATGCTAGATGCTGGATTTGGAGATTGAGACAATCAGTTTCTTCCGTCTAACAGCACATGGTTTAGTGTAGTGATTCTCAACAGGGGTGGGGGTAGGAGTGCACTGCTGGCATCTAATTGGTAGACACCAGGAATGCTGCCTAAAATACCCTACCACATACGGGAGAGCTGCCCACAATGACAACAGCAAAATTCCATCCCAAAATATCGATTGTACCAAAGTTTGAATAACCCTAGTCCAGTGGAAAGGAATAAAGAAAATAAACATTTGTCATAGAGGGATGTAGTAGTTCCTAAAGGGGCACAGGGAGAGACAGTGACTTACTGAGTCTGGTTGGAGTAGGCTTCAAACAAGTAAAGGCTTATGAATTGCCTCAAGATTATGAATTTGCCAGGTTATCAGGGGAGTAAAGGCAGAGGTGATAACAGAAATTATCATGGCATGGAGACATGAAGGACCCTTACTCCTTTGAATGGCCTTAATATTTGGCATTTGATGACAAGTCACTTCGTAAAGGTTTCAGAAAGTATTTTTATTTTAGATGTTTCATATTCCTAGATAAAAACCATTTGAGGATAAGAATCAGATCTTCTATCAGTTCCATTTGGAACATTCACATTAATACAATTCTTTGTGCTTATTACTCAGTTGCTCTTTTTTATTTAATTGATAATTGACTTTTTTCCTTTTTTTTTTTTTTTTTTTTGAGATGGAGTTTCACTCTTGTTTCCCAGGCTGGAGTGCAATGGTACGATCTTGGCTTACTGCAACCTCCGCCTCCCAGGTTCAAGTGATTCTCCCACCTCAGCCTCCTGAGTAGCTGCGATTACAGGCATGCGCCACCATGCGCAGCTAATTCTTGTATTTTTAGTAGAGACGGGGTTTCACCATGTTGGCCAGGCTGGTCTCGAACTCTTGACCTTAGGTGATCCACCCGCCTTGGCCTCCCAAAGTGCTGGGATTACAGGCATCGGCTACCACGCCCAGCCCGATAATTGATTAATTTTAAGGTATACAAACAGATTTTAACCATGCTGTTCATCACTTTGGGTAACAACATTGAAGGATGGATTTTCTATAAAATAGGTCTAGAAGGATGGTATTTCCAAATTACTGACTGGCATGGAACTAATTTAGATCATTGTTCAAAATCTTGCTTCTTGTAGACTAATTTTTGGTAAAGTGTACACACAATCACATTTATAAGTGATTACAATATACAATTATAATATTTTCATCTAAGTATATTAAAAATGTTATGGGAGCTCAGTAAAGAGGGTTGCCTAACTGAAGAAATATATTTTAGCTGGAGTCAAAAGGATGAATGGAAGTCTTCCCAAGCCAATGAGTGCCAGAGTGGCATTGTGGAAAAAGGGACCACATAATACAACATAATGTATTCAAGGAATGGAAAATGGTACTGAATAATGGAACACAGGATAGTGTGGGGAAATGGTGTGAAGATGAGGCTGAAACACAGTGGTGGCCCTGCTGTGAAGGGGATTGTCATTAAATGATTTTTATTTGGAAAATGACAAACCATAGAAATTAGTTGATGTGCTAAATAATAAATGATAGATAAAGCTAAAACTCAATCCAAATACCAGTCTCTTACTCTACAGTGTGTTGTAGTAAATGCATTTGGAATTTCCTTAACTGTAAGGGCATTACTGAACATTTCCCTGCTGTAAAGTTTACCTGCTAATATTTGGTTGACGCTTCTAACCTGTTGTCTGTAAAGATACATCAGAACAGATTAACTTAGTATCATTCCGAGGATATGTATTCTGTGCCATTTAGGAAAATATTTTTAAATGTTTTGTTGTTTTAAAAAGTGCTTTTAGATCATCTGTATCAGCACCATCACTTAGATATTTCATTTTTTAATAATTAAAGAGACTTAAAATTATCTCTTTCTTCCATGTCTCTGGGCCAATTGCTTACCTGTCTCAAAAGTCTCCTGCCCCCATTTTCCACCATCTCACACTTTTAAAGTGAATTGTCCACATTGGACTTTGTGATAGCCTTAAAAGAAGACACCAAGCCTCTCATGGAAAACCAGCCCGTATTTATTGTCTCTGTTTATTTTCCTTAAATTGTCTATACAAACATGATTTTCTCCCTCACATTTTTAAAATTCTTATCGTAAATTCTTCATTGAAAATTCTAATCTATAGTAATCTGATTTCTGGTTGTTAATGCTATGTAGAGCAAAACCACCATTCATTTTTAGCATAATGTAATTATAATATAAATGCTAACTTGCATGACCTATCAAAGCCTATATGTTTGGGATATGCCATATCCCAAATGAAGGCTGTGTTGTCATTAATGCCATCTTAATTCTTTGACTTCTTGCTGGCTCCTTCCCCTACCTTCATGACCCAGGTCACCTTCACAAAAATTGCCGCTCCATCACAATGATCAAATAGGGAATTGACATTTACTAAATGTGCCAGAGGGATACAAAAATCACTAAATAATTGGATTGAGATAAAAAACTGAGAATATTGTCTTAGTGCATAGGCCATCTGCAAGATGGAAAAATAAACTTGTCTCCTATTTGAAAATACATGAAATGGAAAAAGTTTAAAACCCTAGTAAACAAGGAATGCTAGATGTGGAAAAAAAAAAAAAAAAAAAAAAAAAAAAGAAGAAGAAGAAGAAGTAGAAGACACTAAGCATCATTCCTGAGGTAATGTGCAAGAATGTCTCCCCACCCTCGCAGCCCATTCTCAGGTTGTCCAGTTAATCTTTGCTTTCATTCTAATGGTTGCCAGACTTTCTAACTCACATTCTGTTGCTCACCAGCCATCTACACGTCTTGGTACATGATACAGGTTCCTTTCCTTTGTGCCTCCCTCCCTGCCTCCCTCCTTTTCTTACTTTCTTTCAGAAAAACATATGCTTATCATAGGAAATACCAAAAAAAAAAAAAACATGCCAAAAACATTTAAAGAAGACATCCATGTAAAGATAGCCGTCTTTATCATTTTCATGTATTTATTTCATGTTAGTCTTTTTCTGTATGTATTTTATCATAGGGACCAAACGCTAAGCAATGTACTCATATAGTCACAAAGATGAATAATGCATCATCTCTGCTCTTTATGATATTTAGAGAGTTCCAAAATGACCCAGGTTTTCTATATGTTTTATTATGTTTTTTCACAAGTAAAATGTGCCCTGTGATTTTTAATATAATGAAATCCCATTTTAAATAATTAAAAATCTTAACTTCATGGCTAATCGAAATCCTACCAAGTAATATCCAGTCTAAAATGTGGAGAGAGTCTGCATTTACCATCATGTATATTCTTAAAATATGGTTTATCAAATTTTCTTTAAAAAGCATAGAATGCAGTTTTCTACATTGACTCCATTAAGATTATTAAGTTAACATTTCATACTTATATAGTGCTTCACTTAAATTCAATAATATTTTCTTGTACTTTTTTAATTGCATTTTTCTGTTTAAAAATGCTGTTTATGAATTTCCCATTTGTTGGTCTGCTCTAAAAAATATTGCTTACCTATGAATATTTTGAATTAGGAATAAAATGAAATTCTGTTTTTGCTGTCAGAACCAAATTGTAAAAATGCATTGCATGTCTTTGAAAATCAGTATACTCTATTAGCAGGCCTGTCAATATAAAAAGTGCATTCCATTTCCACCTCTTGCTCTAATAACCTTTTCTGTGTTACTCTGAGGCAGTTCACATAATCAGAGTATATTGTCAGCTTACTGGAGTTGGGGAAGCATGAAATGAAAATCAAGTTAATATTGATCCAATTCTTTTGCTTGCAAGTGTCCTTGATGTCCTTTTCCAGTGAGCAATAACTGTTGGTGTTAGGTAGCCATTTTCTTCTCTTCTTTCTTAAATTCCAATAAATTGTTTACAAGCATAACTAATCTGAATACAAATTTAACACTTGGAATAATTTCCATGTGTTAATTCCCAGATTGCTAATGCTGCACATTTACTATACCACTGAACTGTTTTCCCCCAGCTTTTCAAAACATAGCCTACCTAAAGATGTAATATTTATATCTAGTTTAAAATAAAAGTCTGTACAAGTTCCTTTTTGGTAAAAATACATAAGATGCTGTACTCTGACTTTTATGTAATATAGTCATGTGCTAAAATGGACCATAAGTGTCATGAATTATTGATCCATGTAAGGAATAGCATTTTTGAACCAAGTTTATTATAAATTTGAAGCTGGTGTCTTAGGTTTTTAATTTTATAGTGGTATAGATAATATCTATTTTGGATTATTCAATATATTCTCTGTCAACAAAATTAAATTGAATTGGAAATCATGGTTAGATCCAACTCATTCAAACTAAAATATCCACAACTAAGAAAGAAGGAATTGGATGGTTGAACTATCCAGACTTTATATCTGTATTTATTAAATTTGCTTAGTAAATACTCAGATTTTTACTTAGAATGTGTTTGGAACAACAAATGGAAACAGTCTATTTCATGTGTAGGAATACTTGCTTTCATAAAATAATTTTATATTGATAAACTGAGGCTTCTGACTCAGTATCAGGTATAAAAGAGTGAAAAAATGCTTGAGATTTCTGGTCATTCTAATTTAGTGTTTTTATTCAGTATCACTAACAATTTTTGCCATTGGGATTTTTCTATTGAAAGGTCTGTTTTCCTTTCTTTAAAAAAAAAATGCTGTTTTATAAAGAAGATGATTTAATTTTTTGCCCTTAATCTTCATTAGAAAAGTGATCTTTCCTATTATCATAATTTTTGTCTTAAGGAAGGATACACTATATGTTATAAAGTGAAACACAAAATTAAAATTTGAATTTAGATGATTTACAAAGAAAAATATTTACTTATTAGTAAATGATTGTTACAGTAGACTGTTCTAATGTGTATCACTTTTATCTCACAGATAGGCAAGCATAAAATGTTTTTGAACACTAGGTTCCTCAGTATAAGAAAAAGCATTCTTTCAGGTTTTTTTGAAATATTCAAAATTGTAAACTTCTCAGTAATAGATTGATTCATACATATTATTGCACAAGATTATGTCATATCTAGTGTAATTTTCTGAGAGGTAGATTTATCTTAAATCTTTTTCCTTTTAGTGGAAATTAAATAACATCATATATAGTTACTAAAAGCACTAGTCTGAAAAGGTATTTGTTGCTCAGACTTAAGTTTTAATGAGAAAAAAGTAAGCTTTAAAA
The DNA here is from genome assembly GCF_047675955.1 of Chlorocebus sabaeus. Classification (NCBI taxonomy): domain Eukaryota; kingdom Metazoa; phylum Chordata; class Mammalia; order Primates; family Cercopithecidae; genus Chlorocebus; species Chlorocebus sabaeus. The sequence goes on from NC_132906.1 coordinate 14,201,184, forward strand.
TTTCCTGAAGTATTCATGTAATTAATGCACTTTAAAAAGTATTTAGGTTTGGAAATGAATTGCAACATTTCTTCCTACTAAAAGAGTGGTAGACTTTGTCAAAATACATTGAACAAGCTAAAAAAAAAAATTGAGAAATGGTGTATAATGAAAAGAATTTCTTCTGTGTCCAACTGATTTCTGAGTGTTTAGAAACAGAATTACCTGATAATACCTTTAGGTAAAAATAAAATTAGACCAGATTTCAATTTTGCCAGTGTCCTCCCAAAGATCTTTTTCCAAAGATGAAAGGAAGCCTATATTAAATGCATTATCTCTTCTTGAGAAAGCAGTTCTTTTCCTTCAAGTGTCCAAGATGCTAAACATATTTATATTATTAAATATCTGTATGCAAAATTAAAAGTACATGTCAAATACATTGGTGCTATAATTTTATTTAATAATATCTTTAAATGAATAAAATAGTTATGGAAAACATACATTACATTTAAAATGTAAGCTATTTATACTACATTCAATTTCCAAAGGTGTTACTTCATAACACTTGTACTTCATGCTATCCTTCCTGTCTTCAGGGAGCATCCAATCTAGTGGAAGCGCTGAAGGCTCATTCATGCTTTAATTAATACAAACACTGTTATAACAGCATGGTGGAAGGAAGAATATTAACTCCAACTGAAGGAAAGAAAACTATCACTTGTTGAATACCTGATGTTGGATAGGTATTGTGCCAAGACCATAGACTCATGCTTTATCTTGAGTTTTTTAATCCTCAGATAAGCCAGCTTTTCTTTTCCCCTCTTTACATAAATCTTATGCAAAACTATTATAAGTAATACAGCATTAACTATGTTCCTTTTCAGTTTTAATTATGTACTCAGTATGCTTTTTACCCTCTTGTTTTATTTTATCAAAAATTTAATAAACATTTTTGAAAGCGTACTATGTAAACAATCTCCACACATTTCCATTGTCTCATTTTAACTTTGCAATGATCCTGTGAAAGAAAATGTGGAAAATACTTAATATTACTCTTCTGCAAATTTGGAAACTGAAATTAAGAGATTGGTCTGAATTTTTTAAATATGTTTCTAATGGATATTGATGGGGAACAATAACTTATGCATGGCATATCAAATAGTCCAACTCTCCCACTTATGAGGTAACTGTAAAGTACATGAAAAGTAACAAGTAATGTGCATGTAAAATGACTAATATGTAAATTGTGTTTATGTGTTTTCATTTACTCAACAAACATTTAGTACCATTTTGACAAGTGAAATTAAAGTCCAGTAGAGAATCCCTAAACTAAAAACACTCCAAAAATGAACAATGATAAGATATGATGACTTCTTTCTAAGATACAAATGTTATACAGAGATGGAAATAATCAACCTGACTGAATCCTGAAGGAAAAGGCACGTAAGAGATTTTATGTAAAAGAAATTACATACGTCGGACTTAAAGATTTGAGACAACGTGGCATGTATACAGACAAAAACATTCAGCTTTTAGAGAATATTAAGTGCAAAGAAGCCAAATCAGTAAAATAGTGAGGTTAAATAAGCAGAGGCTAGATCATGAGCTTTAGACCATATGTTTAAATGATACAAATAAAATAACATTGAAAATATATTATTCCATGGTTGATATATATTAGATAGATATACATATATACCTCTATATACCTATATAAATATACCTATATATAACTTTTCAATAAATACATCTATATATAACTATATATATACTATGTATATATACTATGTATATAAGTATATATAAATACCCATAAATATACCTATATATAACTTTCAATAAATGAAAACACCATAGTTCCACAGTCAATATAAATAATAATAGCATAAGCTGGTGAAAAGCTGAGTCTACACTAAAACTGGCTTATTATGGGGTTATATCTCTTTTTTATGTGTGTTAGCCACACATATGATTTATAGCTAACCTATTGTTGTTAATTACTTTTTTCTTTATTAGTATAGATGTTTTAGAGTTGATTATAGGAGGAATTCTTAAACAGAAATAAAATACTATATTTTTCTTTACATTAATTGTTTATTTTTATCGATAGAAAAGAACATAAAGAGCACATGAACTAATTGCTTTGCCTTGATCGTGTGGCCATTCCAGGTAGACATATTCTTTGATATCATTAAGAGGAGCTAATATCTCCAGTTTGTCATTTCTGCATTTTAACTTATGCTTATTTAAAATAACAAACTTTAAAATGGTAATTTAAAATATCGCAATAAGAGTAACAATAATACTGGAATATAGTAACAATACTAGAAACATTTTAGTTCTGCTGTTACTTCACCTTTAAAATATACCTTTTTCACATGGATTCTTGGTTATTAATAGAAATTTTATGAAAAAGGAACTTTAGATTTGTGCAATGCAATATTCTGTATTACATAACATTTTCATATACAGAGCTTTATATCTATATATTTACTCAGAAGTCAGTCTATAGAGTGCTTTCATGTGTTGTCACATGATATAGAAAATAACATAAGTGTGATTTTGGATTTAGCTTCCTTGAGCTATAATTCAGTGGCATTTTTTCTCCTTAAACTTTTAAATTTTTTGGTATTTTAATGTTTTCATAGGCCATAGCACATATATATGTCTATCCTACCCAGCTTTACACATAGTATACATTTTCAGATCCAAGGCGTTCTGGTAGTTTGTGGTATTCGCTTGTTAATTTCTTGATGAATGGCTAAAGAGGCCAAAAAGTGCACTCGGTCCAACAGTCTTCTGAAGATAGATGATCTCAAATAAATTCTCTTCCCAATCAGATTTTGATTTGTTGGGTGTTAAACCAATTCTTCCTAAGGACAGTGTTTACAAGCCTTGTAATGAGACAGCCCTTTGAGACCTTACCTCTTTTTGCCTGTAATTTTGATGAATGAAACTCTAATTCATAAAGGATATTGTGATTGAAAAGCACCTTTAGATCTCATACACTTTAATTTAGATAAATGTTTGGTGCAGTACCATAAAATCAGGAAGTTTGCTGAGCTGCAAACTGATAACACTTGAACAAGGATGATAAGCTTAGTGTGTTGATATGGATTAGTTTACTATATATCTTTTAAAGTCATGATTGTTTTACTACTTTAAAACCAGAAGGGATAAAATTGAAAGCTTGATATACATTTCAGAGCTCACCTTTCTTCTACTACATTTTCTTCATTGGTAAATATTTATTTTGGTAATACAAAAGTAATATAAAGCTTTTTTTACTGACAAAGATTGCCCCTGATTTTTATATAAGGAAAAACTTGCTTTATTAGATTACTCACACTTAAAAGACTTTTTTGACTTTATTGTAAAAAAACAAGTTCTTTTTCCTGTAAATACATAGATTCTCCGGCTTGTCACAAACTAAAGGCAACTCACTGAGACTCCGAGATATCCTGGGAACTTCAGACTTTTGAAATAGGCAAAGGTAACTGTAATGTCTGAGGTTATACATTTATTCAGGATTTTTAAAGATTTGCTCTGTGCTAGGCAGCGTGCTAAGTACTGAGAATACCAAGACAAAAACATGTTTCCAGGCATGAAGGAACTTGGAGGCTTTTGTGGAGATAAATAAGCAAGCAGTTACAATACCTATAAATTCTGCAGTAGCACGGTTCAAGAGGTGTGGTAGAAGCGTAAGGGAAAGAGCACACCAGGGCTCTTAAGAAATCAGAGAAGGGAATAGGGTGGTGGGGTGAACTTGAACTTCAGTTCAGCACATGTTTGTGGTACAACTGCTGGGCGCCAGGCACTGAAGCTACAGAAATGGGACTACAGCCTAGTGGAGAGGACAGACACATAATAGGTAACACCTATACAGTGCAGTTGAATTAGTGTAAGCTGTGAATGTGCGGTAGGGTTTGTTAGGAAAGACAACTGAAGCAAGTGGGTTTTGAAGGGCAAGTAGCAATTAGCCAGGCCAAGGAGGAAAGGTAGTAACATACCCTGCAGAGGGAATAACATTAGCGTGGGTAAAGAGGTATGTGAAAGCATGACATATTTTGGAAGCTATAAGTGGTCTAATATTGCTGAGGAGGGTTTGGTGAAAACACAGAACTGGTAATGAGAGGATAAAAGGCCTTGGTAAGCCATACTAAGAAGTTTGGATTTTATCCTCCAGTCTAAGTCTTGCTTTAGGTATACTTGATTGGGAGGAGTTAATGAATAATTTTAATAGGAAAATATCCTCAATTTATTTGTGTTTTATAAAAATCACTCTGACAAAAGTATGGGAGGTGGTGTGAGTAAGGCAACTGTTGACACCCTCTAGACCAAAAACAGTGATGGCCTGAACTAGGGCCGTGGCAGTCACCATGGAGGATGAATGCCTAGGTTTCTGCTAAAGTACATGGTTGGCCAAAATACGAGGAGGAGAAGGAGCAAGAGACAATTAGCTCAGTAAGAGAAATGTTCAGTTAATAGTATTCAGGCAAAGTCCAGAAATAGAGCTAAGAAGACCTCAGGAGAGATTTCTGAATTATTAGTCATTGGATTTGCCTCTTTTGTTCTCAAATGATGCAAGCTCTGTATTTCTGTTTGCCCAGGAAGCAAACAAGTTATAAAGATAGCTACCCTCAGAAGATTACTCTTTTTCTGGCTTTATATCACCAAAAATCAAATAGAATTAAGATAAGGTTCTGAAGTATTCAGTGATCTATCCCCAATCTTTTATTCCAGAAATAATAATTATCTGTGGGCCAGTGAAAGAACAATACACATGGAACCCATTTAATTCCCCTCCCCTCCAATGTAGCATTGATTTGTAATACTATTTGTCTCTGAAGTATTTATCAAAATATATATTTAACAATCTATTACTTTATACATTTATGGTATGTGTTAACCATGTGCTGTAAATGTGGTTATCCAGTAGGAGCTAGGATGACAGACTATACCTCTCAGCCAGTGACACTCTGTAATGGTATTGTGATGTGACTATGTTCTTCAGCATGTGTTTTTACTCTGGTGGCCTTTGAGTCAATTTTTTCATATTTTAGCAAACAGAATTGGCCTATATTCACTGAGAAAAAGAAGTATGCAAAATGCAAAGACAAAAAGGAAAAAAGCTAACTATTTTACAGTGCAAGTTGTATGACAGCCAGATGTAGTTGCAAGAAAATGGTTCAGGCTGGGCACAGTGGCTTATGCATATAATCCTGGCACTTTGGGAGGCCAAGGTGGGAGGATCACTTGAGCCCAGGAGTTCAAGCCCAGCCTGAGAATATAGTAAGAGCCCATCTCTACCAAAAACAAAAGTAGCCAGGCATTGTGGTATGCGTCTGTGGTCCCACCTACTCAGGAAGCTGAGGTAGAATGATTGCTTGAACTTGGGAGGTCGATGCTGCAGTGAGCTGTGATCATGCCGCTGTACTCCAACCTGGGTGACAGAATAAGACCCTGTCTCAAACAACAGCAGCACAATGGTTGAGCAAATATCAGTAGGCAGTAATGGACTGTTGGAAGTTCTATGGTATGGGCCTGGGTGAATTGACCAAAAGTATTGTAAACTTTCGACCAAAGGCATGACATCATTTGGAGAGCCATTGTCTATGTTTCAACACCGTAATGTCCCCTAAAAATATAATACGACACCGTATAGGACTGATTTATAAGGCTCCCATTTCCAGGAATATATCCACCACACCAAATGAGATACGAAGACATTTTCCTAGTTAATGCTGCTCCTTGAAGACTGTATCCTAATACAGAATACAGTAAATTACAATGCTTTCTTCTAAATGGAATTTCAGCTTCAAGTGATATAGAAGTATTTCATGTGTGTGGTGTTTGTGTGGGTGTGGGTGGTGTATGCATTTATAAAAGTTGCTTTCAGTTCAGATAATTTTATATTAATTGTCACCTGCCAAAGCAGGTGTCTGAATGTAACTATGAAAATATTTGTTGAGCAGTCAAATTCTTGAGGGATTCAGATGCATTCATTTCTAACTTATACATTAATGCCAGATCAAATCTTGCAATATTTACAATATTTCAGGTTTTCTGCTTATTTTCATGTGGTTTGGTTTTGGCTTTTTGGGTGTTTGTTTGTTTGTTTTTTGAGACGGAGTCTCGCTCTGTCGCCCAGGCTGGAGTGCAGTGGTGCAATCTCGGCTCACTGCAAGCTCCGCCTCCCGGGTTCACACCTTTCTCCTGCCTCAGCCTCCTGAGTAGCTGGGACTACAGGCGCCCGCCGCCACGCCTGACTAATTTTTTGCATTTTCAGTAGAGATGGGGTTTCACTGTGTTAGCCAGGATGGTCCCCATCTCCTGACCTCGTGATCCGCCCCCCTCGACCTCCCAAAGTGTTGGGATTACAGGCGTGAGCCACTGCACCCGGCCAGCTTTTTGTGTTATTATATATAGCAAAATAAGGCTATCATTTCAGAAAAACCAGTATTTATTTCACTAATTCCTAAAGAAATAGATATTATGAGGAAGCTTTTATGTCTCCATCATTTCTAACTCCGCCTTCCTGTAACTTTCCAATGATAATCATTTTTCCCCTCACATGTGAATGGTTTCTTGTTTTCTGCATACCTATCTCATCCACTTTCAAAAATGATCCTCTAATTAGCTAATTAGCAATTGATTAGCTAATTAAGACAAAGTGTGATTATGTAAAATAGTGTGATTTTAAGAAAACAAATTTGGGGTGAAGTACAGACTGTTGTGCAACATACACTGATCTTAGAGCCCTGAGACATGGAGCTTCCAATCCTAAGACGTGGTAGAGTTCTTTTCTCTAACATTAGCAATTGCCGGGTTCCTCCAAAATGCATGTAGCTTCCTCTGCCTGTTTCCTCATCTTTAAAATAAGGGTCGATGATTACAACTCCTCACACCCCATGTTTCTCACAGGAAACCAAACAAGGTAAAGAAGGTTACAGTGTTCTATAATTATAAAGTAATATGTAAACGCAGCATATAATTATCATAAAGCAATCAATTATTTATAATACCTACTCTAAGCAGAAACAATCATAATAACCTAAATTATTATATTTTCGTTGTGATTAGGCACGGAAGAAGATGTAGTAAAGTCAAAGAAAACATTCAGAAGTCAAGCAATAGTGAACCAGAATGCAGAGACAGAACTTATGCTGGAAGGAGACGATGATGCAGTCAGTCTGCTACAGGAGAAAGAAATCGACAACCTTGCAGGTAAATTTTAAAATATGTTTTTCCTATTTGTTGTAAATAAACACAAAGCTACTGAATTCAAAATCTGTCTCCTGGCCGGGCACGGTGGCTCAAGCCTGTAATCCCAGCACTTTGGGAGGCCGAGATGGGTGGATCATGAGGTCAGGAGATCGAGACCATCCTGGCTAACACGATGAAACCCCGTCTTTACTAAAAAAAATACAAAAAAAAAAAACTAGCCGGGCGAGGCGGCGGGCGCCTGTAGTCTCAGCTACTCGGGAGGCTGAGGCAGGAGAATGGCGTGAACCTGGGAGGCAGAGCTTGCAGTGAGCTGAGATCTGGCCACTGCACTCCAGCCTGGGCCACAGAGTGAGACTCCCTCTCAAAAAAAAAAAAAAAAATCTGTCTCCTACTAAATGAATGAGTGCCAATGGTTGTAACAATGCTGAATCACACGAATGTTAAAAAGTTACTTTATCTCATTTCTAATATTGAAGACAAGACCCCAAAGTAATGTGTATGTTACTGGCAATAAATGAATATCATCAAATTTCTAGGTAATGAAGAGCAACTTTTTATATAGAAGAAATAATAATAGTATCATTTATTCACATCTAAGTGCCTATATTATAATTGGGAAGTGGGACAGGATGACAAGCTCATTGATTTACATGTGTCTCCAACACTCTTAAGAGCCAATAGGTCCTTCACCCAGGTGCCAATTGAATTTGCCATTTCCTCCCATTTGTCACTCTAAAGAATGTCTCTCTCCACTCCTGTTTTGTTCTGTAGCCTCATATTCCTAAGCCACCAGCAGATATTCTTTCCCCTACTGCCTCAGTTTTATCTTGTCGTGATATATGTCTGAGATCAATTCTGGATGTGATTCTACAGTGACCAGATGGGGTATGGATATCTTAGCATATTCACCCAAACCTTTTTTGGGTTTTAAGCCACTTTGAGAATCTGATGAAAGCAAATGGCTTCATGAAGAGGCACATACAGTTCTGTACACAGTGTTATAGTGATCACTGACCCCTGAAAATCAGTCCATAGAATTATATCCCCAACCTCACCTTAAAAACTCCTGCTTCAGAGTCTCAAAAAGTAGCTGAGACTTAGTTCTATACTTGCAGGCCACACAAGGTTGAGGTGGCAGGTGGCAATAGAGAGGTGGACTTGTATTTATAATTCTTGACACAAAATCACACTAGTTACAAGGAACTGAAAATTATCTGGCATGGCTTTATGAAAGTCTCTAGTGATTTATTTCTACTGGTTGAAAGAGTTCTCTTTTCATCTTCAAAGAGAAGATGTTACTGTTAATTGTAAACTGGAGATAGCACATTATTCTCCCTCTTCTAGATTAAGAAAGAAAATATTTAATAAGTTTACTCTAATGCTAGTTCCTAGATATTTCTATATTATTAACATTTCTGTATTATAAAAACTATTTTTTTTTTCGATTTAAATGTACTCTTAAGTCTATGACCAAATGTTTGCCTCAAATTCTTAAGTAAATGTTCAAGTTTTGGTTTTGTTGTTTTCGTGGTTTGTTTTAGTAGCTCAGAGATTTTTATCTGAGGCCATTTGGAAATTTAAGCTAATGAAGGTCATTGATTCTGTTTGCCCCCAGATGTGTTTTCTTTTCTGCTGGTCTCATGCTTCATCTTAAAGAATATAGAAAATTCACAAATGTTATTTCTGACCCTTGTTATATTATGTGTTGTCTTTCCTATTCATATATGCTAGCAGAGATGTTTAATAATTGTACAGTTCAGATTGACTCCCTGGTCCTTTGTTCCTACTGAAGATAATTAATTAGTTAATACAGATTTGCATAGTCCCTTGAAATTTATTGTAAGACTGCCCAGTAATGCCAGTGGCACAATTCAACGAAGACTAATAACCTTTATATATTTCTCTTCTTTAATGGTAGCTAATTATTAATATTAATTTATGTTTATAAGAAAAAAGCCCCCAAAAAAGTTAAGTTCAAATACCTAAAGAACAGTGAAAATATGCTTGAAATAAACTATTTAAAATCAAATTATATGACTCCTGACCAATTCACTGAATCAAGACTCCTCAAATTTCTTTTAACGGATTTGTCATTGAGCACACCTGTTCCTATCTATAATATACCTGGTCCTAACTCATACTCTTCTAGCAGGATCCTTGTGTGTTACAGCTGTCCTAAAGTATGGATCCTCAGCCTACTCTGTAGAGTTCATTTTAAAAACAGCAGTCCACAAATATACTCTGAACCTTGAATGCCGTGGAAGAGAAGTAAGGGATGGATGTTTTATGAAGGGCCACAGAAATATTCTGCATATTTTATAAGAATAGATTCATTTTGTAAATGCTGAAGCCTATTAATCTAGAGTAACATAATAGTTACAAGGTTACATAAAATTCACTTTTAGAACTTTATTACAAGCCAGAATTCTTAAGTTTAAGAAATCAGCTATTAGTTAAAGATGCAGTTACATCAATACGTAACTGTTTTTGCCCTAAGAAATTATTGTCCAAATCATGGTTATCTCTGTTGCAGAAATTAACATTTGTTTAATAATAATTTCTGTCTTGCTCATAACATGTCATTCTGAGTAGCCTGACAGAGCTACACTGCCTAAAGAAAATGTCACCCTTACAGGAGACTTAAATCCAAATTAAAACCCAGGCCGGGCGCAGTGGCTCACACCTTTATTCCCAGCTCTTTGGGAGGCCAACCTGGGCGGATCACAGGGTCAGGAGATCGAGACCATCCTGGCTAACACGGTGAAACCCCGTCTCTACTAAAAATACAAAAAACTAGCCAGGCGTGGTGGCGGGCGCCTGTAGTCCCAGCTACTCGGGAGGCTGAGGCAGGAAAATGGCGTGAACCTGGGAGGTGGAGCTTGCAATGAGCGGAGATCATGCCACTGCACTCCAGCCTGGGCGACAGAGCGAAACTCCACCTCAAAATAAATAAATAAATAAACATAAAAATAAAAAATACAAACCCAAGAAATCCTAAAAATCTGTGTATAACATTAATATAATCTCATATTTATTTGCTATCTCAGAAATACATAAAGTAAAAAGTGCCTATTTCAATCTCTGAGATAAAAATTACAGGTTTATCTTTTCATGACAACTTAATGAAATGGCTTGCATATTATTAGTATAAGAAATATACTTTCACATATATAAAAGTAATTAGAGTTCTTATATTTTTAGAATAGATATGAAAGAATACATCATTTTTATGATTGTAAAGGTAAACCTAAATCTGCTGATTAGCATACTACATTTTCCTGTTATTTATAAAACTCTGTTTTGCTGACATAGGCATACAGATAAGCAGATATGCATTATGATTTGCCATTATGTAATAATAAGTTAAATTCAAATAGAAGAAAGTATACTAATTAGTACAGAAAACTTAGAGAAAAGTACTAATTTAGTTAAGATTATTTCTTTTTTTAATTCAAAAGGTAGGATCAATTTCTGTTTATTAAAAAAAAAAATAAAGAGAGAGACAGAGAGACAGAAAGAAGAATAGCTGACATGAAGTGCTAGGAGCCAGACATCAAAACCAGCTTTTTTCTGTATATAAATGATGCTGCTATTATAGATTTAACATTTTCAGTGAAAGGAAAGTCTGTATTTTCTGCCTGTTGAGAACTGTTTAACAGCAGTTACTCTTGAGTACATTTACATTTTCATGTTTTTAAAACTATTTTCCTTATAGCTGAAAATATTGACAAATGGATATGGTGAGCTTTTCTAAATAAAAAAGAGTTAGGCCTAGGGTTAGGATAGGTGTTCAGACAGATTTGTGGGCAGTAACCCACTTAATCTAAACAACAACCCAATAAGGTAGAAATGATTACCAGCAATTTTAGAAATAAAGATAAACAGGTCAAGAGATTAAGTAACTTGCATAACATTAAGAAGTATGCAAAATAATGTATTTCCTTACAAATACATAGTATATGGTTTAAACCAAAATATACCAAATAGTGCATTTGAATATGTGTGTGTGAGTGTGTGTTTAGGTATATATCATTAAAGATTCTTCTAAAATGATGTAAAAATGACATCTTCTGTTTATAACTCAATTTTTACACTGGTTCCATTACATTGAAAGTATATGAATATGTATAATAATTCATTTTAGTTTTGCTTATAGATAGTCTATGTGTGGTCCAAATCAATCTGGTAAGTTAAAAACAATATGATAAATAGACTGCTTTTAGTACAATTTTACTTAAATGTTGACCTTTTCTTATGTTTTCTCCATTTTGTTTGGAGTTTTCTAGTTGTAATAAAGACAAAATGTTCCACAAAATTCTATAACTTTAAATGTCATACAATTTTCTGTTTCACTTTTAGTTCCCTTTCTTCCCAAGCTGTTCATCTCAAGAGACAAGTTAAATGTGTGTGACTACTAATTACCGAATTTATTATGTATTACTGTAGCAAATGGCTAATATGATTATAATATAGACGTATGCCAATCAATAAAGTAATTATTATATTAATAAAACCTAACTTAATTTACTTTAATTGCATTTTTAGTTTGTAGTGATTCGCCAAAGTGAATTAGTACCTAAATCCCATATGTGACTAAAGATTTCAATTTACTTTTTTACTGAAAACATTGAAATTGGTATAATTCAATGAATTTTAATATAAAATCTTGATTACCTATTTTAATTTGAACGTTAGCAAGTTTCTTCAAATAACTATTGAGTAACTGAAATTCAAGATTAACTCAAATTTATATAAATTGATAAGTGAAGGATTTAATTAAATTGAAAAAATGACATCCCACCAATGAAATGTATTTCATTTCTTTTAGAATGGTAGTTCTGTCACATATACTGAGTGACAATAGAAATAGTTTACATAATGGAATTGGAATTTATATAGGTTCCTTATTGTTTCTTCCAAAAGTTAGTAATTTTACTAAGTTAGGGAATTCTGAGTTAATGATAATGATGGTTCTTTATGCTTTATGATCAGTTCTGTAAATTGTAATAATTTTATTTTTTGTTTGCATATATATATGCTATTACTAATAGCAACATATATATATATATAGTTATTAGGTGATATATATATATATATATATATAGGCCCAAACTAATGTCCAAACTTCTTCACCTGAAATATCCTTCCTATTTCTCTGTTCCACTCCCTCTCCCATCTCCTCCTGTTAAAAACCCTATGCATTTTTAAGACCCATGTAAAACACTGATGAAATATTCACTGGCCAATCATATCATCTCCATAATATTTTTGTTAGCATTTTTTTGGAAGTAGCATTATTGAGATATAATTCACATATCATATAATTGACCCTTTTACATTGTACAATTTAGTGATTTTTTAGTATATTCATTCACAAGGTTATGCAACTGTTACCAAAATCAATTTTAAAATATTTCATCACTCCAGATAGAAACCTTGTTACCATTTGCCTTTCTTCACCAATTTTCCTGTTCCCTCCTTTGCAGTCCTGGACAACCACTAATCTACTTTCTGTCTCTATAGATGTGCTTATTCTGGACATTTTATACCAATGGAATCATAGATAGTCTTTAATGGCTGCCTTCTTTCACTTAGCATGGTGTCATCAAGCCCTTTCCATATTTTGTCATGTAGTCCTTCTTTTTTCTTTTTTTTTTTTTTTGAGATGGAGTCTCACTCTGTTGCCCAGGCTGGAGTACAGTGGCACATGATCTTGATGCACTGCAAGCTCTGCCTCCTGGGTTCATGGCATTCTCCTGTCTCAGCCTCCTGAGAAGCTGGGACTACAGGCACCTGCCACAACGCCCAGCTAATTTTTTTGTATTTTTAGTAGAGATAGGTTTTCACCGTGTTAGCCGGATGGTCTCAATCTCCTGACCCAGTGATCCACCTGCCTTGGCCTCCCAGAGTGCTGGGATCACAGGCACGAGCCACCGTACCCGGCTGCATGTAGTCCTTTTTATGACACTTATTCCATTGTATGCATACACCACATTTTATATATCAGTTCATTAGTTGATGGACATTCAAGTTGTTTCCACCTTTTCACTACTATGAATAATTCTGCTGTAAACATTTTACAAGATTTCATGTGGACATATGTTTTCATCTATCTTAGGTATATTCATAGGAGGGGGATTGGTGGGTCAAATAATAAATCCACATTTAACTTTTAGGCTATTTACCAAAGAGGCTGCGCCATTCTGAATTCTCATCAGCGGCATGTGAGGGTTTCGATTTCTCCATATCCTCACCAAGACATGTTATTATCTGTCTTACTTTATTCTAGCCACCCCACAACATATTGATTGTATCATTCTTAAGACACATACCACATAAAGCCTTGCGCTGTAGATGTTCTTCCATGTTTTTTCTGTCCTTTTAGACTAGATCCCTTAAAGACAGCATTCATATACTGTGTAGCTTTGAACTGTGAAGAAATCTCTTAACACAATTATTTGCCCTCAAAGGTTCCCACTTAAAAATATTATGTAGGTAAACTGGAAAGCTGAGATAATTATTGAATTAGTTTATATCAAAAAACAAAAGACAAACCAAAACTTATGATCTGTTGAAATAAATATTTGGGGGCTCAAATTATCAGACTGTCTGCTCATACTAACTGAATTATTCAAATAATTTCAATAGCTCATAATAAGTTTTGTTTTGTCTTTTGTTTTTTGGTATAAGTTAATTATACCAAAAGCTGAATTTCAATTCAGCCATCACTTGAATTTTCCAGGATAGGAACACCTAAAGTTAAGCTAATCTTTATTGCATTTCCGCTTCTGGTAAATGTGTCATTTTAACTAAATGTTTCTGTAAGTTCCAATTTATAACGTCAAAATACCACAAGTACTGTTACTGTAAAAAAAAAAAATTAGCAAATAGAAAAGGTGTTCTATATCCAATGGATTGTAATGCTACTTTGATTTTTTTTTAAAGTAGTTAGTACAGGGAGATAGCAACACAGGGAAGAAGTATTCAAATGTAAGAGTTGGATTTATTTTTAATTTGTGTTTTTCATAATGGTAGGTTTACATTTCTTTACACACACACATTTACCAAGAATCCAAAATTCAGAAAAGTGATTATGTAAATTAAAAATGAGAAAAATACGGAAGTAAGGAGGAGATCTATTAAAAGGCTCTCTGAAGTGCCAGTCATCTCCTTCATGACCCACTTTGTTGCGCATGACAGTTCCTGGTTGTACCTTCCCTGATTTTTAGAGGGCAATGTATTTTCAAGCTGTTTTTCTTCTTGTAAACTGGGTTAGGTTGTATACATATTCTATAGCTGTTGTTCTACTTGATCAAAACAAAATCAGGTATCCAGTGGTGGAAACAGGGCTGGCAGGTGGAAGAGGGGGCATTATGTCGACTTTTTCTGAAGGCTGACCATTTCTACCTCCCTAAATGTCTTCTTGACTACATTCACTTGCCCATTTACCTACCCATTAACATCTTTTGAATATCTACTAACTCAGACTGTGATAGAAAAAAAAGTCATCAAGAGAATTAGCTCTGCTGCCACTACCTCTGGGTAACTCAAATAACCAGGAAGTTATGGCAGATAATGTATCTTCCCTAAGAAATTAAAGTAGACAGTTGAAATGATCAGCTTGACAGTTAGACCTTCAGTGACCTAACTTCGAATATCCAGATACCAGAGGCAAAGTTGTTTATATATAAATTGAATGTTTCCTACAAACTGAGCTAGAAAGGAGAATAAAACAAAAATATACAGCGTATGAGAAGAAAGAACTCAAGATTCTGGGAAAACGTAGTTAAAATAAACTACAGAATTCTGAAAGCTAAAAGTTTGTCTAAGAATATGTTCTTTAAAAAAGAATAAGAGTCTAAGCCAGTAGCACAGAAAATGTTGTTGTAACTGTTGACTGGAATACGTACTATGGGAGAGAGCATGTTCGGTGCAGATAGACTCAAATTAATCTGCTTAAGCCTAACTCTGTGCATTGCAGTGCTGATACGGTGAATGTAACATTCTGTCTCCAACAAAACTAGTATTTTTTTAAAGGTTCCTCCATATTTATTTTTATTTCATTTTAGTTACAGAATCTAACTAGAAGTTATTCAACCTGATACTTGTATTTAGGGGGAAAATATCTCTTCAACATTCTGAATTCTCTAAAATGCATTTTGCTCAGGATTGTCTCCTTAATTTTTAAACCCATGTGTATTTCAAGGGAAATTTAATCCATATGTCCCTGACTCACTCACACTTAACTCATCAAAATGTTGTTTAGTGAAAGCTATTTGATGTTGAAAAAGCCTTATGAGTCTTTATGAGTCTTTTTTCTCTCTTTGAATGAGGAAGTTGCTTTCCCAGTCATAAATAGTATACCCAAAGGATTCACATTCAGCTTCAAACACAGAATTCACAATGCTCTTAGAGACAACATTACTACATGCCTATTTCTTATAAAAGCTAAAGTATTTAAATTTCTAACTTAATTTTTAAATCAGTTAAGGTGTTATAAAAGTAAATAAAAGCTTCATCTTGAATATTGAGCCTTTTTGCCTCTTTTCATTATTTTCAAAAAGTCTACAGGTCCTTTTAAAGTGTGCAAACATTTTACTGTAATCCATATTTCTTTTATTTCCATAAACATATGTTCCCCTTCAACCACGATTCTGTCATCTATGAAACACTATAAGGTACTCTTAATTGTAACAACATCCCTGATAACCAAACTGTATAAATTAAAAATGTAATAAACAGACACAATTCAACCATGCTTATTAGACATTATCTTAGTTCATTTTCTGTTGTTTATAAAAGGATACCTGAAACTGGATAATTTGTAAGAAAAGAAACTTATTTTATATAGTCATGGAGACTGAAAAGTGCAAGGTCAAGGGGCTGCATGTGGTGCGGGCCTTCTTGCTGGTAGGGACACTCTGCAGAGTCCTGAGGCCACACCTGGCATCACATGTGAGGGTTATCACGTGTGAGGGGCCGAGGGAACTCACATGCTATCTCAGGTCTCTCTTTTTCTTCTTACAAAGTCAACGAGTTCTACTCCCATGATAACCTATTAATTCATTAATCCATATTAATTAATGAGGACAGGGCCCTAATGACCCAGTCACATCTTAAAGGCACCACTTCTCAATACTGCCACATTGAGGGTTCAATTTCAACCTGGGTTTTGGAGAGGACAAACAAACATATTTACACAATAGTAGACATCAACCATAAATCATATATAATTTGCATTTTTTGTTAATTTTAAGAATAAAAGCCACCCTTTTTATGGTCAGGTATTTCACAAACCATACTCATAAGATCTCTTCTTTCTTAATACAGTGTAATAGTTGAAACCCATTTTGATTTTCTACTTTTTTCTCTGTATGGAGAATATCATAAACTGATTCCTCTACAAATTTATAGTCATACTCTCTACCAATCTGGAGAATAGGGCAATAAATAACTAACTTACCAGGAGACCATATTTTTCTATATGGAGGTGACTAAGTTTTCATCATTGTTTTAAGCATGTGAATGAGGATATTGATCACCTACTGAGAAAATATATGGGTCATCTTGTTAGATCACATTTGAGGGAAAATGCGAGATAACAAAACAATTTTCCTAGTACCAAATTATGGATGTTAGCAACTTGAAGAGGAGGAAGAGTGAGCTCTTCATTACCTTGTCACTGCCATACTTAAGTGTGTCCTGGTCCTCTCTCTAAAAGACTTTGCCACTTACTCAAACGTAAGTTTACAAAGTGATTTTGCCAGTACAGTTAGAGCAGTGCTATACAGAAGGATCAAGAAGTCTTTCTGCATACTGAAAATATTTTATTTAATCAGTTTATTTCCATGACTTGATGTTGCAGAGCCAGAATAGCAGCTATAGAAATACTTAAACAATTAGCTCTAAGGACAAGTATTTACATGGCAATTAATTTACAAATAGTTATTCCAGTAGAATATGCTCTACCAGTTCAAGTCATCAGTCCAATAAAAACAAGTCAATTGTTTTCTCTTAGAATAGAAGATTAGAATAGAAAATGTCAAGAATCACACAAAATAAGGACAAGACCTGGAAGGACCTGTTGGACTCTGATTCTCTGATGCCAGATCCAAACCACTCAGGTGAATGTGGTTATCCCACCAAAACAAATATAAGTATTGAATATCAACTCTATGTGAGACATAATGGTGGGTTCTTGGAGTAAAAAGACACATATGATCAAAATTCTGCCCTCCAGGAAGTTATAGAGGAGAAGAGATAATGAAAAAAAAAATAGTTAACCTAAATATAGAAAGGAAACCATCACAACACAATAAATGGTCCTAGAATAACATGGATTCTGGAAAGCCTTTATCAGAATGAGTATTTCCTTTCTTGAGTCTTGAAAAATAAGTTAAACATTTAGAAGTATTTAGACAGTTGTTGCAGAAGGCGGGAAATGTATGCTAAAACATTAACTTCTGTGTGAAACTACAGTAGTTCTAAATTACTTAGGTAAAACGCATGAGGCAGGGAGTCTCTGAAGCTGAAACTGACAAGCTCAGGGAGGGAACTTTATGTGCCATAAGGAACCTTGATTTTATCTTGAAGGCCACAGTGAGACTGTGAAAGATTTTAAGCATGACAGTGATGAATTTGTTTTAAAAAATCACTCTGGCCCTTGTGCAGAATATGTTTTTAGGATGCCCAGACTTAAGGTAAGAGCTTGACAGGAGGCTCTTTTCCAAAGCAGCAGTGATGAGAGCCTCAACTAAGCTGACGGCAGGCAGGAAAGGGGAGAATGGGACAGCTACCAAAAAAAAAAATTAGAAGGTAATTTGTGGAGGACTGTAATAACTGACTAGTGCAGGCAGTAAGAATGAGGGGAATCAGGCCTGAGAGGAGAGGTGGTTTAGAAGCTATTAACTGTGTGTGGGAATGTGCAGATGCAAGGTCTTCTGTGGGTGGGAGATGAAGATGCTTGACCTGTTGGGCCTCCAAAATTTTCAAAAGAATAGAAGTTTGAAATTTGAGAGCCAAGGTGGGCATGGAGTTCATAATGGAAACCAGTAAGATCACCTAAGGGAAGTGAGAAAATAGAGACGTAGTAGGCCAAAATCAGATGCCCTGTGGCACAAGGTTTAAAGGGCAGCCAATGAAGGAGAACCCATAACAGGGTACCAAGCAGGAAGTAAAGTGGTAAGAGACAAGGAAAGATTCCTATGCTTAGGAGTCAGGAACTCTGGCTCAGCACTTTTCAAACTAATGTTCCTTGTAACACAGGTCTTTTGAAAGATGCTAATGAGAAAAAAGAAACTCTATAGTTAAATGTGTTTGGAAAATTATGAGTCTAAAAATAAGTTGCAGGCCAAGTGCGGTGGCTCATACCTATAATCCCAGCACTTTTGGAGGGTGAGGTGGGAGGATCCCTTGAGCTCAGGAGTTCAAGACCAGCCCGGGCAACATGGCGAAACCCCATCTCTACGAAAAAAATATTAAAATTAGCCAGGTGTGGTGGTGCGAGTCTGTGGTCCCAGGTACTCAGGAGGCTGAGGTGGGAAGATCCCTTGAGCCTGGGAGGCAGAGGTTACCATGAGATGGCACCACTGCACTCTAGCCTGGGCAACACAGTGAGACTCCATCACAAAAAAAAACAAACAAGAAAAAGTTGCAAAATTTTTAAATTGATGGACTTTTCCAAGCTTTTAACTTACTAATTAATGAGTATTTCCCAAATAGCTTGGCCTAAGTAGAGGTTGGACTGAAATTAAAGGAGAGAATAGGAATGAGGAACTAAGAGATGGAAACTGATATCTAGAGCTTAACAAAGAAGGGAAGAAAGGAGATAGAAATAAGAGAGCAGAGGGGTCAGGGGAGGGTAGGACTAGTAGCACAGATAGGGTAACTACCTCAAACAAGAGGAAAGATATATTTCCAGAAACTGCTGAAAAACAGTTTAGGATAAATGCAGACAGGGAAAGTAACTAGCTCAAACAAGAGGAAAGATATATTTCCAGAAACGGCTGAAAAACAGCAATAAATGCAGATGCAGAAAAATCTTTAGAGGAAAACAAATGAAAAAAATTTAATTTTTCTTGAAAATATGAATTATTTATTATATAATTAGGATGAACAAATGTATAGGTGAACTTTTCTAGAAAAAAAAATCTATATATTTATCCATCTCCTCAGGAGAATGTGTGACCCAGAAAAAGGGTAAAACCCACTGCTCTGCATTATTATTTCTGAGCTCTAATCTTTGATTCCTTAACCTACAAAGTCTGACATTCAAGGATATGTATGATTTTTCAGTTTCATCTCACACTGCTTTCCCTTACATACCCTAATCTCTGGCCAGACTTATTTACTGCTCATTTACGCCTGTAACAGTGTATTTGTCCAAACTATTCCCCTTGCTCACAGTGCTCTCCAAGACCCCGACCTGTCCAAATTCTACCTATCCATCACACCTCACTACAGATGTCACTGCCGTCATTCTATCCCAACTGCTCACTCCCCCACCAAAAATAGACTGGAAATCATGATTGTTCTGTGAATGTCTAGAATTTTTTTCTGTCCCTTTCTTGGTAGGAGGCAACATATATAACAAATACCCTGACTTTGGAATCAGATCACCAGACTTGAATCCTATCTCTCATTTACTAGTTGTATGACCTCTAAATCACTCCAACCCTCAGTCTCATTTTCTTATGTGTAAAATGGAGATGATAGCAGTGCTATCACACAGGAATGTTAATAGAAATAAATCATGTAAAGTACTTTACACAATTCTTAGTTTAACCCTTTCTTCCTTATGTCATAATTATTTTGTGTATTCTTTACCTTATACTATAAGCTCTTTGTGAGTAAAATTTATGTCTTATACACCACTGTATTCTCTCCTTATATGTGAAAACAATACACTACTCATTAAGTAATTTTTGTTGACTACATGAATGAATGAATGAATGAATGAATGAATGAATGCTGAGTTAAATATGCCTCTACACATTTAATTACAAAGAGAGAGCAAAGTATACACTAGGAAAAATACAATAGTCATAAAATTATGCCATTTAAAACCATAATAGTACACATGTAATATAGCTAGAATGATCAATTAAATTATAACTCTCGTTGGTTTTCAGTATATTTTTAAATTTATGTTTTCTCTAAAACACAGTTATCTTTTATATTTATAAAGAAAAATTTGAAGTCAATTTCAGAAAAACATAAAATATGTAATATATTAATTTCAGTGAGCTTTTACTATGACATATAAATGCAACACTGGTATATATCATTTTCTATATTCAATCCACAAACATAGATTGCATACTATATGACAGATACGTGATAGGTGCACAAGATAATAAACCCTGTCTTCAATTAGCTTGTGCCAAATAGGAGAAACAGACTTTTAAACACATATATTTAATATATTATAAGTGCCATAAAGATATGGCCAGGAAACTATGGAAATATAAAGGCAAACTACTTAATCCAACCTGGGGGTGCAAAGATTTAAATCATATCCTCTGGTTTATTCACTCATCTAGTCTAGTAGAAATTTACTCTTCCCGATCATTAAATGATATCCCAGTGCCATAAAAGAGTCAATACTCTTCCAGAAGGTGAAAAATATATTCCATATGTTGAACTAAATGTAATATAACTAGAAACAGAAATTTCAGCTGGCTCACTTATTAAATCAAAAGGCAGAGCAAATTTTCACACTGAACATTAAAACTATCACTGTTGTTTAGTACTTTTTGTACTGGAAAATAACTCGGTGCTATTTTACTTATAGTATATATGCTTTGTAAGCTTTTTCTTCTAGGAAATCACTCACTGCCTTTGCAGAAAATGCAGCAATTTTTTTTTTTTTTTGATTCCTTGTAACAAAGGATTACCTGCTCTACAAATAAATTGGTAAACATAAATGGTAGGTTAAAGTTAGAGCATACCAGAGTCTTTCTCAGTACTTTTTAAAAATATGTATTATAAATACATTAAGGTGGGATTTTAGATAATAGCGTAAAAATAGATGATCTACTATGATGAACAAATAATATGCTAAATTGCCGTATTCAGTTGTTCATATAAGAGGGCTCCATTCCTTCCATATCTGTTTTAGACTATGCTAAGTTGAATTTTTCAGATGTAGGTTTATTCTCATCTCAAAACACCTAATTTGTGTTCTTTATCATCTGTCTCATTTTATACAATAATAATCTAAGGAAATTATGATCTGTGGGGATAATTGGTTATTGTTCATCTTAGTGTGAAGGATAGATGATGCTCAAGAAGTCACCTAGGATCATCAAGAGGCCAATTCCTGAAAACAGTGAGCTTTTGTGTAAAGTTTGAGTTTATAGAATATTTATAATGGATAGTTTAGGGGAGGGTACATTGTGTCTTTGTGAATATGTTGGGGAGGAAGTAGTACTGAAGTTTAAATTCATAACCCTTGAGGCATAGTATTCTATGAGTTGTTAAAATATGTTTATTTTATTCAAGCAAAAACATTCTGCAACTATTTCATGCAAAAAAAAAGTTCAGGGCTAGAGTGCAGTGTCACTGTCATAGCTCCCTACAGCCTCGACTTCCAGGGCTCAAGGGATCCTCCCACCTCAGCCTCCTAAGTAGACAGCTCAATAGGCATGTGCTACCAAACCCAGCTAATGGTTTTTTTAATTTTTTGTAGAGATGAGATCTCGCTAATTGCCCAGGCTGGTCTCAATCTCCTGGCCTCTCATCCTCCCACCTTAGCCTGTCAAAGTGCTGGGATTACAGGTGTAAGCCACCATGCCCAGCCCCCCCAAAAAAAAAAAATTGAAAATTTCAAAATATCATTACTCTGAAATGTTATCTGGACAACTATCAATATTCTCTGTATATAAATAAAACAGTCAGTATCTAGAGACTTTGCTACTATGATTTTATGTATATATATATATATTCTTAAGACACTTCAATCACCTGAAACCCAGCGAACCATCCTGGATATCTAAAATTTGGAAATCTAAAATTTGTTGCAGTATTTTTTCTAGAACTTGCCCCTCCCTCGGGCACATACACAAATACCTCCATTTTCATAATGCCCAAAGCTTTCCCAGGATTCCAAAACAAAGTTACAACTTTATTATATTCTTCAGTAATTTGTTTTGAGATTAAAACATCTTATTCTTTTATTTCTATGGGGGAGAATGTTTTAGGGAAACTGACTGTACCATACTTAAAAATAATGAGTCTATGGCCGGGTGCAGTGGCTCAGACCTGTAATCCCAGCACTTTGGGAGCCCAAGGTGGGTGGATCACGAGGTCACGAGTTCAAGACCAGCCTGGCCAACTTGGTGAAACCCCGTCTCTACTAAAAATACAAAAATTAGCTGGGCATGGTGGCGTGCACCTGGGGGGCTGAGACAGGAGAATCACTTAAACCAGGAGACGGAGGTTGCAGTGAGCCAAGATCACGCCACTGCACTCCAGCCTGGGCGATAGAGCAAGACTCCATCTCAAAAAAAAAAAAGAGTCCAAAGCAGTGATAGATATCTTGTTCAGTCACTCATGCTATGAATTACTTCCCTAGAAAGTATACCACATTATAAAAATAATTATAAAAATTTACTCCCTCCTTATATTTTTATCCTAATATCTTTGGAATAATATTATTTTACAGTGAACATAAAGAATTTCAGATTAGTTTTAGTTCTTCTAAATAACATCAGGATTTTAAGTTTAATAATTCTACTAATATTAGTCAATTTTTTATTATCCCATAGTAACAAGGTTTCACAGGTTCTAAAAGCAAATTGAGCATGTAGTTTCCAAGTAATGGAGGATGAAGAAAATCCATATAGCTAATACAACTTTTAACGATATTAAACTAAGGTTAGGAAATATTCAAGCGATTCTAAAAATACGTTATAATTTTATGTACCCTAAATATAGTTTACCAATTAAAAGTCATCAAATAATTCTAGCAATTCTGGTTTTAATTAAACTGCAACTCTTTTTCCATGCATAGTCTTTGCTGTGCTTTACATTGAAAGTTGTAAAGAAGCTTATAGTTATTAGGAAATTTAATAGCCATCATTGCCTTGTAATCACTAGAATGTATTTTACCCCCTCCTGAGAATGATTAATTTACCCTCCCGTCCCCCGCCCCCCCGAAAATGATTAATCCCTGCAGTTGAGAAAAAGAAAAAGCAGCCTCTGACCTCTGGGAACTGGCCTGCCTATATCTAGGCCTCATTCTTTTTGAGAACTGGCCTGGAGCTCACTGCTAGGCCATGATGTTCCCTTGTTGGACATAAACAACCTCACAGAGCACCAACTTCATACAGGGCTGTATGATGATGATGTGAGACAAAAAACAACTTTATAATTTTGACTAAACACAGACAAAAGCAAGATCACTGTGCATACCCCAAAAGTACCAGACATTCCCCTCTTTTGGCTAATATGAGTGACTGCTACATCTTTTGAATTAGAGCTTTAGCATACATTTAGTCTTCCCTCCCTCTAGATAAAATTGATTGAAATACTTAATCATAGAATTATTTCTGATACCTGACAGAGCCCAATCCAGAGCAAAGCCCTGCTTTCCTGAACCCTTCCCAAAATCACAAGTAAAATCCAGATCCTACAATGAGTCTTTTAACACCCCCTGAGTCACCCCATGGTTCTTATTGTTGTCGGTTTCTCTCACTGCAATGAATAATAAAACCCACTTGTTCAACTACAGATATGTTCTTGGTAGTCTTTGGCAAGAAAGCATTGACACATCCAGTAACTTAAAATTTGTGAATATTGGACTATTAGTTCTGTAAAAATACAAATGAGTTTTGTGGCCGTGCACAGTGGCTCATGCCTGTAATCCTGGGACTTTGGGAGGCCAAGCCGGGTAGATCACCTGAGGTCAGGAGTTCAAGACCAGCCTGGACAACATGGTGAAACCCTGTCTCTACTAAAAATACAAAAATTAGCTGAGCACAGTGGCATGCGCCTATACTCCCAGCTCCTCAGGAGGCTGAGGCAGGAGAATAGCTTGAGCTCGGGAGACAGAAGTTGCAGTGAGCCAGAGATTGAGCCATTGAACTCCAGCCTGGGCGACAGAGCAAGACTCCATCTCAAAAAACAAAAAAGAATTCGGTAAATTGTAAAGTTTTACCAAAATGTCAGTGTATTATTAAGATTTCTGTGCTTGAAATTTTGATTTTTATCAGGATAATCTAAACCCACAAGTATTTAACATTCTACTTTTAAAGTGTGTTTGATAAATGGTTTCTTTTTAAATATAAAACATGTGTACTTTCTACTCTAGGTCCATGATGAGGTTTACCATCTCAACTGGTTAAAGATCTTATGGCTCTAAAGAGAAGTTATTATTTTAAAGATTCATTATGCTAGGGTGGTTTTTGTTCTAGTTCACATTTTAGGTTAGATAAATGGGAAGTAATACCCCTATCCTTCTTTCAAAAATAGTATTGGAACAGTATTTTTTAAGCATTATATTGCCAGTTATAAAAAGTAAATAACGTTTATATTTTCCTTTTAATTACCACTTTAGATGGTGGAATTTTAAATTATTATATGCATCAATGCAATAAGAAAAGGTTTTGTCTTATCCATTTGTTTAACATTTAATATCAATACTTCTATGTGTGCTGACGACATTATAATTTATTGTTTTATTGCTACAGTAGTGATTGGGATGAATATATTTACAGTCATTCCTCAACTCACTACACCAAGCAAAGTTTAGGAAGTTAAATTTGTAGTTACTTATCTTCTAGAACAGGATCAGCTAGATCACCATCTCACCGTCATTCAGAGATGCTGTTCTTTATAAACTATTTTTATTTGGAAAGGGATCCGAGGTTTTCAAATAACCAGGTACCATATGGAAGATCTGCTGGCTTATGATTGTGCCTTGTGTAAACATTTTAATATCGGATCCCTAAAATCCAAAGGCTCCCCCAAAGGGGATTAAAACATAATCCCCTCTCTCTATTGCCGTAGTGGATTAACTCCGTATTCTCTCTGCGGCTGGTTTGCTCCCAGAAGACTACAACAAAAAGATTCAGTGCTCCTTAAACATGCTATGGAATTGGAAGTTGTAATTGGAGATTTCCAAAGGACAAGGGTAAAAATGACACACTATTAATGCTGAATATTTCATGATGTGTCTTTCTTAAAGAAAGACCAGTTCGAAGCCCTTTTATAAACGCCCGGAAAATCTCAACAGAACGATATTGGAGTAAAATCTAAAGGAAGCCATCTCCTTTCAGAAACGCAGAGGAGTAAGTAGAGAAGATGTGCTCCCCATGGAAAGTTCACGGATCGTGTCCTTAAAAATTGTAATGTGTTTCAGTAAATCAATGGGTACGGTTTTGATGTTTCACGATCTTTTTTCTCATGTTCTCAATTTGGATACGTTAAATTACTTTTTAGGAGAAAGAAGTAATTCGCCATTTTTAGTGTTTTTGACCATTTTTTGTCTCCAAATCCCAGAAACCTCTTTTAAATCTTGATAGTCCTCTGTCTTTAGAATGGAGACTTTTTTGAGGTTTTTAGCAATGCCTAAAGATGTATAACTTTGTTTCCAGTGTGAACCAAATCACCTTTCTCACCTTGCCCCAATCAAGAGTAAACCGCATAGATTTCTTCAGAGAGAAAATAGGAAAACTGGCATCCAAGGGAGCGTCCTGGTTGCTTAAGGGTTAAGGGAGCGGTTCGAACCGGCCCGAGCGTTGGGGGATTCGGAGGAGGGCGCGGAAGGCAGGAGGCGCCGCCAAGCGCGCGCACAGACCCTCCAATAAACACAAAGGAGGGCCTGGGGAATAGAAACCCAAATCCACTTGTAATCGTACAAGAGATTCGGGCGTAATTACTTGAGCAACCTAGATTAAGATTGATGAGCCTTTAAAGTGGTGCTTCAGATCGACTGCCTCTCCCTTTCCAAAGAAAAACCTTGTGCAACCGAGGTGGACCCCGACTCCGCTGGGCAGAGGCCGAAGCCCAGAGTCCGCGAGCCCCGGGGGCTTATCGGAGGATCGAGAGCAGTGAAATGAAAGACAGGGCTGTGCGTGGGTCTGGCCCAGGCAGTCCCGACAGGCTGAAAGCTGACACTGTCACAGTTTGCTCCTTAGCCACCCCCTTGTAATCGCGACAGAAGCCAGCCCAGCCCTCTGTGTTCCCGCAGCCTCGGGAAGGCTCGGCTTTGTGCAGGACGGTCGCAGACTGGGTGTGTGCTGCGCCAGGGACGGCCAACTTGGCCGCATCTCCCGAGGCCGGCCGGGCGGGGGCTGAGGGCGGCGTCGGTGCGAGGGATCTCCGCCCGGAGGGCCGAGGCCTAGCGGCCGCAGAGAACCTGACTTTTTATTGCCTTTCCCCGACTGTTATTGTGACGCACTTGACTGTATGCATTTGAGGGGAGAAGTGGAAGGGATTATGATGCGCCCTTGCTACCGACAAATGAATGGTTGTATCCGATCCCCACGTTATGTATAACGTTGTATCGTGTTTCAAATCCAGGATTGCCAAGAATGTCTCCCTTTGGGGAGACTTTACAGGAAACATTTAGGTAATATCCCATTTGAATTCATATTCTATACGCGTAATTCGTGATTTTCAACCTCAACAGATTGAGGGAATTCGAAGCAGGCACCCTGGCAGGCACTTTTAGTGAAGCTGTTTCTGCAGTTTCAAAAGTTGAGAAGTAGCACGTTCGCACGGTTTTTCTGAGAATCGTTTTGTTCAAGCGTCTTACGTTTTCATCCCTTTTGATATATTCTCTGTGAGAAAGTGACTAAGATTTTCGTTCTTTTCTACATAAGAACTTTATGTAATGTCCGTATGCACGCGTATGTGTGTGTGTAGCGCGCCTTAGGAGACAGATATTAGATTAATCTTCCTGCAAGAGGCAAACCGCTCACAACAGCGGAATTTATCATTTAGATCCTTGCCCCCTTCTCGTCCTCTCGCCTCTCCTTGGGGAGCGCCGCTGCTGAGTGGAGCGGCTTCGCGCGATGGCTGGTCTTGGGGGCAGTGCTGACTGCCTAGGGTCTCTGGAAAAGCCAGTGATACTCAGTGGAGAATTGGGACATTTTTCCGTTCTGCACTTTTAAGTAGGTTAATGGCAGCCCGTCACCAACCATGTAGGATTTCTAGGTGGAAATTGAGCGGTATTCGGTATCCTGACCTTCTGGGTTTTCATACCATTTTTTCTCTCTAGTCTTGTTATAAGGTAATGAATAAAAGCTAAGTAGTCCTTATCTTACATGAAAAAAGAGTTTGCCGCATAATACAGGAACCATTTTTTTCTAGTGCATACTTACCAATAAAAACCTCTGGTACCCTTCTGGGAGGGAGCAGGAAGGGCCACAGGGGATCAGCCTGACTCCCCTTATCCTTGCCTTGCAGGCCCAGTGGTTCTCAGCACCCCTGCCCAGCTCATCGCTCCCGTGGTGGTGGCCAAGGGGACTCTCTCCATCACCACGACAGAAATCTACTTCGAGGTAGATGAGGATGATTCCGCCTTCAAGAAGATCGACACTAAAGTGAGTTAAAGCGATTCCATGTACGGTACTGGTGGCTTTGTGGCAGGAAGTGGTTTTCAATTTTGTTTGATTTTACCTGACAGTGGAAGAGGGGAGCACATTCTCTTCTTTCTCATAGAAAATAAAATGAATGAAATAGCATGTTCACTTTATGGAACTGAAGAATATATTAATGAAGTTAAATCCTGTATTACCAGAGCATGAACATTTTAACAGTCTTTCTGTGAGTGCCTTTGTTTGCGCTTGGGCAGATTTGGTAGTTAAGCCAATTGCTCCCAAGTCCCTGGGGCCCAGAATCTCAGGCTCTGAGGGCTGACTACGAAAGGTCTTAAGAAATTTCTTATTAAGATCACTTTTAATTTTCAAAACTTTAGATTGAAATGTGATTATTGAAAAGTTATAAGGAAACGGGGGGGAGAGCCATTTAGATATAAATTCATCTCCGTTAGTACACCCATGTTGTCCATCTCCTGAAATAAGAATGGGTTTTATATGTGGATTTAAGAGGAAAGCAACTGATTCTCTGAGCTTTGATTTAAAATATATATGCTAGAACTCAGATGTTTAAATATTGTATTCTTCTTTGAGTATAATGCCAGAAAATACATATTTGGACCATTTAAATGCATACTTATTAAATGTTATTGTGTAGATTTTAAACACCAGAGTATTAGAGTAGCTGTTTCTCAGCACTTTCTGAGATCTATTTTAATGTTTTAACTTTCATGTTACTGTGCAATTTGCAAACTTCTATTCTGGGGTTAAGAATTCAAGAGCATGAAGTGTCACGCTAGAAATTCTAGCATCATTTTGCAAAAAAACTTCCTTTATTTTCAGAGGCAGTTATTCTAAAATAGTCAAAGACAAATGCTCCCACAGATCCAGAACTTTATTGTTTTTAATTTAGATATTGATATAAAATGTAATAAAATAGTATTGGTAAACTAGAGCTAAAATCCAAAAATTTACCATCACCTGAATTAACTAACTTAAGTCCCATAGGTGATCAGCATTTTCAGCACTTGTTGACTACTAAACTATTCCAAAGGATAGTCATGGGACTTCTTTTACTTCCAGCTCCAAATGCAGTTCTTAAAATAAGTCAGTCATCTCTACTGTCATGATAGACTTTTTTCTTATATTATCAAAAATGCTACAAGAAGAGCAAGCTTTCAAAGGTAGATTTAAATTGTGTCTGTTGTAGAAAGGAATTGTCTTACAAGTAAGTTAGAGACTGAGAGTAGATCGTTATCTTATATACCTATACAGAAAGAGCTTTTCTCCAATGTTTTATTTTTAAGGATTTCATTAGCACATTTCTCAAAATGTTTAAGATATTCAAGTGGGTTTAATTTTCAAAATGCAGCATTACATCTTTTGATAGGAAACAATTTAAAGCGAGACACGACAACTTTTATTTTACTTCATTTATTAGCATCTAATTAAATAAAAACCAGCAACAAATTAAAATCTAAATCACAAAAGTAATTATCCAGTGTATTTCAAGTGCATTTTTCAAATATATAATTCAGATATTCAAGCGTTATTATATAAGCTGAATTCAAATTTCTTTGAATATATTTAAATAACATTTCAAGTATATTTATGGAATGTTAGAAATAGAACAAGCAATATTTGAAACAAAATGTAAACTTTTTAAAGTTCAGACACTTTCAAAGACAGAGGAAAGTACCAGGAGGAAATCTACCTTTAAATGATAACTTTGTTAGTGGAAAAGGTCTGGAAGTATCGAGAATGGCAATTTAAGTTCTGTTCACCAAATCACAAACACCAACATCCACACTTTCAAAGACAATGTGAGATCACAATATTTGTTACAAATCAAAATATACATTACAGTTTCTTTCAGATGGCATATCCAAATCGTGTTTACTCACAGGCAGATGCACCTAAATCACCGGGATTGCTATAATCCTTTGATAGTTAGGCGGAGTGTTCGTCGCTGTCTTGTATTACAACCGGGCTGTTTACGGAGTGTTACGGTGTACTTTTCAAGGGAGATAGGAAATCAAGAAGTCTTCTAATACTAGTGGCTTTGGGTTTTTCTCCATCCGCTTCCCCTACTTTTTCTCCCCTTGTGGGGGTGGGTGAGATGATTTCTAAATATTGTATTATTATTCCTTTTTTAAAGGAAGAGATTGTTTACACTGCGGAGTGGAATATTAGGAATTGAACAGAAGTTTACACTTAATAAGGACTTTGAGAAGGGTAATAGTTTCGGCTCTTGATTAACTCATCCTCTAAAGTTTTTCCAAACTTTTCGGGTTGGTCAGGATCTCTCTTGCCAGTCGCCACGTTTGTTTGGCAGCGTTTTCCAGAGCTGAGTGAGGTTTGCCTTGAAACAGATCTAAGTTCGGTAGAAAGTAGTGGGGACACCGCCGGCACTGCAGGCAGGAGATAAGTTGCAGCAAAATCCCGTTCAGCCGATCACCCAGGCAAGACTCGTCCCAGTCCGACTCCCGGGGATGCTTTTCACACTCGTAGGAAACCAGAGTCTTCATGTGGTAATTGTTCAAGGGCTGGCCAGGCAGTTCAAGGTGACGATCCCTTAAGGTTTTGAGGATGGAGAGGCACTTCTTTCTGCAGCCCCCCATCTGCAGTCTGTTCTCTGCCTCCGCGAACTGCAGCACCCAGGCGTCGCTCTCCGCCGAGCTCTGCTTGCCGGCCAGGGAGTGGCACTCCTTGGACAAGAGATTGAAACCTTCCGCCTTGACCTCCGCCACCCGGTTGGGTCCCGGCCAGGGGATGTGGGGAAGTGGCCAGTGGGCAGCACTCCTCGGCCAGATCCCGGTGCATTTAAAAGCCGGCGTGATCTGCACCACGTACCTGTCTCGGATTCTCAGTTTCACTTCGCTGGTGTCTGCCACCATCTTTACCACATCCCTGTAGCTACATTTGTCTACCGCTTGAGCCACCAGCGTCTGAAACCTGGACCGGATTTTGCGCGCCGAGAGGTAGCCGGAGGCGGTAATGAATTCCACCCAGAGGGACATGCTTCTCTTGCGCCCGTCGCTCAACTTCAGCACCGCGCAGCCGGGCAGTGAGCCATCGTCCACGAAGTTGAACACCCCCATTTGGTTGAGATAAAGCACCACTTCAAATTCGGTGGGGGAGATGACCTCGAGGCCCTCGTAGCGATTGTCCATCTCGTTGAGAGAGCTGATGAACCGCGGCTCCTGCACTTCCACTTCCTTCAGTACGTCGGAAACGACTTTGCAGACTTCCCGGATAGTTTTGGCAATGGCAGCTTTCCTGGCTTGGCATTTTTCGTTGTAGTATTTATTCAGATGGTAGACAAGCTTGGCCTGGGCCGCAATCATGTTGGGGCAGAGATCCGGATTGTACACCGGAGTCTCGCAGTAAGCTGTGGGATCCAATGCGGCTGCTAGAGCTGGAGCCAACTTCGGTGGAGAAACGGGCCGCAGCGCTCAGAAATGGATCAAAAATGCCTCTCGGAAGTGCTGCAGCGTTGGTTTCCCTGCTGCTGCTGCTGCTTTTCCCTTCCTTTTATCTTTGAGCCCAGCCGTTCTTAAAGTGAAAGACTGTTCTCCCCCCTCTCCTTGCCTCTCTTCCTCTTTTAAAGAATCCTTGTGTGAGAGAACCGCATGGAGAGATCACCTTCTCAGGAATAAAAAAAAAAGTTGCGCTGAGACCCGGCAAAGCTCTTCCAGTAGTCAAAATAAGCACCCCTTTCCGTATTTATTTACGCTTTCCCGTAATCATTGTATGTGCAGCACTGTTAATCAAATGGAGGAAAAGTGTGCTGAGAGTGTGTCCGGGGTGAGTGTGCGTGTGTATATGTCAGAAGAAGCTGCTGTTGATTTGTCTAAGAGCCCAGATGCACTCGTGTGGAAATTATAAAGGCAGGGCCAGGCAGGCGGGCGGCCAATCGCCACTGGGCTCGTCACGACAGCCTCCTTCAGCTCCAACCCGGCTAATTAATCCCCCCTCATGGATATAGGCACACAAACTAAAGGTAGGAGGCTGCTGCCGGCAGAAAACCACCCAGGCCACCTAGACAGTTTGGAAATCAAGAGGAATATCTCAGCTGTGGTACTACTTGAAGCATATTGACATTTTGAAAAGACTTGGCAAAGCGGCTCTCTTCTGTGCTGAAAACCCTGCTTGTCTTTTTACCACTGAAATGCAAATACAGGTGTATTAATGGGCATCCGTCAATTAGTGATCTAGACGGGGTTTTCTAAAACAAAATCACTAACTTGCATTTAGAGTAAGATAATTAATGCCTGTTAATCCTTGGGGTCTTAAATGCAGGTTGAAAGTTTGTTCATGCAGACTACTGGCATATGGAAGTTGGCTTTAGATGGAGGAGGACCTGTGTAATTTTCTCATTCTGGATGTTCCTATATGTTAAAATGATTTTTTAAAACGTTATGGAGGTAGTATGCTCTTTTTTTACTTATGTTTTTTCCTTTTTTGCATTTGTTGAAAGGAATCTGAAAATTATTGCTGAATGTGTTAGATGTTCTGCCCCTGTTTAAGTTAGGATGTTTAAAAAATATTTGGTACATCCCTCTGCCCCACCAGCTGCAGTCTTTGCACTTTGGTAGACTTGACTAGCATTACAAGCGGACACAAAGCTATATATGCACTATAGAAACATTTGAAAAATCAATTGTCTCTGGGATGGAATTTTAGTTCATAAAATTCACATGAGATCATGGAGACCAAGCCTCCTCACAGATAACTGTCCTGAAAATTTGAAGGTTTGGGGGTTTCTGGCTTGCTTACAGATGCATAATTAAGGATATAACTCCTGTCTTAAGTGTCCTTAAGTGGTGACCTAGCAGTAGACTTCTAATTTTATACTATTTCGTGTGATTTAATTAAGGGAAAATGGTTAACATTTTCAAAGAAAATTAACTTGCAATCATCTAGGGGTCATTTTTGGATTTAAACATCATTTTGAAAACAGAAATGAAATCATTTCATTTCTGAATTTTGGAACCCGGAAACAGGAGGAGGAAATTTCTTTTCTTCCTAGTTGGTGGTCCAGGTTGTGTCCTCAAAGCACAGGAAACTAAAGAAATACTACTTAGTGGTTATGTCGTGGTTTTTAAACCTAGGTGGATTTTTAAATTTTCTACCTTTAATTTAGATGCCACGTCTTTCCAATTAAGAATATTTCCAGTCAAATCCTATAACTCCCCGTAACAGGTTTGTAGGCACTTTCAGAGCCACTTTTAATAAGATCTTGTGCAAGGATCCCACTTTTTTTAAGTTTTTGATTTTTGTTTGTGTGTTTTGCACAGGTACAGCATTACAAAGCCACCTATTATTTAATTTCTCCTTATCCAACAGTGATAGATTCCAATTTAGCTGAAAATAGTATATTACATTGGGTTGCGTGGCACTCATCTACTTTATTTCCCAAGAACCTTCCATCCCCTTAGGAGCAGGGCTTGGGAACACCCAAAAAGCCCCTCCCCGCTTTGCCGTCGTCTCGGGTGAATGCACTGCTACCTTTTGGCAGTTGGAGGGGAAATGCATCAGAGCCCGAGAACCTGCAACCGCCATGGCGAAGATGTGCAGTGGTCTCTAGGGAAACGCCGCCTTCTGCTCTCACCCGGCGCGGGTGGCCCTGTGCCGTCCGCTCGCCCTCTCTCTCTAGCTGCGCCGCATTCCCGTGCCCTCTTACTTTCCTCTCTGGGCTCAAGATCGCTACGCTCTATTTCTGCGTGAGCTTATTTGAAAACCTTACTTGGAGTCCGGGTTACTCTCCACGTCTGCTCCAGGCCACGCTGTGCCCACACACCCCTCAGCCTTGACCGCCCACGACCGGCCCAGGTGTGGTCGCAGCCAAGCCCCTGCCGCGGGCCTCTGCGCCCTGCGCTCTCTCCCTTGGGTTCAGGCCCTCTGAGATGCTTGCCCCAAGACCTCGCCCCTTGCCTTCTTGGGCCACCTGCAGAACAACCCTGGTTGTCAAGGACCTGAGACCACCGAGGACGGGGAGTCCCCGGGGCTGTACGGGGGACCTTGAGTGAGTCTAACGGGAAGGATGCGGGCCTGCGAGGGACGCCGGCCG
The DNA here is from genome assembly GCF_047675955.1 of Chlorocebus sabaeus. Lineage (NCBI taxonomy): Eukaryota > Metazoa > Chordata > Mammalia > Primates > Cercopithecidae > Chlorocebus > Chlorocebus sabaeus. Next base: position 14,235,006 of record NC_132906.1, read on the forward strand.
GGTCTGGCTGGAGCCAGGCGCGCAGGTGGCGCATCTTCGGGGCTCACTGTGCAGCTTAATTGGGTTAAAGCGAAGCTAAACACCGAAGCACTTCGTGCAAACTAATTGGTGCAACCAGCTCCTTTTCACTAACGATTTGCACTTTGAGAAAGAAAAATGGGTGGTGAGGAAAGGTATACTAGGAAACTCGTTAGATCTAGTGTTCCAGGAAAGTGAAGTCATTTAGTTTCAAGGACGCCAGGACTGTGTTTTCTAAGCTGCTTCCTTAAGCATCCTTCACACACGGAGCTGAAGGTGATTTACATAACATAGGATTCACCGGTCCGCAGTTATCACTGTGGGTGAACTGAGCGCCCTGGATTGAATAATACTCTAGTGCAAGTACTGCTTGTTGCTGCAACACAGTGATTTTCTATTACACTGAACACGTGAAATGAATTGCCTTGTGTAGCTGAATCCTTTCAGTGATCTTAGACGCCCCTCATTGTTGAAGCGAAAATTAAGCTATTCGGAGAAGTGTGTTTTCCATCCCTGAAATTTTTTTATGGAAATGACCTATAGAGAGGAATTACAAATAACAGTATGTTTTTGTGCAATTCAGCCGATTTTAATCTAGGCTTGGGGATATGTTTATTTTATGGGAGTAACATATTTAACTGTTTTTCAGTAAATTTTTTAAAAATATCATTTGACCTATTAAACTAGTTATGTCAAATGATTATGCAGTACATCGAGATGGCTTAATATACATTTACGTATTAATGTGAAAAGTTTTTTTAAAAACTCCAGTTATAGCAGTCTTGCAATATTTTTTGTTGAAAATGTAATCTTAGTGCTACTAGAATAAAATTGTGTGTGTGTCATGCTTTAGGATGTAAATACTTAATTATTTTCCGTGGTATGCATGCAGACATCTTTGACATGACCTAATAATAGAATAATAATTAAGGAAAACTGGCCTAATTGAAGGAAAAAACATCTCAAGAATCTCATGATGTAATATTTTGAGCTGCTTATGTTGAATGGTATTCAGAATTTTAATGCCTAACTGACGTTTACATTTCATTTACTTATGAGGCAGGCTTGATTTAAAATGTACCAGTTAGAAAAAAATAATAATAATAAGGACAGAGCACACCATTATCATAAATGTTAGTAGTATTAGTGAATATAAAATAATTAAATACTGTGATCCTTAACACTTCGAAGCGTTCGAAATAACAATACCTAAACAACTTTTCCTCAAGTACTATTTCCTAAATAACTTATCTCCACTTCTGTAAACCTGCTTACTTATATGGCATATACAAAGTAATTCATAAATAGTGTCATTATTAAGCTTAAAGAAAAACTCGTTATGTTCGAGAAATACAAGAATGCAAAATTTTTTTCTTTTAGAAAAAAACTAATTTAAATTTGAATTGCATGTTCATAAATCTCAGCAATTGTAACCTTTCATCTGGAAAAGAGGTATCTGTTAAAGGTTATGCACATACATGTTAAGTGCTTACATAGATATTGTTTGGTGTTGTTTCATTATCTGCTAGCTGCTAGTCTATTCACAAGTATTCATGAATTTAAAGTTTTATTTTTTTAATATGTGCTTATTACACTGGGGAGATAAAAAGAATATGAAGTTGAGTTTATTACATTATTTATCCCTACTGCTGGAGTGGCTTTGAAGGCTCATTGTAGGCATCTGATTTCCTTCCCCCTTCTTTTTTTTATAAATGCACCCAGGCTATTTCAAGTGTTTCATTCTGCCAGACACAATATATTTCTTTTTTTACACTAGAGAAATTAAAGACAGATATTTGTGCAGGGTTTTCTTTATGTGTCACATTAAATAAAGTAAAATAGAGAGAATTTTTCTGGTAATCTAATTTGATGGCATCTATACCTTTCTTCCTGTGTGATTCTTGGTGTAAGAACACTTGAGACAAAAAATAGCTTGAAAGCTTTCAAGGTTTCAGTGATTTCTTAAAGTAATTATTTCATCTTTTAATATCAGATTTATTTCAAAGTCAAACAGAGGATTGAGGTCGCTGTTTGCACAATTTAGACCCTATTTCACTTCTTCAACTAGAACATTTTGAGAATCGTGGTTAATTTTTTTAAATTGTTTATTCTTCACTTGACTGATGAAGGCCTTTGCCTCAGTTTTCTTCATCACCCTAGTTCACATATAGTCACATTTGTAGTGAAGAGTACTGTTTTTCTCTACAGTGTTACTTAATAAACTTGATATTGATATTAATAGGTTTTTGAAAAGAAAGGTAACTTTGAGAGTAAAAATGGAAGTTGGGAGTATACTTCAAAGAATTGACTACCACTGCTTGATTTGCAGACTTGAAGTAATACTGGATAACTCTAGCCAAAACCTTTCTTTTGATAGAAAAAGAAATTTAAAGCCCAGCTTATTTTCATAATTGACCCTGTTTCCTCACTTCATTTGCATGTGTACACAGAGGTACAGGATGTTTTCAGTTGTATCTGCAAACTGAAAAAAAAAATGGGAGAAAGGAGGTTATCAACCTAAAGAATTTTTTATTGCTCGGCATAAATTGTCATCTCTAACCTTTTCCAAACATTTAAGGACAAGTCATTCATTTATTGAGTATTATGTAGGAAATATGGATTCCAATAGTCTAATTTCTCACAAACCCTTCAGAAAGTTACTATTATCTTTCCAATAAAACTAAAATCTTTTTGTTAGATTTCAGCTTATAATTTTCTTGTGACATAGAAATATTCAGACAGGATAAATGGGCTCACATGATTCTTTTCTGTATGAATATATGAAAATTAGGTATTTCCTAACCCATAACACATACACAAATGTATGTATGATTTTACATACATGAATTTACATATATTTGTGTATATGGCTACATTTTTAGTACTCTTAATATGCTATATTTTTATTGCATTTAGAGAAAACAAGGAAATCAGATTCGATGAGTGTATGTTAATCCCTACATCTGTACTAGGTCATCCAGGACTGCATTGCTCTCATTACTGTTTCATACTGTATGTGATTAAGCCACTGAAAATATTCAACATGACCTTGAGACTAGAATATGATACATAGATAATCAACTTCCAGTGATTACATGTCTAAAATAACCTTTCCTATTTTTAATTTATAGTTTTGGAGCTTATTTTTTAATGAGCAAAGTAATTCTTCTAAACTAAGATTTATTTTTTTAATGATCAGTAACTGGAGTAATAATTTAAAAGGATAATTACATCAAATAGAAAACGATTACCTTTTATCATGTATATTATATGCAGTAAAATAAATGGTTTATAGAAAAAGAAGGAAATTAGTTTATTAATATAAATTTTCTTTATATCTATGTATAAGTATAGAGATAGCTATCTGAGAATATAATACCTATATAATATTTCCAGTTACATTTCATTATTTTCACTATGGTAATAATATACATTTTAGTACACCAATATGTACTATTTCTTGAAAGCACACTTTTCATATAATGATTTGTCAAGAATATCAAGTCTAAAGTAATACTAATGAATAGTTAATACTTTTATATTCATATATCCTTATCCATTTTATTATCTCAATATCCCAGTCAAATTAGAAGCATGAACAGCATAGTTTGTAAGATGTAGTGTTCCTGATTTAAAAAGAAAGTGGGAACCTAGTGAAATAAAATGTATAACTTTGTCTTTCTGTGAAATGTATTTTTTTAAGTTAGGTTTGTCAATGTATAATTTGCATACAATAGCATTCCATGATTTTTCCATATGATTGTGCCATTCTATGAATTCTGACGAATGTATACCATCATAGAAGTGCTACCACACATGTAGAACATTTATATTACCACAAAAATGTTTCCTCATGCCCTTATTTCATTATTTTTATTTGGAAATTTTATGATTAATGTATAAATGTCTGAGTGTTTTAGTTTTATATCAAAAGGTCTTTAGACTGTAACACCCGTTATTTATTTCCCCTAGAATTTACTATTTTATCATGCTTCCAATTAAAGACAAGTTTTAATCAAAAAACACTGACACAGGCAAAGTATAAAATAATATTTCAGCTATATAAGCAATATGTTTATAATTTTTATTTTATGTAAAGTTGTTTAATGTATGTGACTAATTAATACTTGGTAGAAGATTCATTTTTCAAAGAAACTCCTAATATTTAGTGGCTAACATGAATATATGTGTTAGATTTATGAATCGGGTTCACAGTTTGCACATCAAAATATGCAAGAAAGAAAGGGTTTCTCATCTAAGTTAGCAACATTTGAGGCATATTTGTAATGTTTCTAGCTTTATGTCACTAGAGAAAGAAATGTCAAGATTTCTCAATATTTTTACTTTACATTTTCAGTAAATTAACCTTCCCTTTGAGTGGTAGGAATTGAGGCTAAAGAGTTTATTAGATCTAATATTACTTAATGTATGCACATTCTTGGGACATATGTATAAATATACATTATCCTAATTTTGTATAAATATACATTATTATGTAAATTTAGATGGTTACAAATACTCTAAACCAAGACGTATTAAATTATAGGAGTGAAGACATTGATAATGATGCTTTTTCAAATATTCTGCCTTTTTACAACTTGGAATAGTACAACTAGTCTTTTATTTCTTCCCCTAAGATATACAAATTATTTAAATGCTTTCTGTTTTATATTTTTATTTGGCAGTTACAATAGAAATTTTAATGTTATGCATGCTTACAGGCCTATTAAGAAAGAAGTTATTGCTTTCTTAATAATCTCAAACCATCTTTAGGAAATACACTCTTTTTATGGTTTGCAAAATAGTCCATGCATACAGTCTGCGTACAGACACACACACACATAACACCAGTGTTTAAGATAGTAAAAGATTGATGCAGTCTGCGTACAGACACACACACACAAATAACACCAGTGTTTAAGATAGTAAAAGATTGAATTGGCCTCTATACATTTTCTGTATGGATCTGTTAAAAGGAAACAACTACTAAATATTGGATTCTTGTTGCCACCAGGAAGTAATATCCACATCCGCAAGATTGTCTCATAATAACCCTTAACAGTTTTGGTAATAATACCTGAAGAGACTGTACCTAAATTGATTTTTTCAATAACAGTGGAAATTCCAACAGCATGTATTCAGTCACATATACTACATCAACTTTGAATGTCATAAGCTTTTAATTATGAAATTGAGAAGTTTATTGCTAGCCATTTTGTCCATAGGAAAAAAAATACCTACATTAATATGTGTGTGTGTGTGTGTGTGTATATATATATAGAGAGAGAGAGAGAGAGCGAGAGAGACCTTCACTAATTTAAAATTGTTTTTTACTTTTTTGCAACAGATTAAGTTTAAATTTTTTGCAACCTTAACCTGCATTTGATAAACAAAATGTATAACTCATCAGGGGGAAAAATGTGGGATGTTTTGTTTTTTGTTTTTTACTAGCAATTTCAGTTCTTCATTTGTTTTGCTCTCCACGCTGCATTAGCACAGTTTTCCCCTGTGTGCATCTGCCAGTGTACAATTTAGCCACGGGCATCTGTAGACCTTGTGGTGATCAGTATTGCAGGCAAAAGCCATATGTGTTTAAATAAAAAAAAAATCTCTTTATTTCATTTGCTGTTTTAACTGGATGGATAACTTTTGTGCCTCAAGACAGAAGAAGAAAAAATACAGAAATAATTAATTGCCTCTATTCTTGAGGCAGTTTCATTTCCCCTCCAATATGGAATGCTTGTCAGCTTTCCTGATAAATGACTGCATGTATTTGCATAGATTTTACATTAACACAAAAATTAGTTTTATTTGTGGAAAACTAGTTTACATAATAATATAAAACCCCGTGTTATTGATTATGTTTCCAAGCATTGATGACTTTAGAGGGGTGGTGGTATGCTAAATTTTCAAAAGTCTGATCAGCCTACATAATTTAAACTTTCTTTTGATAAATAGTTTTACATTAAGATCTAAAAGACATATTTATAACATTTTAAAGTTTTAAAACTTCTTTTCTAGATTTACTTACCACAACTGTTTCAGACTCATAGTGGCACCCATTTGGTAAGAAGATTTTGATTTTAAACTTTAGCCAAGGAATATTTTTAAATACATATTACCAATTACATACACTTCAGCCAATTGGAAGACTGCATCTAAATGAATTACTTTAATTTTCATATTCATATTATGAAAAAAAGATGGGTGCTATATTGAGTGTGTGCAGTTTAGCTAATTCTTGGGAAGTTATGCATTATTTACAACCAAATTTAAAATATATCTGAGAACTATAGTCTCCATCTTTAACGTATTTCCTTCAATATACTTAATTAATCACCCAGCCCTGAAAAAACCACTCTGCTGGAGCTGTTAGGGTGCTGAAAAGAATTCTACCTCGCTAAGTGGCAGGCAGTAGATGTTTATTCATACTATAATCTGGCATCTTGTTGTCTAGAGGCAACCTGCTAATTATGTGCTATCATTGTATTATCCATGTTATGGAAAATTCAAATATGTTCACTACTGTTAGTTACATCACAAAGCTTTCGTACAATATACTTGATCCTCAAGAAACCTACTATACTTAATGGCAACCTAAACCAAGAGTGTCTCTGCCACTTCTTGATTCTGGGACACCCTGGGTGCCAGCTGTCACAGCTCAGCTAATGATGACAAATGCCCTCTCTATGCAGATTGCAGAGCTTGCAGGCTGCTGTGAAAGGCAACCAGATTACCTTTCTTCAGATAGTAACTTAACCTTTTAAACTCGTGTCAGAATGAAATGATCAGCTGTGATAGTTTCAATAGCTGTATCTTTAAAAACAAAAATCAGAATAATATCAAATAACACTTTAAAAGTTTTCCAGTATTTGTATGATTTACAGGGTTTTACCCTTGAATGCTGTAATAGTCTTAAATAAGAAATTCTGGGTAAGACATACTTCACAACCACTCTAGAGCGTGTGTTTGAACTCTGCCTATAACCCAGGTAATAGGTAATTGAGAAAATTCTCCAGATTGTTAGTCTAAAAAATAGGCTGATGAAATTTTGAGGGAAAATATGTTCTTCTCCTCATCTGAATGAATGGTAAAGCCTCAGTTCTCCCACTGCTTGTACAAGCCTAGCCTGTCCCAAGCCAATAGTTATATTATGTCATTAAAACTTACTGAGTTATTCCAAAATGATTTAGAGAATAATTGTTGCTAATTATTGTTTTCTCTGGGTATTTTCAAATATGATCTTTTAAGTTATTAATTTGTTCTATAGAAATTTATCATATTATGGAACCTATACTTATATGGATTATTCAAAACAATAATGAACACCATTAACCATAATGTAATTCACGGGGATAAATTACCTATTAAATGAGATAATGCTTTACAATTGCAACATTCTTTTCCATTTACAAAGGATTTATACCCATTAATTCATTTGATACTTAACATAATTCTGAGCTGGGAAAGATGGGTGATAAGGAACAGGGACCAGTATTTAATGAGTATTTAATCTCATTTAATCTTCCCAACAAATATTAGCTCCCATTTACAAATAAAGAGACTGAAGTTTAGAAAGGTTGCGTCTTACCAGGGTCACCCAAGTAATTGCAGAGCCAGGTCTGTCTGACTGTGGCTGCCATCAGCACTAGAGTTTCCAGACTACATATGTTCATAACTGGCTATAATTCGTAGAAACTGCTACTAGGATATAAATGTTATTCTAAAAAGAAATCTACAAGCTTGCATTTACATAAAGAACATAATTGATGAGTTTTAAGGGTAAGGTTCTTTATAGGATACTTTTAAATAGGTAGATACTGAGATACTTTTTATGTTATGAATTTTAATTTTATGAGGATAATATATTGATCTATCACATTGGGAGAAACTAGGAAAGACATATACTGTTTACTGAATATCAAATTGGACTAATTCATCTAGATAACCACTTCATTGTAAAACTCAAGATTAATGGGATATACCTTTATAAATGTGATGAGGAGAAGCAATTATTTCAATAATTACTTGAGTGAAATATTTATATACTTTTCTTTTATAAAGGTTTATCCATATCATAGTTTTACTGTGTAATATCAGTGAGCTATACAACCCAAAATATTTTCAGCCCAAGATACATTGAAAACTCCCTTTGATCATGAATTTAAGTGCAATCATTTCCAAGAAAGCTATGCCAATGCCAGTTGTTTTTATTCTATGGTAAATTATTTTTTGGTATAGATACTAAAATGTGAGGAAATTTTTTCAATGATACATCTGATTATATTATTATATAAAGACTATGTATTTTATGTACTTATTAGTAGAATTCTATTAGTACTTACATAGAATTAGTACTTAGAGTTACTAAGCAGTATTCATACTCAATTTGTATTTCACTCTACATAAAAATTAAAACAGTGAAAAGTTTACTAAAATGTGTCGTGCAGTTAGTATCACGGAAAAAAGTAATTCTGCCTCATAAGTCAGACATTTTATGTCAGGGCAAGAAAGAACTCTGGAGGATAATAGAGTAGAACCCTCTTCGTAACTGTCTGAATTTTCTCTACCAACCATGGTAACAACCATAGCCAGAGGTGGTTATCTAACCTCTACTTTTACCTCCATTAATGAGAAACTTACTACCTCCTCAGATAGTTAATTGTACTTACAACAGTTATAACTGTTAGAAAGCTCTTCCTAATATTGAACCACAATATTTCCTCTTGAAACTTTCACCTTTTGGCCCCTACTTTCCCTTCTGAATAGTCTTTTCCCTTTAACAGATACATGCTTTTTAAATTCAGCATTTCAGATACCAAGTTGAACATATTCCAGTCTTTCAGCCATTATACCTTTGGCATATTTTAAGTCACCTCACTGTTCAGGACCCATTCTGGTACACGATTTTCTTCAAGTACGGTGCTTAGAATTTATTACCCCTAGAATGGATTGGTACATGTAAAGTAGAGAATAATAGTGAACCATGGGTCACATTAGCTTTTTGGGCATCTCCATTCCCATGCAGATAAATTCTGTATGTCAACAAATATCTTATTTGTTTAAATATATTATTACTGAGGTCCTAAGTACATGATTTTTGTAATCATCCAACTCATATCTTGCTATTGTTAGGTATTTTTTCCATGACTTGACTTATAATAAGTTACACATCATTATTTTAAGAATCAATAGGCGTAAGTTCTTTCTAAAAATGTGTTCATAAGCTACACATAGAATATTCAGAGCAAAACAATTTAAGTTTAATGAATTTAATGTTTTTGTTCAGCTTAAGTATAGAAGGTAGCTAATCCACTTAATAAGACCTCAGGATACATTGTATTTACTAAATACTCCACAGCCTTTATATAGTTTTTTTCCAAATATTTAAAATCCTAATACTAGTTTTTCATCAAAATGTGTAACTAAGAAGCCTCATTTGGGATAAAGTATATACTTTATATATTTTGGCATTTATCAATTTTGCTTTGTCAATAAATTTTGTATCTACAAATGGAATCTACAGGTTTCCCACATGCTTAATCAATGAACAGCAAAACCAATAAACTTTAAATGCAAATAGATGTGCTCCTAGGACTTGTAGAGTATTATAGGAATCACCAACATATTGATCTATATATTTTAACCTTTTGACAATAACAAGAGTTTCTAAATAATTTAGCATGAGCAGAGGTAAACGCTTTTAAAAAGTGATACTTTTAATAATTTGAAGCCAATGTGAAAATTTGTAAATCAAGCTAAAGTAGTCTCAAGACCCATTCTGCTCAGTTGTTTTCTTCAAGTGCAGTGCCTAGAACTGAGTATTCAGTATCACAGAGTGAACTCGTGAATGTAGAGCAAAGAGGCCTCCCTTAAGTAATGAATACATTGTTGGGAAAAAACATTTTCTGAGAATTCTCAGAACATATTTGAGAATCAGTAGTAAAATACAAAATGTTATTATATATTAATTAATTTGAAAATACAAAATACATGTGTTTATTTCTGTATGGCTGTTAAAAAAAAACACGTGTATTAACTTTTTGTGTTTTTTAAAGCCTTTAATTTCTTTAAGTGTAGGCACATGTTTTTATTTGCCAAGTTTTTTTTTTTTTCAGTGAGGATGTTTCATTACTACTTTATTTATTACTGCTGTGACATCTAGGCAATAAAAGACAAAGACAGCCTGCCTGAAATTTGGCTTTCTTGCAGTTTGTGTCTTGAATGGGGAATAAAGAAGTCCAGTGCGTGTACAAAAGAAACATTCTCCAGTGAAGAGCTACCCCATCTGTTTCATCTGGTGGCTTATGCAATAAGAGGTGTTATCACATGAATCTAAATGCACAAGCGGTCGTTTTATGAACTCTCTCTGTGCTTTGAAGAGTTTATAAGTTGCCTACTCTATTGTGTGTCAGTCCCAGCTGACCCAAGTGCATTCTGCTGAGCATATTTGGGGGATAATTAGAACTAATGAAGCCTGGAATACAGCTAATTCTCTAAGTGATTTATTCTTATGCTCTTCTCTGATCCCTAAGAATTCTCCAAATCATAATCTATGCTGCTTATTTTTTCCTAGCATTGTGTTGATACAGCTACTTTATGCTTATTTGATGAACATCAAAAGTAAATTAGGTATTCGAAAGGCTGAGAAACATGTTTCAAAGTAAAACTTTACGTTAGTTAGTCCCCAGGCTTGAGAAGAATGCCAGTTCTTCAGCATTTTATGTTTTTGTTTAAATCTCAAAATGTTTATGGCACTTGCAAGTAGATAATAGGATAGAAAATATAAAGCAATAAAAGCTTATTAAAAAACGTACCACTGGGAAATAAAACCTACAAGTAAAATAATTGAAAATTATTAATGGAAGATTCCTATTTCTTAATTAGGTTTCCCAAGGAAATCTGAAGTTTTAAAAAAACACTTTATGAATAGCTTTCATGTTCCAAAGCTGTTTCATTAACCTGGCTTCACTGTCCTAGCAGTGTTGAAAATGATGTTTCTTTACATGCCCTCACCAAGTAGTCAGTGATTCAGTGGCCTGTAACACTGTAAATCCCATCAACTTGCTTTCCTTTCCTGTTATAACTGTTTCAATGAGTGGCACTTTTGTTGTGCAGGTTAAGATCTGGTAGCTTACTGAGGGCATACTAGAATGAGGACAGACACAAATGCCAATGAAAGAAGGCTATAACTTTATTAAAGCCTTATACTCAGTAAATAAGATAGTGGAGCCTCTTCAGCTAAGTAGTTTTATAAGCTATGTCCTATTTGATCTTCTGTTGTCTAGAAACTATAGTAGAATTTATTGTTAAGAATCGTTACTTTTACCTATTGATTTCAGTATTTAATATTTACCATAGTCTAGAGCCTAGATAACAAAAACCTTAAGGGCAAGTACCATTTTATTAGTTAGACATACTGAAATACCTATACTAATGTAAATCACCAGCTAGACTGATTATCGACCAAAGGACCAGTTGGAGATTCCTGAGTCTCGTTACAAGATACCTAATCCAGCCTTAGATAAATTCTAGTCTTAACTGTATACCCTGACATAAGAAGTTACTGTTTCTCATATTTTACCTTCTGCCTAAAAGTCAACTAAACACTCGAAAACATGTCTTAGGAACTTGATGAAAAAAGTTGCAGGTCGTTTTTTTAAGAACGTTTTTACATCTTTAAACAAGACAAAGAACAAATTGGTAAAATTGGCTAACATTGAGTTTTTGTTATCTGCAAGTTATTTTGCTAGGTGCTTTATCTATATTACTGTATGTACCTTCATCTTCTCAACACTATGAAGTAGAAACGTCTGGCTTCATTTCATTGTTAAGAATCTGAAACATAGAGCATTCAGGTAACTCTTCCAAGTTTACAAAGCTAGGAGTTAGCAGAGTTAAGATTTTCATCTATGCCATTTGGCCCCAGGCTCCAGAGCGTGCTTTCTTAGTCATCATATAGAACCTGTCTAAGTTTGTCCTGTCATCTGTAGAACAGCGATAATAATTCTGTGTCGTAGGGTTGTTGCACAGGTTAAATAAATTAATACACATAAAAAGTTTATGTGTTTTAAAAAGAGTACTTTTAAACTTACATTCCCAAGACCACACAGTAACTAGCAAAGATAGGATTCAAACCCAGTTTTTTCTGTCTCCAGACTTCTGAGTTTATGTAGCATCATGCTTAGGTGTGTTTCTTGAATGGATAAATTAATATCATCTGTTCTGTTCTTCCCACAGGAAGATTTTGTTAATTTTCCTGGTTATTTTGATAGCATATAGTAGGTACACAGTGCCTGAATGAGTGAAGGATTTTTCAAACAATACTCTCCAATATAATATGTTCTAAAAATTGATCACTCTTAAATTTATATCTCCAGCCAAGACCTCTCCCCTTAACTTCAAGCTGGTATGTTCGGTGGTCTTCTCCACATCATCTCACATAGCTATCATCTTTGACTCCTCGCTTGCTTTTGTACCCAATATCCAGAGTGTCAGCAAATCCTCCAGAATCTGCCCATCTCTCACCAACTTTACAGCTTCCGTCCTTGCAAGCCACCATCATCTCTTCATTTATTTTTAGTGCCCATCATCTTGTATGTATACTACTAGTTATCTGAAACAATATAGAATGAGAAAAAGTACAAGGAATTATTCTAGGGAACATAAACAGAGGAATATGATCCAATAGGAATAAATGAGAAGGAATGTTCAGAAAAGTAAGGAGGAAACATCTTAAATGCCAAACACAAGACAGTTGTAATAAAAAGTTAGTGGACAACAGTTCCGCTACACATAGAGTTCAAATAACATAAAAAGTTCTTTGTCTTTCCACATTTGTGTCAGTGGAATTATAGAGGCAGAAACAGATCACAATAGGATTGAAGAGTAAATAGGAGACGGATCAACAATGGTAAAAAAAAATGTGATTAAGACTTGAGGGAAAAAGTCAAGTCTGCCTCAAATCCTGTGGGTAAGCAAATAGGATCTAAATTTTTGAAAAATAAATCTGTAGTCTGATAAGTTAAGATGTATTAGGTTGGTGCAAAAGAATTGCAGTTTTTCCCATTACTTTTCATGGCAAAAACTGCAATTACTTCTGCATCATCCTAATATATTGTAAGCCCTAGAGCAATCGCTAATAAAATATCTAAATATATATAGTTTAAAAATAAGTAAAGGAATGGCAAAAGAAGGCAGTAAAGGAGGAAAAAGTGAACAAAACGATATGAAAGATACAGAAAACAAAAAGCAAAATATCAAATGTAAATCCAGCCATATCAATAATAGCATTAAATGTAAATGGATTAAACAGTCCAATAAAAAATCAGAGACTGGGACAGGTACAGTGGCTCATGCCTGTAATTTCAGCTCTTTGGGAGGCCAGGATGGATGGATCACTTGAGCACAGAAGTTTGAGACCAGCCTGGGCAACATGGCAAAACTCCATCTCTACAAAAAATGGAAAAATTAGCTGGATGTAGTGGCACATTCCTGTAGTCCCAGCTACTGAGGAGGCTTAGGTGGAAGGATCATCTGAGCCCGCAGAGATTGAAGTTGCAGTGAGTTGTGACCGCACCACTGTGCTCCAGACTGGGCAACAGAGTGAGACTCTGTCAAAAAAAAAAAAAAAAGAACAGAAAAGAAAAAAAAAAATCAGAGACTGTCAGACTGAATTAAAATAAAAATAAGATCCACTCTCTGCTCTCCACATACAACCAGATGCTGTTCACTATGTGTTTTGACCCAGTTTAGGTTCAGAGATACAGACAAGTTGAAAATAAAAAGATAAAAAAAGATATGCCACACAAACAGCAACCATAAAAGACCTAGAGATGGCTAAAATAATATCAGATAAAATAGACTTTTACACTAAATAAAGCCACTACATATAAAGAGAAACATTTTATAATGAAAAAATTAGCTTATAGGAAAGTTATAATAATTATAAATATCTTTGTGCCTAACAACAAAACCCAATGTCCAGAAAGCAAAAACTGACAGAATTGAAAGGAGAAATATTAAATTATCCAATAATAGTTGGAAATTTCAATACCCTGCTTTCAATAATGGAGACAATAACTAGATGTAAGATTAACAAGGACATATGCTCCTCCATTTACAAGGGTGTAGCATCCTGACAAACCCATCATAAATTGAGGAGTGTATTTTATGTGTATCATTTTTACACCATTATGAAGCCAAAAAATCATAAGTCAAACCATCATAAGTCAGAGCCCATCTGTAAATAGAAGACTCAAACAACACTGTAAACCATCCAGACCTAATACACATCTGCAGAACACTCCCAAGAACAGCAAAATTTCTTAGTGCACATAGAACATTCTCCAGGATAAACCATACGGCAGGCCATAACACAAGCCTCAATAAATTTAAAAGGATTAAAATAATACAAAGATTTTTTGACACAATAGAATTAAAAATCTTTCTACGGTTGACAGACTGAACCAGCAAATACTTTGGATGATAGGCAAGATTCATAAATGATATAGAAACCATGCCATGTGACTTGAAAGAACTGAGGCTAGTGTACCCAACTAAGGAGTCTAATTTGGATGGTAGACATGGGGATGAAGTAAGATATAATAATTTCCTCTGAAAAGCCTGTTGTTTATAACAAGGAGAATATTAATATTTATACATGATCTTCCAGAGGATACAAGTAAGATCATTGGGTGGAAGTTACAGCACAAAATAAGGAAGAATATTGTAACTGTACTTTTCAGTTCAGTAAGATACAGGCAGTATTGTTCTTCCTTTTTTTTAAAGACAAGGTCTCATTATGTTTCCCAGGCCTGACACAAACTCCTGGGTTCAAGGGATCCTCCCACCTCAGCCTCCCAAGTAGTTGAGAGGAACTAGAGGCACATGCCACTGTGCCTGGCTCTACTTTCATATATTGTGTTCCTTAAATTGGATTTTTAAAGTCCTATGTAGAAAAGCCAAACAAGGCCAGGTGTGGTAGCTCACGCTTATAATCCCAACACTTTGATTGGCTGAGGCAGCAGGTTTGCTTGAGCCCCGGGGTTTGAGACCAGCCTGAGCAACATAGTGAGATCTTGTCTCTAAAAAAAAAATGAAAAACTTAGCCAGCCATAGTGGTGCACACCTGTGGTCCCAGCTATTCAGTAGGCTGAGGTGGAAGGATCACTTGAGCCCAGAAGGTTGAGGCTGCAGTGAGCTATACTGTCACCACTGCACTTCAGCCTGGGTTACAGGGTGAGATTCTGCAGACAGTGTGGCAATTCCTCAAGGATCTAGACCTAGAAATACCATTTGACCCAGCCATCCCATTACTGGGTATATATCCAAAGAATTATAAACCATGTCACTATAAAGACACATGCACTCGTATGTTTATAGCGGCACTATTCACAATAGCAAAGACTTGAAACCAACCCAAATGTCCATCAATGACAGACTGGATTAAGAAAATGTGGCACATATATACCATGGAATACTATGCAGCCATGAAAAAGGATGAGTTCGTGTCCTCTGTAGGGACATAGATGTAGCTGGAAACCATCATTCTCAGCAAACTATCGCAAGAACAGAAAACCAAACACCGTATGTTCTCATTCATAGGTGGGAACTGAACAGTGAGAACACTTGGACACAAGAAGGGGAACATCACACACCAGGGCCTGTTGTGGGGTGGGGGGAGGGGGGAGGGATACATTAGGAGATATACCCAATGTAAATGACGAGTTAATGGGTGCAGCACACCAACATAGCACATGTATACATATGTAACAAACCTGCACGTTGTGCACATGTACCCTAGAACATAAAGTATAATAAAAAAAAGAAAAGAAGAAAAAGTCAAACAGTGGTTTTTAATAGTTGTTTTAGCAAGGATAAGTTTAATTCCTGAAATATGTCTTTTCTCAAAAAGTCAAGGAGAAACCTTAATAACTGGAGCAGCTTGCTGTGCAGGCACCTCTACCCCTCCCAGGGCTGGAGCTAGAACTTAGATATCGAATCAGGACATCTCATGTCTTTCTCAGCAAAATAATGCCCCCTCCCCCCAAACAAATTTAACAAACTTCTAAATAAATTACTGCACAACTTCCTTATGGTTTGGTAGGAACTTTTTCCTAACTTTATCAAATCTGAGGAACCATAGAGCAACTCTTTCTCCTAAGTCTATGCTCTAGTCATACGCACTGTGAATTATGCAAATAGCTTAGTTAGATATGTAGATGAATTAAAAATAGAATCTGCAAAACAAAATGCAGATTGTACAAAAATTAAGGATATGATCACCAGTCCAGGATCACCTCCAATAGGTTATCTCATAAGCTGTGAACATTACCACTGAAAGCGATTCACTCAGGGCCTAAGGAACCTTCTGTAGGAGAAATTGAGGAAGTGCTTACACTCCATGATTTCATATACACGTACAAAAAAAATGGACTGAAAAATATAAATCTCTTTTGCCCGATGTTCTTAATATTTATATTTATCTGCATTAAAACAATGTTTTTGTTACTGGCGAGTGGAATTTTCAAAAAGATTTTAATAAGAAAAATTATTTTATTTGCTATATTCTCTCAGAACATAAATTATACTGTAGCAGTAAGTTAGACTTTCTTTCATCCTCTGGAAGTACATTTTAGCATATTATTCTTCCAGTAAATTAATTGATATCCGTAGAGTGCTGAAGAAGTTAGCATCCAGATTATTTGGTTTACCTATAAGAGATTAATTTGCATATCAGGAAGGTCTGCATAAATCTGCGTGCAGTATCTTTCAGTCTTTTCTCTATTTTGTAACACTTGACCCGTCAATTTAGATAGTACCGTACCTGAAGTACAGAAATGAGGAAGACATATTATCTTTTAATGATAGGCAAATGAGGAATCAACTCTTTCAGGTATCTAGGTGATTCCAGACTATATATTTATAATCTTATTTAATATTATATAACCAAATATTTTTATGCCTTTCCACTAATTTTCTACCAAGTGCTTAAAGAGAGTCTATTTAGAATAAAAACCACTTGAATGGAATATTTATGTTAAGAACTTACTAAATATTCTTTGTAATGTTGGCTACTATTTTTTACCTTGAATGTGTTGCTTAAATATGGACTTTTTCCCAAACATTTTTGGTATTTTAGAAGCAAAATTACTTAATGGTAGATGTTTAACATTGGAGATCTTAGCATATATTGATTTGCACAAAAGTTCTTTTCCTTAAAAGTCATATATATCAAATTTCATAAAGGAAATGCATTGGAGATGCTTAGTAGATATTTTCTTGGGCACTAAGAAGTACTTGCTTACAAGGATATTTTTCTGTTTATGTATAGGTTAAATACTTCACTTGTAACGTCCATCTTCAAAGAAAGTTCTCTCTGGGTTGAAAACCTCTCATTGCTAATCTTGTTTTTTATATGTCCAGTAAGAATTACCAACATATCTTTCATGAGCTATGGCAAATCATTGATAATTACTGTTCAATTTATTCCTCCCTAGGCAAATGGGTTCCTTTGTAGTACCTAGGACAAGGGGTCCACAGGCAGGAGTCCTCTGGCATTGATGACTGATGGAATAAGCCATAGTGACACATAGCTACCATACCACATGAAAACATCATGATTTGTTTATTTTAGAGCTGGTTGTAGCAATATTAGAGGATGAAATAATTTTCTTAAAGCACTAGGAGAGTGGGGACTACATCATCAGGATACCTTAAAGAAAAGCTGCTCAAAAGCAAAGTGCCCCAGTCGTCTCTTTAATAAATTGTACTCTCTCCTTGACTATTTAATTTATGCAAATGCACTATGAAAATATTTTTGCTTCATATCTGAATCTTCATAAGAAAATGTATATTTAAAAATACTAAAATCATATTTTTCAGTTACCTACATTAAATGTTTAATTCATATTATAGTTTAATTACATGATATCTGTCTTCACCAATGGAAATGTAATGTGCTAAATGCTCCATTAATTTTTTCCCCTTGTACCTTATGCTCAGCTATGCCTGGTACAGATGACATATACTTTTCTGATATTATTGACAAGGTGTTCATGACCTTTCTGTTGAGATTTGTGTGGTGGTGCTGTTTAAAGAAAGACTACTTAGTGGAATTTGTGTGACCACACCAGGCAATTGAAGAATAGATATTATTTCTGGCCTTGGATCTATAACCCAAGTTAATTATAATCACTTTAAGGAGAAAACAGTCTTGCTATAGCAAGCGGTTTTGGGTTTTCTTTTTCTAAATGAGAGAAAATTGATGTAATGCTTTTTACATTGCATTTTACAGCAAAGCATAAGTCTGTTTACCTGGTTGAAATTCACATTGTTTTATTATGGTGTCAATTCTTTGGTTTTGGCAGCACTTCTAAAGTGTCTATTCACAAAAAGACTCCCATAGTGAATGAATGCTAGTGTTGACACCACCTAACAAGCAGGGATTATGTGTTTACAGAAGAAGTAATATGATAGGTCAAGTATAAGAGGCACTTCTCAAGAGCACTTCAGCACATAATGAGTGACTGACTAGAAAGTGCGGAGCTGCCACTCTTTGGCTTCGAGTCGGTGTTGATGCCTGCCTCTCTTCTCCAAAGCTCTCTTGATCATGCTCAGCTGCTCTGTTCTCATGTGGGGAATAATAGTAGAGTAAAGCTGCTTTTCTGTCTCATTTTTCTTGCTAATTTACACATTCAAGCCATTTTTTGTTTGCTACCCTTATTTGCTATTCCCTTTTGTCCAGGCACTGTTCTCTTTTTTGCCTCAGGCCTAAGAACTAATTTGAGCTTCTATAATTACTTCATGTTTTACACCTGTCTGCATATCATGCACCCGCTTGTCGCTGTACTTAAGCTGTATATTTCCTTGCAGAAAAGCTAGTTTTCATAGACAAGGACTCCTAAGTTTCTCCCCTCAGACTTCCTACAGAAGAAACACAATTAAACTGTTGCTGTATCCTCAGCCATGCAGCTGACCTTTGCAGTTCATGAAGGACAAATGAACGCTGTCTGCTCAGACAGTTTGTGTTAAGACATTGTTGAGCAGAGAGCATGAGCTTTGTTCCTCATGAATGAAGCAATGGTTGTAGTCATTTTAAAATCATTAAGACCCTGAATGCATAGTCTCATTCTACAGTGTTTGCTCTACAGCTGCTCTTCTGCTTTAATAGCAGCTTATTAAATTTGGGTCAAGCGTACTCTGAAGAGTATCACAATGAAGAAACTGTTCTAAAAGTTACCTGTTTAAAAAAAGGCAATTGATTAGATTTTTAACTTAAGTGACAGCTGCAATTCATTGCCTATTCTTTGTGATGTCCTGCAGCCCAAGCAGCCTTTTGTAATTTGGGCTTCATTTTGCAAGGGCTTTCCTGAATAATCCAGGGTTGCTTTCCACTCGGAGCCTGCTTCAATCCAATTAGGAGTTTAACAAGGGTCAAATTAAGGAGACTTTACACTTCATGTTTGCATCATTAGCCATAAGACTGTTACGTGAGTGCATGACTGTGTGTCAGGGAAGAGGGGGAAAGGCTGTAGGATGGGACAGACACAAAGCTGTCATCCACGATGTGGTGTGCCCCTTTACTGATGGAGGCTCAGCAGGCTAGCAACAACATTTCCAGTTGTCTTTGGGGGTTGCTGCCTTGTCAAATCAGCTGGTATATAGTTGTTTGGAGGTTACAGGTGCTAGCTGGGGCTGATCAAGAAGAGTGTTTTTTGCCTACTCTTTTCTCTTCTGGTAGTCTGTTGTGATTGGACAAACGACTGGGAAGACATGAAGTTGAAACCTCTTGAGCATTCATTATTTTTGATGAGATGACAACTATCTAGGTTCGTGTTCTCCTTGTGCTCTTTCCTGGCTCTTCATTTTTTTTTTTTTTTGAAAACATAATTGTTTGTTCTATAAAATATTATCATAGGAAATGGAAACTAATTTTTAGGAGAATAGTTTGTTACAGCCTTTGCAAAGACCAGTTACCTGTTATTCAGGAAAACAGAGTTCACGATAGTATTTTCAGAATTGTGTTACATGGAATGGCATTTTGCTCCACTTTGTCCATACCATCAAAATATATTTATATTTAGCCATATTATGTCACTGTTTAAAGAAAATGGCCTATTTCTAAAAAGAAGAGACAACAGAATTCTGCTAATCAGCAGTTCTATGCGTGGGATATCGCTAGAGAACTGTTGCTGTGCCTCTTGAGCAAAGCTTTGTGCTGCTACACACAAAGTAAAGATTTATCTAAAATAACACTTTCATTGTTCCTTTCTTACCTCCTCAACCCATTAATAGGTACTTTAGTATCATGAGAGTTTTCATAGTTTAATCCCCTTTCAAAAGCTTTTCAGAATAAAAGCTCTAAATGGTCCTCAGTATTAATTTGATGTGACTTCTGTACAATATGGTTTAAAACTCTCAGAAGCACATTTTTACCGCTTACCCTTTTTCATCAGAGCAACGTGTAGAAAATACCAGCTAAATGTTTAGTGGAGTCTCTATTGTGAGCCATTGTTGTTGCTTTCTGATAACATTGATTTTCAATTAAAAAATTATTGTCATTTTGATATATAGGACTGTTAATCCTCAAGAATATTTGGGCTCTCCATTTTAAAAAATGTGTCTTCTTAATAGTGATGTTTTTCAAAGCTGTATTTTTAGTCTCTGATTTGCTAAGAATTAAGAGCCAGTAATAAAGTCAGCCTGGTAAACAGTACTCAGGCTTGATTATATGCACTCGTTACATCTTTGTTTATATTTAGACCACAGTGGCTTCAAACACAACAGCTTCTATCACTAATAAACAGCCCACCTCACCTTTTTTATGTGATGCTTTTGAATACACATTTATCTTTCTTAAAACAGTTAATATATGGTAAATGTAATTCTTGCTGTCTATAAAGCATATGATGATAGAACTATACATTCCATGCCAAGTTCCATTTCCACAACTTCTCCTACAACTGCAAAGCCTCCAATATGACAGGGGCGGGAACCCCTTTTTAAATTCCAGATCCCCTCTCTGAATTTTTTGCACATTGTCACAGGGGATGTATGTATGTGTGTGTCCATGAATGTGTATGTACACACGTGAACATCTTTCCACAGAGGAAAAGGTATTTATTTCTAAAAATATTTTTGAAGCACCTGCTAGTGCTAGGGACTGAGCCAGTGAAACAGTAGAAAGAGCTCGGAATGGAGAGATAGGCAGAAATCACAGGAAATAATGTAAACTTACGACTGTGAATGTGCTGTTAATAGGGAATGTGTTCTAGTCAGCAAGTTCAGGGGCAGTTTTCCTAAGCAAGTGACCTCAGGCTAACCTTTTGAAAACATCATGCTATAAAAAATTTTTATTTATTTTCTCTCCGAAGAACTGAAAATATTTCTGCATATGCTTTGAACTCAATACTTACAAACATAATGAAATTTGTGCTGATAATATATTAGGTAAGAGAACATGTAGAAAAGGGCATCTGGAAAGAGATATAAATAATTATAATTTCTAAGGAAAGTTTTAGGCTTAGTTTTAAGTTACATTTATGGACAGGAATGAGTAAGTGACTTCTAAAACTATTTCTTTTTCGTGGTTATATTTTCCCTGTTTTTTTTTTTTCTTTTCTTTCTTCAACAAAGTTTATTCCATGATTTATGTGCTTACCATGTGGAAACAGATTGGAATCTTCCACTAGTGAATCAACAGTGTGCTAGGACCAGATCCTCTGGGGGTTTGGGAGTCTGTACATTCAGTGACCTCACTTTGGTAGCTTGAAATCTGCTTATGACAGTAGGATTTATAAAACGGAAATTGGTAAACCAGGCAAATTAACCTCCCTTCCCTGCACTAGCTTGTTTTTTTTGTTTGTTTTTTTTTTTTTTTTGAGACGGAGTCTCGCTCTGTCGCCCAGGCTGGAGCGCAGTGGCCGGATCTCAGCTCACTGCAAGCTCCGCCTGCCGGGTTCACGCCATTCTCCTGCCTCAGCCTCCCAAGTAGCTGGAACTACAGGCGCCCGCCACCTCGCCCGGCTAGTTTTTTGTATTTTTTAGTAGAGACGGGATTTCACCATGTTAGCCAGGATGGTCTCGATCTTCTGACCTCGTGATCCGCCTGTCTCGGCCTCCCAAAGTGCTGGGATTACAGGCTTGAGCCACCGCGCCCGGCCTGCACTAGCTTGTTTAGCAGCGCATCCATGCTTATGTCTGATATAGTACATGGGATTTGGGCCTGCAAATAGATTTGGGAAAAAGAGCCCATAACACAGCTTCCCTCCATAGCTCCAAAGGAGCTATAAATGGAAACTAGAAAGCTTAAAATCAAGTTTTTGAATTTTTTATTAGTTATTTTAAGTTTTATGAGATTTAAAATGTAGCTAATGATATCATTTATCTTTTAAGGTAATAGTCACAACTCCTCCCCATCGATTAAGTGATGATTACTTTTTTAAATGATTGTCTTTTGCATGTAAATGTTTATTAGTTTCTAGTGTAATCACAGGCAATATAAATTTGAAGGTATATTTTTAAACTGCACACTAATGACCTTTATTAATCAGTCTTTATTTTTTCCGTATAATGAATTAAACATTGTTTTGCTTTCAAAACCAATGTACTCATATAAATATATGAGTACGAATATAAAGTACGAATATAAAAGTAATACTTGCTAAATATTTAAATATTAAAGTATAGTCAATATATAATAGTATAAAAAAACAAAATTAAAATTACTGATAATCAAACAGCCCAGATATAAGAATTTAAAATACTATATATTTTCAATGTATTTATCTACATATAGGTAGATATATAATTTTTATAGATCATAGTATAAAGATTATTTTGTAACCTATTTTTTTCACACAATATAATATGAACATATTTCTATATCAATAAGTATTGATATACATTATTCCTTTTAGTGACTACATAACAGTTCATTGTATAAATACAATATATTAATAATAACTAATCACCTATAGGTAAACATTTTTTGATATTTTCTCTATTTTAAATACTGTATAATTTTGTAAATACCCTTTTGTATACTTGTTCATTTACCGGGATGCATTTCTTAAGGTAGCATTTCTGGTATTGAGAATTCATGGTTTGCTTCATTTTGTTTTTGAGGCTTCTATACAAATTGCTTCCAAATTTCCCTTCAGAAATTTTGTACTAATATATAAAATAGCATATTGGGCTATTTATGTCATTGCTCCTTTGTCAATATAGGTATTATTATTCTTATTTATTTTTGTTAACCTGATTAACTGATCATCACACTGGTTTTAAAGAATCTAATTTAAAAACTATTTCTTCCTGCTCTATAGCTTGTAAGCTTAAAATTGACTTCAGTATAGTAAAATGTTATTGTGTCATTTTTCAATTTTGATTATTCCCTAAGAGAAAGGAACAAGTACATGATCTGAAGTGTGCAAAATTTATGTAAAAATACGAGAATATAGTTTTACATTAAAGAGCTGATAAGATATATATTATGCTATCTGGAAGAAAGAAGCAATTATGAATATTCATTTACAGTTGGATATTTGAGATATTTCACATTCTTCACATCCATTCATGAGTGAATATTTGTTTTAGAGGAAACATTTTGTGTTATAAAATCAGAATGTGGAGCATCCCTCTATAGAATGTTGCCAGCTAATTGAAGTTATAAACAACAAAACAACCAAAAATACTGCAATCCAAGCAAAGCATATCTGAAGCAAAATTTGACCTAAAGCCTGCCAGTTTACAAACTCTGTGTTTTGTGGCTTTCTTCCTATGTAATATAATATACATCTTACCAGTTCTTAACTAAAACTGTTTCTCTTCCTTTCCCTGAAACCTCAGTAACACCTACCTGTTTAGATTGAGCATGCCCAACTTGGAGGCTGCCACTGTTGAGACCATTTTATCTCGTCTCACACCCATCCCATTTCACTCTTGGACTTCACTTGACTTTATCTGCCATTGCTGTTTTTGAGTATGTAAAGATAAAAGATAAAAATCTTTTCATTTATTTTTCTTTTTTTCTGATATTGTTAATATTTAAGTATTTTATATTGTAGGTAGGAGGGAACTTTGTTTTGTCCCTTTTTGAGACAGGGCCTCACTCTGTTGCTCAAGCTAGAGTGCACTGGCACAATTATGGCTCACTATAGCCTTGACCTCCTGGGATCAATCATAGTGGGATTATAGGTGTGCCCCCGTGCCAGGCTAATTTTCTTATTTTTTGTAGAGACAGGGATCTTACTATGTTGCCCAGGCTAGTCTCGAACTCCTGGGCTCACCAAACAGTCCTCCCCGCTTGGCCTCCCAAAGTGCTGGGATTACAGGCATGAGCCACTGTGCCCAGCCAATATGTTTTTCATGTTTAAATGCAATGTTGCTTATTTTTTGGTATAAAATAAAAATATTACGATTATCGGAACCTAATTTTATCTCAGTAAATTACTGGCTTGTATTAATTTACTGCTTAAAGTAAATATATATAAATATATATATTATTTTAAAGAATGCAGGCAGAAATCAGAATTCAAAATAACATTTTTTAAAGAGGCTATGTCATTAGCATACATACTGAGATATGCATTTATTTAAAACATACCTATACTTGTTTGGAATCATGCTTCCTGTGTTCATATGAATCCAACATTGAGGTAAAAACTGGCTTTTAAAAAAAAAAAATTAGTTGACAATAGACATATAGAGTTTGAGTTTAGACCTAGAAATAGCTAACTATCATTTCAATGATACGTATTTGGCCTCTGACCTTTGTTGCTTAAAGACTAGCTCACAGTGCTCCGCAGTTAATCTAAAATTTAGTTATACCACAGCAACCTATTCTGGAGTATGAGAATTGGAAGTGAGAAATAGAAGAATTCAGAACTGGGAGTGTAATCAGTTACTTCTCATGGTTTAAGTAGTCCAATTTTATTCTTTCTCCTTCAGCTCTTCATTTTTCCATGTAGTGAGCATAAATACGAACTTTTTAACTGTTATATTAGGGATACATCTATGCCTAAGCTGGAGCCCGAAGCTGTATTTTAAATTTGTGATTCCACCTTAGAAGGAATGGCCAGAGTACAATTTTGAAGAAACAGGTTTAAAATGCATTCCCTTAATAACTACATTTTTGTCCTCGAAAAGGTTAATGTAATAAAATAAATACTCTGAGAGGTATTAATGAGGGGTTTTTTTGTTTTTTTTTTTGTTTGTTTTTGTTTTTGAGACGGAGTTTCGCTCTGTCGCCCAGACTGGAGTGCAGTGGCACGATCTCGGCTCACTACAAGCTCCGCCTCCCAGGTTCACGCCATTCTCCTGCCTCAGCCTCTCCAGTAGCTGGGATTACATAGCGCCTGGCTATTTTTTTTTTTTCTTTTGTATTTTTTAGTAGAGAGGGGTTTCACCATGATCTCGATCTCCTGACCTCGTGATCCGTCCACCTCAGCCTCACAGAGTGCTGGGATTACAGGCGTGAGCCACCGCGCCTGGCCCCAGTTTTAATATCTGGAAATCTTTTGTACGTGAGACATTTTTAAAGTTCTTTGTGTTTTAATGAATATTCAATTAATTGATTTTAAATTAATTAGGTTTAAAGACAGAAAGCATTCTACTTTAGTAAGTTCAACTTACAGATTTGATTGTACTCATAAATATTTTGCATATAAAAACACTATTTACTTTCAATTAATCTTTAATTCAAATTTAAATAACTGATAGGCTTGAGAAATCAAATTCCTGTAATCATTTAACACCAGATCCATACTAATTCATCAGATTCTCTTATATATTTCCAAATTCATCTATTAAATTTATTTATTTATTTTTTGAGACATGTTCTCACTCTGTCACCCGAGCTAGAGTGTGGTGGCACGATCTTAGCTTACTGCGCCTCAAACTCCTGGGCACAAGTGATCCTCCAGCCTCAGCCTTCAGAGTAGCTGGGACTGCAGGCACGTGCCAGCACACCCAGCTTTTATATATATATATATATAATTTTTGTAGAGAATAGGTCTGGCTTTGTTGCACAGGCTAGTCTTGAACTCTTGGCCTCAAGTGATCCTCCTGCCTTGGCCTCTCATAGAACTGAGATTACAAGCGTGAGCCACCTCAACCAGGCCCATCCATTAAATGTATAAATCTGATTTGTTACTATTTACAGCAGTAGTTTAAATACTTAGAAAGATTTTTGTTTTAGGTTTATAAGTCTGCCTTATGTTTTTTAAGTGTTTGAGAAATCAAATGTATTGATTCAGCAAGAGTAATTTGAAATTCGTACAAAGAACTGTGATAGCAAAATGCTATAGTTAAAATGGCCCAGGGGTCAGATGGGTTCGTGTTCTGTCGGTCCCTCACTCATTCCCTACAACACAGTCAAAAGATAAATCCTAAGTAAATTACCCCACAAATTTTTGAGTTAGAATTTGTGATAAATTATTTCATTGCAATTTTTCAAAATAAATAAAGCCGCAACGTGACTTGTCACAAGTCATAGAGTCAGAAGAACTCAACCTAGAGCTCGTTTGATTCCTAGGTCAGTGTTCTTAACTCCAAACCATTTCTCAAATTATAGAACCATTGCCATAGAGTTCAAAGGTACTTTCTAAGTCATCTGGTCTAATTCCACATTGTAGGACTCCTTTCTTGAACATCCCTTTTAATATCCATCCATTTTGAATGTTTATAGCAATACAGACGTCCTGTTAATTTTTCCCCTTCTGACTGCTGTCCTCCTTGTCCCCCTTAAAGCTATCTCCAATGACTTCTTTCTTTCTTTGTCTTGAAACCACTTACTATAGGCTTTGCTTCCAACACTTCTCTGAAAATGCTTTTGTTCAGGTCACCAATGACCTCCCTTTTGCAAAATCCATAGGGCAATCTCTATTCTATTTATGTAATTTATCATACCCTCATCCTGAATTGAAACTGACCTTCCCTTCCAGGACGTCCTACTCCTGTTCTTCTACCTCACTCGCTTCTCCTTTTCAGTCTTCTTTGCCAAAATTCTCTCATTTTCTTCAACCGCCTAATGTTGGAGTGTCCCAAAGCTCAGTTCTTGAACCTTTTTTTATTCTTTTTACAATTACTCTCCTGGTAATCTTATGGCTTAAATATCCTCTATATACTGAAAACTCCAAAATTTCTGTTTCTAGCCTGACTCTCTTTATTGAACTTCAGGCTCTTATATTCAAATGCCTACCTGGCATTTCTGCTTGAGTGTCCAATAGATAAGCCAAACTTACTTTGTCTAGTTTTGAACTCCTATTTTCCTTGTCTGCTGCCCTTCCCAATTCCCGAAATATTGCTGTACCTACAGTCTTTCTTATCACAGTTCCTTTCAACTCTTTCAATCCAGTTGTTCAAGCCAAAACCTTGGACTTATTTTTGACTCCTCACTTTCTCTCACACCCAACATATACAGTCTCTTAGCAAGTCACATTATCTATACTTCAAAATATATCCAGAATTTCACTTGTCACCATATCCACGGCTACCATGTAGATAAGCCTCTTCTGGGTATTCTTTAATTTTGAATGCACCCCTTACAATGAAATACTCAGAAATGGCCTGATTGAACATGTTGCAGTGAATTGCTCTATCCCTTTTCCATCATCATAATTCGTTCTACGATTGTAAGGATCATTTTAGTAGTTATATCACAGTGTAGACTGGAGTCAACCAAAGTTCCAGTATTTCTTTTATATTAATTGCTGCTAGATAGATATCAGCATCTAAAATAATTAAGTGACTATCACTTGTTTAGCACCTACATACACAACTTTGTTTCATTACTACCTTTAAAGATAGGAATTATTATCTCAATTGGTAGATGAAGAAATAGAGACTCAGAAAAGCTAAGTAAATTGCTTAAGATCACAGGGCTAAAAATTGGTAGAACTGGTAGTAGAATCCAGACCTGTTTCACTTTAAAGCCAGTCCTTGGACCATCACATATGAAGGGCTGCAGATGAGAAAGAACATGATACACTCAAGGATTTGAAAAACATGCAATATAGTGGGAAAGTATAAGGGACAGGATACTGGCAAGAATCAGACCAGAGAGGGAAGTGCTCAGTTTTGAGGGTTATTATAAACCATATTTGTGTTTACATTTTACTGACAAACATTGGGAAGGTACTATTAAGGTATTTCAAGCAGATTTACTTTTCTAATAAATGATTACTCTGATGTTAGTATGAGGAATGAATTGGATGACAACAATGCTGAGTTTTAATGGCCTAAAGTAGTAGCAGTGAAACAAACAGAAATTGATAGATGAGGTGGATTTCAGGAGTAAAGTGGATAACGTTTGTGAACTGACTGGATGTGGGAGGTGAGAGAGAGGATGACTGCCAAGTTTCTGGCTAAGTGGTTGATAACATTCACTGAGAATGACCATTGAAGGAAAGGAAAGTAGTGCTGGAATGGGTATAGGAGGTGTAATAACTTTACTTTTGGAAATAGTAAAAGGAATCTAGGAGACATTTCAGAGCTGACATCTGATCTAGGACCTAGGGGAGTGGAGGTCTCAGCTGCAGGTAAATCTGTAAGGCAAATCTGTGAGACATCAGAACAGGAGTGGTAACCGAAGTCACAGAACTGGATGAGTTGAATAGAGGATTATTTGGAGATCCCATAGCTAAACTGGGGCTACAATACCAGAGTGTCTAGCAGGCATGCCCTAAAGGGAAAGGAAGGGGAGCTGGACATGGTTGTCTACTGTGTGCCTTTCAATGGATACGCCTTTTACCTGCAGATGGCCTGATGCCTCATTGTCCGGCCCTGACCAGGAGTCCCTCCTGTGGGTAACTGTTTATAATGGCAGATGCCCTTGTGTCTCTTGTCTGACCTGTGTCTGGTGTACACCTGCCTGACCGTGGCTCTGGTTCTGCGAACCCAACCTTGTGGTTCCCCCTTGCATCCTAGGGAAAAGCCAGCTGGTAGCTGGCTGGTACCTGGTTCTTCTAATGGAAGGCACAAATTCGATACCCCGTCACAACAGGAAATATGTTCAGAAAGCTGTTACTTATAGATCTTGGGCAGGGAGGGCACCATGAGTCAGGAGGGAAGTCCTCTGTCCCAGGTCACGTGAGGCAGGTGTGTAGAGACAGGGAGAGAGAGAGAGTGAGCAAGTGAGCACTTACATGGAAACTAGCAGTATATATAAGGGAATGGAGGCAGGAGGGTCACTTTAAGTTTGTGGGCAAATGCATGAATGGTCCATTTGAAGGAAATGGTGGAAAAGCTAAGAGCCCAGTCTGCTAAGCCAGAGAGAGGCCTCTACGTTTTTGTATTTGGCCACCAGCTTAGTCCATTTGTGGTGTTCTACTTCTAGTACCTAGGCAGCAACCTTTGCTGTGTTGTTTCCATTACAAGGATGCCAGTCCTTTAAAGATAGGAAGGAATGTTTGCAAATGGCATTTAAAGAATAGATACAGTAGTGGGAAAAAATTAGGAGAGTAGTAGTGGAAGTCAAGAAAAGTATTTCAAGAAGGATGGACTGACTGGCGAACAGTGCCAAATCTGAAGGGGTTAGCTAGATAGGGACTGAAAATAGCCATTGAATTTAATAAAGAAACAGTCACTATGAAAAGGGTTGTTTCAGCAGATTGTCAAGGGCCTAAGGATATTAAGTATTTTTTATTTTTCAAGCTAAAAGGGGAGTTCATTTCAGTTTATTAAATTTCATCTTGAAGACTTCAAGCAAACTTCTACTTCATGATTTTGAATGTCAATAGATCTGATCTGAATATGAAATTCTATGGAAGATTTTTCCTTATAGCCACTAAATGTTTATTAATTATTCTCAACATACTTTTGAAAACATTTGAAGTGGGTTTGTATCACAGGTGACTCCAGAATTTCTATGTAGAGGAGACTAAGACTGTGAGTGTTTGAAAGGGGAATTGAAAGAACAATCCATGGAACTCGTGTATTTCCATGGCCTGTGTTACAAATCAGTAAAAACAGTGAGGTGTTCTAGAGAGGTTTTTATTCACAAGTTATATAAGTTTAAGGAAGGACAGATGCAGCCTCGTACAACCACTCTTTCTTCTGTCATTCTTGACATAGTTTTGCATTTTTGTAGCATCCATGACATGAAAATAATATTAAATACCTTAGTGTCCATTTATATTTTGACTTAATTTTTCAACTCTGTTGTTCTAACCTATCTTGGTAAAAGTAATCTGCCTTGTGTTGTAAGCGTTAACACTAAGGACCTGCCATGCTACAGCCACCTCGCTGGGATGCGTGAGGATGATATTTAGATAGTTCTTGCACCAGAATTTTTACAGTATTACATGTTACTGCCTGTTTTTTGACTCAGAAAAATAAAATCAACTTGCAAAGGAAGAAAGGGAAAGCAAGGAGAAAAGAAGGTAAAAGAGGGAAGAAGGAAGCATGTACTGAGCATCTGACTAGGCGCCAACCATTATGCTAGAAACTTTCATGTATAGTATCTCATTTAGTCCTTACAATTTTGTTAGGCACTCATTTTACAGTGGAGAAAACTAGAGTTTGAGGAGGTCCAGTAAGATTTATTAACTTATCTAAAAGCTATGTAGGAAGTAAGAAATAAAGCTGAGATTTTATTAATGTCCAGAACGCTTGCCACCACACATCATGCCATCTTACCTGGAAAATTCATTTTCCTCATTTTAATATTTTAGTCCTATTATGACTTCTTAATGGATTTTCAGATAGCATAGTAATAAGTAGAAAACATGAAAATAATAAAATACAGTGGATTAAAAGTACATCGTTCAAGTTTGCTATTGAAGGAAATGTATATTTCTTTTGAGATGATTGTGATCCATTTAAATATTAGCAGTCACAAGTAAAAACTCAAATAAATACTCAAGTAAAAGCTTGGGCTATTTCTGAAAATCACTGTTCGTTTTGAGGTGTATTTATTCACATAGTCAACCTGCAATTGTCAAGCAATACAGCACAGAAAGCATTGTTCAAGTTGCTGTGGAATACCTATGCTATTCTCTGCTTACAATGACTGGACTTTAAAGAATTTTTAACCACATAAGGATTTTTAAAATATTGTATTTATTGGTGATTATCAATATACAACTGTATGTTGCATAGATAACATACAACTCAGAACACATAAATACTCTAAAGTTGACTTAAACCTACAATGAAATATTAAGTACAGAGCCTATTACAGATTTTTCGAGCAAGGAACACATTTGACAAAGAAAGAAAAAATAATCATTAGCATAATTATTACTGGATTTGTTATCCACACATCCAGTATCTCTAAACCCTCATCAGACGTTGATTGCAATGTATATTTTTACTCTAAAGTATTCCATGCAAGTAGATATCTCCCTATATATGCAGTTAGCAAAGACAGTCAAATATTCTATTAGTAAGTCAGCACTACAGTGTATCATATTACCTATGTTAATACACTCTTGAAAGAAGTTATATAATGTTTTAATTTTTAAGCTTCTACAAATATTTTTAAAATTATCCCATATCTTATTATTTGAAATATAAGAAGTTAGGTATTGTGTATTGTTAATATAGCAGTTACCTCAATTAGTTACCTGAGAGTACTGTTTGCAAATAATTAGGAGAATGACAAAAAAGTATAGTTGGAAATTGTGTCATCTGTCAGTACCTCTACTGAAAGTTGTTTTTGATGTCCAGTGGAGATGTTTTGATATTTATAATTGCCTCTACTTTGTTTGCTTAAAGAATGTTTTGACTAAGCTATGCAGTGACTATTTGAAGATAGATCTTCTATTCAGGAACTTTTAAAACCTCAGTGTCTAAAAGAACTCATCAAACTCACCCCTGTCGAACTGTCAGTGAAAGCACATGCTTTTAATTTCTAACACACATTAGTTGTGTTGCACTACAGATACATGACAGGAAGTAAAATCTTGAACCCGTAGCTTCCCAGTATAATTAAAATCTTGGCTGCATGAAACAGTATTTTTTGAGGATTACCTGATGGTTGAAGGGTTCATTCATTCCTAAATATTCTGTATCCTTGGATTAAACCTGAATAGCATAAACTGTCAACCTGGACTATCATGTTGGCCCCTGTTCTGGTTAAAATCTTTGGTTGCATGGAAGAGGCTTCATTCAAGTTACCTCAAGCAATAGATGCTACAGGTATATATGGCCTGGAATTTAAAAATGGAATGGCTCAGTCAGCTTTAGGGACCAGCTGCTCTGTTTCTGTTTCATAATCTCTGAGTGTTCTTTTCTTCTTTTCAACAGATTATCTTCCTGTACTTACTCAAACAGCTTTGGTTGCCTTTCAGCTTGCCTGAGTCTGACCTTGGCTCCCTGGCCTCTCACTACATTATGATATTTCAGCTTCAGTTCCTACTGCCACACAATTCTTTCTACATTTCCTTTTTCTAGTTCTCTGCAGAAAGAATCTGACTCATTCAACTCCTATTTTTGAGTCAGGCCAAACCACAGACTATTGGCAAACCTCTGGATTAGCTGTTGTTGATTCAGCCTAGAGGAGGTACCTTGCGGTCCTCATAGGTCGACCTCCTTCCACAAAAACCGTGGCTGAGCCCATTTCTCTCAGAAGGCAGCTGCAGGCTCTCTTGTACTATCTCATGGTAGGATTGATTTTTCTAAGTTGTGCTTTGGGAAATATTGTAAGCCTTGAAATTCAGTGTAAGGTTATTGTTGAAGACATTATTCATTATACTCTACAGGTTTTTTTTTAAACTCTTGGCATAAATTTATTTCTAGCTTTAGTATTAGGAAATAATTGTGCAATTATTCCTGAACTGGTTTGTTTTTATCTTTATTACCTTTGTGGTGAAATTATTACTTTTTTCTTTTTTTTTTTTTTTTTTAAGATGGAGTCTTGCTCTGTCACCCAGGCTGGAGGGCAGTGGCACAACCTCGGCTCACTGCAACCTCCACCTCCCAGGTTCAAACGATTCTCCTGCCTCAGCCTCCCAAGTAGCTGGGATTACAGGTACCTGCCACCATGCCCAGCTTTTTTTTTTTTTTTTTTTTTTTTTTTTTTTTTTTTTTTTGTATTTTTAGTAGAGACGGGGTTTCACCATGTTGGCCAGCCTGGTTTTGAACTCCTGACCTCAAGGGATCCGCCTGCCTCAGCCTCCCAAAGTGCTAAGATTGCAGGCGTGAGCCACCGCGCCTGGCCTATTACTTCTTTTTCAACATTGCCTGTTGGGAGTTCACAAATTTGTGCCCCAAACACAGGAAGTTTAAATGATTCTGTGGTATGCTTTTTTATTCTTGTTATCCAGCTTACGCCTGGATTCATTTTCTATTTTTCACCTTGTTTTTTAAAGATATTTCTAATTTGAATTATAATTTATATATTCCTGTAAGTCACTTTACATCTTTTCAGAAGTGAGGTATAGATATAAAGTATATAACTTATAACATATTCAGGAACATGTTCATGTTTCCAGCTAGTTTTTAGTTAAATGTGGCTAATTTTAACGAAATGTACAAATAATTTGAAAATAATAGTATGTGACATTTTTCTGTATTTAAGTAATTTTAAATCATCCAACTCCTTAAAAAAAAAGAAAAAAAACTAAAATTCCTGTTGGGTTTAGAAATATCTTTCAAATATAATTTGAGATTAGAAAAGATTTTATTACACATTAATCATTTTTTTGTCGTAACTATTTGTAACATATTCTTGTCATGGAAAAGGTAGTATATGTGTAATAAAATTAGCATACATTTTAAATTATTTTTACATAAACCTGTTTCTAAAACAGCAGCCTCTAGCCCTCCAACAATAACATACTCCTAAAATTATTTTTTCCCCAGACTCTACTTCTTGGCTACTCCTTTAAAAAAGAAAAAAAAGAAACTGACATCAATTTTATATAAAAGCAGCCCTTGAGGTGGAAAGTTAGGGAAGACTGCATGAGTTTATAGCAGACAAAATGTCGCTTACATTTTGCTGCTCAGTAGTTTGATATACTCATTTGCTGATGTGAAATGACGAGGGCTTACAAAACAGGGTTTTGTTTTTTAGCTGCCTGTAGACCTAGTGGGGCCTAACAGAACCCAGTCAGCAGGTCATTAACTCTGGAGAAAACAGCTTGCATTAATATGCTCTAATCCGGTATAATTAGTCAAATTACTGCACGCCGACCAGCTTGTCATGTGTTGTCAGACTTGGCATGTACGCTGGGTTGCCTGGGTCCCTCTGGAATGCCACCCTCAATCAGAGAAAACTGCTCATTTGTAGTGGTCTTGAACTCTTGATGGAAAAGCCTACTTAAAACAGTGGTCATAGAGGAATTTTTATTAATTTTTTGAGAAAAAAATTATTTTCACCAAAAATAATTTAGTACTTTGGTAATTGAAATGGAATCTCTTCATTTTTGCTGTTTTCTGTACCATATCTATGTAATACTCCAAGAAAAATTAACATTAGTGCAAACAAAAAAGAGGTCGAAAATAAATAATTACCGGTTGATCGTTTATCATTCCAGTATATGGCAGTGTGCATTTGTAGGTGTTTGTGTATGTGTGGGTCTTTTTCCAGTAGGGTAAGAGGTTATTAAACTCTAAAAGGGCCACATTAGCATAAATTTACAAGAGCTCTTGTTCTGGCGGCATGATAAAAACCTGTGTTACCTTTGCATTAACACTGAATTGCTTGTTGTGCTTTTGGCAATGACAGATAAGTCAGTGTAATTCCCCATTGCAACAGAAATGATGCTCCAGATTCCAAACGCATCCTGAAGATGTCACTGACAATAATCTTCAAAGAACGGGCAGTGAAAGTGGGCTGTATGTTTGTAGGATGATATACTGCAAATGACAGGAAGAATTATGTGGGTGAAGACGAATCTGTAACATATTATTAAGCAATTTCACGAGAATAACAGGGATAAAAGGATAATGGATGAGGGTGTCATTATTACCTTCATGTAGAGGGAAAGCAAAAGCAAAGGTAGAGAGACAAGATTAATTGAGGAAGGGTGAAGCATTCATTGCTCATCAGCTCTTTTGTACTCTTTGCTCCTGAAATTCCAGACTGAGGAGGGGAAAAGGTGCTCAGAGCTGCATTTTAATGCATCTGGCAAAGAGTAGAAAACTGACAAGGCGTTTTTTAGTCACCTCCCTTTTTATCAAAATACATATAATGACTGTTACCTTTTGAATGTTCCAAAGTCACAGCAAAAATCCAGCAGAAGGTTTATTCTTTGTGTATATATGTATGTGTGTTTGGCAGCTTTGGTTATTAATTATGCTTTTAAAAACCAAAATTATAAAATATCAAAATGGTTTTTTCCATGCATTGCCAAAAAATTGCTATTTTCAATTTAGAGAATCACGTTCTGTGATGAAACATTTCAAAATCCATTATATTCTTATTTTGATTAGGCTGAGGTCATTGTGTTAAAAAGGCAATATATTTTATAAGCAGTTTTTACTCTCCATTTTCTAAGTACATTTCCCTTTCATGTAGTAACTGGTTTTTTTTTTTTAAATGTAAATACATCTTCCCTTTATTATATGAAAGATGTAATTAAAAGCTTAAAATACTAAATTCTCCATTTATATCTTTTTTTAATTACCTGTTTCTTATAACTTCTCATTGAGCCAATTACTCCAAAGCACATATTATATCACACACAATAAGATGCAATTATAACATAGCAACCACTATCCTTCTGGTTGCAGAATAGTAACACAGGTGTTTTGCTGTAATCTAAGAAACCTTTTGGGGCATGAAATCCCCTCTGATTATAATTTACTTATGATACAGAGTTAACCTTAAACATTGTAGAAACTTTAAAATATATATATATATATCTGTGTGCTGGACTAGTAGGAAAATAAAATGATCATATTACAAGCTTAAGTATGTATCCGATGGAGACACTCACTCAAAGATTAATTTGGGAACAGGAAGCCTACATTTCATCCTTGTGTACATAGCAAGTTCATATATTCAGGAAAGGTAACAAAGGATTGAGATTCAGGAGTCCATGAGAGTTGAGACCCATGCAAGGCTGATATCCAGATAACAATCAAGAGTTTAATGTGTACATTGATATGCAGACATGCATAGCAGTAATGCTATTAAATGTTACACATATATACCATCTAGTAATGCTAGATGTTATTGCATACTGTCTCTCTGTCTGCCTATAATATTTTATCCTTGTCATTTTCTGATTAGCAGAACTAGAATGTCTATTTTAGTTCTATAAATGGGAAATTTGAGGAGCAGAAAATTAAATGCGTCTACCCAAGTAATTTTATAGTAAATGATGCTTCTAAGAATAAAACCATCTTCAGATACTTCATCCAATCTGCTTTCCATTTGCTGTTTGATTTTTTAATTTGTTATTCATGCCACATTCTGTTTTTTGATATTTTGCTAGTTTTGATGTGTGTCTTTTATTATCTTAAATGTTTCTTCACTAAAGGAGCATCCTCTGCCTTATGTCTTCTGTAGAGTAAGGGAAAAGAAACTAACATTTGCCAAGTACTTAATATGTGTCAGACACTGTTCTAGGCACTTTGTATTTATTATCTAACTTAACACAGTTATAATAGCTAAGTGAGTTAGATATCATTATCACTGTTTTACAGAGGACAAACAAATTCAGAGATGTCCAGTTACTTCTCCAAGCTTGCAACTAGAAAGTGTTAGGGATTCAAATCTAAATTTTCCTGGTTCCAAAGATCACATTCTTTCAATTACTGTATACTCACTCACTCTTGTCTATCCTATATCAACATATACAGTCAAAATTATACTGTCTTTTTATGTCTATCCCATGTTTTAGATCTCCAAATGTCTGTATTCAGTGACTTTTTCCTGTCCACATATTCCTTGATTTCTGCATAACATTTGACAGAGCTTCCAAAATCCTAAACATGCTTCCTTGCTAAGTCCTCCGGTCCCGTTCCCTGGCCACTCTTCGGTCTGCCTCGCCCTCAGTATTCTCCCATCCCCAAAGGTGTGTCCTTTCAGTCACCTCTATTCTCTGCCGTAGAGATCTACTTCCTTTTTGTACTTTAAACTTTCACTGTGTACAGATAATCCCAAAGGTACCCCTCTAGTCTTGTCTTCCTTCTATAGCTCTATATTCTTAGCTGCCTGCTCTGTTGATTAGGTCTTAGTATGCTTTGCTTATCTCAAACCAAACTCACAATTTTCCTTTTTTCTAATTTCCTTTTAACCTCACAATTTTAAAAGATGTCATGATTCTAATCACCTAGGCCTTATTGCCCATTTGAATTATTTAGAAATTCTTTAGCCCAGCATCAGAAGCCTCTCCCACCTCTTTAGCCTATTGGAGTTTATCTCCCATCTCCATCTTTGGCAGATCAACCATCCTTCAAGGCCCATTATCAGATATTGTCTTTAATAAGACGCTTGCCCCAAACCAATCAAATGTATGTATTTCTCTCATCTTTGAATCTCCAAACAATGTGTACCTTCTACCATATATTTTATCATAGTTTGTCTTTTATTATTTTTGTAGTTGTCTACTCACTTCCTTAGACAGTAAACATCTTGAAGGCAGGAGCCATTGTATCTTATACACATAGTACTTGGAACAACCTTACAACATACATAATAAATATTTGTTGAATTGAATTAAATAAAATTATCTGACAATCTAAATCAAGTATTTTTAAAATATTTATTCCTTTACATGAAAAAGCCTTCACTATGTTGAAATTTAATGTTAACCTTTTGATTATTTATTTGACATCCTTCAATGTATTGTCTTTTCTAATTTACATTTATACATTGCAATTTATTATCGTAATAGTTACCTTTTGTTGAGCATGTACTTCCCTTGGTACTTTGTTAATTCTGGATATATGGAGGTGAGCAAGTCCCTACCTTCATAAAGGTCACTACTTCCTTGAGAAGATAGTGCTCTTTTCATGTGACATTTCATACCAACAGTCCTTTATAGTTATAGGTATGATATATGGAAAAAATTAAAAAGAGAAATTAGAGCGCTTTATTATATATTTAGATATATCTAAATCTTAATTGTATGAAATCCTTATAACAACTATAAAGCATAGGTATTATTTATCCCCATTTAACACATGTGGAAGCAGACTCTGGGAGTCAAAGGTACTTTTTCCAAATCACAAAAGCAGTAAAATGGCAGAGCCAGAAGTGGAATTGAAGATTGTTGAAAGCCAGAGTCGGTGGTTTTCCATTGTGCCACATGGCTGTGCATATTCTCGCCTTAGCAAAGGGATGTTATGTGGCAGGAGCTCTTCACTGTAACTCCTGTGTTTGACGCGACCTAGAGGAGGCAGGGAGCATCAGTCATAATTACGCCAGACGATGGGTAGAATGGTATTACTTATGAAACTCAGGGAAAGCTTACCCCCTGCAGTTTCATCAAAGGAAGGAAAATATCTTACTACTTTTGTGCAAAATGCCCAATCAGGGTGAGCACACACACATGGTTGCCCTACTTGCTAGAAGCAGTCACAAGATCCCAATTATTGATATAATTTGGGTCAGAGAGAATGTTTTCTGCATCCTACCGAGCTTTGATTTGGGGCGGTGTTGGGGGAAGGTTGCAGGATGCCTCATAGAGGCTAATGCTTGCCACTGCACGTGCAGCTGCTCAGATGATTGTCAGAGAGCAATTCTTCATTCACCGTAAGTCCAAATCAAATGTAGAACATGACAAACAAAATAGAATTAGCTCCTCTCTTCCCTTTGCATTAAGCAAATTTGATGCTTCGTTGTGAAAGGAAGAAGCAAGCAAACATTAACAGATTGACTGATAAAATTCTACTTAGCCTTTCAAGCAATCTTTCAGACTGCTTCTTATGCCTACATGTCTCTTTATTTATTCTTTTCTTCTTGTTTTTTAATTCCAAACTTCGTTTATAAAGACTTCTTTTGTCTCCCTTTCCTGTAAACTGTTTTTAAATATATTCTTTGTTTTGGGGAAAATAAAAATTTTCCTTTAGTTTCACATTACCCAAATTTCAAAATTCTAATCCACATACTCATACAATAAATGATACTCCTAGGTTTTAGATAAGGTTAGGATTTGTTTTATTCAATTGCTTGCATCTATTAGATGATTCTAATTTTATGTTTCAACTTATAAACTTTTAAAGGTGGGATCATTCAAGTCCCTTTCATTGACCTTATTACTACCCATGATGGTGACATACCCAAATGTTTGTATGCTAGTGCTTTCGATTATAAAGATATTCTTTTTATTTTCGTATTTTCTAGGCATTCATTAAATATTAGTTTCATTTATTTTGTAACATAGTTTTGGCCTTGTAAATAGCATTCAGTGTAATGTAGACATAAATGATTATGCCTTACAGAGGAAATGAAGAGTACAATTCATTTATTTTTAAATTTTTAAAGGAATACATAATAATTATGCCTATTTATGGAGTACATGTGATATTTTGATACATGTATGCAATGTGTAATGATCAAATCTGAATAACTGGGATATTACCTGAAGCATTTATCATTTATTTGTGTTGGGAACATTTTGAATCTTCTACCTGTTTTGAAATATACAATACATTGTTATTAACTATAGTTACTCTGCTGTGCTATTGAACACTAGAACTTATTCCTTCTTATCTAGCTGTATGTTTTTACCCATTAACCAAACTCTCTTTATCCCCACACCTCCTTCCTGTCATCTGGTAATTATTATTCTGCTTTCTTCTTCTGTACAGCAGTCCCCAACCTTTTTGGCACCAGGGATGGGTTTCATGGAAGAGCATTTTTCCATGGACCCAGGGCATGGGTGGGGATAGTTTCAGTATGAAACTCTTCTACCTCAGGTCATCAAGTATTAGATTTTCATAAAGAGCATCCAACCTAGATCCCTCACATGCTCAGTTCACAATAGGGTTTGCGCCTGCTGGCTCATGGCTCACCTCCTGCTGTAAAGCCCAGTACCAGTCCATGGCCTAGACGTTGGGGGCTCTTGCTCTATAAGATCAACTGTTGTATATTTATCTTTCTGCACCTGGATTTGAAGAGCATAATTTAACCTGGTGATTTGATTAGGTAGAAGCCAAGCCTAAGGTACCTACTATCCTAGTATCACTGTAGTCACCATGTATAATAATACTTAAGTGAAAAAATGCCTTGAGATAAGGCAACCATGTCTCTTCCTATACCAGCGAGATTCTAACATTTCCTCTCCTTAGTACTGAGAAAAGGGGGTTTTTATAGGATAAGGGACTGGAGAAAGGTTTAGAGAGAAGATGTTTCTGTGGTGATGCTAGCGAGGAAGAGGTTAGACTATCCGGGGTTACAGGAGCATGGTGCCAAGGACATCATGCTGCAGAAACTCTGAGGGATGCCAACCAAGTGACCAGTGATCTCTCTCTCTTTTTTCCAGCCAGCTTCAGGAATTGATGCTCCTATTTCTCTCTTCCAGTACTATTATAGATTACTTTCACCCAGGGTTTCTTTCCTTTTGACCCCAGAGAGGAAAAGAACACAGTCTTCTAGCTTCTCATAACTGTCCTCTCCCTTTAGCCCTCAGACTCCTTTAAACTTCTATTGGAAAACTCTAAGTCTTCACATCACTTCAATTTGAGAGATTCTTCTTGAAACTTAAGATTTATGAATGACATACTATAAATGCAATGTTTTTTGGACAAATCTTTACTGACAAGAACAATTTTTCATTGAGAAAAAATTATTTTATTCCCTCACATGTCTTCTTTGTCCATAGAGAAGAAAATTCCACTCAAACTTTTCTTGTTCTTCTCATGGGAAGGAAATTTCTGCTCTCATTTTCCAGAGCGTTTTCATTGCTGGGTGTTGGAGGCCTTGTTTTGGTTTTGAATCACACCAAATTCATCAAGTCTTGCCAAGATAACCTTGCAATAAAGGAGAATAATATTAGATATTAATTGTATTAATATTATTAATGATTATTATTTAATATTATAGTAGTTACTATTAATTTTTATGAAAAGTTCCCAGTTTTACATCTGTTTTGCATTTTATTTTTCCCGTGATGTACATTTCCTTAGTCAGAAACCCTGCAGGAAAAGGCAAAATATGATAGGCTTTAGGCAGCAAAATTTTACCCACAGGTTCTAATTCTGATTCCATTATTATTACAGGTATGAATATTCAGGAATCATTTGGTTGCAAGAAATAGAACTCAAACTAGCTTCATGTAAAAGATCATTTATTATAAGCAATAGGAGTAGCTCATGAAATCCCATGGCAGGAACAGGCAGAACCTGAGGAGAGACTGGAACTGAGGATTGGAAAGCCATTTGTCTGGATGTCTCCCATTCTGGGCCACGTGGGTCTTTGTCTCTGCTTCTGCTTCATTGCTGTTTCTCCTCACAGATAAGATGTCCCTGGACCTCCCTGCTAGAAACCCAAAAGTCACTGCAGGGACATTACAGGGACTGTAACTCACTGCTACTCCATTATCAACTAAAGTTCCACTTTCACATTCCAAGGAGAGGGAATTTGATTGGTTTGCCTCAGCAACAAGTGTTCGCCCTGGTCTAAATCAGCTCTGGTCAGAGAGAAGTAGGGACACACCTCTGAGAGTAAGGGGAAGCTTTTTAGAGAAAGGGGGTATGGTTGTTACGTAAATTCCAAAAAGTCTCTCCCCTTTAACTGTTTTGGTTTCTCATTTCCTCAGTATACTATTCGGAAAGAAGAATGCCCAACCCAGTTTGGAGAAAGATAGGAAGATTCTTAAATATGAACCCATCAACAGGCAGTCAGACAGAGAGGAGCAGGACATCCCATACAGATAGAAGGAACAATGAGTGCAGAAGTACAGAGGGGCGAAACACTTCTGAGAACAGCAGGGATTCAAGGGGATGTAGAGCAGTGGTATGAGGGGAACCCAGAGATGGATGCTGATACTCAGCAGCAGCATTTGCTATAGGATGCAGGGGGTGGTTGGCTTGGCGTGGTGGCTTATGCCTGTAATCCCAGCAATTTTGGAGGCCAAGGCGGGTGGATCACCTGAGGATCACCTAAGGTCAGGAGATCAAGACCAGCCTGGCCAACATGGTGAAACCCTGTCTCTACTAAAAATCAAAAAT
This sequence comes from Chlorocebus sabaeus, assembly GCF_047675955.1. Lineage (NCBI taxonomy): Eukaryota > Metazoa > Chordata > Mammalia > Primates > Cercopithecidae > Chlorocebus > Chlorocebus sabaeus. The sequence goes on from NC_132906.1 coordinate 14,277,096, forward strand.
TAGCCGGGCATGGTGGCACATGCCTATAATCCCAGCTACTTGGGCAGCTGAGGGAGGAGAATCGCTTGAACCCAGGAAGCAGAGGTTGGAGTGAGCCAAGATCACACCACTGCACTCCACACTCCAGCCTGGGCAACAAAGCAAGACTCCATCTCAAAAAAAAAAAAAAAAGGATGCTGGGGGTGGGAGTCAGAGTCATCTGGAGGCAGGGACATTGGTAAAAGTTGCTGGAGGTTAGAAAACCACTAAGATGGGGTCCCCACCCTCCCCCGTGATGGTACCAGACCACTCAGCAGGAGGTGAGCAGCAGGCAAGCAAGCACTGCTGCCTGAGCTCCACCTCCTGTCAGATCTGTGGCAGCATTAGATTCTCATAGGATCATGAACCCTATTGTGAACTGTGCATTGGAGGGATGTGGGTCGCACAGTCCCTATGAGAATCTAATGCCTGATGATCTGAGGTGGAACAGTTTAATTCCCAGACCACCCTACTCCTTCACCCTGTGGTCCATGGAAAACTGTCTTCCATGAAACGGGTCCCTGGTGCCAAAAAGACTGGGGACTGCTGCACTAAGAGACTTAAACAGCTTTATCAGTGAAAATAAAGAGAAAAGAACAAATGTGAGAAATATTGTGGAGCTGGGATCAACAGGATTAGCCACCAGTTGGATGTAGAAAGGAAATGACAAGAATATTTACAGATGAGTCCCCAGTGTTTAGTTTGATGGCTTTATGAATAGTGTTGCCATTCATAATAATGTTGCCATTCACTAAGATAATGACAAAAGCACTTTTATTATAGTGACCACCCTTTTTGAGTACCTGTTACATACAAAGTAAGGTGCCAGAGACCTTTCCATCCACTATTTCATCACTCTGTTGTCCCTATGATTGATATTATTTTTACTGTTTTATATATAAGAAATGCAAGTCTTCAAGAATTTAGGTATGTTGCCTGCATTCATGTAACTCAAAGTACAGAGTTAATTTTCATGCCCATTTCTGACATCAGAATCACCCTGCACTTGGGTTTGTTTCTCTTAAGAAAGAAGAACAGATTTTTAAGGAAAACAGAAGTTCATTTTGGACTTACTACATTGAGTTTCCTGTGAGACATTCAGCTGGAGAGGTCTAGTGGACATTTGACTACGGGTCTGCAACTTATGAGCAGTCTGGGCTAGACCCTTCGATTTGAGAGACAGCAGCTTAAAGTGGGAATTATGAGAGTGGCAGAAATCACTCAGGAGGAGGAAGCCGCCCAATGAGTTACTATGTAAAGCAGACGCCTGCCTCTCCTGGGGACTGACATCATAAATACACTGACACACAATTTTCCAAGGCATTCGCTTTCAATTTTAAGAATCCCTTCTATATCAGTTATGATAGCCCTGCTTTTTAGATTTGTACTTTTTCTCTCTCTTTTCAAAAATATTTGCCAGGGATTTGTCTTTTCTAAGAACTAGTTTTTAGATTTCTTAAATTTTCACTTTTAAATTTTCTAATGATTTTTCTATTTATTTTAGCTATATTTCCTTCTGCTTTTTTCCTTTGATATGTTTTTCTGTTTTATTAAGATTTAAATTGAATTCCAAATTCCTGAAGTTTTCTTTATAGTTGTAAGCATTTAAAAGTAAGAATTTACATGGGCTTTCTATTTTCATCACATTTCATGGTAGTTTTAAATACTCACCATTTCCTAAATTCTCTATTACTGTGTTCTTTCCTAAGACAATGACATTAACCCAAATGTATTTAATTGGTAAGATATCTTTGGGAATAAGGTCTTTCTTGGGGCACTGGAAAGAGGATAATGTAAAGCCTCACATTGCTCCCTCTAGATTCTATACCACATGTTACCCAATCAACTCAGAATCCATAAGGAAGAGCTGTGCTACAGATTCAGAGAAAAAGAAAAAGATTCATCCTCTCTTTTTGAGTATGTTTCAAAACAACAAGTCAAATCTTTTGGTTAAGTTCCAAAGGAACAAGTCAGCAATGAACATTGTGGTCTGAGTGAGGAAAGGAGTTCGGGGAGTGCCCCCAAGCCCTTGTACTCCCTTTCCCATCTGTTTTTCACTTTCTCCCATTCCCCCAAGTACTTAGTAGAGTTTTCCATTAAGCTCCACTGAACTGAGCCATTCTCAACAAAATAACTCCACAGATTATTTATTGCAGTTCAAATAAGTTCCAAATCAAATTCTGTGTCATTGAATATTGATATCATTTTTAAATTCCTTCATGTCAGATTGGTATATTACATTGAGTTTGTCATACTTAACCAACAAACTAAAGCTAAACATTTTCCAAAGGAAAAAAACAAATGCTGAAATACACCACTTAAATTTTATTTAATATTATTTAAAATAACATTAAACTAGAATATGTGGACATAAATTCTATAACTAAACTTACTGATTTATGTATCATAGAAAAGTAATAAAAGAACTTTCTTCTAAATAAAGGCTTATTTACACAATGTTAAATGGTCAGAACTACAGCACTTATCAGGATGTTCCTCATCAGCACACAAGGTATTGCAAGAATAGATTACCTGGATGAATGATTCAGAAGGCTTTTATCTAGATAGTCAGCATAATAAAGATAGGACATAGTGTATTCTGCTCCCCAATGTGGATCCTTTTTTTAATTTAGAGAACTAAATTAATGTCATTTATTTAGAAGAATGCTCAATAACAAAATGTATTACTTTATCCTTTTAAATGTCCTACCATGTTTCAGAAAATATTTAAAGCAAATTAATGCATATCAGAAATAAGTTATCTTGTTACTGTCAAAGGATATTAAATGTAATTGCTTAATGTATTTACTTATCTCGCTTTAGTGCCTGGTATATCAAACCATTGAATGTCAATCAAGATATGCATTAAATCATTATAGAGATTAGTGGCAAATATTACTATATTATTAAAATAAATTTGAGGCTGGGTGCAGTGGCTCATGCCTGTAATCCTAGCACTTTGGGAGGCTGAGGTGGGTGGACCACCTGAGGTCAGGAGTTCGAGACCAGCCTGGCCAACATGGCAAAACCTCATCTCCACTAAAAATACAAAAAATTAGCCAGTCGTGGTGGTGCATGCCTGTAATCCCAGCTACTCAGGAGGATGAGGAAGGAGAATCGCTTGAACCCAGAAGGCAGAGGTTGCAGTGAGCCAAGATCGTGCCACTGCACTCCAGCCTACATGACAGGAGCAAGATTCCATCTTAAAAAATAAATTAAATAAATAAATAAATAAATAACAAATAAAAAACAAATAAAAAAAAAAAAACTTGAGAAAACATTCCCATATTTAGAGGGAAGTGTACTCTATATGGCAACTCTGAGGCAGGATACTTGGTTTCTTAGTCTTTTGGGGTCACTATAACAAAATACCTCAGATCAAGTTATTTGTAGACAGCAGAATTTTATTGCTTATAGTTGTGGAGGCTGGGAAGTCCAAGAACAAGGCACCAGCACATTTGGTGTCTGGTGGAGGCTCTCTGCCTTATACATGGTGCCTTGTTGCTGTGTCTTCACATAGTAGAAGGGGAAGAGGGTTTCTCAAGCCCCTCTATAAGGGCACTAATTCCTTCCCAAAGGCGCTACCTCTTAGGGATTACAGGTTAGGTTTTAACATACGAATTTCGGAGGGAAGGGAGAGACACGAACGTTCGGACCGTAGCATTTGGATTCCAGTCTCAGCTCTCCCAGCATTCAGACTTTTTGTGACCTTGATGAAATAAGCTAACAGTTCTAAGTCTTTCCTTCCTCATTGGTAAAATGGGAATACAAATTCTTGTCCAGCCTATCAAAAAGTGATTTTGTGATGCTTAAATAAAGTTGAATATTTGAAAAATGTGTGGTGTGTATATAGTTATATATTAAGAACTTCTACATTTTGTTTTGAAGATATTTTAAATTATTTCACTATGAAATGGTCAAATCAGAAAAACCAACCAATGTCATGTACTCAACTGCCCAACTTCAACATTTCATAAAATTTGATATATTTGCTTCTGATCATTTTTACAAAATAAAATATTAAAGAATACAAGTTTTTGGCCAGTGTGGTGGCCCATGCTTGTAATCTCAGCACTTTGGGAGGTCAAGGCCCGTGGATCACTTGAGTCCAGGAGCTCAAGACCAGCTTGGGCAACATGGTGAAAACCCGTCTCTACTAAAAATATAAAAATTAGGCATGGTGGTGCACGCCTGTGGTCCCAGCTACTCAGGAGGCCGAGGCAGGAGAATCACTTGAACCCAGTGTCCTTGGAGTGTCACTTTTCCAACTGGAAACCTCTGTGGCCTATGGGGCCTTTGCCCAAGTTTTGCGTGGGCCCACTGGGCTTGTTCTGCCCACTCAGCCTGGCAGACTATGCTAAGCTTGCACTACTGGCCCAGATCCCATGCCTGCCAAGGGCAAGGCAGGCACGGAGCAGCATTCCTGGCTTGAAGGTGGGGTTTCACCAGGGACTCGCCTCTGTCTGCCCAGGAACCGGTCTGCCTCCTGCCATCAACATGCCATCCACAGCACCCAGGCTGTTTATGCTGAGAGGTGCCTGCAGGCCCATGTCGAGCTGCCCTCAGCTACCCCCGTCCTCCCTCCTGAGCTCCTGGATGCCTGAAGTCCAGACGGGGCCCCAAGGCAGCAGGGTACTGGCATGTCAGTGCCACCCCAAGTACACACACACCCGGCTGGGTCACAGCTGTGCCCAGGCTCAGCCGCAGCCTTGTTCTGTACCAGAACAGGTGCTGGGAGCCAGAAGAGGCCAGGGAATGGGAGCAGGCACTTCTGAGCCTGCGGGAGCAAGGGCTTCCAGGGCCCCTAAGAACACAGGGATGCCCAGGTCCAGAGCCACAGCTGGGCGGCTGTAGCTCAGTAGGGGCCGGGGCTCCCACCTGTTCCTGGCTCCTGCTGCACTGCCGAACACACAACCTCATCCGCACCTCCCGCGCATCACCTGGAGTCTCCCCAGCGGCTGTTCTAGTCAGGCTGCCTCTGCCATCACTGGGAGGTGAAAGTTGCAGTGAGCTGAGATCATGCCATTGCACTCCAGCCTGGGTGACAAAGCAAGACCCTGTCTTAAAAAACAAACAAAAAATAATACATAAGTTTTACCCCACAATGGTTCCATTCTGTTCCCTCTTTCCCTAGAAACTCCACATTATTATATGGATGCCTTATCCTAATATGATCATGTTCAATTTAGGCTTCCTACTCAATTTTCGGTTTTTCCTATATGCAACAATTTTACCCCAAGAATAAGTACATCCATTATGATGACGTTTAATAGAAGGGCCAGGCCACTCACACAGATTTTCAGAAACACTAAATTTAGTCATCATCAAGAAAATCTGTAATCAAACTCTGTCTTTTTTTGTTCTCTTTCTGCATGTTAGTTGATGCCAAACAGAAATAAAGAAGACATTCTCTTCAGTGCATTTACACTGTAAGAAAGATTACTCATTGAAAATATGGATTTTCAATTATTTCTTTTAGATAGATAAATTAAGAACCAGAAGCAATTCCACAACTTGATAAAAGCTACAGTTGTCGGCAAATTTGGATGACAAATATGAATATTTACTGTATTGGGAATAAGGTTAATATTTTAAAACAAGGTTGACAGGAGAAAAATTGTCTTAGTTTGCAAAAGGAAATTTGTTTCTTTAAGTGAAAATTGGGGTCAGTAGGCCACAGCTCTTCTTGCTTTTACATGCCTGAAATGAATTAAATAATGCAGTAGCAAAGCGGTACTGAGCAGACTAACGACAAAATTATACATTAAGGCTCAGAATCATTATACACTAGAAATACATATTTTATATAAGAAAACATGAAATTTTAAATGCATTGCCACTTCACCTCCATTATCTTAAGGGAGAAAAACTAAATCCTATCTTCTTATGTTCATTAAGGAACTCATGGTCTTTTTCTAGGAAGCAGGGGTAGTTACTGCATTCTGTTTGCTGATTGTGATTTCAATGTGATTAAAAACTTATTCTTCATACAGTAGATGCAGTATCCAGCTCCATATACTATTCAAAGTGAGTATAATATTATTGTATAGAGAGTAAGTCTAATTTTGAGTTGTTTACCCTTCTTTGGATTCCCTTAAGTGAAATAATGATAGTAAATAACTTCGTTAAACATGTACTTACTATGTTCTAGGAATTGTGCTAGGCATCCACTGTCTGATTCACAATAACCCTTTGAGGCAGATAGGATTTTCACCATTTGATAAATGAGGACAAAGGCTCAGACAGGTTAAATAAGTTGACCAAAGTAACCAGGCTAGAAAGTGGCAGTTATTAGATGCTAACTTCATATTTTCAGTAGTGACATTTTCAGGAATGTATTGCAAATATATTAATATTCAATCCACTATTAAATTTCATGATTTATGACTTTTAAAGTAAGTGTGAGTGGGAGTCTATTTTTAGAAATCAAAATAAATAGCACTTTAAGCCTATGCTGTGCACTTGTATACACTCACACACATGGAGCATTGTGCTTGGCTCTCTTGGTTTCAGTGCCAATGCCAGTAGTTACCCTATGGAAAATGTTAGTGAAAAACACTAAAGTGTACTAGAAAGTACATTTTAGTATATAATTACCGTTTTATATGTGGGCATATAGTAAACAATCAACCTATGCATATTACATATAACTTTACTTTGAAAGACATGTAAATAGAACAGAGTCATGCTCTGATGTATCTATATGATGCTGAAATAACCATCTAATTCACAGAAGTTATTCCATTAGAATGTGGTTTTTATTCCAACCTTTCACTCTCTAGTCCCTCGTGTCAAGTTATATAGACACGGCCCAAGTTGTAATGTCCTCAGTGGGTTTTATTTATTTATAATGGTACATTTTTCCCAGCATCACAAAAGGCAGAAAATTCGTTATTGCCATGTGAAAATACTCATTTTGTACCATTATTCTCTTTACACTTATTTGTCCTTAGAATATGGAAAATAAAATTAGCACTACTGCTACCCGATAATCTTTACTAGAGGATTGTTTTTGAAGATAAGGAATTCAAATATCAATAAGCTGAATTGAAAACAATATTAAATTTCCAATGTGATGTGGCTTCTCTTTGGAAAGAGATGGAACTGGTCTGTGTTTCTCTACTCTGTGTTCATAGTATCAAAGTAACCTTTATATCTGTTTTTCTGTAATGATGACATTTACACTTGGTTGCGTTAATACGAAGTAACATGGATCGCGTGTGTTCATAGATTCTTTTTAATTACTGTGTAAAAATACTATGTAATTGAAACAAAAAGCATTGTTTCCAATCCTAATTTTTTTTCCTCAAGTCCATCCTGTCAAGCTGCAAGCGTGAAAGTTATTTTCTGGTGGTGTGATTAGATTGGGGCTGAACCCTCCAGCTGGCAGGCCTGTCTATGACTGGCGGCGGCCTGTCCCCAGTGCTTGTCATTTCCTGACATGCCTGACAGGATGGGGACAGCCGCCCCAGACAGGTTCATTAGATGGTGTTTTCTACAGCTGGGCTAAAAATAAATAAATAAATAAATAAAAAGTCTGTGCTTTGTCAAAGCCCAAGCTGTAGGGGCCCTTCTTGTTGGTTTAAACCAGGGCCTTGTCGTGACAAATTTTGATCTGTGCAGTTTTTAGATTTTCTGACACATTTTTATTTCCTTCCCCTTTGGCCTGCACTTTGTGCTCTCTGCCTTGTTCAAAATCCTAACATAGTCTTCCCAAGAGAAAAAGAACCACCGTTACTGAGGGCTTAAAAGAAACAATAGTGTAATACTTCATAAAATAGCAATACTTAATCTATTTCCATGGTGATCTGCACAATGGAGGAAAAACAACCTTGGGACTTGTGATAAGCCAATTACAAGAAAGGTTAAGAGTTTTTATGGTGCCAGAAACATGCCATCTACATGAAAACATAGGATCATTACTAACAGTCTACACTGTCAAATACACTGCTTTTTAGAACTGCCAGGAATTTAAGCTATCTTCATTCTTGAGCTTTTAGGAAGCTGACAGAGTTTTCTGCCTGTGTTCATAGGCTTTGATGTCAGAAAGAGAAATTACAGAAGACTGTAGAATACTTGCTAATTAAAACCAGAAATAAATTCAAAAATCAAATTTAGAAATATGCTTCTTTGTCAATGATAGGGCCCCTTTAAGGCTAACTAGATGTGCCAAAAATGGAGTGCATTTGAAACATACATTTCTACAGTCATGATTTATCATTCTCAACCCCAAATTCAAACTTTTAGAATATAGTATTGGAAAGAAAAGAAAAATATTCAGCCAAGAAATTATTCTTCTGGGTTGCACCTGTAATTAAAAAGTAGCTGTTGACATCTGTACCTTAGAGACTTGCCTTAGTCTCTCTACTATCATAGTTGCTGATAGCTGCTTTCCATTAAGAGAAACATTTTATCTTAACTTTTAGTAGATAGAACATGCCCATATAGAACACATCTGATCATATTTGTCTAAATAATCTTAGTGCTGCTGTTAGCGATGTTTCCTTTCACATGTAAAGATACAAAATATAATAATGTTTATGTCTCATATGCTTTGTCATTGGTGTAATAAGTAGTGTTGCTGAAAAAAATCGAATTCCTCATTCACAGAAATCCTAGCCCTTACCTTTCCTTTGTATTGTTAGCTTTCACTGCTTTAGTTCCCCGTCTCTATGACAACTGTTTAAATTGGGATGGGCAACTGTCATCTGGAGTATTACTGAGAGAAAAGTGTTAGTGAGCACACAGTTCCCATAGATAGAGCATTTCAATATAATCCAATTTTAATTGAGCTCCAGAGACTTTGATGTGCTGCAGAAGGTTGGGAGAGAGCTATTCCAGGGAGAAATTAAAGCAGCCCAGCAAGGCTTCCCTACTCCAGACTGTCACCATTTTAAGTAAGCATTAGCATCAGACTTAACCTGCCCCTATGGAACATCTCACTTCTTTTTTCAGCTTTTCACTGATTTATTTTGCCATATGTAAAAGCAAAGCACTTTCATCTTTTTATGTATGTTTTTACACCCATTTGATTAGGCTTGAAAAGCTTGTACTGGACCTGAGATTCATCTTATGCTGTCTGTTGGACTTTGCTTTGGTGGCTCATAAAAGACATAGAAAGTAGAGTAGGGATTAGCTTGAAATTGTCAGCTATTATATATTAAACTTCCTTTTTTAATACAGCTTTGTAAGACCCTATTTTGGAGCTAAAAAGTTGAAGGAAGTGTAGTTTGTATTTAGCTTCGATTTATCATTGAATTTCATTTTAATGCTTAGATTCATCGTCATTTATTAGTGGCTACAATTTTTATTTCAAAATGCATTAAAATACCTTTTCTTCATCACATGAAAAGTACCTTTCAGGGAAAGCTGGTTCAGAGCAGCTGAATACAGTCATATCAATCCTTAACAGAGAAACCATTAACCCTTTATTTGTTTTTAATGGGAAGGTAAAGGGGTATTTTTCCACATGTATTCAAAGAGCTTTTTAAATATTTTGAAATATAATGTTGAACATACATCAAATATTCTAGTAATAATAAAAATGACATCAAATCACAATGTTAATTATAATTAAGTATTAAATATTTTGATTGTGCAGTCAAAAAGCTTAGTTACGATATGATAAACTTAGGAAATTATTATCTTTTAAAAAAAAAAAAAACACATGTTTAGAAATTAAGTAAAATATGACAATAATTAGAAATTAGTTTGAGTCTATGCATCATTCTAGATACTTCTAGTACCAGAAGTAGATTGACTGTAAAGCTAATGAATCTTCAGCATCAGGGCCCCTTACTCTTCAGGCCTTGGGGATGATGGGAGTTGCCAATAAATTGTGCAGTGGTTTCAGTTTACTAAGTTACCTTAAAAGATCTCAGAAGAATAGAACCTAATTTCTGAGACACTAGTAATTTGTTGAGATTTACTTTCTTATTCTAAATAGTCATGTGCATAACTTATTATAAACAATGCTGCAGTGAGTGATCTGGTACATATTTCATCTTGCTTTTCTGGGAGTATATTCACAGCATAAATTCATAGAAATAAAATCACCAGGTCAAAGGGTATATAGAAATAAAATTTGGATAGATGCTGCCAAAATTTTCTTGATATGTTTTATTATTTGTGAGCCCACTAGCAGTGTAGTGAGAACTTGTTTTTCTGACAGTAAACTCAGTATTAGCAAACTTTCAGATTTTTACCCATCTGATAGATTAAAAATATAGTATTTTCATATAATGTTCTTTCTCCAACAATGAATCAACTTAAGCATGTTTTCAGTCAAGTAAAAGCCATTTTTACTATTTTCTGTGATTTATCTATTTGAGCTTTTTTAAAAGGAAAATGTTACCCTCTCAATGTCTGTGGGACGGGATTATTTAAATAGTATTGTTTGTCTCATGCATGTTATTTTTCCATATTAGTTAACATAAAAATTTATAATACATATTATGAAAATTACATACACATTTAGATATGTCCCTTTCTCACTGCTTCCAACCTAGATTAATTTCTCATTCCTCAGTGAAATTTCCTCCTAAATATTAGTGTCATTTGTTCTGAGGATAAGAATTTTTTTTAATTTACCTGCATACCCAGGAAGAATCTTTCTGCTCTAGCATAAATCAACTGCTCTGTTACCTCAAATTCTAGCTCATTTCTTATAATATAGTTAGCTACATATATTAGCACTCTATTTACTATATAGAATTCTAAACCAGAAGGGCTGCATCCCTTATAAATTAGTTTGCCAATGTGGATGTCTCTAGTATATATTTTTATTTATTTACTAAATATGCATATTGGAGAAGCATACACTGGCACGCCACGCAGCTGCATTCAGTGAGTACTTGCTGTGTGCCAAGCACTATACTGACCACCAGGGAATACATTCCACATTAAAGTGGGGTTTTGACTGAAACACAGAAATAACCTCTATATATGGAGAAAATAATATTAGGTTTATTTATATTATCAGTGGAGAGCAAAGCTTTAATAACACTAGATATTTTAATTTGTATTTTATTCACTGGTTATCATTCCTTTAAAGTTGTCAGGTGTCGATAGGTTAATCGTTTTTATTGTTAACACATTTTCTTTGTGGAAGTTCATGTTTATATGAGTGATAACAAACAGAGTGACTGCCATATCTAAAGTCTGGACTGAACTTCTTATCTTTTTCACAATACTTGTAAATCTGCCAGTAATCCTAAACCTAGGAAATGGCAGAAAACCCCTAGCCACTGGAGTCAGAAACCCTCGAGACTCCTTTCATACCTTTACCTCAGCACAAAACAAAACACTCCAGCCCTCTCTGTCTCCGAACTGTCTGTTCTTCCTTCCCTCTTCCTACCTGCTGCAACTCTCTTAAGTCAGACTTCCTCTACTTCCTACGAGCTTCATTCAGATTTATAGTTTAGCCTCATTCCAAGTCATTCTCCGTACTGCTTCCAGAGTGCTCTTTGCAAATGCAGTTTTAATCTTACAGCCACCTTCCTCCGGTGCTCTCAATGGCATCACATTCCTCATTAGAGCTGCCATCTATTGAGAGCTAAGTTAAAATCCCCATTCTAGTTCATCCTTTCTGCAGTGAGGGCTCTGGACAGCCCTTGCCTGTAGACACGTGACCTCTGTAATTACAGTGGAAACTCCTGAGATAAGAACTTTACGTACTGTAGCTCATTTAATTCTTTCAACAACCCAGTAAAATAGTATCATCCTATCAATCTTACAGATAAAGACACAAATAGGAAAGCTGGGCTCCATGAAAGGAGGGGCCGTCTCTGTCTTGTTCACAATGTGTCCCACCGCCTAGCACAATATCTGGATCCTAGTACCTGCTGACTACATGTTTGTTTGATGAACAAATGACGTGTTAGGCCAACAGGCTTGGCCTAGGATCAGAGCACTTGCTCATGATATTCAAATGAAACAAATAAAAGGCAAATTTTCAGCAAAGTAGTATTTTGCTTCAAATAGCTTTACAAAGAAAGAATAAAAAGTCAGCAGAAGAGAAAAAAATAATCCTGGGGCATTCCAGAAATGCAGAAGAAACTTTTAGGTTATATTTAAACCTGGAAATACTGTTTTCATTGCCTGCCAGTCGGATAATCTCTAAATAATCTTTTTACCCAATTATAGATATTTGTGAAAGATACTCATTTGCCAGCAAGGGGCATTTACTGTGCTATTTACAGTTAAACTGAGTTGCATTTCTTGAAGAGCTAATTTTCCTCTAATGTAGAATTTTTCTAATGTAGAAAACTGGCAACAGAAGCAAAAATACCATGGGAAATTCAGTAGGTACATTATGTAGTTGAAGCATTAAGGTGTTTTAAGGTGTTTTTTGTTTCGTTTTGCTTTTTATGTTAAACTTCAAATGCAGAAGACAGAACACTCAAAACTGTAGTAAGTAGTATATAAGAACAAATTCCAGGAAATAATCCGAGCTGATTGGAGCAATGTGACACACAAAACTGAGATTGGATCAGAGAATAAAGTGCATTGAAAAGGATCAGGGCTGAGGTCAAGGCAGAGACTGCTCCCATCACTGCTGACTGAGGGTTCACTAAGGTCTGGGTGGGGAGGATTGTGAATTCATTTGTTCAACACATCTATGTAGCACAGCCTTTCTGCTCACCTCTCCACTTGATACTTGCTGTGTTACTTCATTTAATACTCACAGCAACCCTGCAAAGTAGATGTAATTGTTCCCATTTTATATAAGGGAAATTGTGTCTCAAGTATACTGGGAAACTTTCCTGAAGTTACAGAAACTTTAGAGTCTGTGTGTCATCATCCAAGTCCAAGTTCTTTCTACTACAGCATGGCATACAGATACATAAAAAATTACTTTAGTCTACAAAACTAAGTGCTAGTAAAGTACATACTTATTGCTACATACTGGTAGGATGAGGGAATGTGGCAAGGGTAACATTCATACTATATATTCATACTATATTAGTATGAAGGGTAACATTCATACTACTATATTAGGTAGATACACATTAAAATAGACCCAATCAAAAGGACTTCCAAAATGCAAATTTCCCTGCGTGAGGTTATGTTTCATTCTACCACTTCTCTTTGGGAGACGGTGATGCTGAGGGAGCTCTAGCTTTAAGACAAAGAAAAATCAATTCTCATGACCCCGAAGCAAGCACCTGTGAATACCCAGGGGCACTCAGGTTTTCAAGTGAAAATATGCTTCACAAACCCTGAACTCATGTTTTATGATAGCTTTCAGTTGCTAATTGTCACTGAAAAAGAAAATTCTTTAAAACCTGAAAAAGAATTCACATTCATCTTTTCTTTCTGGTCCCTGATGAGCCTACTACCTACCTGGAAGATACTTGATAAATGGTCAATATTTTTTGAATAAATGCTTTTATGAGCAGTAAGTTTTTAATACATTGTAGAGATTTACCAGGTAGACAAGGAGGAGAAGTTATTCTAGAACATAGAGTGTGGAAATGTTTGATATCTGCATATGTTTTTTTAATTCCAATGGACTTTACTTTTTTAGAACAGTTTAAGTTTACAGAAAATTGAACAGCTAATACAGAGAGTTCCTGTATATGTGTGAATTGGTCATGTTTTTTTCCTTCTTTAAAGAACAGAGACATGAAACGAACGTCTGATAATAACACTTTATATCAGAAAATCGTCAGCTGCAAATAACAGACACTCTAACTAAACTGGCTTCATTAAAAATAGATAAATAGATCATAGATAGATAAACTGGCTTCATTAAAAATAGATAAATAGATCATAGATAGATAGATAGATAGATAGACAGACAGACAGACAGACAGTCCTGGATTCTGGTGGTCTCCAAAGTTGATTCAGCTAGTCATGGATGCTGTCAAGAACCCAAGTGCATTGCCTGTTTTTACTCAGTGATCCTTGGTTTGTCCTAATTCTTATACTGATAGCAATGTGGCTCCAACACTTCAAAAAAATCAACATAAGCTCAGAAACATTCAAAGGGATGAGAGAGCATCTCTTCCACTGGCTCCCTCACAGCACATGGAAACTTTTCTAAATCTGATATACCCCTGGAACTGGCCACGGGGTTAGTGTGTCCTGGCTCAGAAGTGGTGTAAGAGAAGTCAATACCTGAATATGATCAGAGTTGTATCAATCAGGGAAATGGGGCAGGGAGGTGGGGTGGGGGTAGGAAGAGTGGAATGGTTTCCAAATAAGTAAGCAGTAGTGTCTTCTGCAGAGTTTCTTTTAAGAATGCATAGTAAAGTACAAATGGTAGATTTTGATTAGGACTTCTGAAAAACTGGAATTTTTTTTTCAGCTCCAATAAACCACGTTTTTCTGTCTCCCTCAATCATAGACACCCATTGACATAGCACCAATTACTCTGTTTATACTTCTGCTGCTACAGAATAACTGTATATATACAGGGTCTCCTAGCTGAATCATTAGTAGAAGTTAATCAGAAGAACAAAATCAGAAATCAGAGTCTATATATACCCTTTAATTCAATCATTCAACAGATTTTTTACCGAATTTCTACAACATACCAGGCAATGTGCTAAGTGATAGAGATACAGTAATAAGAAGAAAAAAATGGTCAAAAAGCTTATAGTCTAGTGGAGGAGATTACATTAAAAAATGAAGTTATACAATGAATTTGCAAAATTCCATTTGTCATAAGTGCTGTGGAGAGAATTTGTCTCATATAGGTGCTATGAGAGTGTAAGATAGGGTGATTTTACCTAGCTAGGGAGGTCAGCGCAAAAATAGAAGCAAAAAGAGACCTCGAAGATGAGTAGCAGTGAACTCGGCAAACAGGGGAGGATATTTCCGGAGAGGGAAAAATATGTGCATTGGCTCTGTGACAGCAAACAACATGGTATGTAACAAGGGACTGAACGAAGGCCAATGTGGCTTGACCTCAAGGGCAATGTGGAACCTGATTCATCTGGAGCAGGAGACCTGTTGCGTGCACCACTAACCCCAACCCATCTCTTTTGTTGTTGGCTCTGCTTCCTCGGAACTCCTGCTGCCTTATGATTTCTGCTGACTGCTTTCTCGTTGTGTTCTGGCTTCTTCCCACTGTCCTGTTCAGGCTGTCTCTGAATATCTTGAATTCAAATCTTAAGAGAGATCCTCTGATTGGACCAGCCAGCTAAATTCATGATAGCATGGCTCTGATGGTTTTCATAACCACAGACTGTAGTTACCCTACTTAGATAACCACAGGTGGAGTATCCCTTGTCTCAAATGCTTGGGATCAGAAGTGTTCCAAATTTTGAATTTTTTCACATTTTGTATCTATATATAATGAGACATCTTGGGGATGGGACCCAGGTCTGAAAATGAAATTTGTTTATGTTTCATATATACCTTATACATGTAGCCTGAAGGTAATTGTATACAATATATCTTAAATACTTTTGTGCATGGAACAAAGTTTGTGCATTGAACTATATCAGAAAGCAAAGGTGTCACTACCTCAACCACCCATGTGGACAGTCTGTGGTTATTTGGCATCATTATCATTCTTGAAACTGAATTTATATGCTACTGATAAGCAATCATTTTCTTACACTTATTCATATGTAAGCACATAACAGTAAAAAAATATGACACACTATTAACACCGTGTAAAAACAATGTGTTCAGTGTAACTAAGCAGCACAGCAGCATCACAGAATACCTGGATCAGCTGTTAAACAGCAGCAACAACAGACAACGCGGGCTTTAGTCTCCACCTACCATGGGTTTTGATTAGAAGGTAAGACGTCGTACAGTAACCACCGTGAGGCACTGAATAAACAGTGCGTCGCATACTTGCGTTATGACTGTGACCTGTCACGTGAGGTCGGACGTGGAATTTTCTACATGTGGCCTCATGTTAGCATTCAAAAAGTTTCTGAATTTTGAACATTTTGGGTTTTGTGTTTCTAGATTAGAGATGCTCAACGTGTACTTTTAATGTTAGTACTCATCCTGGTTCAATCCAGGGTGGTGGCATCATTGGTAATAAACATGGTACAAAGGAGCTTTTCCGAAGAGGGCATCACCCATGTTCCGTCCAGTCCGTAACAAACTGGAAATCACTCTGGAATATTTTAATATGGCTGATTTTAATCATTATAGACCATGTAGATTAGTAACTTTTCTGCACATGTTTATTACTAAATAAAAATCAAGAAAAGTATCCATAAGTCAGTAGTGTGTTAAATCACTGCTATGTGCTAGGCTCTGTGCTAAGTATGAAGAATGCAGAGATACACAGAATTCCTGCCCTCTGTGAGTCAGTAGGTTAGTGGGAGACACCAAGAAGTCAACCAACAATTATAGTTTGGTAAATATCATAAAAAGGTGGGTACAGGGTTCCCAGTAGGAGCAGCAGGGTCTCCTAGCTTAATCATTAGTCATATAGAAGTTAATCAGAAGAACAAAATCAGAAGGAATCTGCCAGTCAGAAGAAATATCATTTGCAGGGGCAGAGGAGTGTGACAGAACATGGCACACTGGGGAGCTGAAAAGTGTTCAGGATTGTTAGAATGTAAGAGCTAGGAAGAATGCACATGTTTGCTAAATAGGGAATTTTATACTACTATTAATAGTAACATTTGTCGCTTTTAAAATACCTACTACATACCGTAGTATATATGCTTCATAGGCATACATTGTACTATGATTTTGATTTCCATGACATTAGGATGCAAATTTTTTAAAAATGTTCAAAGCTGTAATGGATTAAAATCAAAAAGTGCACTAGTATTTGTAATATATGTAGTTTTCTTCAGGTTAGCATAAAGAAATGTTAACTAGGGAAAAAGTGTTTTTAATTAAGTCATATTTGACTATTGCAACAATGATTACTGCACCTCTACCCTGTAATCTTGTTTCATTCTGGCTGTATCTAAAATTGTAATATGAAATATCTTTAAAAAGAGAAAATAATGTGTCTTGACAATTCATAATATTTGTAAAATCAGACCCTATTACAAAATTAGTTAAAACCAAAACCTCTAACTCAGAACTCCAAATGATCTGAAATAGAAGAAAATAAATAAGTCTATAGAGAGAAGACATACAAATATAACTAGTTTAAAAATTAGTAGTATGCAGAATAATACAAAGAGAAGTTAATGTTTTCAGTATAGAAATGAAATACTGGAAACTAGAAATTCATTTATTTTCAGTAATACAGAGTTCTGGTCTTCCCACCTCATCCCTTTGTAAAATAATAGCAGAGAGAAAAAGGAAAGATTGTAGAGTATGCCAAATTTGAGAAAATGAGGAAACACAGCCAAAGATACAATATTTACACATGAGAACATTGATGAGTAGGACAAAAATGAAGCAACTGTGCCAGTATCATTTTTAGGTTTGAGAGTTTTACCATGATTTAAGAGTATGTGTTTGAAGATGAAGTAGACACAGAGGACTCCAGCTGCAACTCAGTTTGTTTGTAAATTAAATTTTAAAATATTTTACTCAACAAAAATTGAGTTCCTTCTCTGTGCAAATTCTATAAGGAATACAAAAATAGAATACAACTCGGTCTGTATCCTCATTAAGTTCATTTTTTAGAGGATGTATGTAATAAGATAGATCAATTTAAAAGGACCTGCCACAATGTAAGAGATGCTATTGGAGAAATACAAATAATGCTCTTTTGAGTAGTTCCTGGTTCTTTACTAATGAGTATAAAATACCATTTACATAGATCTGGAACAGTATTGCACTTCTGTAGCACAAATAGTGTCTACCTTGCAGCCACAGCAGTGATTTCTAAAGTGCCAGTTTCATTGTCTCACCTCTTGCTTTGTTAAAAATCTTGTAGCGACTCTCCATTATTCTCAGACCAGAGTCCAAACTCTAATGTGAGTTGTGAGATCTAGCCCCACATCCTGCTGCCCACTCACCCTTTTTGTTCTAATTTTATTTTTCGCCTCTGTGCTTCTTACAATATATGCGCACACAGTCTGGGTCCATTGCCCCCCACCCAGGACTGTGTTTATATATCTTTACATACATGTTTACATATGTGTTGTTCCTTCTGCTTGGTACTTCCTTTTTCCCCACTCCCCTGCCTTTTCCCATTACTTGTGATTTTCCACCAAACTGTGAACTCCTAGGAATCAGGGACTCTGCTTCTCCTGTTCACCATTGGTTCAGAATGGTCAGTTGATAAATATTTGTTAAATGAAAGTAACTGAAGAGAAATAAAATTGATAAACCATGAGAACACTTGGTAGAAAAGAGCTGACCTAGTTATGGGCTGTTTATAAAAGAAGAAGCCTTCTTACAGTTTATCACTACTAATAATGAGACTGGTAGCTCCTGTCCCAAATAGCTGGGCTTCGTAGTTAAGAGTTGAGTACTATGATTCCAGTAATGTCTAGGACACAAACTACCACTAAAGAAACAATAAATGTGGCTTTTAGTTCAGTAAAAGGTTATATGCTGTGGTCCAGATTTTCTACATCTGTTTTGGTGATGTCATCAACAAAATTAGAACCAGAGGTCTGCATGGTGGGGGGTGTGTGTGTGTGTATGAATGTGTGTGTGTCTGTACACATGCACAAAAAGGTAGGGAGTAATTGCAGTAGTAGGCTAACATTTGTTAAGCATTTCCTGTGTGCCAGGCGCTGTGCTGAGCATTTTTTGAAAAGAACTGTTAATTTCTCATTCAATCTCACAATGACCCCATGAAGTTAGGTACCATTATTTTTCCCCATCTTTAGATAAGAAAACCAAAACATCAAAAATTAACGAACTTGCCTGAGGTCTCACAGCTAGTAAAAGAGGCAGACCCAGGGGAAGCCTTAAGTCTAAGATAAGCAGGTCTATAAATTGATGAATTAGAGAAAAAAATCAAGATTACTAAATCAAAAGTTCTCCATGGATGGGCTGCCCATATTTCCCCCAACTGTAGGATGTTTTGACCCCCCCACTGTATACCCATATGTCCATGTACCAATAATGGCTGTTTTTATAATAGCTGTGTTTATAATAGCCGTTATAGCAACATTGTTTAATTTTCATTGAGGGTGTATTTTCTGGAAACCTTCATTTTTCCAGCTTCATTTCTTGATCATTTTTGTTTGCCTCACAGTTAAGCCATTTCCAACTTTTCCCATTTTCAGTTTTATATTACTGAATTGTTTTCATCAGGATTAATTATTTTCCATATAAGTTTTATGGAGTGATTTGGTTCTTTGATCAATCTTTTGGTCCATATTACATTTTACTAACTATAGTGCCTGCCCTTGACATTTTTATTTTGATGATAGTATTCATTATTAATTGAGTAAAAAGCTAAAGTGAAACTCTTCTGCCAGATATTTGAAGATTTCTTTATTGTGTAGGAGTCGTCTATAGCAGTTGTTCTCTAACTTTTCTTCGCCAATTTTGTAAAAGAATTTTATAAAGCTCTATACCACATTGCACATGTCTAAGTTAACAATTAAAATTTTCCATAAGTTTAAATATTTTAAAAAGATGTGATATCCAGTATGTTCTAAGTATTGCTATTTGAAAATAAAATTTTTATATTACTTTTCAGATATGTCCAGTAGAATAAAATAAATCAAGTAGAATAGTGATTTGATTACTAACATCTGTTTTAAGATATACAAATAAGCTGTTTTTTTCAAATGAACATTTTATATAATTTCTCTCTTTGAACTCATACTTCCTGTCAATTTCTTCCCCCAGATTTACCTAATCTAAAATATTTGTGCTTGTGAGTCTTTTTTGATCACTATATTATACTCCTCTGCAAAAAGTGTATATCCTTACTGATTAAAGCTTTAGTTTTTTAGGTTCCTAAGACCATAACATTCTAAGTATTTAAAATTTTTATTCTGAAATAAATTGTTACAAATATTATTAGCATACAGTCATACAACAGCATATATTGTGAACTTTGAAAAATAATTAAGCATAAAAACTGAAATTATATTAGAAATTCATCTCGTAATGAGATGAATAGTTAACACATGCACATATGAATATTATTTATTGCTAGAACAATATAGGAATCAATATTAGAGCTACTTATAACTTTCTTTTTTATAGAGGTATTGAAAAATCTTGTTCACATAAGTAAATAGGATGTCGAAGATGTATTATAGACAATGTTATTCAATGTTTTCTTTTTTTCTTTTTTTTTTTTTTTAAACAGAGTCTTGCTCTGTCGCCTAGGCCAGAGTGCAGTGGTGCGATCTTGGCTCCCTGCAAGCTCTGCCTCCCGGGTTCACGCCATTCTCCTGCCTCAGCCTCCCGAGTAGTTGGGACTACAGGCGCCCGCCACCACGCCTGGCTAATTTTTTTTTTTTTTTTGTATTTTTAGTAGAGACGGGGTTTCACCGTGTTAGCCAGGATGGTCTCGATCTCCTGACCTCGTGATCCGCCCGCCTCGGCCTCCCAAAGTGCTGGGATTACAGGCTTGAGCCACCGCACCCGGCCGTTATTCAGTGTTTTCTAGTCCTTCCAAGCTATGTGCTAAAAATCATGTAAGGATCTACTGTCAGAAGTTATTTTTAATTATCTCTCAATTGACAGCCCATTTAGATCCAACTTCTCTTTGAAAGTAAAGAATTGGGAAAACATCTGACTTGCAAAAGGATTTTTTTTTTAGTCTAGTCACTGGAAACATTCACTTTGCAATTGCTCCATCAGGTATTTTGAATCATCCCATTTGAGGCTCCTACCCCTCAACAGATCTTATACCCCAATCAATACACCACAGAGAAATACCATTTTTTATTTTATTTTTTAAGTGGTAGAATGGCAATGTGAAAAAGGAGATGGAAAGAGAACCAGTACTATCTTATGTTTCTCCATGTCTTTGGTAGGGAGATAGCGTCACCAAGACGTGTGGTGAGAGGTGGGAAGGGAGTGTTCCGTAGCTGCTCCGCACATCGTCACCGCATGTGCCACACAGCAGGTATCCATCAGACATAGTCTTCCAAGTGGTCATTTTGGAAGTCAAGCCTCTCCTACCTTGTAGATGGACTTTCCTTCAGGGCCTTGGGATCCTCTCCATTCAGCTGACAGTTTACAAAGAGCATGGGTGATCAGTGTAGACCTGAAATTTCTTTTGAACTATTCTTCTTGAATGTATTTGCTATAATCCTGAGCCATTGCCACAAATTCCAAATTTATATGAAATTATAAAAGTAATAGGGATTTGTGACTTTAAATTGCACCACAACAAGCCCTTTAATTAAACTGTTGAAACTGCAAGTGTGGATTGAATGTGACAACCTTAGGAACTCTGAAAAGGGTTTGCACAGCCGTCTGCAGCATTTTCATCAATTTGTAACAGGAAATTCAACTGGAAACAAAATTTAGATTTTTTTTCGTATGCAAAGAAAAAAATTGTAATACTTGTACTAATATATGCATTAGATGATTTGAGATCAGCAAAGCTATCACTAAACAAGTACTTTTTTAGGTTGCACAATATTTAGCTTCCTTAAAAAGAAAAAAGGATAAAACTTTTTTCATCTGTGATTTGACAGTCATTTACATGTTTCTGACAACATATACATGTCTGATACACATGAGTGCACAGCAGCCTTGTATTTTTCAACGTGATCATCAGATAATATGTGTTAAGCACATATTTGGGTAGGTGGTTTACAAGGGATTTCTATGACATTTGTATTGTATTACTTTCTATGTACCTTACTTTCTATGTACTTTAGTTCATAAATGAACTAAAATTCGTAAGTGAAAGGGGGAGATCTCAGGGCATGAGGCTGGCGTGAACTCTCTCCCTTCACTTCTTTTGGATTTTAAGCAGTTAGCTCAGTATCAGTTGTCATGTAAGAAAATCACAAAGTTCCATAAGATTTGGGGTCAAGATGCTTTAATATTCATGCTTATGATCTATATGATATATCAAAAATTATGTTTATTCAGTTCTCAAAAATGAAGCTGGATGGGATCGTATTTGTTGATTAGATTTCATTGTATATTAAATAATTTGAAGAAACAGGCAGGCACAAGCTAGATGATATGGGAAGCTTGGCTTAAGAAAGAAAACAAAACCATAAACCTCAAGTATACATGAAAGTACTTAAATGACTTAGAAAAATATCTTGGACTATAATAAAAAACAAACTGAAAGAATTATTATAGAATGTCCTTAAACTTATAGAAAATTATGTAACCAGTAAAGGTATAAATAAAAAAGACAATTTTATAGTATCAGGCCGTATTTCAGACCTGGGCTTGATGCCCAGATTTCTATAGAAATGTACCATAAACTCAGTATTTAATTGACTGTGATTGATATTCCTTTACATTTATGAGATGTATACAGATTGATTAACTCATCATTTGCCTGAAGTAGCATCCCCTCCAGTCATTCTGCCCCCATCCCACAGCATTCCACTGTGCCCGCCACATGCTTTCCTAGTGCTGTACCTCCAATCTCACTCTGCCACCTTCCTGCTAAGCTTCAGGACTTTCCCAGTGCCTGTGAGCAGAACAGGGTAATGGAGCCTTGGGATATAGTCCGAGGAAGCCACAGTAACCACATTTATCTGAGTAGCAGTGTTTCATCTTAATAATTCATTCGTTTTTGCATTATTTTCCAGCCTGTGCTAATGTTACTACAAAAATGTTTTAAATTGCTTACCAGAAACAAAATTGATGCTCAAGAAGGGGTTCCAAATGATATTCTTTGACATACCTTAGTATACATTTTCCCATGTGAGAGACATAAGTCCATAATATCAAGTAAAAATTGCTTAGCCTAAAGCCCTTCCATAACTCCTCTGGAGTCGAGGAATCCTTTTTTGTAAAGGTAGTGTCTTCTCAGAATGGGATCTAACCCAGTCGAAAGTTCCATGGTAGTGCAAATTAAACTACTAAAAAAGAGAAACCAGCTGTATTTAGATTATTGTTTTGGTTCTTGATTAAAGTCAGCAGGGGTGTTTGGCGGACTATACCATTAGGACATAAACATGAGAAGTCTGAAGGCCACATTGGAGAGAGCTTCTTCGGGTTTAACAAAGGAGTCAAAAACGCACGCACTTTGTATGATTTCTTTAGAAACTGCCCCATATGTACTATTTCTGTCAGTTTCCCATTGTGATTTATTAAACAAACAAATGTATATGGAGCACATATGTGCCAGACACTGTTTTAGGCACTGTGTATCGAACAGTAAATAGGATAGATGACAGTCCTATTCTCTATTCCATGTCACAGGGAAGGGACAGATGAAAAACAAAGAAGAAAATTAATCATTTTCATATGCAGAATTAAAACAGTGATAAGATAGGCTGGGTGTTGTGACTCACGCCTGTAATCCCAACACTTTGGGAGGCCAAGGTGGGTGGATCGCTTGAGGTCAGGCATTCAAGACCATCCTGGCCAATGTGGCAAAACCTCGTCTCTACTAAAAATATAAAAATTAGCTGGTTGTGTTGGCGCGCCCCTGTAGTTCCAGCTACTCAGAAGGCTGAGGTGGGAGAATCGCTTGAACCTGGGAGGCAGAAGTTGCATGAGAGGAGATGACATCATTGCACTCCAGCGTGGCCAACAGAATGAGACTCCATCACAAAAAAATAAAAATAAAAAAAAGAGAGAGTTACATGATAACTCTTTTTTTTTTTTTTTTTTTTTTGAGACGGAGTCTGGCTCTGTCACCCAGGCTGGGGTGCAGTGGCCAGATCTCAGCTCACTGCAAGCTCCGCCTCCTGGGTTTACGCCATTCTCCTGCCTCAGCCTCCCGAGTAGCTGGGACTACAGGCGCCCGCCACCTCGCCCGGCTAGTTTTTTGTATTTTTTAGTAGAGACGGGGTTTCACCGTGTGAGCCAGGATGGTCTCGATCTCCTGACCTCATGATCCGCCCATCTCGGCCTCCCAAAGTGCTGGGATTACAGGCTTGAGCCACCGCGCCCGGCCCATGATAACTCTTAAATTGCGTGTCAGAAAAGGCAGCTGAGAGGAGTAGATCTAAAAATGTTTTAAATAAAAATGTATTATGGAACGAAACTCTTTTTAAATAAAAAAATTTTAGGATAATCTTATTCCGTGATCAATCTTGAAGGAAACAAGCAGGGAAAGCAGGAGGTGGTTTGCTATAAAAAAAAGAAAAGAAAAGAAAATGGCCCTAGGCTCTATTGGGTTTTCCTAGCAGGGAATTATGTCTAGCTCAGAACATTGTCTTTCATCAACCCTTTTAGGATTTCAGATGCTTAAATATAACATGGGTTATTGTAAAGTAATTAGGCAGATTTTTTGAAATGCATATAAGAGCGTATATAAAAATAATTTTTCTTCCCATGTCCCCTTTGGTAAGGGCTGTACACTTATTTAAATGATGCTGCCATTGTTCAAAATAGCTTTGGACCTTTGGCTCTGTCTTTCAGAGTTTGCTTCCTAAGCCATTTAGAAGCTACTAGCAAAATCATTTTCTTTTAATTTTGTTATCTCTCCCTGTCCTCTTTGTGTTTAAGCTTTACTGATCTTAGGTTCCTTTTTGCTTGCTGCAGAGGTTCCCTAGGACCATTATGGTCCCAGGCTGTAGCTAAGAGAATGATAGGAAAACTGAGTTTGTATATTAGCTGGGATCCAGTCAGGGGAGAGGAATCAGAGGGCAATTTAGACAGGAAAAGTGTAATATAATTATAATATAAGTTATGCCAGGAGATTGAGTAACAAGGGACTGGCTAGTAAGAAATAAAGATAACTCTAAAGAATATTGGCCGGGCATGGTGGCTCACACCTGTAATCCCAGCACTTTGGGAGGCCGAGTCAGGTGGATCATTTGAGGTTAGGAGTGCGACACCAGCCTGGCCAACATGGTGTGAAACAAAGTACAAAAATAAGCTGAGTGGTAGTGGCGCGTGCCTGTAATTCCAGCTACTTAAGAGGCTGAGGCAGGAGAATCGCTTGAACCCAGGAGGTGGAGATTTCAGTGAGCCAAGATCATGCCATTGAACTCCAGTCTGGGTAACAGAGTGAGACTCTGTCTCAAAAGTAAAAAAAGAGGGAATTGATGAAGCCATTTATGGGAGGTGTCCCAACAGAAGCACTCTGCTACAAAACGGCTCAGGGTGAGGGAAGTACTGAGGAAACTGCTGGTCACTGGGTGCTGGGAGCATCATGCGTCCCAGGAGCCAAGTGCTGGAGAACAGGTGCCTGCCAAGTGAGCACACCAGAACAGAGAAGAAGAAAACCCTTCCTCCTGTGCGGTCTCTTCAGTGCCCTTTCCTGACAAAGTTTAATGCTATGCCAGGTAGCAAAGGAAAAGTATTTTAAGGACACAGGTTCATTTTCACAGAGCAAGGAATTAAGGGTGAATTTGCACATGGAAAGCCATAAATGAATAATTGGCACAGTTTATAAAATACAGTTTTACATGATGCACTTAAGGAGTCAAACTAACATGCTTTTTGGAGCTACCTGCTTGCTATAACTAACATAAAAACTGATAACATCCTTAATGGAAAGAAAAGCTTGGTCAAATTGTCATTGCACCATAGCTCCAGAAGGAAAAAATAGGTCAAAATATGACTATGTGTGTATATACACATGTGAGATATCGATATATCTGGACCTAGAAATATAGATACCGGTATCTTTCTGACATAACGCTATTGGTATAAGGGTGCCAACACAACTTTCATGGGAAGACCTATCATTTTTTCTGATATCATATTCACTTTACTGTTTGGGTCTTCAAATGGCCATAATATTTTTAGTACCTTAGTGAAATAATGATTATATTTGAAGATAGATTTTGTTGTTGTGGCTGTTTTGTCTTAAAATGTTTCCTACTTGACAAAAAAAAAAGAGTTAATCCTGTGTCACTATCCCTTTCCTTTTTAAAAATCATACTGGTCTATGAAAATCAAATATGGAAACCATTATAGCCAACTAACAATGTATAAGTATAAATTGTGGCAAATCACTATAACCCTTTTGTGAAATATACAAGAAGAAGTTTTGCATTTAGAAACCAAAACCCAATTGTCACCTGATACTCAACAACAAGGAGATATCAGTTCATCAATGGAACTTAATAGCCAGGGTCATATACTGTATATTCTTTGTCTCTGCTTAAACTAACCATTCCCAGGTGTCACTATCACTGTTTTTCAGATGATGAAAACCAGATGGAGTCAAATAATTGTTTTTCAAAATACTGTAGTTGGTAAATAGCAGAGCTGAGAGTTAAGTAGGAGTCTGAAGGGCTCCAAAATGTTTCAGGATTTAAATAGACATCTGACTGCCTCCGAAAACCTTTCAATGTCTAGAGAAAGATAAAAACTGAATTAAGGGTTACAAAATGGGATTTTCGAAAAATAAAGACCAAAATATTATACACTTATATATTTTATTATGTTTCCTAGAGAAAGGAAATGTAAAAAGAAACTTCATAACTTGTTTTCAAATGTATATATGAATATAATGTATGTAAAATGAATATAATGTATGTAAAACTCAGTAACTGTTTTCATTTCCACCAAAGCAAATATAAGTGCAGCAGAGTACACCAAAGAAAGCGGAAAAGTCCCTATGAATTGTTAATACACGTTGGTGTATCAGGAAGGAATGTGCTTGTTGGAGATTTGAGGACAGTGGCTTAATCAAATATAGATTATATACATGGGAACCAGAAGTCCAGATATGGATACTTGCTGTGATTGTTTCAGTAGCTCAGTATTAGAGCCAACCTTGGCCTTCCTCTCATAGTTACACAATTGCTGCTACAGTTTCAGCTATCACATCTCCATTCAAGCAGGAAGGGCAAAGTGGTATGCCAGCTACCTATGACTCATTTCATCAGCTTTTCTCAAACATCCTCAACTGCTTTTGGTTTTGATCTCATTACCAGTGCTTGGCCTAATGTGCTTCCACAAAGTTACAAGGGAATGTGGGGAAGCAGGGAATAACATTGTCATGATTGGCTTAGACCATGGGTCAGTGAAACTCTGTCCTGGGGGCCAAATTCAGCTCATACTTGTAAATAAAATTTTGTTGGAACACCTCCGTACCCCTTTATTTACATGTTGTCTATGGCTCCTTTCATGTTACAATGGCAAAACTGAGTAGTTGCAACTGAGACCGTATAGCTTGCAAAGCCTGAATATATTTACTTACAGAAAAGTTTGCGACCCCTGGATTAAACCAATCATGATCCTTTGCCTGGGGTGGACCATATGGACACTTTGGGGGTAGCTGGGCTGCCATTAAGCAAGAAAGAAAGGGGAGAAAGGATATTGGAAAGAACCAATGATATATGTCTCACAGGTGGTCACCTGGTCCAATTAATTATATACAAGACCCAAAAGTGATCATATATTTTCGGTTTTAAGTCACAGAGTCTCCTTGAATATGTTTTTCTACTCCTTTTCCTCAAGACCCAAATGAGACAATTTAGAAAGGCAGAAATTTTGCAAATACACAGTATCAAATTATTGACAGCGTTGTGACAGACAGTGAATTCGTTTCTAGTTTTCTGACTTTTACTAAGATACTGTCAGAGAAGATCTTAAATCCATATTTTATTGATTGACACTTCCCTTTAAACTGTTTATTTTAGGTTCTTGCATACACTGAGGGACTTCACGGAAAATGGATGTTCAGCGAGATACGAGCTGTATTTTCAAGACGTTACCTTCTACAAAACACTGCTTTGGAAGTATTTATGGCAAACCGAAGTAAGTCCCCTTAAATATTTTGAAAGAAAATGTGCTCATATTTACGTATTATTCATTTACATGGTATGATACTGTCTTGATTTTTCCACTGTATTTCTGATATGCTCTAGCTTAAACAAACATAAATTCTTTTTAAAAAATAAAAAAGAATGAATTTGTTTGAAATGTGAACCCTAGGTTTCTCATGGATAAAGTTATACTGAAAGCTGATTTTTCATGAAGATTCATTACCTTTACAAATAAATCATGGCAGGCACTTGAAGATGACTTGTAAAATTGATGGCTAACTTTCCTGTGGTTTTCTAAACCCTGTTTTTTTTCTTCTTACCACAGCCTCAGTCATGTTTAATTTCCCTGATCAAGCAACAGTAAAGAAAGTTGTCTATAGCTTGCCTCGGGTTGGAGTAGGGACCAGCTATGGTTTGCCACAAGCCAGGTAATTATATCATATTACATATTATCTATGGCTTGTTAACATATTTCAATCTCAATATTACAGCAATGTAAATGTGGTTGTAACATTATAATTATTTCAGAGACCAAAGAATTTTCTTTCTCTGAAGGTTGTTTGTAGGGATAGAGATTATGAAAATAGCTATTTTGAGAATGACAGAATGGTTAGGGCAGATTTTTATTTAATACATATAAATAAGAAAGTAAAAAACTTGATTGCATATCATAACTAGCATATAGTTAAGACATTCTTGCTTGTTAAAATCTTACGGGAAACATAGCAAAAGCCTCAAGATCATAAATGATTAATTGCTATGTAATAGCATATAAATGTTTTTATAAATGCCATATATAAATGCTTCTTCATTAAAGCAAGAAAACCCTTAGAGTTTATTAAGTGTAATAATCATTAATTGTATACTGGTAACCACATTTCCTAGATTTTCATCTTGGTATTTTAGAAGAATCATTTTGAAATCTTATATTATTAAAAGATACTAATGTAAGTATAAAACGTAATCAGTAGTTATTCATATTGCTGATATTAGTTTGTCTGTTTTTGGCTCCAAATAACTGAATACCTGACTAAAAATGACTTAAACAATAGGGGTATTTTGGTGTGTGTGTGTGTGTTTAATATAAAAGATCTGGAGTTAAGGTGCTGCCAGTATTGGTTCAGAGGTTCAGTGATGTCAGAATTCTATTGGTTTTCTATTCACAAAATCACCACTCCTTCTCCAGCTACTACATCTTCACACAACTGCATTACAGTAGGAAAAAGACACAAAGGATTTCTCTTCAAGCTTCTCTGTTTTAGGAAGGAATGTATTTCTCAGAAGCCTAGAGCAATCTTTATCTCAAGTGCCTTTGGCCAGAATACAGTCACCTTCCCATTCCTAAAACAATCACTGCCAGAAAGGTGTGAGTTCCGTTGGCTTAGCCCAATCATTCCCTAGGTTTTATGGAAAAAGATGTCACTGATTCTTCGCCAGCTCTTGTTTTTTTGTGGGTTTTTTTTTGGGGGGGAGGGTAGAGGGGGACGGAGCCTCGCTCTGTCGCCCAGGCTGGAGTGCAGTGGCACGATCTCGGCTCACTGCAAGCTCCGCCTCCCGGGTTCATGCCATTCTCCTGCCTCAGCCTCCTGAGTAGCTGGGACTACAGGCGCCCGCCACCTCGCCCAGCTAATTTTTTGTATTTTTAGTAGAGACGGGGTTTCACCATGTTAGCCAGAGTGGTCTCGATCTCCTGACCTCGTGATATGCCCGCCTCGGCCTCCCAAAGTGCTGGGATTACAGGCATGATCCACTGCTCCCGGCCTTCTTTGCCAGCTCTTACATGAACAAAAGAGGATTTCTGTGGATGAGGAACAAAGGGAGATTGGCTTTAGGTAGATACCACAATGTCTACCACATAGATTGTTATGTCCTTGAGAATTATTGCACAGCACTGTATGGATGGAAGGGAAAACTAATCTTTGTCTATTCTCCCTTGAATAGGCTACAGACATTTGAAAGACAGGGACTGTGTTTTATTTATCCTTTGATCTGCAGGACCTAACACAGTGCCTAATTGCAGCAGTGCGTTTAAAGTGCTATTCAGCTAGGGTTATGTTGTATTGCAACTTATCTATTCTCTTTAAGCTTACAGTGTAAGACCAATTCACTGACATGTATACACATGCTCAAGGTATTTGCTAGTAGAACGACAAGATTAAACTAAGATATTAGTAGATAATGAAGCACTTATATAAAATACAGGTCAAAGAAAAATGCATTTCATCTATCAAAGAAAATGAGGTTAGTTCTGCAAGACTTGTTCTTATTGAATCTAAGCTGACTCATAATAATCATTACTTCCTTTCCCAAGTGCTTACATACTATTTGTTTAGTCATCAATTTAAGAATTTACTCAGGAATTGACATTAAAAACTTACGAATGGGTCTAACTTTTTCCTTTTTAAGAGTAATCTCCTGTCTTCTGGCATATTTCTCAATGATTCCTGAAAGATTGCTAGTAGAGGTTTCTATATGGCATGTATAATTTCCCTCAGTATTCTTTGACTTGTCTGGACCAGAATTCATTTAAAACAATCAGAAGCTCTTTTACTATATTTCTTACCTATTATGAGTATTGTTTCCCCTTTAACCACATTTGGTCTCTTTTTGACGTTTAGAAGATCATTCTTTTTTTTTTTTTTTTTTTTTTTTTTTGAGACAAGGTCTCACTGTGTCACCCAGGCTGGAGTGCAGTGGCGTGATGTCAGCTCACCACAGCCTTGATGTCCTCAGACTCAGCAGATCCTCCCACCTCAGCTTCCCAAGTAGCTGGGAATACACACATATGCCACCACATCCAGCTAATTTTTGTAATTTTTGTAGAGACGGGGTTTCACCATGTTGCCCAGGCTGGTCTCGAACTCCTGGACTCAAGCAATCCACCCACTTCAGCCTCCCAAAGTGCTGGGATTACAGGCAAAAGCCACCATGCCCAGCTGGAAGATCATTCTCTATAAGAAAACTGAAAAGAGCAGTTCAGTAGTTTTGGTCTCTCTGTAATTCGTAATACCATTCTATCTTTAAACATTTTGTTGTCCTTGGCTTGTTTTCCCCCCAAAAGCTCAACTAATTATTAGTTTCCTAATAATATTCTTACAGACTCAGTTTTATATACTTCCC